>NC_141605.1:12574485-13181985 GCF_047967505.1 Dipteris shenzhenensis
TAACCGCCCCAAAAACACAATCTGAGGTGTGTTATTCGAGCACGCACATACCCGATGGACATGATTTTGTGTGTAGATATCAATCCTACATATTTTGATGCATGTAAAAATTATCATGCCCATCGGATAAGCTTTGGATGGTCAATGTTGCCACAAACCCCGTTTTTTCACCAAGTAATATGCACAACCGCCAAAAGAAACTATCTAAGATGTGTAATAAGAATGCACTCATACTTGATGGACATGATACTTTACACATGTGAATCCAACCTATGTTGAGGTGCATGTAAATTATCGTACCCATCGTATATGCTTTGGATGGTCAAACTCCACAAACGTCATTTTTCACCAAGTGTTATGAGAATTTGAGGTGTGTCATTCGAATGTGCTCATACTTGATCTGCACGGTGATTTACATACGTTTTCTATAAGCTAGAAGTTGAAAATTCCAACCATATAGATGACTCTAGATGACTTATGCCGATCGACTTGAGTACTTGGAGGGCTAAATTTGGGTCTCATACGAGGAAGTTATGTTAATTTTGGGGCTAATTTATCAAAGTTCAAGTTTGAAATATTAGCTAAACTAGAAGGGTTTCAAAAGGGGGGGGGAGGGGGAAAAGGAGAAATGTGGGAGGGGAAGGGGGGGGAGGGGAAAGGGTAGAAAGGGGGAAGGGGGGAGGGGAAGGGGGGAAGGGGGGAAGCGGCGGAAGGGGGAATGGGGGAAAGGGGGGAATGGAGGAAAGGGGGGAATAGGGGAATGGGGAATGGGGGGGAGGGGAATGGGAGAAAGGGGGAATGGGGGGAGGGGAAGGGGGGAAGGGGGGAAGGGGGGAAGGGAGAAAAGGGGGGAATGGAGGAAAGGGGGGAATGGGGTTAAAAATAGAGTTTATAGCGAGTTTGACCATCCAAAGCATATCCAATGGGCACGATACTTGGCATAGGACTAAAAGAAGGTTAAATTGACATGAGTGCAAGGTATCATGTCCATTCGATATGTGCGCACTTGAATAACACACCTCAAATACTATTTTTTGACGGTTGTGCATAATACTTGATGAAAAATTGGATTTGTGCTGGCTTTGGCCATGCAAATCATATCCGATGGGCACGATACTTTGCACGCACCTCAACATAGGTTGGATTGACATGTGTGCAAAGTATTGTGCCTATCACGTATGAGTGCATTTGAATACACACCTCAAATACTATTCTTTGGCAATTGTGCATAACATTTGATGAAAAATGGGGTTTGTGGCATGTTTGACCATCCAAGATGGACACGATATTTTTCATGCATCTCTAATTATATTAGATTAATACATGTACAAAGCAACGTGCCCAGCAGATATGAGAGCATTTGAATAATACACCTCAAATGCTATTTTTTGGCGGTTGTGCATGACACTTGGTGAAAAACGGAGTTTGTGGCATGTTTGACCATCCAAAGTAAATTTTATGGGGACGATATTTTGAACATGACTCAACATATATTTTATTTATGGTGCACAAAGTATCATTCACATTGGGTAGAGTGAATTCGAATGACACACCTCAGATACATTTTATGGCGATTGTGGATAACACTTGGTGAAAAACGGGGTTTCTGGTGACTTTGATAATCTAGACCATATCTGATGGGCATGATACTTTGCACATAAATCAACATAGGTTGGATTGACACACGTGCAAAGTATCATACCCATCAGGTGTGTGCACGTTTGAATAACACACACCTGATGGGTATGATGGCAAGATATTTTGCACGCACCTCAAAATAGGTTTTATTTTTACTTGTGCAAAGCATCATACACTTTGGGTATGAGCGCATTCGAATAATATACCTCACACACTATTTCTGGGTGGTTGTGCATAACACTTCGTGAAAAAAGGTGTTTGTGGCGCGTTTGACCATCCAAAGAATATTCGATGGACATGATATTTTGTACATGCCTCAACACAAGTTGTATTGATGTGTGTGCAAAGTATCATGGCCATTAGGTATGAGTGCATTTGAATGACACACCTTAGATACTATTTTTTGCACCCAACAGTGTTTTTGGGTGGTTGTGTATGACATTTAGTGAAAAATATGATTTGTGGCGAGATTGACCATCCAAATCATATCCAATGATGATACTTGGAACAAGAATAAAAAAAGGTTAAATTGAAATGATTGAAAGGTATCATGCCCATCAGGTATGTGCACAATTAAATAACACACCTCAAATACTATTTTTTGGCAGTTGTGCATAATACTTGATGAAAAACTAGGTTTGTGCTGACTTTGAATATCCAAAGCATATCGGATGGATAGAATACTTTGCATGCATCTCAACATAGGATGTATTAACATGTGTGCAAAGTATTGTTCCCATTGGGTATGAGGGCATTTGAATAACACACCTCAGATACTATTCTTTGGCAATTGTGCATAACACTTAGTGATAAATGGAGTTTTTGGCGTATTTTACGACCCAAAGCATATCTGATGGATATGATATTTTTCATGCATCTTTAATTAGGTTATATTGACATGTGTGCAAAGAATCATGCCCATTGGGTATGAGAGCATTCGAATAATACACCTCAGATACTATTTTTTGGTGCTTGTGCATAACACTTGTTGAAAAATGGAGTTTGTGACATGTTTGACCATCGAAAGCATATACGATGGGGACAATATTTTGCACACGCCTCAAAATATATTATATTGATGTGTATGCAAAGTATAGCACCCATCGGATATGAGGGCATTCAAATAACACACCTCAAAATACTATTTTTTCACTGTTGTGCATAATGGCAAGATATTTTGCACGCACCTCAAAATAGGTTTTATTTTTACTTGTGCAAAGCATCATACACTTTGGGTATGAGCGCATTCGAATAATATACCTCACACACTATTTCTGGGTGGTTGTGCATAACACTTCGTGAAAAAAGGTGTTTGTGGCGCGTTTGACCATCCAAAGAATATTCGATGGACATGATATTTTGTACATGCCTCAACACAAGTTGTATTGATGTGTGTGCAAAGTATCATGGCCATTAGGTATGAGTGCATTTGAATGACACACCTTAGATACTATTTTTTTATGGTTGTGCATAACACTTGGTGAAAAATGAGGTTTGTGGTGACTTTGACCATTTGAAGCATATTTGATGGGCATGCTACTTTGCAGACAGCTCAAAATAGATTATATTTATACATGTGCAAAGTATCATGCCCATCGAGCATGTGCATGTTGGAATAACACACTATAGAGCATGTTTTTTGGCAATTTTGCATAACACTTGGTGAAAAATGGGGTTTGTGGCAAGTTTAACCATCCAAAGCATATCCAATGGGTAGGATACTTTGTACAGGCCTCAACATAGGTTCTATTGACATAAGTGAAGATTATCGTGTCCATCGGGTATGTGTGCCTATGAATAACACACCTCAAATAATATTTTTTGACGGTTGTGCATAACACTTGATGGGAAAATGGGGTTTGTGGTGACTTCAACCATCCAAAGCATATACAATGGGTATGATAATTTGTACGTGCATTAACATAGGTTGGATTCATGTGTGTAGAAAGTATCATGTCCATCGGTTATGTGCACGTTCGAATGACACACCTCAAATACTATTTTTTGATGGTTGTGCATAACACTTGGTGAAAAATGGAATTTATGGGAACTTTGAAAATCAAAAGCATATCTGCCGATGCATATGATACTTTGCACGTGCTTTAACATAGATTTGATTGACATATGTGCAAAGGATCGTGCCCATCGGTTATGTGCACGGTCAAATAACACACCTCAAATACTATTTTTTTGCTTAAGGTTTAGGATATAGTGTATAGGGTTTAGGATTTAAGGTATAGGTTTTAGGGTTTAAGTTATAGGAAATAGTATTTACTGTTAAATTACACAGCACAACGGAACAAAAATTGAACAAAGAATAGAGAGTACACAGCAAACCGGAGATGAACAAAATTTTCCTTCAATACTGGTGTGGTATAAATGATGGCTCTATCCACCCGTGCACTCCCACAGTGGAGCTTAGATGGCGATCTAGATAGATACTAGGTGAAGAGCTACTAGCTAGAAGATCTGATCTGATATGAACTGATCTGATACAATCGACTGGGGAGGTCGCCTCTTTATAGCTATGAGGGTGGTAGTTGGATCAACGTAGTTAGTGGAACCGACTAGTCAACCTAGTCGATGAAGTCGACCAATCAACCTAGTTGGTAGAACCGACTAGTCGTCCATGGGATATTTAGGGAATATTCCCTATACCATCACCTTGGGGGCTCCCGCCCTCAAACCCCCACCAGGGGGGCCGCTACCTCCTTAGGACCCCCCAGCTGGGGGCCAGCTGGCCCCCAGGCCCTAGCAAGAATAAGGGGCTCCCACACAATCATCTTTCTACCATCAACGGTCTCATTGATAGACCTCCTTTGATGTGCAAGTCAAGATCCAACCAGTGTTCCGGGCTCACACATGGCTTCTCCTCATATGGGGGCCTTACAACCTGAGCACGTTGGACCACTGGTGGTTACTAGGAGGGTGGGGCATTGAGCATATCTAACACCCCCCTCAATGTCCACCTGTAGGTGAACTACCTTCTCAGCCCAATGCCGAGTCTATGAAGATAACCCTGAAGCTGATCCTTCCCGAGTGCATTGGTGAAGATATCTGCTCCAGTTTTCTCTATTGGATAGTAGACCAATTCCACTATCCCATCCTCGATCAAATCATGCACATAGTGATACTGAATCTCTATATGTTTTGTGCTTTGTATGTGTGGCAATAGTATAATAAAATATGGAGTGCATAGGACCCAGGGTTGAGGTGGCAAGGCATGACCATGTGCCACCCTTCCATGTAAGAGGACCCATAAGGTGTGTTGTACATAATCCATGGTAGTAATATTATAAAATGTTAAGATGGCATGGCTCCTCCATGTGCCACCCCTCCACCTAGGCGGTCCCATGCATGCATTTAGTGAGATATGGCTCAAAGTCCATGGGAGAAGTAATATAAAATAGGTGGAGATGGATATTATATCGGGTTATTCCCTCCATATAGGATAGGCCCATGTGGGGGAGGTATAGAAGGTCCAAGAGTGCAAGTTAAATAATACGGAAAGTAGGATGTGTTGGCAAGATTCCTTATGCCAACCCTCCACTTGTCCTCCTATATGTTTGAATGTATTATAAAATTGGGAAGAGACCAAGGGAGTATCATCATAGACTTAGGATATGGGAGTTGATATATGTGGAAAATGTGGCCAAGCGTTATTGCACACAATTGAGAGTGCGTAACCGCCTAGCCCACATGGGAGACTCTTCCACACACACCATGAATATGGGAGGATGCATTTATTGGGAGAGACCCCCTCTCTTGGCTATAAAAGGAGGGGGCTATTCCTTGATGAGACACACTCATTCTTGTAAAGCCACCTAGCTAGTACTTTGATATTTCCCCCTCATCCTTCCTTTCAAATAAAGCATGACCCTCTTCCCTTGATGTCTCCATCTCTACATTCCTCCTCCACCCATGTACATACTCCTCTTTCTCCTCTCCCTCTCCCCTTGTGCCATAGTCTCCCTCTTCTTTCCCTCCCCTCTTAATCCCTTTTCCCCACCCATGTTAACGCTCCTCCCCTCATGTTCCCTATTCCTCTATGGCCCTCGAGTGTCGCCATACCTATCCTCTAGCCTCTTGTCTTGATTTCTTTTCTGGCTAATAACACACACACACACACACACACACACACACCGAGAGAGAGAGTCATGTTGCTGTGGTAGCGCGACGGTGACGAGTGACAACATTGTTTTTTTTGGCCGCCGTTGCACTGCTGTGGGAGTGCGACTCTCTCTCTCTCTCTCCTTCCCTCGCTCTTCCATTACCTTCATTCCTTCCCCCTCTTCTTTCCTCTCTTTCTGTCTCCATTATCTTCCCTTCCTCCTCGTCACCCACCTATCTAATTAAATTTATTTTTTAAAAATTATTACTCCCTCCTCTACTCTTCCCTCCTCTCTCCCTCTTCCTTCTACTCTAGTCTTTCCTTCCACTCTCACTCCCATCGTGGTCCCCTCCCTTCCTCCCTCTCCCTCTCCCTTGCATTGTGCTCCGTTTCCCCTCTCCCTCTTCCTTCCCTTTCTCCTCCCTTCTCTCCCTCTCTCTTCCCATTCTCCTCCCTTCTCTCTGTCTCTCTTCCCTTGTCCTCTCCTTCCTCCCTCCCTTGTCCAAGAGATCGGCAGTGTGGAGGCGGCGACAAAAATAAAATAAAATAAAATAAAACAAAACAAAACAAAACAAAACAAAACAAAATAAAATAAAACAAAACAAAATAAAATAAAACAAAACAAAACAAAATAAAATAAGATAAAATAAAATAATATAAAATAAAAATTTTAATTTTAATTAAAAAATCCCCCCCCCTCTTTCCCCCTCTATCAAGATACGTCATTTGAAGGTGTTTGCTTAAAAAATCTTTGTAACTATTGCAAGGTGTTTATTTATTGGCACCATTATAAAGTTCTTTGAGATTGTTCCATTTTTGCTTTTTGAAACTTTGAATGGTGTTTATTGGAACCGTTATTAACTCTTGGATATTTTAGAGTTTTGAAACTCTAAAAGTTGTTTATTAACACTGTTATTAAGTCTTGGAGAGTTTAGAGGACTCTCATAGTAAATTAATATAATGCATGGACCTTATATATATATATATGTATATATGTATGTACATACATACATACGTACACATGCGTGCACACACACACACACACATATATAGTTTATCCATGGATTTAAATGATTTTTATTTATTAAAGTTATTAATAGGTTAAGAAAAAGTTAAACTTTTAAATGAAGATTCTTTAAAATGAAAAATCATACTAGGATTTCTATAAAAACTTTGAAAGGTGTTTATTGACACCATTATTAAGTGTTGGCAATTTGAGTTCCAAAACTCAAAACTCTAAAAGGTGTTTATTAACATCGTTATTAAGTCTTGGAGATTTTAGAAGAGTCAAATGGTAAATTAATCTCATACATGGACCTTAACTATATAAATATAAATATAAAAGTCTTACAGGCATGCCCATGCCATGTGGGCAGTGCAGTGCACTAATCCCACCATATCTATCAATGGCCTTTGATCGATGAACCAAGGACATGTATGTTCCATGCATGCATGTGCAGCGTTGTGTGTGTGACTCCATATCTACTAGATTTGAGAGTTTTTAAACCCTCAAAAGGTGTTTCTTAATACTGTTATGATATTTTAAAGATTTTAGAGGACTCTTATGGTAAATTAATGTCATGCATGGGCCATACATACATACATACATACATATATACATCCATTTATACATGCATGCATCCATACATACATACATGCATGCATGCATATATATAAAATTTTCATACATTTAAATTGCTTTTATTATTTTAAGAGTAATTAAACTATTATTTTTATTAAATTATTAATTTAAATTGTTATTAAGTGCAACATTATAGAGAGATATTCTAAAATTTATTACGTGGAAATGACATTGCCAAAAAGAAACTTTTAATTTTTGAACATTTTCATAAAGTAAACTTTTCATTTGGGAAGGAGTTTTAGGAATAATCCAAATGTAGACATATGAGTCCAAAATTAATGAAATAAGTGTTTGTGTTGTGCTATGGTGTATTCTTATATTTTGTTCCACATGGAGCATATGGATGAACCATCAGGGCAACACTAAATTAAAAGTTGGATATTTGAGTTTTATCTATAAGGAATAACATTGTTTTAGTTTTCAAGGCTTCTCTTTTTTTAATATTCATAATATATTGATCCATATATGATACATCAAGTATTAGGTAGTAATCATTGTTTTTTTGGGGAAAATATGTATTCATGATTGTAAGGATATAATTATGAGGTCATTACTTAAATGCATAGTTAGTTTCTCATTTAAGTATTACAAATAAAAATGAACAAACATTTAAAGGATACATTGCCTAATCATAGAGGTAACGAGATAGAGTATTCATGCTCTCTTATTACTATGCCATTGTAGTTTTAAAAAGAAAAATATACAACTTCTCAACCAATCATTGAGGTAGAGCATTCATGCTACTATGTAATTTTAGTATTACTACTTTGTAGTGCAACTCAATCCAGTGGAAGGATCCAGATAGGAACCATTGATGAAGAGGTCTGCTATTGCTAAATTGAACTTGTCAGTGAGGTGGATGCCATCCCAATTGAGATAAGTGTTTGGGTTTGAACAAAGATTCATTGGCAACATCATATTACTACAGACAACAAAATGTTATACTTGTTGTAAGGGAAAGGCACTCCTGCACTGCAACATGTGTTGAGGGTATCACTAAATCCTGTTAAGCAAATAAGCATAAATGAGTTGAAGAGCAATTATGTTGAGCACTAGATTGAGCATCTCATAATCAATATGGAAGATGGATTTATCGTCTCACTATAAGAAAGGCAAGCTAGAAGGAAGATTTACCATAAGTCACGTTGTTTTGCAATATGTGTATGTATGCGCCATAGTAATCTACGAAAAGAAATTGTGCATCATGGTGCGCCATGCGCAAGCTCTTAATCTCATTTAGGAGCTAGACTCCATGGTTGTAAGCTATAGAGTTGTAGTTCTTTTTGCAACCGTGTAAGTGTCATTGGCAGCTTCGAGGTACGTGGCAAGGACAGAGGGGGAGCAACCAAGTGGAGTGATGCCAATAAATAAGAAGTTCCATGCCCCATTATTATATAATGCCTAACACACAATGAGAAAAGAAAACAAGTTATGTATTGTGGATATCCACACACTAATCTCGTGGCGGAATGAAACTTGCTCATAAAGCATGGGATCCCTTTCTTGGTTTGCACGTGCATACCTCTGTAATGGCTCTGATCTTTTGAATGATGAGGGGGACAAACATGGTGTTCACGTAGGAAGGCATGCCGGTTTGGAATGCTCCATTGTAGTTGTTTTTGCCAATCTCTAGCACATACAATCCACTGGCGAAGTCCGGCTTATCTATGTGCAAAGAAAGCCTAGTTAGGGTCTCATGCAGGAGGATGGGATGAATTGAGCTATGTGTATAAAATAAGGTTACCTGGCTGGGTGTTAACTTTGTACACTAGACGCCAGTTGAGCTGCACCTCCAGGGAGTCTGAGGCTAGTGGAAAAATGAATTTCATGGGGTGAGGAAGGATGCGTTCAGTGCCATTCAAGTTTTAAGTCTAGTTTTAGATAAATGCACTATTTCTTGGAAGGAGGTTGGCTCATCAAAGTCCATCACTTTGGCTATGAATGCATAATTTCTCTTGTAGGTTCACCTCTCATGTGCCTTTTGGCCATGAGCATATCATTTGAACTGGATGAACTCTCAAGGAAATTTTTGATGACTATAGTAGTGGCTGTATCCAATATGTCAAAAGACCTTCTCGTTTCCTTTACTCTTGAGTGGTCACTATGGATTTCAAATTATTAGAAATCACTATTGGTGGTTGAGGCATAATAGATACAATTGGACTCTCAAAGTATGACTATCAAAATAGTTCAACGAGTGATAACATCCTTGGATATGGTCAGTTGTCCTCCTTGAGTAGATCATAGAGTTTGTATGTCTTCCATTCTAGAACATAACCTATCAAGATGCACTTTATTTACTTAACATCAGCTTATTCTTGAGTGATCTAGAATGAGAGCATAAGGAAGAGAAACAAGTACTCCCAAGTGGTTGATAGAAGTTTTAGCTCTTGTGAATCCTCTTTTGGCATATGTTTTATCATAGAGTAGTGCCGCTTCTATTCATTACGTGCATAATTATGTCACATGATTTCACATAATACTACCTTGGATCATTCTTCTCATCAAGCATGGATCTGGCTAACTCTACGATCACCCTTCCCATTTGATCTAGGTGGTTCTACCTTGGAAACCACCAAAATAAATGGTGACTGCTTGTCCAATTTCCCAAGAGTACACCAGTTATGGAATATGGAAAATCTTGGTGATTTATCAATGATGGTAGGGAGCCTTAGGGCGACTCTTGTGTGGATGATGATAACCTATTTTGGGACACCCAATTCGAGCTCTATAGAATCTCTCCTGAAGCATTCATGAAGCTCAAAGAACCCAAACACTCTGGTTAAAAGGGGCAATCAATGGCAGACATGTCCATATCTTGGTTGATAGTGGTAGCACCCACAACTTCATAAATTCCAAGTCTGTCCAAGCAGTTAAATTACATCCTATGGAGATTGATTATGGCCTATAAGTACAAGTGGCCTATGGGGAGCACTTTATCAGTAGGTGCCATTGTCAGGGAAAACCCAAAAGCTTGGAGATTTGTTTCTGTTTGATTTCCTTGAGAAGTGTGATGCTCAGCAGAATTACCATTTGTGTTATGACATGGAATAAAGAGCTCGATTATGCTGCAATTTTGGAGAGTCACACAGATTTTTTAGCAGACGAGCTAGCAGAGTTTTTGAAAATTTCAGAGAAGCAGAAAGTAACCATATCTGGGAAGTCATATGTCCATGCTAAGGATTTTATTACAAACAAAAAGCTTTGGATTCCCATCAATAGGAGGGTTGATAGCTTTCCAGAAAAGTACAAAGCGGTTTGTACTATTCATGGTGAAGGATGCAGGCTATTGGTGGTAAGCCTTGCTTTTGCTATGTTTTTAAATCTTTCTCATGAAGGTATGGAAGACATGCCAGAAGAGGCCATGTAAGATCCTAGGGAAGAACCTGATATTGAAGACAAAGGCAAAAATATAGAAGAGGCACAAGAACTAGATGAGGAGGATATCAATCTTGAGGAAGAGAGCAAGGAGGTTGCAGCCTTGGATCTTGTAGCCTTAAAGTCACAAACAGTAAATGGAGCTATGTCTACTGAAGGACTAGATTTTGAGACAAGTAGTCAAGCTATACCTATCCTTCCTTTATTCACTATTCAAGGTCAAGAGTGTTATCTACTCTCAGATATACGCGTCATCTTTGACCTTAGAGAAGATTATGCCTTGGCCTTAATTGCTCAAGGATGTACCATAGATAAGGATGTTGGAATTGAAGACGATGAATTAATGGTACTAGAAGATACATTTGATCCCAAGGAGGCACTCTCGATGTGATTTAAGAAAATTGTGGATGAGGAGGATATGGATGATGAGACCTTTAACAAGATCAGAACAAAAAAGTTGGGAGAGCAAAAGGATATTCAGCCAAAGGTGAAGGAGTAAAGGAAAACACAAAGTAGGGTGGAAAGAAGCACTGATCTTTGGACTGATTAAATTTTGGAGGATAATGAGAATATGAAGGTACGCTATCTCACAATCATGGATCTTTTGGATTGTATATATTTCTCATTGCTTTTTTTTAAATACTATCTCACGATTTTCTCTGCTAGATATTTTTTAGCATGACTTGTATATATTTCTCATTGCTTCTTTTTTTCTACTATAGCTCTATATTCAAGATGATAGTTTTCTGAGAAGGTCCTGTGGGAGTCGAGAAATGGGACTTGGATAGTTGTCTTCCCTTGCACAGTACATGAACAAGATGTCGTCTACCAAGATTTTGATATACCACAGAAAATTAAGTAACGATGGAGAGACAATTGTCTATTATTTAAAATGTTTGTCAAAGTTTCTTGGTGGGTACCAAGTAAATTGGCGGAATGACAAAGTTATATTAATTGAGAAATTATCTACTTTAGACATTTTAAATAGTGCTCAAGGGCAGGGTACTTTTTGACATACACTACTTATGCTTTAGCACTTGGAATCAAAGATTCTAGACAATTAGATGGCTATGGAAAGCATCATTTGATTAGGTTTAGAGAGCTGCTTCTTCTAGATTCTGAGGCTAAACAAATCGAAGGAGAGCAGCTTGATGTAAAAGAAGTACAAGAGTAAACTCAAGTATATTGTATTGTCAAAAGTTACAAAGGACACAAAGTCCTACAAGAAAAGATAGTCAACTTAGATTTTGTACTGATTTTTTTTTGAAAATATTACAAAGCCTCTGCTTCATTGTTATAAATCTCCATAAGGTTTCCAACTCTATCCATCCACTTGTGATTCACATAGACCTTTGATTGTCTCCACTTGTGTGTTTCAATGCAGCTGTTGAATTATCAAGGATCTCCCTTCTTTTCTTTTGTGCCATATTAAAGGCAAGTTTAACTTTTGACAATGAAACTTTTTTCTGGATTTGCAACCTTTGAAGTATACCTCTAAAAAACCACAAAAACACTTCTTTGAGACTATTTGCCTTATGTGCTCCTCCAAAATGGTGTGTATGTCAGAAAAAAACATTTCTTGCTATGTAATGAGACTTTTCCATTCCTTGTGTTGACCATATTGCATGGCATCCATACTTTTTAACAAAATATGGAAGGTGGTTGTAAAGAATATGCTATAATCACAAAAAATATTAAGTCAAAACTTTGTAAACCATGTTTAAAGGTACAAACTATGCATACAAAACAAATTAATTTTACTTACCATGTTGTGTGTTATAGTGTAGCTTGTCCATGCTTGTTTCATGGATTTTCCACAAGTTTTTAGCTCCTCTTCTAATGCACGATGATTGCTCTTGGTCCAGGTCTTTTTGTCACAAAGTTGGAAAAGCTTATCTAAGGATTTCCATACCTCCACTTTAACATTTCAAGCAACACCATCTCCCATATCATTGTTAACTACATTATGCACATGCTTCCAAAGTCCGTATCTCACCCTGGAAACATATCTTGATCATCTACCAAGTTTTCCTTCTCTTTGTGGTTCTGATAAAAATCTTCTTGCTTTGACTCCACCAATTGATGGTTTGATAGGAACATCTTTTCCATTTGAGGACTTCTTGATATATGTTATGATATGAACATCTCCTCCATGGAGACCCATGTCCGATAATACTTTTTCTAATGCAGCAATTGCTTTCTTCCTATTTTTTTCTAGTCAAAGCTTCCAAGAAAATCTAATATACAAAAAGACCAACTTTTCGATGATTCTACATAAAGCATGCAATGTGCATATATGTATATTACACAAAGGAATATTAAAAACTACTTTGAATTCAGGATCAATCTTGTCCCTATTAGGAGCTTTCCTCCACCATTTAGGATCCATGACATGGGCTGGCTCCTTGCAGTAAAGGCATGGAGATTTTATATTACCTCCTTTGCTTATGTTGAACATACATTTGAGGGTCTTGAGGTCCCCTACCATATGCAAATCAACTTGGAAATCACCCTTGCCTTTAATACAAAGTTGCCCTCCTTGAACCTGGTTTTTGATGACTTCTAGTATTTTGGTATGGTGAAACACCCAAAACAAGGTTTAGTGATCCTTTGTCTTTACCTGCCATTAAGAAGAAACTATACTAAAGAATCTAGATATAATAAATGAGATGAAATAGCAAAATGAAAGTTGATGCTTACCTCTTGAAAAATGAAAGTTGACGCTTACCTCAAATGCTCCCAAACAACCACCAAATATGCTTCTCGGATTGTACACTGAAATGCTTTGAGTTTCTCTAGTGATTGATGTATCAAGTGCTTTATTCATAAGTGTGATGGTCACTCTTTCAATCCTTTCACAATTTCACATTCATCCAACTTTATGACCCATGCAGGAGCTTGCTAAGAGGACCTCCCACATCAGCCAATGGCACTAGGGGAGCCCTGCTGGCATAATTTTTTTGCCACCCCATGGAGCTTGAGAGCTGGTTCAACCAGGATCCCTGCTAATAAAATGCCAGTTCAGAGAACTTGAAATGTGGGATTCCAACCCAACATTGGACTACTCGGAGAAAAGATCCTCTCCAAAAGCTTTCGACTGGTGGATAGGGAGACCAAATTGCAGGTTCATTCAAGGGGAGCCCAATTGAGGCTACAATTTTACCCCAGCTGCTACACATGGTGGAGTTGAAGCTGGAATCCTAGACTCAGTAGCTTTGTCCATATCCAATAGTGCATGGGGAGCTCCTCTAACCAGTTCAAGCCAGTGGAATATCTCGATCTCGAGCCCCCTTGTCAAATCTATGCCTCGCCACTTTGAATTTTAGAGTCGCGCCTCTCCTTCCCTCCTGCTTGATGCTCATTCTAATGCATCTTCAACCTCATCACCTCCTCACACAACTCCTCCTCCTTCAGCTTCCTCTTCAACATGCTACTCCCTCCTCATCAACTCCTCCATCAGCTTCATCTTCCTCTTCCCACTCAGTGAAGGCTACTCCCTCCTCCTCATCAACTCCTTAACATCCTCCTCCTGCATTGCCATCTCCTTCTCCTCCTCCTACATGAAGATACTCCATCTCCAATTGATGGTCCTTCTCCCCTCTCGTCAGCCTCCTCCATCTCCAACTCCTCACGCTTCTTCTCCTCCCTTGTCTTCCTCTTCCTCTCATCAACCTCCTCCTTCCTCACACCCCTTCAACTCCTCTCCTCATCATCATGCTTCTCCTTCTCCTCACACTCCTCCTTCTCATCCATATTGACTGCTTCTTTCTTCTTCTACACAACCCCTCTGACCCTTTATCTCAACTTGCATCATCTTCTTGGGACTGCTTCTTCCATGATGGATTTTGATGCGATGATGCATTGCCATCTCTAGTTAGAGCACTCATGGGAGTGATGTTGGCCTTGCAAGAGTACATGCCAGCTATCCTCAACTTTCAAGACAAAGAGTTTGATGATCTCTTTGTTGGTAAACTGAAAGGAAAGGAAAGAGTGGACACAAACTCAGAATACTTGCATTACTTGCTTGTAGAATGAAGAAGAGTGAGGTCCTTAAGTAGGCACCTCATACATGCTCACTAACATCACTGATGACTTCAGAGCTCCACAATCATCTCCTCAATCTGCTCCTAGATTCTCTCAATCATCCTATGTGGCTCTCCACCACCTAACTCTGCTTATGGGCACCTAACTGTGCCTCTAGCACTCCCACATAGAAACATAAGGTGTGCCTGAGGCATACACCTTGAGATATCCCATCAAACCCCCCCTCAAGGGAATGCCTCAGGCTATGTCAAGGATACATCTAGTCTCATAGTTTCTCATGCCATCTCATGGTGGTCAAGGATAAATCTATGGCTAGGTTCTCATGCTAGCAAGGGTTCCCATGGGTGTAAGGTAAACAAAAGGGATACAAAAAGACCTTCCAATGGTTATGTCCCCTACATGTACATGCACACAATGTCTGCAGGAGGTACCATGGAGCAAAACATACACATGGCCTACATCATAAGGTGACCAGAGGTGTTTACAAAACACATAAAAAACACAATAGTTTATTGCATTCATTTTGGAGGACTATCTAGGCTGAGTACCTTAACATAAAAAGAGAGATCTGGAGCATACATAGAGATGTTTTAAAATGCATAATCTTCAAAGGATGCCTCATCTTGTGGAGGCACATCAACTGAAAGTAGATTTGCATTTTCTGTCTTTGTTTTGGCTCTGTAAAACATCTCATTATGGTTGTTCTTGCCACAGTGCTTGCATGGATTAATTTTGAAGCAGTCCTTTGAAAGGTGATTTGTCTTTCCACAGTGATTGCAAGGGGTATATTTGCCCTTCTGGACTTTTACAGCATAAACAATGTCATTGCCTTTCCTGAGCTCCATATGCCTTTCTTCTTCTTGGAGAGCAGAGATAATACCTTCAAGATTAGGATTAGGAAGATTTTTCAAAGTGGTAACTATGTGATCATAATCTTCAGGCATACTCTTAAGTAACACTGTCATAGCATCATCTGGAGTAATAGGAGAGTTGATAGAAGCTAATTGAGTCATAAGACTCCGCATATAGTTGACATGAGCTGCTAAAGTAGTACCACTAGCCATCTTCAATTCAAAGAAAGAGATTTTAAGTGATAGTTTAGAGATGTGAGAGCTAGCACCAAAAATCATGTCAAGCTTCTGCCAAGCTTCTGAAGGAGACTCCAAGTCAGAGATATGGTGAATATAATCATCTCCTAAAGCAAGAGCAATGATACCGTATGCTTTTTCTTCTCTAGCTGGATCCCTTGCCGGTCATGTCAGAGTTGAGGATTCTTCAGCATTGGAGGCCATAGAAGAAGCAGTAGGAGTCGGTTTGACAAGTCCCCATAAGTTCTCCCTCATCAATGCAAATTTCACCTTCATCTGCCATGTGTAGAAGCCCTTTCCATTGAACTTCTCTAGATTCAATAGGGTAGCCATGAGAGGGTCTAACCTAGATATTGGGCAGTGTCTATCTCTCTTACAAGGCAAAAAATAACTGAAAGGCTTCCAAAATATGAGCACTTGATGTAGCAAAGACTAGTGTCCAATATTCAATCAATGATGCTTCTGCTTACATGCTTCATAGAAGTGGCTAAAATGAATACTTTCCAATCAAAAACAAGTCTAGCAAATTAAAACAAAACTGAAGCCACACTTGTACTGAAGTTATTGAAAGTTTCAAAAAACCAGAAATGCTAGAGTAGCATTTTATGTAGCATCATCTTCAAAAACTTGTCCAAAACTGTCAAAACTAAAAGGCTGAACTTGGAGGGCTTGTAGCTCACTCTTCAAAGCAAAGGAAAAGGGGCTTTTTAAGGCAAAAGAGAGCTGTTATACCACAAAAGATCCTCTGGGAAGAAGAGGTGCAAAAAGGCGTCAGAACTCCATAGCTTGCCTTTCCATCGTCGACTGGTTTTTCTCTGTTTTCAGCTTGAATAAGCAACCATTGCTGCTCAGATTTCAGCATAGGATAGCCCAAGGCATGGAGAATCTACCCCTGAAAGGAATTAGAGGAAGATAAGGTGTGCTGAGAGAAAATGCAGAAGGAGGAATATACGAAAATCGTGTAATGGCGACGAAACGGGCACGGTTTTCTTTGATTCCTCTCAGCCAGAGGTTTGCCCCTTTAAGGTGGATCTCCAACAGGAAGGACGTGGGAAATGGCTAAGAATCGGAGGAGAACAAGCTTAAGCAAACTTTGGGAAGAAGAGGGAGAGATGGTGAAGAAGAAGATGATGATGTGGCAAAAAATGGCCTCAAGGGGGATCAAAGGGCTCTGATACCATGTTGGTAAACTGAAAGGAAAGGAAAGAGTGGACACAAACTCAGAATACTTGCATTACTTGCTTGTAGAATGAAGAAGAGTGAGGTCCTTAAGTAGGCACCTCATACATGCTCACTGACATCACTGATGACTTCAGAGCTCCACAATCATCTCCTCAATCTGCTCCTAGATTCTCTCAATCATCCTATGTGGCTCTCCACCACCTAATTGTGCTTATGGGCACCTAACTGTGCCTCTAACACTCACACATAGAAACATAAGGTGTGCCTGAGGCATACACCTTGAGATATCCCATCACTCTTTGCTAACTATGAGGATGAACTTCCTGTGGAGGACAAAGACAACCCTTTCTCCCCCCAAGTTGCCACAACAACTACTAGATACTACAACTATCAACAGCGAGGTGAGATCATAATCTCAAGGACTCAATCCTCGATCTTTGGTACATGAAGCTACGAAGCCAAGAGTTCTAGGAAACTTTCATGGACTTGTCACATGGTCATGAGATCCATTTCGAAGAGCATCACTGATTGCCTGGGCCATGGTTCGCCTTTGTTTATGACTTGCTCAAGGATAATTTGTCACAGAAACTAATAACTAAAAGAATCCTCGCAAGTGTTCCCACAAGTGAGTTGTCAGTCAAGAAGAACGTCACCATTTCCTTGAACCAGGGGGCCACTTCATCACGTTGTTGCCATGTATAGAATGGGCAAGCATACTGTAGGAACTATGTTTCGAGAAACACAAGGCAACGTTCATAGCTTAGCCTGAGAGCAAACCTTGGCTTCAAAAAATCAAAGCCGAAAGTAGCAAATACTGACATGAGGTTCCTTGACATCATGGTGGGGATGCTTGTGTTACATCAACTATAATACCGTGTGACCACGGTATAAGGCGGGAAGCTAGAGGGCTTGATAGCACTTGCATTAATAGGGCCTAAAGGGCTTAGATCTAGGGTCACGCCTAGGTCTAGGCATTTATGAGGTGGTGCATAAGGAGTCCTAGAGAGGGCTATAAAGAGAGGAGTCCCTTGTGGGACATGTGGCACTAAAGTTGGAGGCCAAGTGGCAAGGGCTGGGCTAGGAGGGAGGATTCTAGAGGGAACCAAAAAAAGAAAGGAGGTTTAGGGGGCTCCAAAAGAAGGGAATCCGTGGTCGGCTGGTCACTGTCGTGCGACCTACAGCAACAGTTCACAGTAGCGTAGCCCAGAACAATGAGCTCTATAGAACCATGTGCACTTGAATGTAATATTGGACTTAGGCTACTAGTGCTTTAGTGTAGCAAAGTCACGACAATCAAAGCTTGCTTAAGTGTAGCGAAGTCACGACAGTCAAAGCTTGATTTAGTGCAACGAAGTCACATGCATATAGGAGCAAGGGTCTATAAATTCAGCGTGATAGATAGTAGAGAGGCTATAGTTGCTGTGCACGCGGGACTTGGGAGTGTAGCAAGCTTGAGAAGGCTACGGTTTACGAGTTTCAAACTTGAAGCTTTCAAATTTTCGAGGCTGCGTGTAGCTGTCGTCATTACTGCATGATCAAGACCAAAGCATCAGTGCTGAGGATCTCATAGGCCTAGACTCCAGGGGCAGCTCAGATTTTGAAAGAAGTAGATTCTAACACAGTGCCATGGATGGATGCCATTGAGTTGGCAAAGAAGCACTTCTTCGCAAAGATGTCCATGACTACCTGACTCCAATGTGAGCTGCATTATCAATAAAGAATAATTACTATGTTTGAGACAATTCTAGCAATGCAATAGAAAAAACAAGTAGGGTTTGATGCTAACTTCTCATAATATGCTGTAAAAATAACTCATGTGTCACTCATAGGAACGTGCTTCAACCACTTGCAAACATCTTCTATAGTTTCTTCTTTGTTGGTAAGCACTTTCAAAATACGAGGATCGAGCATATATGAAACGCTTTGTATATTTTGTGGAAAATTTGCTATAACATTACTATATTTAAAAAAAAAGTATGAGCTTCTTGGGTTTAATCAAAATAAGCAAAGTATAAAGCCAAGGAAAAGGCTGCATCAAACCTGAGGATGGTTGTAATGACTTTGACATTAACCTCTTTCTTAGGATTCAAGAGGATTGAAATCTCTTTTTCACCAAATTCAAAAAAATGAGGTTGTTGTCGAATTAACAACATAGCGGTGAATGAACTTCCAATTTGCTCCAATAGATTCATATTTTCATGACTCATCTTATTGAGAGAGTAGTCTACATCGTATTCTTCTTCACTTGCTATGTCTTCTACATCCTCCTTCTACTATAAAAATATAAAAAAGTTATGCGATGTACACATCCCAAATAAAGGCTTAAACAAGCAGATAAGGTTTCATACATGCTTTCATTAGAGTGAGTCTCTCCTCCGCTTGGAGCAAAAATTTAAAAAGTAAGGTTTCATATATGCTTTCACTAGAGTGAGTCTCTCCTCCTCTTGGAGGAAAGTTATGAGATTTACACATCCCAAATAAAAATAAAGGTTTAAATAATCATAGAACTATAAAGATAGCATGCTTTCATTAGACTCTGTCTCTTCTCCTCTTGGAGGAAAATATAAAAAAGTTATGAGATTTACACATCCCAATTAAAGGCTTGAACAAGCATACAAGTATAAAGATAAGGTTTTATACATGCTGCAATGTAGTCATATTTTTCAGGTTGTTTCCCAATGGTAGCAATTAGACGCTGAATACTCTCAGCCCGAAATGCTAGCAGATCGGCTTCTGTATATGATTCCATTTTGACTAGTAACTCCAAATCAAAAATCTCTCTAAGAAACAACATGCAGTTGTAGGCAACTCTCCACCCATAGCTGTGCCCATCTTTTTGCTCCACTGGCAGACGTCTTTTGAATTCTACTTGGTCTTGTTGCTTCGTGATTATTCTAGCAGTAGATACTAGCCGATATGCAGCACTGTCCATCATGACATATTAAATATATTAATATGTCATGATCATAAGATAAAAAATAAGAAAGTATAAAAAGTATTAAGAGAATAATTATCTTGGGGAGTTGGCATGATAGCCTTCCATTGAATTCACAAACCACAAACGGTTGAGTTCAAGGTACCAGACGATCAGACTCCATGTGAGCTACACGACCAGAATAAAAATGATTATTGTTTTACACAAACTTGCCAAAGAAATAGTAAAAATAAGGTTAGAGTTGATACTTACGCCTCATGATAAGGCATAAAGATGACTTGCACCCCATCTAAATTCAAAGGGCTTAACCAGGTACAAACATCTTCTATAGTCTTTTGAGGAGAGCTAAGAATAGAAGAAAGGAGAGCATCGAGCATGTAGACACGATGCTGCACTGCACTAGGTACTGCACTAGGAAGCTGAGAAATAACTACACTGCACCAAGAAATAAACAAATGTTAGCTCATAGAATTGATTTGCATTCTGCACTAGGAAACTGATATATAACTACAATGTAAATATATAAACAAATGTTATCTCATTGAAGTAGCAACAAATCAAACGTTACCTGAGAATGGCCAAGATAACATTGTCATTAACCTCTTTTAAAGGATTGGAGAGGATTGAAGCCTCCTCTCTACCAAAGCTCAAATATTGAGGTTCTCGTTTCAAAACGATCCTAACTTCAAATGAGTTCTCCATTTTATCCAATGCAGCTAAATTTGCAGAATGGGTCTCTGTCATAGCTTGTATTCTATGTTTGGGGTCATTCTTCTTTTCCATGGTGTCTTTAAAGCTCTTGTGCTCATGGGATTCTTCAATCAAATTTAGAGGTGGTTGCATTGTTGAAGTAGAAGGGAGTGCCTCCATATTGACTTCATCCATTTCTTCTCCCTCTATTGCCTGTAAACAAATATGAGAGATTAGATTCATTATCTTTAAATTTAAATCTTATTTAAAAAATTGTATTTAGTTGAGAAATAGAGAGTTCATACCGCTAAGTATTGTCGTAGTGGCCTTTTTTCATAACCCTACGAGCCATAATTATCAAAGAAGGCATCATCATGTTTGTCTTCATCCACCAACCTCTCTCTGAACGGGTCATGTAAGTCCATCTTTTCATCATCATCAACTGGGACATTATGATCTTCAAGGTAATCATCCATGTCATCAGTGTCCTTGTGGTCTATCTCTTTTTCATAGCCTATGGTTAGATCTACTTGAAGCTGAAAATAAGCCATGAAATTCTTATTTTCAGTAATATTTGTGGAGTTGCCTTTTCTGAGGAGATCCTCAAATAAATATCCCATCCTGCACAAGGTGACCTCCCAACCTGCCAGTAGCAAATTCTCCATCATGGTAAGCAAGAGACTCCCACTTTTTGAAGGACTTCCATAGTTGTTTTTTTAATAATGTATGGACCTGAGAATATCTTGCTCTTCTAGCATCAATCTCAAATTATTTGAATTCCCTCTCATGTTCTTTTTTGGTTGGAGAAGGCACGGTGCAAAAAATGGTTTGACTATAACCTAAAAAACAAGGACCTCGAGGAAGGAGATCTTGCACTCCTCTATAGCATTCGCAACACCAAACATAAACTTAAGTATAGGGGCATGGGTCCCTACCATGTGGTGGAGATTATTCTGCAAGGGGCATGCTGAATAGCTACCCCGGATGGAGTGGAAATAGACGGCTACCTTAATGGGAGTAAATTGAAAAGATACTACGACCCCCTCACCCTGTAAACCCTCCAGGCCATCTATAGGGAAAATGAGCTTAAGGATGAGGTAGCCCAGATGAAACATTAGGCCATCGAAGAAGCCAAGGCACGTAATGCCAAAATCAAACAACGTAAGAAAATGGCCTTGCTTAAGGCAACACCTAAACATCCAGAACTGGTTAATGAGCTAATGGTAGATCCAACTAGGTTGAATGTCCAATTGCAGGGCTCAAGCTTGTTGAGATATCAAGCTCTACCACCGATATATCTCCTGGATGACTATCATTTATGTCACCGCCTATGTTAGTTGTACTCGTGGTGTAGTTAGACTACCACGTATGTTTTTGGTTTGGGTTCACATATGAACCACGTATTCTAGGTTTGACATATAGGGTATTTCCCTCTTCTATTGTATTGTTGTTGTGTGCAAAAGTGAAGAAAGGCTTCACCCTCCAACCTTGTGTCCTCTCTCTTTTTTGTGTTGTGAAGAAAGCTGAACTTGAGTCTCCTATCTCTCTCCCTTATTCTTTACATGGTATCAGAGCCTTGTTCGTGGTAAGGAGCTCAAGAAAGCAAGCCAAGTTTGTGGTGTCCTGGTAAGAGGACCAGTGTTGCTTTCCTATTTCGAGTTTGGGAGCAAATCTCTGCAGGTAGCACAGCCAGAAGTGCAGGAGTGCACTGTTTCAGATTGAGAGGCCCTTCGCGGTGTGGCGAGAGCGCAGTATATGCTGTGGGCCCGTTTTGAAGGCGGAAGTTCTTCGCAGGCACTCAGAAAAAGGCCCTGTTTTTCGCTGTGCGACCACTGCGCGGCTACTCGGTGGAAAGGTGCCACAGAAATTGCATCGTATGCCTGTGTGCAGAGATATTGGGAGTTGCAGATTCATGCCTGTTGCCTGTTGATGCAAAATCGTCACTAGGAAGTGACTGTGTGGTGAAATACCACTTTCGTCAATGTTGCAGATCTGCCCCTGTGAGGCTTTTTGCAGAAGTTTTGCTATTTGCCCTTGTGAGGCATTTGCTGTGTTTACAGGTTGCTGTTGCAATTCGTGATTTGTAAAATGTCTAAGAATCTGTCTACCATTGTCAGTGAGAAGCTTGACAAGAACAACTTCCAAGCATGGAAGTTCAGGATGACAAACTTCCTTATGGGAAAGGGAATTTGGGAGTACATCAGTGGTGAAACTGCAGAACCAGTTTTGGGTGCTGCTCCCACTCCTGCTGAATTGAAGGCCTTTAAAGAATGGCATGAAAAAGCCAGAAAATGCTTGTATTGGCTGTCTGTTAGCATTTCAGATTCTATGATTGTGCATATACAGGATGTAGAGACGCCTAAGGAGGCATGGTATACATTGGTGAAGCTGTATAGCACAAATACCAAAGCACGAAAGATGCAGCTAAAGCAGGAGTTGTTGCACAATGTGCAAAGGAAAAATATGAATATAAATGAGTATTCCTTGAAGGTGAAAGGCCTTGCAGATTTGCTTGCCTCCATTGGAGCACCTGTTGATGATGAGGACTTAGTGTCCGTGACCTTAAATGGTCTTGGGAAAGATTATGCACAGTTTCGGACATCCATTGGAGTCCGTGAAACATTTCCTGATTTTCAGGAACTTATTGCTCTCTTGCTGAGTGAAGAGCAAAGGAATGGTGGTTCAGCCACCTCAACTTCTCAAGAGACTGCTTTCTACTCGAATACAGGTAGAGGCAGGGGTAGAGGAAGAGGCCGTTTTGGTGGCCGTGCAGGAAATCAGAACCAACAGCAACAACAGGAAAACCAGTCCTATGGAGGAGGACGTGGTAGTTCTAGAGGCAGGGGGAGCCAAAGAGGCCGTGGTTCATGGCAAAGGAACCAAATAGCAGCACAGAATGCTATTATTGTGGAAAGCCTGGACACAAGGAGAATACATGCTATAAAAAGCAAAATGACATCAAAAGTGGGAAGTTGCAGCAAAGCAACTATGCATCATCAAGTGGGCATGGTGACGACAGAAATGAGCACCTTTTTGTGATGCAGCATATGGTTAACTCCATGTCAGGAGATGCTGCAGCTTGCAATGATGTTTGGTATGTTGATTCAGGTGCCTCTAACCACATGACCAGTCATGGTGAGTGGTTTCATGATGTTAGAAATTTGGATAAGCCAGGTTATGTTGAAACAGGTGATGATACTGCGCACCCAATTACGCAGGTTGGTAAAGTGCCATTGGCTATGCAGGATGGCAAAACGAAGTACTTGGCAGATGTACTTCATGTTCCAAAAATCACTAAGAACCTGGTTTCAGTTGGCCAGATGGTTGAGCAAGGTCTGCAGGTTAGATTTAATCCTGATGGATGCTTTGTTGAGGACTTGAAAAATAAGTGCCGCTTGGTTGCGAAAGGCAACAAAAATGGCAGAATGTTCACCTTGGATGTTGATATGCCTGAGGTGAAAGCTGCTATGTTTGCGCATGGGAGAGGTGTCATTGCAGATATTGAGATATGGCACAAGCGCATTGGGCATGTGAATATACAAAGGCTGAAATCTATGCAAACAAAAAACATTGTTGCAGGTTTGCTTAAATTCAGAGTTGAGGGAATGCAAAAGGTATGTGAAGCATGCCAAATGGGTAAGCAGGCCAGACATGCATTTCCCAAAAATGCTAAGGTGAGCAGAAGACCTTTGGAAGTGATCCATTCAGATGTTTGGACAACCAAAACTGCTTCTATTGGTGGATGCCATTATTATGTGACGTTTATTGATGACTACACTAGGAAGGTGTGGATTTATTTTATGAAGCACAAAAGTGAAGTGTTCAGCCATTTCAAGGCTTTTAAGGCCATGGTTGAAAAAGAGAAAGGTGTGCATATTAAAGTGCTAAGATCTGATGGAGAGGGAGAGTACTTTTCAGAAGAATTTTGTGAATATCTGAAAGAACAGGGAATTCAAAGGAAGTACTCATGCAGGTCTACCCCTCAGCAGAATGGGGTTGCAGAAAGGAAGAACAGGCATATTGCAGAAGTAGGACGGGCGATCCTAAATGAGAAAAACATGCCTGATTATTTTTGGGCTGAAGCAGTAGCAACTGCTGTTTATATTATGAATAGAACCCCCACTGCAGCTGTCCATGGCATGATGCCTGAAGAAATGTATACAGGCCAAAAACCAGATATTTCTCACTTGAGGGTATTTGGTTGCATAGCTTATGTTCATGTTCCTGATGAGAAGAGAACAAAGCTGGATCCAAAGGCAGAAAAATGCATCTTTATTGGATATGCTCAGCACCAGAAAGGGTATCGCTGTTATAACCCTTCCACCCACAAAATGTAAGTGAGCAGAGATGTTGTTTTTGATGAAATGAGCAGCTGGTATGCACCAACTGTTATGGTAGGAGATGCAGATGCAGGAAATGGGAATGCTGCAATAAATGCAGAGCAGCAATCTCAAGCCTTGAGTGGACCCAGAGAGTCCTCTACTAGTGGATCTAATGCATGGACAGGGAGATTGAGATCTAGTGAATCGTCACATGGCAGCCCTGATAGTGTTGTGCAGGTATCACATAAGGGAAAAGAAAAAGTAGACCATGCTCCAGTGTTTGATGTGTCTGCTGGTAGCTCACATGTTGATGGAGAGTCAAGCGGCTCTGAAATGAGCCTTGATGAGGAACTTGGGATTCCTTCTGTTGTTACACCTGGTGCAAGGAAAAGCAGGCATGATTTAAAGACTCCTGCAACTGATCCAGTTGTACGGAGGTCCACTCGTATTAAGTATCCAGTTGATAGGCTGAGATATGATGGGTATACAGCACATCACTATGCTTATATGGTCAAGGTTCTAGAGGAGCCAGAGCCCACATGTTTTGAGGATGCAGCAGGGCATAAAAATTGGGAAGCAGCTATGGATGAAGAGATGGCTGCCTTGGATGCAAACCACACTTGTGATTTGATGCCTTTGCCTCATGATAAGAAGGCTATTGGCTGCAAGTGGGTTTACAAAGTAAAGCACAATGCTGATGGGTCTGTTAGCAGGTACAAGGCAAGATTGGTTGCCAAAGGTTTTGCGCAGACATATGGAATTGACTATGAGGAAACTTTCAGCCCAGTTGCAAGGATGGCAACCGTGAGAGTAGTAATTGCTATGGCTGCTGCAAAGGGATGGTCTTTGCATCAGATGGATGTGAAAAATGCCTTCTTGCATGGTGATTTGCAGGAAGAGGTTTATATGATGCAGCCAGAAGGTTATGAGGATAATTCACACCCCGATTTTGTATGCAGGTTGCGCAAAGCCTTGTATGGCTTAAAACAGGCGCCGAGGGCATGGTCAGACAAGATAGGGCAATATCTTGTCACTATTGGATTTCAGATTTCCAATTCAGATTCTTCACTTTATGTGAAAAGGACAAACAGAGGGATTGTGCTTATAGTCATCTATGTTGATGACTTGATTATTACAGGTGATAGTGATGCAGACATTAATGAAGTGAAGCTGCTGTTGAAGTAGAAATTTGAGATGAAGGATTTGGGAGAGCTGCGTTACTTCTTGGGCATTGAGGTTATTAGATCCCCGAGTGGGATATGGCTGTTGCAAAGGCAATACGGTTTGGACATGCTGTCCAAATATGGGATGATAGGCTGTAAGCCTATCTCTGTTCCATTGGAGCAGAATGTGAAGCTCAATGCAGAGACAGGTGAGCTTCTTGAAGATATTACTATGTACAGGCGCATAGTAGGTAGCTTGATTTACATGACTATAACCAGACCAGATTTGAGCTATGCTGTGGGGCTGGTGAGTCAGTTTATGCAGGCACCGAGGAAGCCACATTTGGATGCGGCTAGGCGCATACTGCGGTATGTGAAGTCCACATTGCATTATGGACTGTTTTATGAAGCTGGGTGTGCATTACAGGTACATGGATACACAGATGCTGATTGGGCTGGTAGTGTCTCAGACAGGAGATCTACTAGTGGTTTTATGTTTTCCCTTGGGAGTGGTGCCATCAGTTGGAGCAGTAAGAAGCAGCCAACAGTTGCCTTGTCGAGCACAGAGGCTGAGTACAGGGGTGCAGCAATGGCTGCATGTGAGGTAGCTTGGTTACGAAAGCTACTTGCAGATATGGGACAGTCAATTCATGCAGCAGTTGTCATTCATTGTGACAAAATTAGCAGCATCATGCTTGCTAATAACCCAGTTTATCATGCTAGAACGAAGCACATTGAGGTGCATTATCACTTTGTGAGAGAGAAGGTTCTAGCTGGTGAGATTGATCTTGTCTATGTCAGCACTGAGGAGCAGGTGGATGATATTTTTACGAAGGCATTGGGTACCGAGAAGCTTCGCAGATTTAGGAGCTTGCTTGGTGTACATGAGATGGATTTGAGCTTGAGGGGGAGTGTTGAGATATCAAGCTCTACCGCCGATATATCTCCTGGATGACTATCATTTATGTCACCGCCTATGTTAGTTGTACTCGTGGTGTAGTTAGACTACCACGTATGTTTTTGGTTTGGGTTCACATATGAACCACATATTCTAGGTTTGACATATAGGGTATTTCCCTCTTCTATTGTATTGTTTTTGTGTGCAAAAGTGAAGAAAGGATTCACCCTCCAACCTTGTGTCCTCTCTCTTTTTTGTGTTGTGAAGAAAGCTGAACTTGAGTCTCCTATCTCTCTCCCTTATTCTTTACAAAGCTTACACATCCAAGCACTCGTGGATCTGAGAGCGACGAGCCATAACTTTATCTCCCACAAAGTATGGAAAACACTATAGATACCCCTAAACCTTAATGTGGCTTCAGTCCGCACCATTAACGGTCAACTCTTAAGCACATTAGGGTATGTGGGCTTAAACTAATGGTTGTTCACCAGGAAGTAGATATTCATTTTTATGTTCTCCCCACAAAGGCAACCGACGAACAGATGATATCGGGAAGGACCTGATGCTACACCGTGAAGTACCAAATTGACTGGAGGGCTAGAACAACATCTCTCACGAATGGGGGGGAGGGCTGTAGTAATTCTGCTTTGTGAACTTCATCCCGCATCCCCCACAGTACCACCACCTGCCAAAGGCAAAGAAATTTTCAACGAACGCGATTGCAAGGTCCCAACAACCTCCATTGCTCTTGGCTCTAACCCTCGAAAGGAAGTCTAGGTTCGGACGATTCAAAGTTCTAATCGCAATGACAGTAGGGTCGTGCTGCAAGAGCTACTCTACCACCTCCACCACCCACCCAGAAATGCCATGAACAATAGGTGCAACAAGCCATTTTTTGTGCACAATGCCACTTCAACATAAGTCAACGGCCTAGAAGGACCAAAGTAGGGGAAGGGTCTCCAATCCCTTCTTGACCTACACCAACATGGGCAACTCTTGTTGGGGTAAAGGGCAGTGTGCCCACCCACTTGTATAGTGCCCATGTATACTCATATATATATGATAGAGGAATAAGCTAGAGTAGCTTTTGCTCCACCACTTTTGGTGTCTCCTTAACCCTTTGTGTGTGCTCTCCTCTCCCACAACTGGTATCAGAGCCCATGGTGTTCAATCTACGAGGAGCTGGTGAGAGGAGAACGAGCACTACTTCGAGAGATCTATCAGGAGCTTTGGAGAGCTCGATTCTCTCATTCATGGAGAGACTTTGGGTAGGCATCATCCATACATATTTCTTTGCCATTTTGCGGAGCTTGTTTGGAAGCTGTCTAGGAGCTTGTTGAGAAGCTCGTGGTGGCATTTCGGATTGCCTGTGAGCCCTTGAGCTTGTTTATGAGAAGGGTTGTGGAGTTGATCGCCTAGCGTTGAAAGGAGACCGTCGATGGAGATCATTGATGATGTCGTGTGTTGCTAGCTTATGGAGCCGTGGAGCAGCCATACATCCCCTTGCAAGTGAATCTTGCTTGTCATTCATGCTAAGTAGAAAAATTCAAATTCATGATTTGAAAAAATCGAGAAAATCGCTTGAATGATTCGAATGGAAGAAAAAATCGATTAAAAAAACGGTGACACATCACATTTTTTATATAAATCACCACGCCATCACCACATATTCATACAAATAACTTTTATTCGTACGAATAAGTATTCATACAAATAAAGTATTCGTACGAATAAACTTGTATTAGGACGAATACATTCCTTCAATTTTGCATATAATCTCATTGTTTGCCCATTTTTCTTTTCTCACGCTTGGTTCCTCACTCGCGCATAAGAGATCTAAAAAGGAAAAGAAGGAGAACGATATTGAAGGTTGTGAAAGCAATCTAGAAGGTCCGAAATAAGATAGATTTTGTTAGGGAGCTTTAGGATCTCATTTTGAGTTCCTGAGATCTCTTGTTTGGATTTTGGTTTTGGTCTTTCTTGTTTGTTGGAGTTCTAGGTTCTCTTTATTGAGTACCTTCGATCTCTTGTGATAAAAATATTTTAGATATATATGTGTCTGAAATTTTTTTGTGGGAGTTGTAGGTTCTCTTTATTGAGTTCCTTCAATCTCTTGTGATAAAAATAATTTAGATATTTATGTTTTGAAATTTGCTTGTGGGAGTTCTAGGATCTCCTTGTTTAGTTCCTTAGATCTCTCGTGAGATGAATTTTTTTGGGAGAGTTTGAGGATCTCCTTGTTGAGTTCCTTAGATTTCTTGTGAGAAATATGTTTGTTTTTGAGTCTATGAAATTTGTTTGTGGGAGTTTTAAGATCTCCTCGTTGAATTTCTTAGATCTCATGTGAATAGATTTTTGTATGTGGGAATTCTAGGAACTCTTTGGTGAGTTCCTTAGATATCTTGTGATAAATGGGCTTGTTTTTTGGTCTATGAAATTTGTTTGTTGGAGTTTTAAGATCTCCTTGGGATCTCTTTGGTTAGTTCCATAAATCTCTTGTGATAAATGGGCTTGTTTTTGTGTTTATGAAATTTATTCGTGGGAGTCCTAAGATCTTCTTGTTGAGTTTCTTAGATCTCATGTGAATAGATTTTTGTACGTGGGAGTTCTAGGATCTCTTTGGTGAGTTACTTAGATCTCTTGTGATAAATGGGCTTTTTTTTGTGTCTATGAAATTTGTTTGTGGGAGTTATAAGATCTCCTTGTTGAGTTTCTTAGATCTCATGTGAATAGATTTTTGTATGTGGGAGTTCTAGGATCTCTTTGGTGGGTTTGTTTGATCTCTTGTGATAAATGAGATTGTTTTTGTGTCTATGAAATTTGTTTGTGGGAGTTCTAAGATCTCCTTGTTGAGTTTCTTAGATCTCATGTGAATAGATTTTTGTACGTGGGAGTTCTAGGATCTCTTTGGTGAGTTCCTTAGATCTCTTGTGATAAATGGGCTTGTTTTTGTGTCTATGAAATTTGTTTATGGGAGTTCTAAGATCTCCTTGTTGAGTTTCTTAGATCTCATGTGAATAGATTTTTGTATGTGGAGTTCTAGGATCTCTTTGGTGAGTTCCTTAGATCTCTTATGATAAATGGGCTTGTTTTTGTGTCTATGAAATTTGTTTGTGGGAGTTCTAAAATCTCCTTGTTGAGTTTCTTAGATCTCATGTGAATAGATTTTGTACGTGAGAGTTCTAGGATCTCTTTGGTGAGTTCCTTAGATCTCTTATGATAAATGGGCTTGTTTTTGTGTCTATGAAATTTATTTGTGGGAGTTATAGGATCTCCTTGTTGAGTTTCTTAGATCTCATGTGAATAGATTTTTGTATGTGGGAGTTAAGGATCTCCTTGTTGAGTTCCTTAGATCTCTTGTGAGAAATGGGCTTGTTTTCATCTCTATGAAATTATTAAATTAGTTTGTGGAAGTTCTAAGATCTCCTTGTTGAGCTCCTTAGATCTCTTGTGGGAATTTTTGTATGTGGGAGTTTTAGGATCTTTTTGTTGAGCTCCCTAGACCTCATGTGAGAAATATGATTTTATTATGTTTGTATTCTCACACTTTCTTTGAATGAATATGTAATATTATTGCAATAGAATGTGAAAGAATACAAAGAGTTTTAAAGTGTACGAATTGAAAGTTTTAAAAGTTATTAGAAGAGTTGTCTCATTCTTACACTTTCTTTTGAATGAATATTTAATATTCTTTCAAAAGAATGTGAATTATTTTAAAAGAGCGTGATTGAATGACAATGAATATATTGCATGCTTGAACGTGTTTTTCAAAGCATATGTGTTGTTTTTTATAAAATGTGTATTGCAATATGTTTTTATTGTATACTCAAATTAGCTTTTTTTGCATTTTATTTTTGGTAACTTCAAAAGCATGGTGCGCGGCAAGATTTGGTCATACGTGATGGAGATACAAAAAGTACATGCCTCGGTCTCTTTCTTACAGTGTAAATATTGTAAATATTGTGGACACAAATTCACAGGTGGTTCTACTCGCATCAAGCAACATTTTCTTGGAATAGGCAGTGACGTTGGAGCTAGCACATGCACTCCATCTGATGTTCTTCTGTTATGCAAATCATATTTAGAGAAAGTGGAGAAAGTGGTTAATCCGACCCTAATAAGAAATTGTGTAAATCAACAAGATGTGAGCACTGAGGTTGATGAGACAGTTGAAGGAGAAGCACCAATATATGCGAGGAGTGTATCCATACATGAAGGTGATGTAGATATGCTAGCAAGTGGGTCGCAGGTGAGTTTTGATGCGACTATGTTAGGTAAAGAAGATAAAAAAGGGAGAACAATCTTCTATGGAGGATCCCACTTTGACATGGGTGCCATGTGGTGCTCATACTCTCAACTTATTGTTGAAGGATACTGGACAATTACCATTTGTGCAACCAGTACTGCAAGATGCTAACGTCGTAGTGAGTTTTATAAAGAGTCATCAATACTTGCATGCAATATTCAGAGAGCACTCTATGAAGCAACTCAGGCAATTTTGGCAAACTAGATTTGCCACTTCTTTTCTAGTTCTTGCTAGAGTGTTGGAAGTGCGTCATTCCAATCCATGCGTTGATGCAAGACGTTGTAGGTCCATACACCTATTGGATGAAATACATGGGTATTTACTGGTTATCGAGGATGCTTCCTTCCACCTCTATGAATCGTTGGAGAAGGATGTGGGCTAGGGTTTTGTGCCGCAAGTTTGACAACTTGGGCTATGCATATTTATTCCTAGTACTTCTGGAACGAAGAAACAAGGTGTTTCTTACGAACTCTGATGGGCATAGTCTTTGTACTTGTCGAAGAGAGACCGGGTCGCCTTGCATGGTATCATCATCCATTGGACCAGCAGCAAAAATACCTAGTCCCTCTTTGCCCAGCATCTCTCTTTGCACTTGTAAGATAGCTTGAGCCTCAGCGTGATTTAGTTGGTCTGCTAAATCAGCCTCTTGAGGCACAAAAGCACCTTGTGGGCCCTCTTGGACTGGAGGTTGCTCTAGTTGGGGAGGATCTTGTGGGAGAATGTTCTCTAAGTTCTCTCCCTCCATGCTCATACTTAGCCTAAAAAATGACAACAATATAAAATTAATTTGTAACCACAAATAATATTAAATATTTAAACAATATTAAACAATTAAATAATATTAAACCTATACAAACAATATTTAAATATTTATTATCGCATCATTTATCATATTTTAAAATTGGACCATCATTTTTATCGCAACATTCAGTTATACAAATAATATTTAAACATTAATTATTGCATCATTTATCATATTTGACAATTGGATTATCATTTTTATTGCATCATTTACTTATACAAACAATATTTAAACATTACTTATCATATCATTTATCATGTCACTGTAAATATACAAACTGCTCGAACAATGGAGTGGATCCAAACTTGGATGATATATAAAACTTAAAATGTTACAAGTTCCATCATCGGTCACTCATGTTACATCCTGGCATCCAAGAAAGACTCAGTCATTAGCTGGTCTAAGTCCTTGGTTTGGACTAAGCTATATACCACATCTTGGAGCAATGTAAAAAATCCCACAAAAATCTGCAGTACTTGGACGTCTATTCAGTTCAATTGACTTTCCTTGAACCGCAAAGCATCGTAAACGTCAGATTAGAGCTTCTGCAAGCCCTATACTTGGCGATGGTGCACGAATGTCCAAGATTTGTAGGATGTAATGAGACATGGCATACACATCCTATGCAACATTGAAAGGTGGGGGATTGGTGCAAAGGCACTCTGGAGCAACATGATGAAACCTAGCAATGGAGCTTCGCACAGTGTTGGGGCTATCACCGAGTAATGCGGGATAGTGCTTTTTAGTGCTGCATGGGGTAATCACAAATGCCCAGATACACCTCCTCGGATGACTCCGAGAAGTGTAGCATAATGTTTTGTGCATGCAAATCATTATGCAGGACATTGTGTTGGTGCATGTAATGAATAGTGCAAACTAGTGCACTTAAAATATCAAATACATGCTGACGGACCCATGGAGCTCTAGCAAGCATTTCTACATCATCTCTGTGAAATACCAAAGATGGTCACTTTCCGTCATGTTCGAGGTAGGTTAGCCATCTTTCTAAATGATTTCCATTCCAAATTGGAAATAGTATCATTGGGTTATCATCATGGACTAGACCTATCACTCGGATGATGCGCGGATGTACGACATAGCCCAAGCATGTGGCTTCTTCCAATGCGCTGGCCTTCAATGCATCAACGGACACAAAAACCCTCAGCACCTTACATGCATAAATCTTGTCCCTTTCAAAGGGAGCGACAAGAATATCACACATGTTGACTGTTCCTTTCGTGCCTATGTCCATAGCTGCACTAGGCGTGAATTGGATTTCTCGTCGTTGAAGCAGTATGGGCCGCATGGGTCTTGGCACTTCTATATGATCACACAAGCCATGTGATGTGCGTGGTGCTTGTGCAAGCGAGAATGAAATAGATGGGAATGTATCTGCTTGTGCATTTGTGGTGCAGGCGAAAATACAAGAGATGAGAATTGGTTTGCGCATGCGGTAGGAGGCACAAATGGAGGCACAAAAGATGTGAAATGTGATTGTGCATGTGGTGGGAGATGTGAAAAGGAGGAGTAACTTCTAGGTATGAAAGATCTTGGAAAAAAGGGATACGGGGTTCGACATGTTGTCGTGGATGCACTGGTGCATACGCGTGGCATGGCTGCAGTGGTGCTTGTAGCTATGTTGGGTGGAATGCAACATATGACTGGGGACGTGGGTGCATTGGTGCTTGTGGTTGTGGTGGATGTAATGCACCATCTGGCTGGGGACATGGGTGCATTGATGCTTGTGGTTACAGCTGTGCTTGGGGATGTGGGTGCATTGATGGAAGGGAGGTCGAGGCAGCTCCTTTGCATTTGTAACCTCGCCATGTATTCTTGATGTACGTGACCCTTGCATTTACAGCAGGATCCTCCCACTTTGTGTCACATGAGTTTATGTCTCGATCTATTTGACCAAGTCATCGTCGGCCCTCCATCGCTAAGTGGTACAAATACTGGTCTATAGACTCTACTGTGAAAACATCTGGAAATCGACCATGCAAGGTCCTCCCTCCATGCTCTGCCATTATCCTCACCAAATTTTGTACACCACTTTCACCATTTTGGAAAGTTGTCTCAATGATGTTCTGATCGACATTCATTAAGAAGTGTACATTCTCGTTTTTCAGCACCTTCCTCTCAGACTTTGTGAGATCAGGTTGTTGACACTTCCTCTTCTCACCTGCATGAGCCATCTCATATGCAGTAAGCTGCAACACAGAATTCAAAAAAGAATTCAGTGCCAGGTACAATAAGAAAATCAATGCAAGCAGTCTAAGAAATGCAAGCAGTCTAAGAAATTACTTAGGTATAACCTCTCAACTCAAGCTCAAGCCTCAAATCATGTACATACTATAGAAAATCAAAACACAAAAAGTGACCTAGGTATAACCTAATCATGGACTTTACCATCTAACACTAGGATTCAACTGTAACACACAACTATCAAGGGACAATTGAGTGCTAGACTAAGTGTCTAAAAGCACATCGCATGATTTCTAACTTAAGCTACAACACACAACTATCCAGGGATAGTTGAGTGCCAGACTAAGTGTCTAAGATAACATCGCATGATATCTAACTTAGACTGCAACACACAACTATCAAGGGACAGTTGAGTGCTAGACTAAGTACTTGAAAACATCTCTAAACTTAGATTGTAACACACAACTCTCAAGGGAGAGATGAGTGCCAGAATAAGCATCTATGAAAACATCACTAAGCTTGGACTATAACACACAACTCTCTTAAGAGAGATGCAAGAGTTCCTACAAACAAACATTTTTATACAAACTGAGACTGCAACACACAACTCTCTTAAGAGAGATGAGTGCCAGTCTTAGGTAAAAGATAATTATTTATACTATATTAAAATTGCAACACACGACAAAAACAGACTGCAACACACAACTCTTGCAAGAGAGATGAGTGCTAGCCTATCTACACACTTAAATACAATACAAAATCAATATTAAAAAATTTAAAAAGACTGCAACACACAACTCTCCTAAGAGAGATAAGTGCTAGTCTTAAACAAAACAAGAGAGAGAGAAACATTGATTACTAACAAAAGACTATAATAAAAGTAAGGTGCAGTAAGGTACCTATGACGAGAGCTAGTAGGTATTAAAGTAAGCAAGAGGTAGCAGGTAGGCAACCAAGAGGTGGCAGGTAGGCAAGCAGGTGGTCACAGCACAGGCAATCAAGTGGCTCAAGAATATTGCTGGATGTATTCGTATGAATACCAAAAATAACAATTGTTTCATATTTATACTACGTTTATTCGTACAAATAACCTCATTAATTCGTATGAATAAAGATTTATTCGTACGAATAACTTATTCGACGGTAACTATCTTCCATGAAAGGACATCAAAGAACGAGGGGAGCAAGGTCTTAGGAAGGTGCAAGAGAGGAAGAAGGAGTGTGCAAGTGTCACAATGAAGAGGAGGCACCAACAAAGAAGAGGGAGTAGCTTGCAAAAACGGTAGCTCATGAGGGCACATAACACATCGTGGGTGCATAGTGATTAAAGCAAGGGAGGGCGGTGGCAGTGGCCATTTAGAGAGGCAGGGTGGTTAGGGATAATGAAAAAAGGGGGAGGTGGTCACCTACCACTTAGGTGGTTACTAAGAAAGAGAGTGCATGGGGGGTTTGACTCAAGGTCTTAAGAGAGCTTTAGAGGACTAGACTACAACAAGGGGGTATATTAGGTAGTATAATTAGTTAGAAAGGGGGTACATTAGGTACATAATTGAGAGTAAATAAGACCAGATGGTACATTATGTAAGAGAATTACCTAGATAGGGGGGGAAATTTGTAAGAGAATTAGTTAGAAATGGTTAGGGGTAGGATAAGAGCAGGGGAAAGAAAGTACCTAGTTACTAATAATAAATAAAATTAAACAATGCCTAGAAAGGAAAAAGGAATTTTTTCAAAAAAAAGGGGGAGAATGTTAAGTGTGTTGTTATTGTTAGGGGGGATTTTTTTAAATTTTAGAGTTCTGAAAGAGGAGTGTTTGTGTGTGTTTTAACCTATCAAATAACTATCCTATTATACTACTCGACCAATTTTCAATGTTAAAGTAAATCAATTACAAACATCTACTATTGCCCTTTCCAAACAACTAGTGAGAATAGTCTGTTAATAACCAACCTCAACACCTCATAAGTGAGAATAATCCATATCATACCATTCCTCTTAACAAGGTGTCAAAGTGGGAGTCAATTATTACACTCACATTTATATTAGTACATTGTAAAAAGTATAACAATACTGATGATTAGTCTCCAATAAAGAGTTCAATTATATTTAACAATACTTGGAGAAAATCCATTGTAGAGTGTTTCTCGAAGTTGCCAACACCTTGTCCTCATGCCTTAGATTTTCTAATGCAAACCTGATGGAGAGGTATGCCAACTCACCTGCATCCATCCACAAACATAGCACGTTAGAACATGCACACTAGGAATTGTGGGACTGCAGGCTTCAATGCCGGTACACAGTTGTTATCCGTGTCACTCGATCTAGATTAGCATATTCAAATCTTGGTATTTTACTATTCAATAGTAATCAAAAGTTTGCAATTAAAGATATGAATAAATGCATATAAAATGTTAGTGAAATCCAAGTAATAAGAGGGAATCTCAAGTAAACCATAAATTTGGGTATTCCAGCCAAGTCCAAGGGAATTCCCAAGGTCAAAAAATCCAAATATAACCTTAATACACTTATACCTTTCCTCGATCTCCTGTTGGCACTTTCCAATTATTAGTATCACAATTAAATTTATGCACACATCAAAGTGTGATAAGTTCCTGGAAAATGTCAAAACTGAAGGACAGAGTCCTTGCTACATGGCCTTTTCACCATTTCACACTTAAAATTATGCTAAATTCTTGACTTTTGTTAATAATTACACCATGAATGTTTCTTAATTTAGTATATAGGAGATCTCAATACTGATAGATAGCTAGTACATAACTTTTTTTGCTCTCTCATGGTAGCCTTTAGGCCTATAACTCCTATTGATTGGGAACATAAAGAATAATTGGTTCTTGTTTAGCTCCAGTAATGAACTCCCAATAGCCTTTTCCCTTAAGGAAATTCGTCATTCTAAATTTCCATGCTTGGAAGTTGTTCTTGTCAAGCTTTTCAGTGACAATCTATGAAAGAGCATCAGATGCCATTACAGAACACTACAAAATATTCTATCACTGCAAAAAAACACAACTTCTGCCTCACAAGGGCAAATCTGCAAAACTAACGAGAGTGGTATTTGACCACACAGTCACTTCCTAGTGATGATTATTCCTAGTGATGATTATGCATCAACAGGCAATATGAATGATTTTGTTACTCCCAATATCTTTGTGCATAGGCATACAATGTAATTTCTGCGATAACTTTTCACCGACCTGCAGAACAGTGGTCACACAGCAAAAACAGGGCACTTTTTTGAGTGCCTACGAAAAACTTCTGCCACTAAAACGGGCCCCGAAATGGCCTCGAATCAAAAAAATAATTTCACCAAGGGCTTTGCCCAGTCTCGTAGCATATACTGCCCTCTTACCACACTGCGAAGGGCATCCCAATTTAAGATAGTGCACTCTTACACTTTTTGGTTGTGCTACCTGTAGAGATTTGCTCCCAAACTCGGAAAAAAAGGAAAGCAACACTGATCCTCTTACTAGGACACCGTGAACTTGGTTTGCTTTCTTGAGCTCCTTACCACGAACCGAGCTCTGATACCATCTGAAGAGAGTGGTAGAGAAGGAAGGAGTCTCACTTGCAGCTTTCTCACATACACAATGGGGGAATATACACAAAGGTGGAGGCTGAAAACAGTTTTCCTCTTCTTAGTTGTGAAAGCCAAAAGAACTCTAAGTACAAAAGAATAGGTGAACCCTATATGTGGGTCTCAAACCAAACTCAGCTAACTAAGGTGGCATACTAACTGAGCCACTAACTAGAGTACATAAAGATAGTTTTCATCTAGCTATTATTCATGGGCGGTGTACCAACTGCATCTGCATCTAAAAAGTCGGTGACATAAATGCACAACGGTCACCCTGGCATATCATGAGTGGAGCTCGATATCTCAACATGGAGAGCTGCTCATAATTGAGCACAACCTTTGGCACTAGGAGAGGAGAACTCAACCTGGTGGTGAGCTCCAACACACTAAGAGAATCAGTGTGCTGGAGCTCACCACCAGATTGAGTTATCCTTCCCAGTGTCAAAGGTTGTGCTTGATTATTAAGAGCTCACCACCAAGTTGAGTTCTCTCTCCCAGTGCCTTCAAGGAAGTTGCTATGAAGAAGGTTATGTTCAATTATGAGGTGCCCGTATTGTCCCCTACATACAAGGAGTTCTGGGTCAAAAGTGTAAGAAAGTGTTAACTACGAGGTGCTCATATTGTCCCCTGCATATGAGGCACTAGGTCAAAAGTGTAAGAAAATGCTAACAAGGGCAAAAAGTGACACCAACAGGTCCCGCCACAGCAGTGGTGTTAACAAGTGCTAAAAGTGCTTAAAGAAGTGTCACAAAAGACAAAGTGCTAGCATATTTGGATGTAATCTCTTTTGTTAAATGTTTTCTCTAGATGTAATTTCTTTTGTTTCAATTTTGATGTAATACTACTATCACAAAAACTATAGGATGTAATTTCTTTTGTTTCGATTTCAATGTAGTACCATTCTCACAAAAACTATTGTTGTTGTTACTTTGGTAGTGAAAGTGGCTCTAAAAGAACCACCTCATCACATAAGCTGAACCCCTTGAAGATAAAGAAGGTGCATGTTTTCCTTGTTGATAGGTGTCTCCTCTCCTAATTTCTCTCTTCATATGCTCTAGGTCTTCACTTGCTCCCGGTGATGGGCCCTATCAATAGAAGAGATGCCCTTTCATTGTTTGTTTATTGCATTCTCTCTAAGTCATAGGCCCACTGTGGGTTGCATTAAGCTCTCCTTGTATAGCTCCTTCTCAATCATTCCATTGAGCCCTTTGGCAATCTCACGATAAGAATTCCCGAAGCCTAGCCCGATTGTTGCTTCTCTTTTTGAGTCATTAGACTTTGTTATTGCATCTTTAGTCGAATCAAGTCTACCCAAACAATGTTTGATATGTGCGAGGCTACTATCAGGGATCATGATACTTTTTTCCACATCATACCCATGCTTTTTTTTAAGATTTTGACTCCTTGATTTCCAACAATGGATGATGCTACTCACCTCCACTTCAACCAAGCCCTCTTTATTTGAAACCCATTCCCGTTTCTTTTCCAAACAATGCTCACAAAGTTGTTTGATGGTATACCTCTTTGGGAGATTTTTTAATGGTTTGGGTTCATACCATAATGTTGTGAATGGGCTAGGTATTCCCATTTCATCCCTTGCTATCCGAGCAACCTTTGCAACCCAAATTGGTCCCCCTTGGTCATCCAACTCTGATTCTGGATTTGGATCTATTGCACAAATGGAAACGAAAATTCTCTCTTGGATTTCATCGAATGGTACAAACTCTGGCAATGGCCTATCACCCTTCCTACCACAAAATTTACAAAGGCAAAATGCATTGCTAAGCTTCTTCCATATCTTTAGCTATAGTGGACTCTCTAGCAAATGCAGAATCTTCTCTTGACTCAATTTGTTGTGGCCAAAAATAGATCTGAGTACTCTATGCTCAATAAATTTTCTTGCTCTTTTAGATATTTGAGAAGAGTTTCATTTGCCGTGATTATCTCCATATTTTTCTCGGACTGCTTTGGGTATTTTTGCATCATACTGCTAACATGAGAAATGAATGCTTTTGTAAGCCTTTCATTTCATCCATGTCAAGTGCTTTGTTTTTTGTGAGAACTAATGTAGTCTCCTCCAAGGGGATTATTCGTTCTAGTAACACGTATGGTGCACTCCATAAATGATCTATGTCCACCGAGTAGTACTTCCACTACATCATTGGATTGTTGTCATGGATTGTTTGGAGGGCATTAGGAGGGAGCGGAGTTGTGAGGTCTAGGGGGAAGATGATGTTTTGTGCGTAGAGTGCATTGAAGTGCATTTGTAGTGTAAGCAAATAAGGGCGGCTTCAAAAGATAGAGACAAAACTGCTTTCATTATAGAGTGGGGAGCTTTTGCTACACACCCTGAGTTTACCATTCTTTTTAGGTATTATAACTATGGGTGAAAGCCATGTTACCTTATCTCCACTAGGTAAATAAACCCCACAATGATCCAACTCAACCAAAGCAGAAGGTGGTGTTATGGATAAAATTGTCTAAGGAAAAAGGCATTAATATGTGTGTTTGTTTGTATATGTGGCAATAGTATAATAAAATATGGTGTGCATAGGGCCCAGGGTTGAGGTGGCAGGGCATGACCATGTGCCACCCTTCCATGTAAGAGGACCCATAAGGTGTGTTGTACATAATCCATGATAGTAATATTATAAAATGCAAGGTGGCATGGCTCCTCCATGTGCCACCCCTCCACCTAGGCTGCATTTAGTGAGATATGGCTCAAAGTCCATGGGAGAAGCAATATAAAATAGGTGGAGATAGATATTATATTGAGTTATTCCCTCCATATGGGATAGGCCCATGTGGGGGAGGTATAGAAGGACCAAGAAAGCTAGTTAAATAATGGGGAAAGTAGGATGAGGTGGCAAGATTCCTTGTGCCAACCCTCCACTTGTCTCAATTACTTTTCCGGCTAAAAGTTTTGGTGTGGCTGCTGGGATACGAATCTCCACAGCTAGTGGCGAATCTTCTACTCGTATGGGTTACATCTACAAAACTATACCATCTGTGCTCTTTCTAAGCTACTGCGCGTGCATTTGATTCGTGCGTCTCCTGTGCGACAGTTCTCCGGCAGACTGCTGCGATTTCTGGTTGCAGAGAGTTTTCTGCGTTGACCCACGTGAAAGTTCTCTAGACTGCTGCAATTTTCGGTTGTGGACAGTTTTCTGTGCGACAGTTCTCTGGACTGCTGCGACTTCTGGTGGCGAACTGTTTTCTGCGCTCACCTGCGCGACAGTTCTCTGGACTGCTCTGCGGCTTCTGGTCGCGGACTGTTTTCTGAGCCTCTGCAAAAGAGTAACAGCAGATCCCGCACCCCCCTCTCTCTTCTCTTCTTCTTCTACTCCTTCTCTTTCTCTTCTCCTTCTCCTCTCCTCTCCTCTCTTTTTATTAAAGAGTACGATTGGAACCCAAGACCTCCCCCTTCACAAAAGAAAGTCTTATCGTTGGGCCAACAAGTTTGAAGTGGTCAAAATGTAATGATTTTTGTACATATATTGAAATCGCGGGAACTGTAACTCTCTAACCGTAGGGAGTTTGCTCTTGCTGTAAAAAGCAAAAATACTTCATTTTATGTGCTCTATCCACATCTCTTGCTAGATCACCGATTCAAAACTTCTCCAAGCTCACTTCATGGATGCATGCCACACGAGAAGGGTGGACATTTATGTCACTTCTCGACGCGTTTAAGGAATTGGTGCCTGTTCCTCTGCACCTTACGGCTACCAATGCACGAGATGTCTTCCTTGATCTTCATGTCGACCTTCAATGGCTGATTGTCCAGTGCATTATTGAAGGAGATGACGGGTGGAATGATACACCGTGGATGATTCATGGTGAAGAACTACTGATACGCTGGGAGGATTTTGATTTTACTTCTACTCATTGTGTGGTGATCGAACTACTTGCTGCTTCAGAGGTAATTAAAACGGTGTCCTTCATCGAAGGGTGGGATGCTCCCCAAGCTTGGGGGGAGATTTGGCGCATCTGCCTGTTGATTCCTATGGAAAAGCTCGTCTTGAATGGTTTATTCACAATCTCATTACAAAGGTTTCTAGGCCTTGGCTATGGTTGGTAATGTTTCGACCAAGGAATCCATTTGTACCTAATCAGCCTTTTGTGCCTCATTTCGAGCTTCAAATTGTAATTCTTTTTGGGCTTAAGATAAACTATCAACAAAGGATTGCAAGTTTATTTGGTGCTGAACGTTTGGCTCAAGTGTTGAATTCTCCCCACCCTCTCCTCCTACCTATCTTGGACTACCGAGAAACTTGGGATGTCCTAATTTTAGTCGGTGTGATGAAATCTTGGATTCTTCAATTTGATGGAGCTTACAAACCTTCGACCAAGGCGGATGGCATGGGTGTGAAGCTCACTTCACCGGGTGGTGAGGAGTATTGTTATAGCAAGTCTTCATCCGCAAATACTTGCAATCAAGCTGAGTACTCGGCACTCATTTTTGGGCTACAAAAGGCACAAGAACATCATGCCAAGAAATTGGAGGTGCAAGGAGATTCTCAACTAGTGTGTGAACAAGTTAGTGGAAGGTGGAAGGTGCAGAGCAAAGGCTTGGTTCCACGACATCAACAAGCCTTGGAACTTTGCAACCAATTTGAAGAGGTAAAAATTCAGCATATCCCTCGAGCTCGAAATCTTGTTGCTGATTTCTTGGCACGTGAAGCTTGTACTTCAATCACACATGACGCGAGTGGAAGCGCCACCCCAACAAAGCTGCAAGCCACGAAGGAGGGTGATCATTTGTAAGGAATGCAAAGGTTGTGGTCATCATGAAACTAAGTGTTGGGCATACTTGATACGAGTTCACCGACTTCGGAAGATCATCAGGAGGGTTCTCAAGGACATTGCTCAAAAGAAGGATGCCAGACCGCACACCCCTTGAAGAAATAGCATGGCAACTATAAGAACTAGAAGAAGCTGAAGGTGATGTGCAAGCTCTCCAATTGCTGACATTTGTCATGGAATTCTTGTTTGCCTTGATGAACAACCTCATGCAACGCCACGCCTCTAACCCTCGCTTGTAATGATCAATGTGATATCATGAGGGTTGGTCCTTTTAAGATTGTCTATGTGCTATTCTATGCTGAAGATTCTTCTCGTGTAATATTTCACACTACACCAGTCACACCCTACCCTGCCTATGTGTGCTTTTTGGATGTATCTTCACCCGATTTTCAGTTCAAGCTTCCTCTTACTATTGTTCGTCCATAGATAAGCCCCTCTTTTCCATCTTCCAAGCATGGCTGACATTCCCGTGTTTTGTGGACGGGTAGAAGAAAATCCAAATGAGTATCTTGTGGCCTTCAAGCGCCGTTGTGTTTCTCTCAACTTTCTTACTGAAGACAGATGGCTATTGGTTCTTCCCACATTTCTAGAGGGTTTGGCTCAAGTGTGGTATGAGAAGAAAACCGAAGAAGTTCGCCAAAGCTGGCCAAGGTTGACAGCAGCAATGATTAAGTATTTCAGCAAAGAAGAGGAGCCGGAGAATGTGTACCTGCAGGTGGAAAACTTGAAGCAATCAGAAGGTGAGACGGCACGTCGATATGTGGATCGAGCGGCCGTGCTCCTGGACCATTTGATTGCCACACACAGGAGGACAATGCTGGGTTTTGAGCTGGGAATGACTCAGCATGTGCTGGGCTACCTTGTAGCAGGAGCGAGTGATGAATTCTGCCTCAAGCTTAAATGGGAGAATCTAGAAACTATGGTGCTAGCACATGAGATTGCTCAAAAGTTTGATAAAGTTCAGTCTGACCCCGCTTCAAAGAAGACGATTGTCCCTCTGCATCCCCCTCAATTCCTGCAACAACAACCTGGGGGGTCTAACTCAGGGGCATACCCCCACCCCTCATCAGGGATGTATCCACCGCCTCCACCTCAGATGTATGGTCCTCCCTTAGATTCTTACCCTCAACAAGGTGGACATCCTCATCCTCCGCCTCGAAGATTTTCCCAGCCTCGCCCACAAGCCCCCCTCCTCTCTACTCCCGTAGCCCCTCCAACTAAAGAGGCCCCCCCTGCAACAGATTCTGGAGTCAATGACCTAGCCAAGGCCCTGAATGATCTTCGGCTTGAGATGGTGGGCATCAGAAATCAAGCCAACCGCCCTCCACGAGATTGTGCTAATGTTGTATGCTACGAGTGTCACCAGAAGGGTCATTATCGCACTGAATGCCCCAATATTCCAAGGGTGAATCTTCTAAGTGAGTCGGGCACTGAGGATTCTGATGTAGAGATCCTTGACCTTGGGAAAAGAAGTCGTGCAACCTCGGACCCCTCTCCAAACCGTGGACCGGGCTGCCCCAGGAAGAAGGTGTCCTTCTTAGAGCCCTCAGATGCTAAGATGGCAGACCCACCAATAGAGAAGACTAAAAGATCTCGCAGGAGTAAGTGGTCACCCTCGGATTTTCCCATCGGCTCAGGGCAAGAGGACTATTCAGTCGTTCAGGACCTTGCTCATCGGTCTTTGAGCATCACACTCCCTCAACTAACAGCATTAAGCCCTAAGGTGAGACGTGAGCTGCAGCAAGGTCTCTCAACAAGGAAGAGCAAGAAAAAGGGAAAGGTACGAGAGGTATCTTCTATCTCTGAAGAAATTGATCGGCACCCACATACAGTAGATGTCATCATAGATAATTGCCATGTCAAAAATGTGTGTGTTGATGGGGAGCTGCATGTAATATCATGGTGCCCCGAATCATGAAGAAATTGAATTTGAAATGTACAAGGCGTTCCTCCACTCGAATCAAGGTAGCAGATGGTCGACGACTCGCCACCATGGGAGTCATTGAGGATTTGCCCATCACTGTCAACGGGTTGACCACCACTATCAATTTCTATGTAGTGGACATTGAAGATACAGGCAGAAGTTACCCAGCCATACTCGGGAGACCATGGTTGAGAAAGAGTGATGCAGTCAGCTATTGGAAGACAGGACACATGTCTTTTGGTGCTTCCAAGGAGAAGATCCCGGTGCAACCTGGTGCCATGGAACCGGAAGAAGAAGAGGAGCATGATAGTGATACTCTCTCATCCTCAGTGTCTGAGTCCATGTCTGAGTCCATGGAAGAATCAGACGGGGGGGAGGAATTATCAGAGGAGGAAGTTTACATGATGGGGGTGTCTCCGAACCTGCCACCTGCAGAAAGATAACAGTAGTCCTCAACAGATCAAATCAATGCTTTCTCCAGACCTCACTCCAGGTGAGAAAGATGAGTTTCTTGAAATGTTCAAATATTTCCCTGACCTCTTTGCAACTAGCTATCACCACCTTCGCCATGTGACTGCCATAGAGCACAAGATAGAGCTGAAGCCTGATGCAAAGCCTGTGGCTCAGAAGTATCGGAGGTTAGGGCCCTTGCAGACCGATGCTTTGCGCTCAGAGTTGCAAAAGCTTGTAGAGGCTGGGTTTATTGTTCCGGTTCACAATACTGAATGGGTTTCACCAGTGGTAGTCATCCCAAAGAAAAACAACAAGTGGCAGGTCTGCATCGACTATAAGAAGCTCAATGCTGCCACCAAGAGGGATCATCATCCTCTACCCTTTCAAGACCTCATTCTTGAGAAGGTAAGTGGTCATGAGATGTATACTTTCTGTGATGGTTTACTCTGGGTTTTATCAAATCAAAATTGCCGAGGAAGATGTGCTTAAAACCACATTTGCCACACCCTGGGGGACATTTGCTTTCAAAGTAATGCCATTTGGCCTCACCAACGCTCCTGCTACCTTTCAAAGATTTATGCAAATGGTGTTTGCTCCTTATTTGGGGGATTTCTTGGAGGTGTTTTTAGATGATTTCTGTATATTCTCGTCACGTAAGGAGCATATCGTGAAGGTTAGATTGGCCTTCAAAAGGGTCAATGATGCAAATGGCAGTCTCAACCTTGAGAAATGCACCATTGGAGCCACTCAAGGGAGGTTATTGGGACATGTTGTCTCATCCGAGGGCATCAAGCCTGACCCCGAGAAGGTAGAAGCCATCCTCAAACTCTCCCCACCTACAACCAAACGTCAGGTACGCTCATTTGTCAATCTAGCAGGATACTATCGCTGCTTCATTGATCAGTATGCTGCTTTGACACGGCCCATGACTATGCTATTAAAAGATGGGGTTGATTTTTCTTGGGATGAGGATTGTGATCATGGGTTTGCACAAAATCAAGAATGCTCTGGCTTCAGAACCCATTCTACGCAATCCAGACTAGTCAAAGACCTTCTATATCAATCCTGGGTTTGGTGAGCACACTCTGGCAGGTATTCTTCTCCAGCAAGGGGAGGATCGGTTCATGTATCCCATTCGATTTGCTTCTCGACAATTGCTCGACACTGAGCGATGCTATTCAGAGGCCGACAAGAATGCCTTGTCTTTGGTGTTTTGCATTGAGAAATTTAAGCATTATGTGGCTGGAAAGTCCTTCTTTATACTCACTGACACTGGTCTTGCAAAGCAGGTTCTTCAATCACCAAATCCCATGGGCCGGTTGGCCAAATGGTTGGCAGTTCTACAAGAATATGATTTTTCTTTCAAAATTGTAAAAGGGGGTTGTTCCAACCTAAAGAATGCTTTGATTGATTTAGAGGAGTGCCTTGATGTAACCCTTGTAGCAGCCATAGAAGTTGGGGATCCTTGGTATGGTGGTATCTACAAGTTTTTGACTGCTTTCTCCTTTCCTTCAGAAAGTACAAGCTATGAGAGAAAGAAGATCCGCAGAGATAGTAGCCGCTACACCCTCCTTGATGGGGTGTTGTACCGTCAAGGCATGGATGGGGTACTCAGACGGGCCATTGATGCAGATGAAGTGCCTAAGGTATTGAAGCATTATCATGATGGATTTTGTGGAGGCCACTATGCCAGTGACTATACAGCTAAGAAGATTTTACATGCTGGAGACTATTAGCCGACCTTGTTCAAGGATGTCACTTTGTATTGCAAAACCTGTGAACTATGTCAATTCTTCGGTAGGAAGGATTTGCGTCCCGGGCAACATCACCCAGTGATGTCCATCCATCCGTTTCAGAAGTGGGGAATAGATTTTGTCGGGCCCTTGCCCATGACTGCCCGCAAAAAGAAGTATCTTTTGGTAGCCACTCAGTATGTCACTAAGTGGGCTGAAGCTATCACCCTCTCTGCTGCAAATGGCAAGGCAGTTTCAAATTTCATCTTTGAACGTATCTGCACAAGGTTTGGGACACCCATGGAGATAGTCTTTGACCATGGGAGTCCATTCTTAAATGAAGCAGTGGAGTTACTCATGGATCGCATGGGTATTGATCATCACACTTCTAGCATCTATTATCCAGCATCCATGGGTCAAACAGAGCGGACCAATGGCCTCCTTTGTAAAACCATGGGAAAAATGGCTGCAGGGAACAGGAGGCAATGAGATCAGAAGGTCACTGAAGCCGTGTGGGCTTACAACATCACTCATAAAACATCTACAGGTCACACCCCTTTTGAGTTGGTGTATGGTACTGAGGCAGTTTTACCACTAGAGATAGAGATTCTAGCCTTGAGATTGGCACAAGAACAGAGGATGACAGAAGATGAACATGTAGAGGCTAGATTGGTACAACTTGAGAAGTTAGATGAGACCCGACGCCTTGCACTACACCAAACAGAGATCCAAAAGAATCGACAAAAGGCCCGATTGGATGCTAAGATTCGCAAGGGATGGGAAAGACACTTTGCTGAGGGGGATGTTGTGCTATGCTTTGATAACAGATTGGACCACCAAATGGATAAGAAGTTTCTGCCACTGTGGGCTGGTGCATACAAAGTCATCAAAGAACGTAGCAATGGGTCTGTACAAGTTCAGGAGCTACATGAACCATATGGCAAGAAGGTGATCAACAAGCGTTACCTCAAGCCTTTCTTTGTGCGTGATGGTCCCAGGAATGGAAATGCTATGCATTCCTTGCCTGGGGGGGGGAACTGTTATGGATAAAATTGTCTAAGGAAAAAGGCATTAATATGTATGTGTGTTTGTATATGTGGCAATAGTATAATAAAATATGGTGTGCATAGGGCCCAGGGTTGAGGTGGCAGGGCATGACCATGTGCCACCCTTCCATGTAAGAGGACCCATAAGGTGTGTTGTACATAATCCATGATAGTAATATTATAAAATGCAAGGTGGCATGGCTCCTCCATGTGCCACCCCTCCACCTAGGCTGCATTTAGTGAGATATGGCTCAAAGTCCATGGGACAAGCAATATAAAATAGGTGGAGATAGATATTATATTGAGTTATTCCCTCCATATGGGATAGGCCCATGTGGGGGAGGTATAGAAGGACCAAGAGAGCTAGTTAAATAATGGGGGAAGTAGGATGAGGTGGCAAGATTCCTTGTGCCAACCCTCCACTTGTCCTCCTAAAGGTTTGAACATATTATAAAATGGGAAAGAGACCAAGGGAGTATCGTAGACTTGAGATATGGGGCTTGATTTATGTGGAAAATTGAGGCAAAGGGTTGTCGCACACAATTGAGAGTGCTTAACCACCTAGCCCACATGGGAGACTTTTCCACACACACCATGCATGTGGGAGGATACATTAATGTGGAGAGACCCCCTCTTTTGGCTATAAAAGGAAGGGGCTATTCCTTGATGAGACACGCTCATTCTTGTAAAGCCACCTAGCTAGTATTTTGATATTTCCCCTCTCATCCCTCCTTTCAAATAATGTATGGTTCTCTTCCCTTGATGTCTACATCTCAACATTCCTCCTCCTATCATGTACATGCTTCTCTTCCCCCTCTCCCTTTCCCCTTGTGTCATAGTCTCCCTTTTCCTTCCCTCCACTTCTAATTCCTTTTTTTCACCCCTATGGCATCTGATCTCCTTTTCTCTATGGCCTTTGAGCGTCACCATACTTAGCCTCTAGCCTCTGGTCTCGATTACTTTTCCAGCTAAAAGTGGTTGGAGCCGATGTATGTGAAAACACAAGTAGGGGGGTGGTAATAATTTGCATTTGTTAGGTGGAGAAACGAAAGTAATGTAGACAGTACAAGGCTGGCAGGTTTCACATATCCAATGAAAATCCAACTCCCTTATTTCTCAGTATGGGGGAATGTCGGAATGGTTTCATTCATGTATGAGAAGATTGTGGTAGTGTCCCTGGAGAATTAAGAAAGTAATAGAGGGCTACATGATGAATGTTGCAGTCCAACTAGGGTCCGACTGTATGATGGTCAGATTGTATTTTGACCAGTTCGAGTTTCCATCATTTTCTGACATACAGATGATCCAACTTGACGTGAAGCTGATCTGATGGTCGTTCAACCTGCAAATGATCCGACGGGGGTTCAATCTGAATTCGATTTTGGGGGAGTTCCAACTTATGTTTGACATAGGTTTGACTAAGATCCTAACAAGTGTTGTACATTTATACGTGGAGGGGATAGTTGGCACCCGGCGAGGAAGTGGTCATATGGAAGGGTCACTAGGAGATAATATTTCACATGGATCGAGTAGTCGACCAAGGCAACCGACAGTGGCATCATGATATAGTACATTGGCGCATGCATTCTTAGACTTGTGTGTGGGAGAGCTCTCAGTCTCCTCGACTTGTCAAAGTGAAACATACTATAATCTTGAGGAGTGTGGTGATTAGTGCTGACTGTATGGATGGTAGCTTGTCTCCATTTTCACAGGATTGTATTCCTCATGCGGATCTTCAATTGCTATCAGAAGACGCTAGAGTGGAAGAGGCTAATTTACAATTGTTGAGCGAGGTCGCTGAGATAGAAGTGAACATGGGAAGGAAGCATGTGCTACAGGTAATGTGCAAGAGTCCACAGGTCAAGGAGATAGTTGAGCCAGAGCCAGAAGTAGAGATGACTGCTGAAGAAGAAGAAGACAATTTTGTGGACGAAATTGTTTCTCCTCCAATGAAGAAACCATTTGGGCAAAGTACTTTAAAATTTTTTTGGATTTCACTCGACTTGAAGTTCCATTTGAATTGGTTGGGGGAGGTTAGTTTGATGGAGTACGCTGGTCTACCGTGGAATGTTTGGAAGGTGCAACTTGAGGCAATAGTTTAGTATGAAGAATTTCAAAATATGGGAGGAAATATAGCTCTAGGTGTAGTGGCAAACCCATGTATTATATCTCAAGTGTTTCGGGTGCCATTGATTAAAGAAGAAATAGCTTGTGATAAGGATGTTGAGGCTGATATGCTTCGGAAGATTGGCCAACCAGCAAAAGTAAATAATTATTTTTTGATGTATAATGTTCAAGATGCTATGAGAAGGCAGCATCTCGAATGGTACCTTGAGAGGTTCTGATTGCTTGTCAAGACCTACACTATGTCGAGGGAGAGCTATTCGGTGTTGAGAGCAACTAAGAAGGATTACAATATTTCATGGGCCAACATGATCTTCATCAGGTTGATGACGGAGGTTAGTAAGAAAACTTTAACAAGTACCAATAATCATTCTAAAGTTGGTCCTTTCCTTATAGCTCTATTTAAGTATGGGAAAAGATCTTCAGTAATTTTATAAGGAGATGCCAGAAGTGAATGCAGAATTTAGAACCAAGGCAAAGAGGGATACATGCATGCAGAAGCAATCAATGGATGAGGAGAAGTGGAAAGTGGTTGAAGACTTAAAGCAAGCCAAATATACTACTGAGGAAGCACACAAGATGGTGTTTGGAACGAGCCTAGCACACAATGTGTGGGAGGTCCTGATTGGAGGAGGTGAACTGCTGAAGAATATGCAGGAAACTCAGAAGGAAAGAAAGATCAAGCTCAATGTGAAGAAAGCACTGATGACTAATCTTAGAGAACAATTTCATAATAGTTTACCAGCAACATCTGAACCAGTGATGCATTAGAATATAACACAAATAGAAGCTTGTATAGTACAGTTGTTTGAGAAAGTGTATGTAGTAGAAGTGTTTGAGAAAGTGTCTACAATAGAAGTGAATCATGCCATGAAGTTCTTGAAACAGTTTCAAGAACAACAAGATGAGATGAAGGCACGGTATTCAGCTCAAATGTGTTGAGATATCGAGCTCCACTTGCGATATGCTAGGGTGACCGTTGTGCATTTATGTCACCGACTTGTTAGCTAGAGATGCAGTTGGTACACTGCCCATGAATAATAGCTAGATGATAGCTATCCTTATCTACTCTAGTTTGTGGCTTAGTTAGTATGCCACCTTAGTTAGTTGAGTTTGGTTTGAGACCCACATATAGGGTTCTTCTATTTCTTTGTACTTGAGTTCTTTTGGCTTTCACAACTAAGAAGAGGAAAACTGTTTTCAGCCTCCACCTTTGTGTGTATTCCCCCATTGTGCATGTGAGAAAGTTGTAAGTGAGACTCCTTCCCTCTCTCCCACTATCTTCACATGGTATTAGAGCCTTGTTCGTGGTAAGGAGCTCAAGAAAGCAAACCACGTTCGAGGTGTCCTAGTAAGAGGACCAGTGTTGCTTTCCTATTTCGAGTTTGGGAGCAAATCTCTGCAGGTAGCACAGCCAGAAGTGCAAGAGTGCACTGTCTCAAATTGAGATGCCCTCGCGATGTGGCGAGACGCCCTTTGCTTTTTAGATTCGAGGCCATTTCGGGGCCCGTTTTGAAGGTGGAAGTTCTTCGCAGGCACTCAGAAAAAGGCCCTGTTTTGGCTGTGCGACCACTGCGCGGCTAGTCGGTGAAAAGTTGCCGCAGAAATCGCATCGTACGCCTGTGTGCAGAGATATTGGGAGTTGCGGAATCATGCTTGTTGCCTTTTGATGCAAAATCGTCACTAGGAAGTGACTGTGTGGTGAAATACCACTTTTGTCAGTTTTGCAGATCTGCCCGTGTGAGGCAAAAGCTGTGTTTTTTGTAGTGACAGAATATTTTGCAGTGTTTTGCAATGGCATTTGATTCTCTTTCAAAGATTGTCATTGAAAAGCTTGACAAGAACAACTTCCAGGCATGGAAGTTTAGAATGAAGAATTTCCTTATGGGAAAAGGCTATTGGGAGTTCATTACAGGAAATGAAGAAAAACCTGTTCTTCCTAATGTTCCCAATCAACAGGAAATGCAGGCATTTAAAGGATGGCATGAGAGAGTCAGGAAAGTTATGTACTGGCTGTCTATCAATATTTCGGACTCTATGATTGTGCATATTTAGGATGCAAGTACGCCAAAGGAGGCATGGGATACTTTGGCAAAAATGTACCAGCACAAACACGCAAGCCAGGAAAATGCAGCTCAAATAGGAGTTGCACAATGTGCAGAGAGAAAATTTGAGCATAAATGACTACCACATGAAGGTGAAGAAAAATGCAGATGCACTTGCTTCCATTGGGTCGCCAGTGGAAGATGATGATCTAGTTTCTGTGACCTTGAATGGTCTAGGAAAGGATTATGCACAGTTCCGGACATCCATTGCTGTCCGTGAAAAATTTCTTGATTTTGAAGAGTTGTTTGCTCTTCTAATTTCTGAAGAGCAGAAAAATGGGGGTGCATCTTCTTCAAGAGGAACTTCAAAAGAAACTGTCTTCTACTCAAATGCTGGCAGAGGTAGAGGCAGAGGTAGAGGAGGCCGATCTGCAGGCCATGGTAGAAATCAGAATATGCAGCAAACTCAAGAAAACCAGTCTTATGCAGGAGGACGTGGTAACTCTAGAGGCAGGGGGAGCCAAAGAGGCCGTGGTGGATGGCAGAGAGGCCAAAGTGCAAACAGCAATGTTGAATGCTACTATTGTGGTAAAATGGGTCATATGGCTAAGGACTGCTACAAAAAGCAGAATGACATTATGAATGGAAAATTGTAGCAAGGCAATTATGCATCTTCCAATAGACAAGGTGATGACAGAAATGAGCATCTATTTATGGTGCAGCATATGACCAATTCTATGATAAGTGCATAAGAACAAAATGATGTGTGGTATGTTGACTCATGTGCATCAAACCAAATGCCAGATCATGCAGAATGGATGCAGGATGCAAGGAAAATGAAAAAGCCAGGATTTGTGGAGACTGGTGATGATACTGCACATCCTATTGTGCAGATTGGTAAAATTCCTTTGTCTATGCAGGATGGGAAAAAGAAATACCTGTCCGATGTATTTCATGTCCCGAACATCACCAAGAACCTAGTTTCTGTTGGTCAAATGGTTGAGCAGGGCTTGCAGGTCAGATTTAATCCTCATGGATGCTTTGTTGAGGATATGAAAAATAACGGTCGCTTGATAGCAAAAGGAAAGAAGAAGGGCAGGATGTTTACGTTGGATGCGGACATGCCTGAATTGAGTGCAGCAATGTTTGCACATGGGACCTGTGTAATTGCAGATATTGATATATGGCACAAACACATTGGTCATGTTAATATACAGCGACTTAAATCAATGCAAGCCCAAAATATTGTTGCAGGATTGCCAAAATTCAAGGTTGCAGAAATGCACAAGGTTTGTGAAGCCTGTCAATTTGGGAAACAGGCAAGGAAACCTTTTCCTAGGCATGTTCAAGAGAGTAAAAAGCCATTGGAATTAATCCACTCTAATGTGTGGACTACTAAAGCTGCATCTGTTGGAGGCTGTCACTATTTTGTCACATTTATTGATGACTTCAGCAGAAAACTTTGGGTGTATTTTATGAAAAAGAAAAGTGAAGTGTTTGGGCACTTCAAATCTTTTAAAGCTATGGTTGAAAAAGAAACAGGCTTGCAATTAAAATGCCTCAGTCATACCCCACAACAAAATGGAATTGCAGAAAGGAAAAATAGGCATATTGGAGAGGTATCTCTAAATGAAAAAGATCTACCATATTATTATTGGGCTGAAGCAGTTGCTACATTAGTTTATATAATGAACAGGACTCCCACTGCAACAATACATGGCATGACGCCAGAGGAGATGTATACTAGTAGGAAACCAGACATTTCTCATTTGAAAATTTTTGGTTGCATTGCCTATGTCCATGTGCCAGATGAGTTGAGGTCCAAGTTGGATCCAAAAGCTGAGAAGTGCGTCTTTATTGGTTATTCTCTGCAGCAAAAAGGGTATAGATCCTATAACCCTTCTACACGTAAGTCCACAGTGAGCAGAGATGTTGTTTTTGATGAGATGAGCAGCTGGTATAAACTAGTAAATGTGATGATTGATGTAGATGCACAAAATGGTAATGCTGCACAGAATTCACAGCAGCAATCACAAAATACTAGTGGACCTGGAGTGTCCTCTAGCAGTGGTTCACATACTTCTCCATGGATAGGCAGATTGAGATCAGGAGAATCTCCTCAAAGAATTGCAGAGAGTGGTATGCAGGTATCATGAAAAGGAAAAGAGAAGGTAGATCAGCCCATGTTGGATGTGAATGCAAGTCACTCTTGTGTGGATGGTGAGTCCAGTGGCTCAGAACAGAGCATTGATGATGAGTTGGGTATTCCTTCTGTTGTTACACCTGGAGTAAGGAAGACCAGGGATGTTCTGAGAGCACCTGGAAGTGAGCCTATTTTGTGCAGGTCTACCAGGGTTAGGTATCCTGTGGATAGGCTGAAATATGATGGATTTACAGCCATTCACTATGCCTATATGGTCAAAGTGATATAGGAACTAGAACCCACTTCTTTTGAGCAAGCCATGGGAAATGAAAAATGGGAGAAAGCCATGGATGAAGAAATGGATGCCTTGGATGCAAATGCTACATGGGAATTGGTGCCTTTGCCTAAAGACAAGAATGCAATTGGCTGTAAGTGGGTTTATAAGATCAAGCACAATGCAGATGGTTCTGTGAATAGATACAAGGCAAGATTAGTTGTCAAGGGGTATGCACAGACATATGGCATTGATTATGAAGAAACTTTTAGTCCGGTTGCAAGGATGGCAACTGTAAGAGCAGCCATTGCTATGGCTGCATCAAAGGGATGGTCTTTACATCAAATGGATGTAAAGAATGCCTTCTTGCATGGTGATTTGCAAGAAGAGGTCTTTATGGAGCAGCCACCAGGTTAGTTCATGCTCTTCATCCTGAGTTTGTTTGCAAGGAAGTTGAAGAAAGCCTTGTATGGCTTGAAGCAAGCACCTAGAGCATGGTCAGACAAGATAGGATAGCATCTTGTCACTATTGGATTTCAGATTTCCAAGGCAGATTTCTCACTCTATGTGAGAAAAACAGAGAAAGGGATTATGCTGCTTGTCATTTATGTTGATGATTTGATCATCACAGGTGATAGTGATGAAGATATCCTTCATGTGAAAATGCTATTGAGGCAGAAGTTTGAGATGAAGGATTTGGGAGAGCTGCGTTATTTCTTGGGCATTGAGGTGATTAGATCACCAAGTGGGATACAGCTCTTGCAGAGGCAGTATGGATTGGACATGCTGTCCAAATATGGGATGACAGGCTGTAAGCCTATTTTAGTTCCTTTGGAGCAGAATGTGAAGCTGAGCACAGATGCAGGTGAGATTTTGGAAGACCCTACTATGTATGGACACATAGTAGGAAGTTTGATTTATATGACTATTACTAGGCCAGATCTAAGCTATGCTGTTGGATTGGTAAGTCAGTTTATGCAGGCTCCAAGGAAATTGCATTTGGATGCGGCTAGATGCATACTCAGGTATGTGAAGTCCACATTGCAGTATGGACTATTTTATGAGGATGGGGTTCAAATACAGTTGCATGGATACACTGATGCTGATTGGGCTGGTAGTATTTCTGATAGACGATCTACCAGTGGATATGTGTTCTCTTTTGGGAGTGCTGCAGTCACTTGGAGCAGTAAGAAACAGCCTACAGCTGCCTTGTCGAGCACAGAGGCTGAGTACAGGGGTGCAACAATGGCTGCATGTGAGGTAGCTTGGTTGCATAAGCCACTCTATGATATGCATCAATCTACAAATGGGCCAGTTGTCATTTATTGTGACAACGTGAGCAGTATACACTTGGCAAATAACCCAGTCTTTCATGCTAGAACAAAGCACATTGAGGTGCATTATCACTATGTGCGGGAGAAGGTTTTACTAGGTCTTATTAATCTAGTTTATGTCAGCACAAGGGATTAGGTAGCTAACATATTCATGAAGGCATTAGGCGCAGAGAAGCTGCGCAAGTTCAGAGACGTACTTGGTGTGCAGGAATTGGGATTGAGCTCGAGGGGGAGTGTTGAGATATCGAGCTCCACTCGCGATATGCCAGGGTGACCGTTGTGCATTTATGTCACCGACTTGTTAGCTAGAGATGCGGTTGGTACACCGCCCACGAATAATATCTAGATGACAGCTATCCTTATCTACTCTAGTTTGTGGCTTAGTTAGTATGCCACCTTAGTTAGTTGAGTTTGGTTTGAGACCCACATATAGGGTTCTTCTATTTCTTTGTACTTGAGTTCTTTTGGCTTTCACAACTAAGAAGAGGAAAACTATTTTCAGCCTCCACCTTTGTGTGTATTCCCCCATTGTGCATGTGAGAAAGCCGCAAGTGAGACTCCTTCCCTCTCTCCCACTATCTTCACAAAATGCAAGTTTTATAGAAGGACAAGCAGGAATTACAGAAAAAAATTTATGCTTATCAAAGTAGAAAGGGGACCATGTCAAGGCACTGAAACAATATGTTTTGAATTAGAAAAAAGAGTTTGAAAATTATAAGCTTCAAAAGGAAAAGGAGGTGCAACAGCTTACTGAACAGTTGAAAATGCAGAAGGAAAGTCTATCTACAGTACATGAATGGCTTACTAAGATGAAGGAGGCATTTTTCACACTCAGTTATAGAGACTGCTGTTTGAAGACTATGTGGATTTACAAGTGGACGCAGCAATTGCTAAGGAAAGGATTAAAGCACTAGAGGATGTGGAAATTCAGCTTAAAGCCATGACGGATGAAGTAGACGGAGTGTTTATGTCAGGAACAAAAATTAGTGAGTCAAAATATTAGCTCATAGAAACCTCATAGGAAATGTGGAGTAGTTCAAAAAGAGATTGATAGTAGTGGCTCAAAGGCCATATGAAGCTTTTGCCTCAGCTGCATATATTGTGGATGTGCATGTAGCAAAAAATCAAAGATTAAAAGCATAGTTGGAAGAAGAAAAGAAGGTGGCCAAGCAAAGTCAAAGAACCAGCAAGTGTTAAAACTAACTTTGAATTTCAATTTTCTATATTGGATGTGCACGTTGTAGATAAAACACCAAATAAAGAAAATCATGTTGAAGACAAAGATGTAGATGTTGAAAGTGGTGCTGATAAGGACGCAAAGGTTGTGGTTCAAGAATTTACTGCAAGTGTGTTAGCAGCTGAAACAAAGACAAAGATTGGAGTTCAACAGTTCAACATTTTGCAGGATAATGTAGTGCTTGGAACAGAAGAACCTATGAAGAAGATAGAGGAACCTTTTGGGGCTAATGTCATAGAACTGTATACCTAATGTAAAGGGTTTGGGTCTACATGTTTTTGACAAATCAAAAACCCTATCCACTGAAAGTGCCACATGTTAGGGGTTAGCTAGGCACCTATAGTTAACTCTACTACTAAATAATGCCTAGAGGGGTTGATTGTCATGATCAGTGCTCCAAAGTAGTTATTCAGTTATATGCATGTAACTACTAGACTTGTGCTAAAGAGTCTTGTAAAGGGAACAAAACTTTGAGATGAATCAGATTGCAATGATGTTTTGTCTATCAGTTCTTCTGTAATCTTTTGCTATAATCCGACAATGATAAGTGAATGGAGATCCTTTTCTACTTTGTATGCTGTCTACAATGTATTCATGAGTTGCAATCAGCTCCGACTTGTATTAGATTGTATTATGACTCTGTGTTAGAGTTCTTCATGGAAGTGTTTACTTAAGGTCTAATGTAGAAGTGCTCTTGGTAAAACCACCCTGAACACACACACACACACACACACACACACACACACACACACACACACACACACACACACACACACACACACACACACACACACACACACACACACACACACACACACACACACACACACACACACACACACACACACACACACACACACACACACACACACACACACACACACACACACACACCCACACACACACGCATGCACGCACGCATGCATGCATGCACGCACGCACGCACGCACACACGCACACATGCACGCATGCATGCACGCATGCACGCATGCACACACATAAGTATGTATCATACATACACACACACACACACACACACACACACACACACACACACACACAGATATCCACATAGTTTTAAAGTTATAAGATTTGTCAATTTTTCATTTAGCCCATAGAGTCTAGATGTGCAAATGATTAAATACAATATTAACAATCAATGAAAGATCGCTTTGTATCATTTGCAATGTCTGTTCATACGTCTAACAATGCTTCATGACAAAGTGAATTGTTGAAGCACTTAGGATCACAGAAATTGAATATTATTAATCTCCAATATTTGGAACAAAAAGATGCACCCCAACCATCATATCTCTATTATCTCTAGAGTATGTGGGGGGTAACAATTCTTGCAAATGATGTTTGTCTGGTCCCTATATCTAACCTTGCAATAATCAAGTCTAAAATAGTAGTCTTGGGGAGGGCTTGGTGTTTGTCTCATCCCTATATCTAGCTTTGTGATTATCAAGTCTAAAATAATAGTCTTGGGGAGGGCTTGATGTTGCCAACTACATTTCTTCTCTGATAAACTGCATGGTCCACTCCTCTTCTAGTTCCAACAGTAGATCTAGATGTCCTTGATGAAAAATAAATACAATCAGGTTGTGAGTCGCATCATGCAAATAATCATGCATTGATTCTCATTGTAGGTTTTTCCATCTAAACAGTCTATATGTGAAAGAAATGCAAAGATTTTGCCTTACAATGAAATACCTATAAATTTGAAATTTGTGAATAATAGTATCCTGTAACATTTTCCTTTTTTATACAAAAAAGAATTGTTAGGTGTATTTACCTTAAAAGTCACATCTAAAGTGTTCAACTGACATTGACATACCAAGTCTCACTATTGCATGTTCTTGTTGTCCATCCATTGTCAAGTAATTCACATAGCTAGTCTAGTTCTATGCTCTTGCAACAAGTATATATTATCTTTGTTCTCCTCAAATTTTTACAATTAGCAAAGAAATCAACTCAACCTAGCATTTCTTCCACCACCAGTAGTTGGCTTCATAGCATTTCTCACATCATTGAACATTCTACTTCTATATAATTCACTAATCTCTATGCTTGGAAGCGTCCACTCTAGACTATCAAAAGAAGGAAAAGAAAGAGATTTCTAATCTTCCATACTGACCTTCTTCATCTGGCATGATGAATGTCGATTCATAAAAGAATGTTCCATCCTTCTTCAACTCTGATGGTGTCAAACCTTCATACTGAAGACTACCAATCCTAGCATGAAGGACATGCAACACCCTAGTTAAACATGTTGCAGGTATTGCAAAATATATTGCTGTTAATTTTTGCTCAACCACGCCAATAGGTTGGACAACAACTAATGTCTGTTCAACCACCTTGGTTCAGGACAATCACATGACTGGTGATTGGGATGAACTAGCCTACGGTTGCATGATGTTCCAACCACTGGGCTAGCTTAGGACAATCACATCTAGTCCAAGCCTGGATTTAGAAATGAAACAAGTAATTTATCCCAAAGCTCAATCACAAGCAACCAATGGGCTGGTTTAGGCACCACTGACGTGTGTTGTATCTAGCATGTATATGATGTGCTCCTCAAATACCTTGCATCCTTACAGATGTTCTTTCTATTTGGAGAAACTCTTGTGTTTTTGTGCCAAAACGTCATCACTGTAGCAATGACTTCCGCACTTAGGCTGTCTCTCCTTTTCTTGCATTTTGTTCAAGGCCACATACTTCTCAGATTGGGATGATCCTGCATTGCTCTTGCTCTATGTTCAACTGCTAGAGCCAGGTTGGTCCTTCTGATTGACAACATCTTCGACATTGTGCGCCTAAGCTATCTCTCCTTTTTAGGGGACACCAACATAGATAATGGCACCCTCTTTGCAACTAGTTGATCTAAGGTGTGCACCCTGTTCCCTTTCTATAGGCCATTTCTCAGGTTAGAGAGCATCGCCTCTTGGGCGTGCATCTCCCAAGGTGTTAGTAGGGTTGTTACTCTACAAACTTTAGGGTGTAAGATAAAGCTTGTAAAGACTTGAGACTGGTAATCACTTGAATGGCCTGATATTGGTGTCTCAAATGCTCCCACCAATCATGACACCACAGCTCGTGTTCTTTGCTCAGATGGCAATGATCAAATGCATGCATCTGCAACCGCTTCTTATTGCTGCTCTATAAAAAATCTTCTTTCTTCTCGTTGTTTCTCCTTTTGCAAATGTTGTTGCAAAAGTGTCCTCCGTTGCTGTTTCGATACTGTGCTAGCGCTTTTCTTGACCCGCACTCTGTTCCTTGTACCTTGACGTGGCTTTTTAGCTTTCCTATCTCACAGCCTCTGTCTGCTTCTCTTGCAACATGGTGAGTTGTATGTTTCCATTGACACCATGGCCACTATCAGTCTAGAATAGACCTAGAGAACCTAGCGGTGAGGCAAGCAAAGAAAAGAAGATAACTTACTCGAAAGAAGACAATGGCAAACCAAAGTTTGTGCAAGGTCACATCGAGGTGCGTGCGGGTTGCAGGGCATTTTCAGGGTCGGGGAAGGTTGCAGGTACTTAATCCTCCAAGATTTGATGAGCGGGAGGTGTGAAAATTTAAAATTTGTGGGAGTAGCTAGCGAAATTTCAGCTGCCGGTTTTCCCCCCTTCGACGATACACGTCAGTAGAATTGGATATCCCAAATAAGTGCAATGTGGCCTAAAATGCTTCAAAACACAAATAGGCCAAAGGGCACACTATCGGGTTTGATGCTGTGTATTATGAAATGCAATGAGCTTTGGCATGCTTATGAGACATATAGCAAGCAAGTGCATGGAAAAAGAAACAATTCAAAATCATAAATAGTGTTGGATTATTAAAAGATCTTTGCACATGCAAAAATTATACTTTTTCAACTTCTTCCATTTTAGGGTGAATCTACATACCAATACCAACAACTATCAATGTTTTAAGACACCATGCAGTAGTTCCACTAGTTTGGATTCCAAATTTTTAATTCGTTTTGGTTTTCAACAAATCAAAAAAAAGTTATGGAGCCGCATGCCCTCAAATGGATATGCATCACTTTAGCACAACATTGGAGGCCCATCAAACCATGCCTAATTTTCTCATTTAGGTGTGTCCTTGCATTGAGGAGAAGCTCACATAGTGTACTTTTGAATGATTACTTGGTTGCATGTATGTATAGAATAAAATTTTGATGTTTTTGAATAAATTGCTATATCTTATAGTCTTCAGGATGCATGTTTCACATACAACATAGCACTTGTAATGCTTTAATGGTCTCATTCCAAATCCTTATTTCATAATTTTTTTCTCTCATATTCAACTTTGGAAGGTGTACTATAACTTGAAAACAAATTTTACTAAATTCCGTTGAGCAATGCATAAGTTATGGATGGTGCAAGATACCTATATATAGAAAAGTCCCTAAACCTCACCAAAAATGGCTACATCCAAGCAAACAATAACCCATGCTTCACATACAACATAGCACTTGTAATGCTTTCACTATCTCATTCCAAATGCTCATTTCATAATTTTTTGGTCTCATGTTCAATTTTGGAATGTGTACTACAACTTGAAGGCAAAGTTTGTCGAATTCTGTTGAGCAATGCATAATTTATGGGTCATGCAAGATACCTATATACAAAAGAATCCCAGAAGTGCACCAAAAATGGCTAGACCCAAGTAAAAAATTACCCATAAACTAGTCCGACTAGTTTGGCTTCCATTTTTTCAATTGCAGTTTTGCAACATGAAAGAGCTATGGAGCGTGCCCTCGAATGGGTGTGCATAATGTAAGCACAACATTAGAGGCCCCTTAAACCACATCGAATGTTCTCAATTAGGTGTGTCCTTTGGTTGAGGAGAAGCCCACGTAGTGTGATTTGAATGATTACTTGGTTGGATGTATGTGTAGAACAAAGTTTTGATGTTTTTGAATAAATCATTATATCCCACACTCTTCAGGATGCATGTGTGAAGATAGTGGGAGAGAGGGAAGGAGTCTCACTTGTAGCTTTCTCACAAGCACAATGGGGGAATACACACAAAGGTGGAGGCTGAAAACAGTTTTCCTCTTCTTAGTTGTGAAAGCCAAAAGAACTCAAGTACAAAGAAAATAGAAGAACCCTATATGTGGGCCTCATACCAAACTCAACTAATTAAGGTGGCATACTAACTGAGCCACAAACTAGAGTAGATAAGGATAGCTATCATCCAGCTATTATTCGTGGGCGGTGTACCAACTGCATCTCCAGCTAACAAGTCGGTGACATAAATACACAACGGTCACCCTGGCATATCGCGAGTGGAGCTCAATATCTCAACACTCCCCCTCGAGCTCAATCCCAATTCCTGCACACCAAGCAGGTCTCTGAACTTGCGCAGCTTCTCTGCGCCCAATGCTTTCGTGAATATGTCAGCTACCTGATCCTCTGTGCTGACATAAACTAGGTCAATAAGACCTAGTAAAACCTTCTCCCGCACATAGTGATAATGCACCTCAATGTGCTTTGTTCTAGCATGAAAGATTGGGTTCTTTGCCAAGTGTATGCTGCTCATGTTGTCACAATAAATGACAACTGGCCCATCTGTAGACTGATGCATATCATAGAGTAGCTTATGCAACCAAGCTACCTCACATGCAGCCGTTGCTGCACCCCTGTACTCAGCCTCTGTGCTCGACAAGGCAACTGTAGGCTATTTCTTGCTGCTCCAAGTGACTGCAGCACTCCCAAAAGAGAACACATATCCACTGGTAGATCGTCTATCAGAAATACTACCAGCCCAATCAGCATCAATGTATCCATGCAACTGTATCTGAACCCCAGCCTCATAAAATAGTCCATACTGCAATGTGGACTTCACATACCTGAGTATGCGTCTAGCCGCATCCAAATGCGGTTTCCTTGGAGCCTGCATAAACTGACTTACCAACCCAACAGCATAGCTCAAATCTGGCTTGGTAATAGTCATGTAAATCAAACTTCCTACTATGCGTCTGTACATAGTAGGGTCTTTCAGAAGCTCACCTGCATCTGCGCTTAGCTTCACATTCTACTCAAAAGGAACTGAAATAGGCTTACAGCCTGTCATCCCATATTTGGACAGCATGTCCAATCCATACTGCCTCTGCAAGGGCTGTATCCCACTTGGTGATGTAATCACCTCAATGCCCAAGAAATAACGCAGCTCTCCCAAATCCTTCATCTCAAACTTCTACTTCAATAGCATTTTCACATGAAGGATATCTTCATCACTATCACCTGTGATGATCAAATCATCAACATAAATGACAAGCAGCATAATCCCTTTCTCTGTTTTTCTCACATAGAGTGAGAAATCTGCCTTGGAAATCTGAAAGCCAATAGTGACAAGATACTGTCCTATCTTGTCAGGCCATGCTCTAGGTGCTTGCTTCAAGCCATACAAGGCTTTCTTCCACCTGCAAACAAACTCAGAATGAATAGCATGAACATAACCTGCTAGCTGCTCCATAAAGACATCTTCTTGCAAATCACCATGCAAGAAGGCATTCTTTACATCCATCTGATGTAAAGACCATCCCTTTGATGCAGCCATAGCAATGACTGCTCTTACGGTTGCCATCCTTGCAACCGGGCTGAAAGTTTCTTCATAATCAATGCCATATGTCTGTACATACCCCTTGACAACTAATCTTGCCTTGTATCTATTCACAGAACCATCTGCATTGTGCTTGATCTTATAAACCCACTTACAGCCAATTGCATTCTTGCCTTTAGGCAAAGGCACCAATTCCCATGTAGCATTAGTATCCAAGGCATCCATTTCTTCATCCATGGCTTTCTCCCATTTTTCATTTCCCATGGCTTGCTCAAAAGAAGTGGGTTCTGGTTCCTGTATCACTTTGACCATATAGGCATAGTGAATGGCTGTAAATCCATCATATTTCAGCCTATCCACAGGATACCTAACCTTGGTAGACCTGCGCAAAATAGGCTCACTTCCAGGTGCTCTCAAAACATCCCTGGTCTTCCTTACTCCAGGTGTAACAACAGAAGGAATACCCAACTCATCATCAATGCTCTGCTCTGAGCCACTGGATTCACCATCCACATAAGAGTGACCTGCATTCACATCAAACATGGGCTGATCTACCTTCTCTTTTCCTTTTCGTGATACCTGCATACCACTATCTGCATTGCTTTGAGGAGATTCTCCTGATCTCAATCTACCTGTCCATGGCGAAGTATGTGAACCACTGCTAGACGACACTGCAGGTCCACTGAGATTTTGTGATTGTTGTTGTGAATTCTGTGCAGCATTACCATTTTGTGCATCTCCATCAATCATCATATTTACTGCTTTATACCAACTGCTCATCTCATCAAAAACAACATCTCTGCTCACTGTAAACTTACGAGTAGAAGGGTTATAGCATCTATACCCTTTCTGCTGCAGAGAAGAACCAATAAAGACGCACTTCTCAGCTTTTGGATCCAACTTGGACCTCAACTCATCTGGTACATGGACATAGGCAATGCAACCAAAAATTTTCAAATGAGAAATATCTGGTTATATTTTTTGCAATAAGCATTTGCCTTCATTGAGAAATGCTCTTTGTTTGCTAGATTATTTCCAAATGGCACTTCATCCAAGTCTTTTTACTCTTCATTTTTTATGGGTAATTCTTCCTTGAGACTTGTCCCAAGTTTCTCTCATTTTTATTCACTTGCACATGTTCATTGCATCCAATAGGTCTTAAATTCAAAGACTTCTCTTTAGATGTTATATTCCAACAGTAGCTCTATGACGCTGATTTCAAATAATTCTTCAAGGCTATTTCTATATCCTTTGTCTCCACAATGTCTAGTGTTCTTGAATTGACTTTACATAGCTCTCCAATGAGACCTTTTCATGCCTTGTGCATTTTAAATGAATAAGCTACCATGGTTCTTCATAAATGAAAATCCATCTTTGAATAAAGCATGCTACAAAAAGCTCAAAAGATCAATCTAGCACATAGAACAAAGAAAATTGAAAATTGAGAATTGAAAATAATAAGGAATAGAGTTGGATTACACCCATCCTTTTATGAATGCTTTTGTGAATGTTTGCATATATTGATGATAACGCTTAGCGGCAGCAAATGAAATAACATGTTGCTTATCATTATGATAACTTATAGGTAGTTACGACATCAAATGTTATCCACATATCTTTGTAGATCAGTGCTAAACATGCAGCTTTTGAGTTTAAATTTGTTACACCAAAAATAGGTTAAGATCTCGGAAAGACATTTGATCTCCCTTTTCGTTAAAATGTATCTTTCTTTTCTCCTCCCTTTTTAAATTCTACCAATTTACGTTTTACTATTTTAAATCACATGCTCGGATTAAGAAAAATCAGAGTTCATTTTGGGGTGTTTTAGCACAAAAGGAAAATAGCCCTCCACCACTCAAAGGAGGGCCAACGTGATGTTGAAAAAAATCAAAAAGAGGAGAAAAAAAGAAATATCGTCGAGTTTGTATTCAATGAGGAGACTTTGTTATATCTGACATACAGTGCAGAATTTGGTATTTTTGACATCACAAGCGTGTTTAGAGAAGGCCAAAACCCTTAAAACAACTTTTGAAATGCCAAAAACGGACCTCCTGAGGCTCGAAAAAGGCATAAAAGTCTCGAAAAACCACTTGTGCAATTGAATGTGATTTGACAGCACAAGTGATTTTTTTGTTCTTTTTGGCTTTTTCTAGGCCTCCAAGTGCCCGTTTTTGGCGAGGTTTTAGCCCGCTACAGACGCGTCGATAATGTTAAAAATATCAAATTATGCACCATATGTCAATGGGATTATGTCGTATTTTATTGGCTTAGAGGAAATAAAAATGAAGAAATTGTGAATTTCTCTTAGCCGGCCCCAAAATGAGCTCCCTCTTTCCCTAATTGGACACATGCCACTCCATAGGAAAATCTAATTTACCTTCAATCCTCAACTTAAATCAAGTGCTAAATGTCACTACATAGAGAAGTCTCATTTTTCTTAAAAACTCAACTTTCTTCATGCATACATCAATATGGTTGGGATTTTTCTACATTAGGATTCACTTTTGGATATTGGATTGTGCATTAACATGCCGAGAACATACAAGTATTGTTTCTTTTAATGCTAGCATGCAAAGCAATTCATAAGAACAATTACGAACTTGATGTTATGTCGTATCCCTCCATACGGCAAAACTAAGCTTTCAATTGCATTCCATATATACATAAACCTTAAGTTAATTATTTTGAGTTTTAAAAAAATTATGTGTCCTTAAAAGCATTAAAGGAATGTAAAACCAAAACAAATAGTATTGAGAGAAATGCTATGGTGGTTGACCATGGTAGCCCATAGCTTCTCAACCACGACATTAACATTATTCTTTGCATTAAGAATATCTGATTGTGTTCTTTCTCTTTTTTTGTCAACATAATCGTTGAAACTCTTTGATGAATTTTTACACTTCCATATTCTATGTGTGCTTATTTTTTGATACCTAAAGCAGACAATTACACATAATATGAAAGTTTGATCCTCAAATGAGAAGAGACTATATAGGTCAGAATCGAAAATAAGTGACATGAGTATTTTCTTTAAAAATTGCTTGTTTTGTTACTTAAAAGAGAACTTGAGAGTTAAAGATTTACTCAAATTATAGCTTCTATTAAGCTATATTTCATAAGGCTTTCTTTTGTCATTCATGATTGATTGTCCATGAGAATCAAAATGAAGTTCCACTTTGTATCCTAGAGAATCTTCTATAGGATTTGTTCATATGGTATATTTGCACTTGATGCACAGAAGATATCACTTGTGCTATGGGGTGTGTGTGTGTGTGAGAGAGAGAGAGAGAGCTCATTGAATATTAATTAGAATTCGGTTAGTTTCTTTAGAGATTAGGTAGGGTGCAAGGTTCTCTAATTTCTTTATGACAACCAAGTTTCGTCTTGCTTATTTTCCCATGGTGGGCACCTTTTGGTTTTCTTGATTTGTAAGGTTGGTATTTTGTTTTCAAAGCATTAATAGAAGTTCCTTTAGAAAGAATTCACTTGAACTATATAAGCTTCACCCACGGACAATGTTATTTGGTGTAATTCTAGTAGCAATTAAACAAAATCAACTGGAGTTGACCACAAATTCACTCCCAATGAGCCAATCACGTTGCACGCATTTTTCCAAGGCCACCTAAACACATTTTTCTCAAGCTCACAGCTGGACGTGAGATCACAAGGCAATTGCTCTCATTCGACGCTTGAACTTGTGATGTCCAATCGATGCTAGAATAGTGCGAGATGACACAACTGCATGCGAGTAAACGACGGTGCCAGCGAGCATTGCCTGAGTAGGATTTGAGATTTTTTTTGGTTTCTTGCATGTGAAGCATGGATTGTAAGGTCCGAGGAACATGGGCTTTCTGATTTGAGTGATGAGAGGGTTATAATCAATGGATAATGAGAGACAGGCCCAGGTGTTATGGTTTCCAATCCTTGGTGCGCACAGGAGTAATCAATCCATCGGTTGACCATGCGAGTTTGGTTGCAAGATTTCTTGTAGATGTTGTGGTTTCCAATTGTTTGTGTGCACGCAGGAGTAATCCATCGGATGGTCATCTGAGTTTGATTGGGTCTCTTAACTAATCTCACAAGGAACTTTGAGACGTTCTCTGTATAGGAAAAAAAGAGGATTCTCTATATCATTTAATAGTTAGAAATGAACATAACTAGTAAGAGTGCAAACTAGAGAAAATGGAACACTTCCTAGTTACCTCATCTAGGGAATCAATCAAAAAATTCCCTATGCAAGTTAATGCAGGGAATCATTAGAGAATTTCACCATATAGGAAAATTTTCCTAGATAGTGAAATTCATTAGTAATTCCCTACATAGTCTAACTAGGAAATGTTCCATTTCCCCTAGTTTGCACTCTTCCTAGTTATAGTCTAGTAAATGATATAGAGAATCCTCTTTTTCTTTGTAAGACAAACTAGGAAATGCCCCATTTTTCATAGTTTGCAAACTTCCTGGTTATGAACTAGTAAACAATATTGAGAATCTTCTATTTCCCTATATAGGGAGAATGCGAAATAAGTGATTTTGTCTAAGTTATATCATTTAAGAAATGAAGCACTCATGTTTGACATTTTCATATGTAGCAATTTGAACTTTAAAGTTACCTAGAGCAATAAGCAATTGTTACTATAATTACATTAACTCACATTATCTACACTAAGATTCAACAAAACCATCAAAAAGATTATGGAGTTCTCTTTAATATTTCTACAAATAATAAGAAGGTAAAAAGTCCATTCGTTATTACAATATTCAAAAGAAAAAGCAAAAAACTTCTACTATAAGAAATATAAGACAACCAAAGAGAGCTAAAAGAGCTCTACATAACATCTTTGAAGACTTATTTGAATAAAGCTAAATGTCATATTAAAATCTCTATATCTTCTAAACTAAGCACATCAGATTTTTCCATGAATCTAACTTTTTGACTTTCAATAAGCCAATGCACAATGTCCCTTATCATAATGTTACTAGTTGGTTTCTTGATGTCTGTAGAGTACTGTTTGAAGCTACTCTCCATCTTTTTAAGCTTCACATGTGTACTTTTAAAGGAAAAGTACATATCATGAATTGTGTGGACTCCCATGTATTTCAAAAGTATCGTCTCCATATTTTCCTCTGAAATGTCATCCACCTGAGGGCATAGTAACAAAACAAGTGACAATATATTAACAAATTCGAAGCAAATGATTTAAATAATCAAGCTTAATGTAAAAGGCTGTCACATACTCTTTTATACTCGCTTGAAATTGTAGTCACCTCCATGTCTATACCTTGAATATCTTTTAAGTTCTAATTCAAATAAAAAATTGAGATTAATATCAAGGTATAAATACTTCAAATCATAGAAAATAAATTCTAAATATAAGAATACCTTGCATCTCTTTCCTTGGGATTTATCACTTCTTTGCATGGTCTTCTATTCTAAGTGATCTCTCATTTTTTCACTCACCTATGGATGATAAACAACAAGTAGTGTTAATGCCATTGGAAAGAATTATGTAAAGAATACAAGCATACAAAGTACTTGCTTTACTTTTAAAGGGTATTGCATAAATGAAAACTTTTACCTTTCTCTTTTGTTCACTTTTTCTAGACATTTCATTCGTAGAATCAATCACATTTGATATTGGATCCTAAAAATATGACAAAATTAAATTAAAACTTGTCTAAAAAGAAGATGCTGATCACAATTGAATGCCAGAAAATAGCTTCAATCATAAGCATATCTAAAAGATAAAGGCAATTCATACCTTATCTTCATTTGTAGTGATGTCACCATGAAGCATCTTAGAAAATGTCATCTCATTCATATCAGCATTCGCTTCACCATAAGAATCCTAACATAAAATATTCAAGATAGATGAATTGTGAATAACTGAATGGTTAATCATACTTTTTCAAAATAGAAGACAACTCATGATTGAAACTTACACACCTGATTAGAGTGATAATACTCAAACCCTTCAAATCTCTTCGCCATGAACTTATCTATCCACACAAAAGAACATATGATTTTATTAAAGAAAACATTTTATATTCTTTATAAAATTAAAAACATATCTTTTATTGGAAATGCTTCAACAACCTCAGATGTTGGACATCCTTGTCCATAAAATTCTCCTCCAATAGAAATCGAATTTCCAATATGAATTAAATAATCCAAGTAAGATGTCACATAAATTACACGAAAAAGTATAATTTTTTACTAAAAGTAGAGAACCATTCAAGGTATTAGTATAAACATACCTTCTCTGAAATTGGATTACGTGGAGACTCATCAATACAAGGAGTAGTTGCTTGAGGCTCCATATATCTCTAAAAGGTTTCAAATAAACATACAAAATTTTATTAAACTCTTATAGATCATTTTGAAATCCAAAGAAATGAGAACTTAGTTCAATTGGTATACGATATTCTTAATTTTTCTTGAAAAAACATATCTTTCAAATGCGTCAACAACCTAAGATGCTGAATATCCTTGTTCACATAATTCTTCTCCAATAGAAATAGAATCTCCAATAGTTTGCCAATGAATTAAATAATCCAAGTAAGATGTCACATAAATTACACGAAAAAGTATAATTTTTTACTAAAAGTAGAGAACCATTCAAGGTATTAATATAAACATACCTTCTCTGAAATTGGATTATGTGGAGACTCGTCAATACAAGGAGTAGTTGCTTTAGGCTCCATATATCTCTAAAAAGTTTCAAATAGACATACAAAATTCTCCTTAAACTCTTATAGATCATTTTGAAATCCAAAGGAATGAGGACTTAGTTCAATTGCTATACAATATCCTTAATTTTTCTTGAAAAAACATATCTTTCAAATGCGTCAACAACCTGAGATGTTGAATATCCTTGTTCATGAAATTCCTCTCTAATAGAAATAGAATCTCCAATAGACTGCTAAAGAGTTAAATAATCCAAGTAAGAAGTGGCACAAATTATGCAAATAGATACAATTTTTTACTTCACGCTAGAGAACCATTAAATGTATTGAACATACCTTCTTTGAAATTGAATTATGTGGAGACTTCTCAATACAAGGACTAGTTGCTTCAAGCTCCAAATTTCTTTGAACTTTGAGGTAAGGGATAGGGACAGGAGCCTCAACTTGTGAGCAGGTAGGAGATAGAATGAACATGAATGGATATCATGTATCACAACACTGCCATTGCAGAATGAACTGTTTGGGAGTCAGAGACACATTTGGGGGAAATATTTTTTCCCCTATTTTCCTGCTTCCCTCTTGCCTCTTCCCTCTTAAATTTTTGGGCGTTGCACCTTCCATGCTCCATGCATGCACCTTCCACGCTTCTATCTTTGCACCTTCCATGCTCCATTGCAACGATTCCATTTTTATCCAAACCATAGTCATAGTTTCCTACGGTCCCTGATGCTTGTAGATGGGCATTCTCCAAGCTTACCATGTCAAGTGTTGAATGCTGGAAGAGCCCATGTGGATTCAAATTTAGAATGTAGCCGTATAGTTCATGTTTTTAGTTTACATATATCAAAAGATTAAATTACATAAGTGGTATTTGTAATACCATATGTATGGTTTATTGTCAAATTATTCAATAAGATTTATAATTGTTCTTCATTAGATAGGAACTTTCTAGGGATATGTAAACCACTCAAGTTAAGACCTTGGCAAAATTTTTTACCAATCTGATGATTGGGGAATGATTGGAGCTATCATTGTTTATGATTGTTACATATTTTTCTTCACATAACAGGATGCACATGCAAATTTGGGATATTGTGTCTTCCTAGCCATGCATTTAGTGTCTAATGCACATGGAAACCATTTCACTTAAGACCATGCAAAGTTTGATCATACCACTTGGAAAGTTGGGCATATTGGTGTTGGTGACCTTTATGCATTTATCCTTTACATGTTTGCAAGATGCACATGCAAACATCATATTTTTGATGCACATGGAACTTTGCAAGGACATGAAAATCACTCAATCGTATACCATTGGAAATTTGGGTACCAATCTGATGGTTGTACATATCCATATTCATGAATGTTCCATATACATGAATGTAGGATGCACATGCAAATTTGAGACATTCCATCTTCATGGCCACACATCCTCTATCCTTCACATAGGCATGATGCACATGTGAATTTAGGACATTTCACCTTCGCTACCACACATCTAGTGTTTGATGCACATCTTAAAGTTTGCACAGTATTTCTACAGTCGTATACGTGCATGGTGTTGAAAATGTAATGAACTTACATTCTGAGTGTTCTAAGTTGTGAGATATATGCTTGATGTTGAAAATTTCACAAACTTACATTATGAATGTTCAAAATTGAACATTCAAAAGGTTGAAGATATTATGAGGTTTTTATTTAACACATGAACTATTTAAGCCTTTAAATTCACTTTTTGATTGATATGGATTTTTCAGCTATGACAAAGAAGAGAAAAAAGTCCAAAACTAATGAGGTCCATGAGGGGTGAATATTTTATTCCTCTCATCCACCATAAGTTAATGCCCAATATAAATTTTTTAGCATTTAATTCTCCTTGCCATGTTTTTAAGTCTATAATTTGTTATATTGTACGACTTAAATGTATTGCCTCACATACGTAATAACATTGTGAGGTCCATTCTTTGAGAGGATAATCATAATGAATTTCTTATATTGGGTTGTTGACAGAGGTTTTGCTTGGGTTCTCGCCTGCACTTGTACTAGATATCTTGGCTTCGATGTCGGGGTTGATGTGTCTTTGGCTTAGCAGTTTGCAGCGATGTTAGAGAGTATACAAAGGAAGATAGTTGCACCACTAGACTTTCCTACACTAAAAGAGCACCAACGCTCAACTGCGTAGTCCTAGATACCATGTGGTACGTGGCCTCTTCTTGATGTTTCCATGCATATAGAATTAGACTAGTGAAGAGGCTGCTCAAGAATTTTCGATGGAGTTGAGGGATGGCTTCGTGGATACTAGAGCTAGAGTATATTGGGACACTGTCACTCTTACTTCATGATATATATATGGTGGACTGTGGAATCTTGATCCATAGCTTCAAAGAAAGGCACTCCTAGTTAAGCTTCTTGTTAGAGGCTTGACCCCAAGGGTCCAACCATGGAAAAGACTCTTGTTTATGGTATCTCTTGTGCACACCACGAGCAGCTAGGCAGTGATTGGGGAGTGTTAGCTAGATTTTCTTGGTTGACCATCATCACCATCCCAATTCTTTGATGAAGAAGAGACTTGTCTACATTTGGGAGAAATTTCATGTGGATCTTATATGAGTAGTCTTATTACACACAAATCGAAAGAGCAAATTACATCCAAAGAAAAATTAACACGACCCATCTAGAGAACCTCCTATAAACTAGATTAAATTAAAGAAATTATTCTAAAGAAAAAAGACTAAATGATTGTATACTTCTCCGCTACCACCTGGTGCTTGAACCATAGTCGATTTACCTTTCTTTGTTCCTTCCCCACTATCTTCCCCACTCTTACGCTTCTTTAATGTTGCTGAAGCTTTGCGATATGATTCAATGATTGTTGTCACTGTGTGAATTTCATTTCCATCAATTGATTCAACACTTATCCAGCCTCTTGAGTGCATGTTGTCATCTACATCAGACTTCATACGAGATGCTTCATAATCACTGGGATCCAAGAGAAACTTCTTATTTTGATTTATAATGATCAACAATAAAATATCTCCCTCTTTTCCAACCACATCTTTAGTGATTTGATGTACCGATCCAACACAAGTGTATGATAACAAAACAAATAAGTGAACTCGTGTCAACTGTGCTCCCTCAATACTATATATGTCAAAGTACCAAGATATGCTTTTTTCTGCAAATCCACTTACAACTTTCTCAACCTTCTTCACATTTGTGTCTTTCCTATAAAAGACCCAAGCAATATACAAACTATCATCTTTATAATCTTTAATGTTAGACAAAACACATTATCGATAAACATATCTGAAATAGAATCTAGAATTGACACTAGACATAGTAGTAGATTTGAGAAAGTACTAGATTCTAGGGAGATTTGGCTGCGCTAGGGAGATTTGGCTGTGCGGCCAAATCTTATGGGCTTCTTTTAAAGCACTGGAAGGGGAGGTTTGGATGTGTGGCCAAATCATATGGGCTTCTTTCAAAGCACCAAAGTTTGGGGAGATTTAGCCTTGTGGCCAGATCTTGTGGGCTTCTTTCAAAGCACTAGGCTCTGGAGAGATTTGGCTGTGCAACCAAAACTTGCTAGCTTCTTTCAAATTAGTCAAATCTTTCTAGCTTCTTTTAAATCACTTGGGTTTAGGGAGATTTGGCCGTGCGGCCAAATCTTGCTAACTTCTTTCTAATCACGAGGGTCTATGGAGATTTGGCCGTGCGGCTAAATCTTTTCAAAGCACGAGGGTTTGGGGAGATTTGTGTGCAGTCAAATCTTGGTAGCTTCTTTCTAATCACAAGGGTCTATGGAGATTTGGCCATGTGGCCAAATCTTTTCAAAGCACCAGGTTTAGGGAGATTTGGCCGTGCGGCCAAATCTTGCTAGCTTCTTTCTAATCATGAGGGTCTATGGAGATTTGGCCATACTGCCAAATCTTTTCAAAGCACCAGGGTTTGGGGAGATTTGTGTGCAGTCAAATCATGCTAGCTTCTTTGTAATCATAAGGGTCTATGGAGATTTGGCCGTGCAGCCAAATCTTTTCAAAGCACCAGGTTTGGGGAGATTTGGCCATGCAGCCAAATCTTTTCAAAGCACCAGGTTTGGGGAGATTTGGCCGTGCAGCGAAATCTTTTCAAAGCACCAGGTTTGGGGAGATTTGGCTATGCAGCCAAATCTTTTCAAAGTCCTAAGGTTTGGGGAGATTTGGCTATGATGCGAAATCTTTCTAGCTTTTTATAAGTCACGAGGGTTTAGGGAAATTTGACTGTGCGGCCAAATCTTGCTAGCTTCTTTCTAATCACAAGGGTTAGGGAGAATGGGCCGTGTGGCCAAATCTTTTCAAAGCAATAGGATTTGGGGAGATTTGGTTGTGATGCCGAATCTTTCTAGCTTCTTTTAAATCACCTGGGTCTAAGGAGATTTGGCCATGCGGCCAAATCTTGCTAGCTTCTTCTAATCACGAGGGTCGAGGGAGATTTGGCCATGCAGCCAAATCTTGCTATCTTCTTTCTAATCACGAGTGTCGAGGAAGATTTGGTTGTGTGGCCAAATCTTTTCAATGCAGCAAGGTTTAGGAACATTTAGTTGTGATGCCAAATCTTTATAGCTTCTTTGAAATCACCAAGATCTAGGGAGATTTGGCTGTATGGCCAAATGTTGTATGTTTTGAAAGAAGCCAGAAGATTCCAAATCTCCCCATTTAAAATTTAAAATTCAAATCTTAAGATTCAAATTTCAAATCTGAAAATTTCAAAATCTTAGATTCAAAATTTAAAATTCAAAATTTAAAATTCAGAATTTAAAATTCAAAATTCAAAATTCAAAATTCAAAATCTTAGATACAGAATTCAAATTTCAAATTTGAAGATATGAAAGTCAAATCATATACTAAAGACCCTACTTTCAAATCACACTTCGAGATTCCTACTTTTAGAAGACTCTTTCTTTCAAATCGTGGTGTTCCGAAATGGAGAAAATGGAGAACATGCATGAATTAGGTACACTTTCGATTTCTTTTGTTTTCTTACTTGGATGATTGAGTAGCCATTGTTGTTTGTGAGCTTGTGCTCTTTGGATTTCAAGCAATCGTAGGAGCTGAGGGGATTTTGTCCAAAGGGGATTTCGTGAGATTAACTCGAAAAAGGAGAAGCTTCAGACTGTTGTTGACGACACGGAAGCCTCACTGACAGTCACGCTGGCGAAGAAGAATGGGCTTGCTAAGGGTAGGGAGGGCACCGCAACTATGGTAGTGCAGCAGGTCTTAACGGAGTGGCGTGGACGAAAGGACGGCAGGACGTGAAGGAGGAGGAGGACAGAAGGACATGAAGGAGGACGAGGACGGAAGGAGGACAAGGACGGTGAAGGAAGAGAGAAGGACGAGGAGGAGGAGGAAGGCAAGAAATCCCCCAAAAATAGGCTTTGGGGGGAAGAAGCAATCCCCCCAAAAAAGCATGCTTTGGGGGGGAGGGAGCAATCCCCCCAAAAGCATGAAGAGCCAAAAAAAAAAAAAAAAAAGATCTCTTTCTAATCCAACTATTGTGTGTGAAATCTATGGAGAGTTGAATTGGTAATGGAATTTTAAAACCTTAATAGTTAAGTACACATTGCTAGGACAAAACTGGGATGGGGAGCCTTCCAGGACCTCTTATTTTGACATAGTTTTGAACTTTTTTGCTTGCAATTAGCTAAGCAAGGGTGGAGGAGTGTTTTCCAAGAATTACCCCATCTAAGACGTTGTCCTAAAGCTCTCAAACCACCCTAGGTACACATTGGAGATCTAGGAAGGGAGAGAACAAGGTGAGCCTAGCACTTGATCCCCCACGAAGACGAATTCAATTCCTTCTCATAGGTTTAATTTTTATGCTTGGTTTAAAAGGTTTGTTTAGCTTTGCCTTTTAAAGTTTTGGTTTTCTAATAGTTTTAGATTTTCTAGTTTGCTTTTAAAGTAATAGTATGATTTTAAAGTGTAATAGCGTGAATCATGAAAAGCATGTACGATTTTTTTGAAAGTAGGATCTCTACATTTGAATTTCAAAATTTGAAACTTGAAACTTGAAATTTGAATTTTTTACTTTAAATTTTGAATTTTGAATTTTAAACTTTAAATTTTAAATTTTAAAATCTGGATCTTCAATTTTTAAATTTAATGTTAGAAGATTTGTCCATGTGGCCAAATCTTCCTAGTGATTTGAAAGAAGATTTGGCCATGTGGCCAAATCTTCCTAGTGATTTGAAAGAAGCTAGCAACATCTGGTAGCACGGTAAAATCTTCCCAAACCCTAATGCTTTGAAAGATTTGGCCACACTGCCAAATCTCCCAGAACCTAGTGATTTGAAAGAAGCATGCAAGAGGAGGTTGCACAGCCAAAACTCTCCATACCCTAGTGCTTTGAAAGAAGCCTACAAGATTTGGCCACACAACCAAATCTCCCCAAGTTTGAAAGAACACCACAACCAAATCTTCTAGTGCTTTGAAAGAAGTCACTGAGGTCTCGAAGGATTTGGCCGTGCATCCAAATCTTGCTAGCTTCTTTGAAAGCACCAAGGTTTGAGCAGATTTGGCCATGTGGCCAAATCTTATTGCTTTGAAAATTCAAAGCACTAGTGTCTTAGGAGATTTGGCCATGTGGCCAAATCTTGCTGGCTCCTTTCAAAGCACCAGGGTCTAGTTGTGGGCTTCTTTCAAAGCACCATGGTCTGTGAAGATTTGGCCATGTAGCCAAATTTTGCTGCCTAAAATTCAAAGCACCAAGGTTTAGGAAGATTTGGTCTTGCAATGAAATCTTGTAAAGCATTTTCATCGTAAGTCACACCATCAGATATCAATATTGAACTATAACAAATGCTATGTCCTATACAGGTGCCACATTGAAAGTGGGGGTTAAAGTCAACTTGCTTGTCAGTGGAAAGATTGTTGCCATTGGGACAATATTCTCTACATCACATGATGACATGTGCCAAGGTGTGCCCTTGGGAGAAAACAATGTATCGGTGGTGATCGATATTTGTATGGATGAAAGTGCACTTCTTCCATTTCCTACAATGGATGCATTCTTAGTCTATGAGGCTTTGGGTAGTGTTGTTCATTGGAAAGCACGATCAATGAGTTGTGTGGACAATGTCAATGGAGCTATTGTAACAATAAATGATATAACATTAGATACCATTGACGTTGAACCTCTATGTGAATATGATGAGTTTTCCATTCGAGAATCATGGAAGGATAAGAAAGTCTTAATATGGGATGAGCAGAAAACCAAGAGCATTGCAGAGGGTGTTGTTTTGTATGTCTACCCATTTGAACCTATAAATTTTGAGATGCTTGGTGAAGGTAATCTAGGTGTGGGAATTGAAAAGTATCACAGTGATGTATCAGGCATCGATACCATCCACTTAATAAAATGGCCCATTGCACAAATAACCTTTTTAGATGGAACTTCATTAAGAATCGATGACACCATGAATTCTTCAAGTGGTTCTGGGAAAAAGCACATGGAAGATGAGGACCCAATGGAAAAATCCACAAAAAAGAGGCATTACTGCATGATAAAGAGAAAAGCTAAAAAACATGGCATGCCATTAGCATCATCTAGACTCACAAGGGATGTAGTCATAAAAGTATCTATGATTGATTGTTGTAAACAAAATTGTTGTCAATTTGCTGTCATCAAATGATATCCAAATTACGCATAGAGTATTGGGGCCAAAGTTTGGAGGCTCGCACCAATTATGTATATGACACTCTGGGGGTTGCTTGTCGAAAAGATGACAATGGGCAGTTCAAATATGTCTTTTCATTGAATGGTATTCAAGTTTGTTGTAGAGCATGGTATGAAATGCATGGTATTCCAAAAACAACATTTTATCGATACAGGGAGCAATTTGAAATTGGTATACGAAGGTGCATACATGGTAATAATGGAATCCTACAGAGAGGTTGGGACCACACAGAACTGGGTAGAGCCATAATCCAAGATTTTGTGGATAACAATTCTGAGCGTATGCCACATAAAAGTAGAACACTTCAGGATGGATCAAGGGAAACACAGTTGGTGATACCGGATGTATACAAGCAGGTTGATATTCTCTATGAAGTTAACATGCAATTAAAGCATAGTTTGGGTTGTAAGGAGATGTCAACTTCCACATTCAACCGCATATGGAACTCTGAATTCAAGCATGTAACTTTGTCAAAAACAAGTGAATTCTCTAAGTGTGGTTTATGTAGTGCAATCAAGGCTCAACTTGCATCGACAAAATGCCAAAATGAACGTAATAAGTTGATGGAAGATAGAAGAAAGCACATGTTACAACAAAAAAGTTGTAGAAATGTGTACTACACTTGGTGCAGATTTTCTGAAATGTATCCTCAGACATACTTGTGCATTATCCATGATAAGATGGACCAAAAGAAGACAGCCATCCCTAGATTACGCAATCGTTCAAAGGACAAAGACAAATCCTTTCAGCTTCCAGTGGCTTTGACTGGCATGATAACACATGGACATGGTCAAGGACGTTATGGTCACTTTTCTTTATCCTTGTGGCCGTCGGATCCTAACTTCACAATTGGTTCATTGGCTTTGTGTTTGAGAAATCTTGAAAGATTTGATAACCATGCACTTGGAGATTTGGTACATGATGGGATGCCAAGGTCTGACAATGCTCTGCTAAACGCACTAACCTCAAGAGAAGCATTGGATTCTCACTATGTTTCTAATGGCAAGCAACAACTTCATCTTGGAGCAGTGGGTGGAACATTCAAAGACCTTGGAGTTGGAAGTTCCCATCAAGAAAATCCTTATAAGAAACTACCTGAACACATATTGTTGCAGTGGGATAATTGTGGTTCTGAAAACAAGAATAGGTACTTGTTTGCATACCTATCATTACTTGTTGTTCGAGGGATTTTCAAGTCAATTCAATTGGGATTCTTGATGGTTGGGCATACACATGAGGATATTGATGCAATGTTTAGCAGGTTTTCAGAGAGGTTAAGAACTAGCCAAACATTGACATTTGCACATCTCATGGATACTTTTAGACAATGTGAGGAGTCTTCTCCAATGCCATTTTTCGTAACGGAAGTCCCTGATTTCAAGAGCTATGTTGATGGATGCCTATGCGATGGGAAAGATTCTTTAGTAAGACACTCAAAGCCTCTCCAATTTTGGTTCTTTATGCGAAATGAAGTTCCTATCATGCAATATAAAGTGCATCCATGATCATTAGATTGGCAACCAAGTGAAGGTGGCATTGAGTTGTGGAAGAGACATCCGGATGGTCATCCAATGCTACCAAGTGGAGAGCCACCTTATGTAACCATGTTCAAGTATGTGAAGGATCACTTAGATGTGATAGTTGGTATCAAGGAGTATGTACGCTTTTGGGAAAAATGGGCACACTTGCAAGGTCCAGAAGCATCTTTCACAAAGTTTTACAAGCCAGTAGTGAAGTACTGGAAGAGCATGATTGATGAGCTTGATAAACCAAACAATAGTGTAGAGGGCATGTACGAGAGATTTTGGCCAAAGACGCAACATATTGATTGTGTGCAAGTAGTTGATAATGAAAATGATGAGTTTCAAGGAATTGAAGAGTTGAATGATCATTACTGTGGACCTCAAAGGAAAAAGCCAAAACAATCATTTAATCCAATGGTTGATGTACAAAAAGGACACTTTCTTTTGGTCCGACCAGTAGAAAAAATTTACCCAATTTGGCTAGGCATTGCTCAAACTGATGTACAGAAGGATAATAAATCTAAAAATATCAAGAATGTTTTCATACAATATTGGGCATCTATATGCAAAAGACATAATGCACAAATTGAGGAGGTATATGCAGATTGTTGGAACAAGGTTTGGATGTGCAATAAAGGTGATCCTCCACATTGGGAATCTATTGATGCTATTGTATGGTCATGGGTTCCAAAATGTAACCTCTCAAAGAAGGTTTCCTCAAAGAGCAGCAACCTCCCCATCAAGGTGAAGATACCAACCATTGCATGCAAGTGAGCTTTATCGAATTTGTCTCATAGAATAGATTCCGACTCTGATGCTGACTCCACAATGGAGTGAAGGTACTTGAAAAGCATGACTTTTTTTTCCTTGCACAACAATACTTTAATTGAATACTGACAAATATTTGGAAGGTATGACATTGATCTTTTTTCTTTATCTTTTTTTTTGCAGACCATTGCTTTGTGGTTGCAAGTTCTGCACACTCGACAAAATATCAAGGACTAGTGTTGCATTCTTACTTTTTCTCCAACTAAACTAAAATGGTGTTTTTGAACACCACCTTTTTTCGAGAAGAGGCAAAAAATGCTTCGTTAAACTCAAACATATGATGTTTTTTTCTCAGCTAATGCAAAATAGGCACACTCCAAATTGTGAGTTTCATATACACGGCCAAATCCAGGGAGAAAGTCAATGGAGTATACTCAATGCATTATAATTTTAACCCCTCAAAAAATACCATGCATTGGTCAAAACCTCAACATTTGACATTTTATTTATGTTGATGCAAACCATGCACATTTGCAAGATTTGGATGGACTGCCAAATCTATGGGAAAAATCAATGAAAAACATTGAATGTTACATAATTACAACCCCTCAAAAGTTCCCAAATTATCATGATTTTTCCAAATTCTCTAATATGGTGTTATATCATGGTTGTCAAACAAACAGCCAATTGTCTCTTTGTCTTCGACTGAAGCAGAATATAGAGCACTCACTACAGGTGCATGTGAGGTTATATGGCTCAGAAGACTATTGTCAGAAACAGATTACTTTGATGAGTCAAGGCTAACAACAATAGACTATGATAATCAATCGGCTCAAGCATTGGCCAAAAATCTAGTATATCACTCCAGGACAAAGCACATTGATGTCAGAGAGCACTTCATCAGAGAAAGAGTGTTACTTGGTGACATCACACTGCAGCATTGTGATAGCAAAGAGAATGTTGCAGACATCTTTACCAAACCACTCGGTAAAGAGCTATTCGAGAAACACCGACTAGGTTTGACGCAGAGGAAGGACATTCCCATTAAATGGGTGTGATGGAATGTAATGCTCAGTCCTTCTTCGATTCCCTAGAATCATCATCTTGAGGGAAGGCCTACTTCATGATGTTGATCTTGAGGGAAGGTGTTGAGAGTTCATGCTCAACATCATGTGATCATGTGTGCATAGCACCATCATGTGATCATATGTGCATAGCACTAACCTTATAGAGTGCTATAAAGGAAAGGGTTAGATCCCCTAACCCTAACTCTAAATAAAGCGAGCAGGCCCAAAAAAGTAAGCGATCTTTTCCACAATCCCTTATAGAGGTAGCCAACATAGCTCTGTGAAATCCACTATTTGGGAAGAATCTCCAAAATGAAACTTAACCTACTTTCCATATTTGGGAGGGTAAAGCAAGTTGATAATATATTATAATTATCTTGATAATGTAACTTGGACTTGGTAGCATAGGAGAGACCAAAGCAACTAACACTTTTCCAACAACTCAATTCTCATATCCTTCAGTGAGTCTATTGACGATGACTTGCACAATTTATTGATATTTCATAGTCCCTCATATGGTTGCAAGTTGTATATTCATGCCTATGAGTCTCACTATATACACATGTCAAAAGCTTTTATTGATTTGCTTTCTCTTCATCAAGATACTAGGTATTCATTTGCCTCATATAAAGTTGCAAGCATATCTCACGCCTTTTGAATGTTTTCATTGGACCAGCATGGGAGGTGGAAGATACTCAATTGCCGAGATGAACGGATTTGGAAAAATGCCAAGCAAATAGCTTTTACTGAACTGTGTGGGTGAGGATGCCTTTGAGCTCTCTCGAGGAAGCAAGATCTTTTGCAAAATGATCTCGAAGGAGGAGGATGAGAGGAGTAAGGGCTGAGCCCACCGGAGGAGCCTGAAAGATGGAGGGAGTATGCCTGTGAGCTGAAGAAGAAGAAAGAAAGACGTTTGCATGCAGAGAAAGAAAGATGTTTGTATGCAGGAGCATGAACAGGAGTGCAAGGTTGTGAGCAGGAGCAGAGGAGCATAAGGTTGTGAGCAGGAGCAGGAGCAGGAGCAGGGGCAATGACAGTACTGGCAACTAATATTTAATGAATAAGTTTGCCTCGCTTCAGTGCTGCCAGAGAAGTAACATGCCAGAGAAAAGGAATTTCCGACACGGTCAAAGCCTGAAATGCATTGCACAGTGAGACCATATACCTCAAGGTGTTTGGACGTATTTATCTTCCTTCTGTCTTTTTATCTAAACGTATAACAAGAGGGGGCCTGCAATGGTACGATGAGATTACAAGAGGCGGGCTGCAATCATACGATGAGATTACAAGAGGCGAGCTGCAATCGTGCGTACTCATTACGATGCCTTTTATCTGAACGTATAAGACGAGGGCTGCGATGGTGCTTACTTGTAACAAATTGTAGTGAAGCATGAGTTACGGTTAATTCTTCTGAAGCTTGACTTATGGCTAATTCTTTATACGAAGCATGACATATGGTTGTTCGTCGGAATTCTTGAAAACAAAAGCGTGGGCAAGGGAGCATGTACCTTGGTGGGAGAACGCAGCAAAGTCCGGTGGGGTGGAGGGGTGAGAGTGAGGCAAGCAGGCGATGAAGGAGGAGAGGAAGTAGGGGGAGGTGATAAAAGAGGAGGGGGAGGTGGCAATGAAAGAGGTTGGAGGAGAGGAGGTGAGGAGAGGCGGGGGAAGCGAAAGAAAGGGAGGAGGGGGAAGCAGAAGCAAGGAAGGAGGAGGAGGAGGGTTCTCTAAGGAAACAAGGTATCTAGCCTTCGAAAGGAGAGGAGAACGAGTAGACGAAAGAAGAATGTGAACCAAGGCGCAATCACGTCCATCGAAAAGAAATCGTATATAGACAAAAGAAGAGTAAAGCCGGGTAAGAGAGGCTTAATCAAAGAACATGAAGGACGCATGAGGTGCCATTAACTAGCAGCATGAATGCCAGCTCATAGAATCACAAAAAGGAGCAACCCACGAACTTAGCAGTAATTGCCTAGGCTCAGAGGCAAAGAAGACCCCTTGGAAGCGAGAGCTCATGTGAGGAGCTTAGGATGTTGCCTCAGTAGCAAACGAGCAGGGCAATTATTTCACTTATAGAGAAGATGCCTTTGAATAGTTCTTTGCATGTTATGGATTCAATACTGGGTTTGAAAAAGAGATGCAAACATCCATATGTGCAAAGTATCTTGTTTCTTGGGCAGTTGCAAGATGAACAACAAACTACATATTTTCAAAATGTCGACCATTGGTCTAGGATCAGGGGTTGATTTGGTGAATCGAATGCAGCCAGGAGGTAGCCTTGGATCACAATGGGTGCATTTTGACCATGTCCATCGAGTAAAAGGATGGTCAACTATGGGTGCTTCATGTGTATGACCCTTACATAAGGGAACTCTTAATAATAGCTATATGTGAATTCAAGGTGGAAGATACCCATGCACAAGTGCAATTATTGAAGCTTTTAAATAGTCAGAGGGAGAAGAATGGTTTTGAACCAGTCGAATTCTAAGGATTCATGGCAGATGGAGCAGGAGCAAATTGGCTTGCTATCCGCACAGTTTACAATGGTGGACCTGAAAATGTAATGGAGGGTAAAGAAAGGACCAGTGGTTTTCACTGGGAGATGAGCATGGTTAAGCATACCAAAAGATGCATTAAGCCACAATTTCAAGAGGAGCATAAGGTTCTATATAGGAAATGGAGGGAGGCAATGACAGTTGCTTCTACAGATCAATGCAAGAGAACATTGACCTTGTATTGGTCTCCATTGCATGTGAAAGAGGGTGAGTTGCCAGCACTCCACACATGGTTGGCTTGGTGGGATGTTAGAGTCAACCAATGGGGGGGAATGTTTTTGCAGCAAGAGAAAAATTATGGGTTTGTTCCCATAGTAAATCTTTCGGAGACAAAACACTCTAGCATGAGAGCAGCACATGGGTATGCAAGAACATAACATTGTGAAGCTTGTGCTGTAGATCTTGCAATGAGTGTCCTTCAGAGTGCTCACTATAAATGCCTTTTTGAATGGAAAACACTTGGGTACAGGTCCGAATTTGGATGTTCTATGACAAAGAATACTTAATGGTGGTGGATCTAGTAAAGGAGACAGAAATAGGCTTGTTGATTTGTCACACACTGTGATTGAAAAGGCTGGGTTACACTCTCCAGAGATGGATAGACCGATGACGAAACCGATAAGTATGAGAAGAAAGAGGAGTTCTACATGTTCAACTGTGGTCCATGCACTTGATAGTCATCGCCTTGAATACATCACTATCACTACAAAGAGACTGATTGAAAAAAAAAAGACAACTTGATTTTTTAAATCCTACAAACCAGGTAGCTTGTAGAGAGGCAAACATTCATGATGCCAATTGGGCAATTAGGAGAACTGAAGCACATAGTGCTGTCACATGCTTTGGTTACTTGCAGAAAGTCAGAGACGATGTGGGGCAATGATCAATGCGCTTGATAGAAGTGCAAGCAATGGTGTGCCAATGCCTTGCTTTAAGGGAAGAAGGCAACATTCCAATGGATTGACAGAACAATTTGTTTGGTTTTGCAATAGTATTGTGACCCATACATGGAAGGTGGATAATTCCATTCAAGGTGTTCTTGGAAACTCTCCAGGTTTGTGGAAGGTTTCATGTGGGACATCAATTACTGTGGATGAGAGGGAGACCCTGGTAAGGGCACGATTTCTATTTGAGACTGATGATGCTATTGGTGTCATGAGCTTCCCATCTCGTATGCAAAAAATCCATACGCCAAGCCATGTGCACCCATCTCGTCGTGATGGAAAGCTTGTGTCATGGAGAACTAAGTTGAATAAAGAATTCAAAGAAAGGATAAGCAAGGTAGTTGCAGAGAATGGGGAGGTTGTAAGAGAGAGCACTATTATTCCAAATGAGGTTGTAAGAGAGAGCACTATTATTCCAAATGAGGTGCATCTTTTCCACATTTGTACTTCAGGTTCAATTTCCAAGGGGCTAACATATTGTGTCTCAATTTCAGAATTCCCACATTGTACATGTCTTGATTTCACTCAAAGGGAGACAAGTAAAGCTCCTTATATGCCTTGCAAGCACATATACTTTGTGTTCATTATAGTGCTAGGATTGAGTGATACGGTGCATCAGTTTATGCATCAAGTAGCATTGACTAAGATTGAGTTGTTTCAAGCACTGGCTGGAAAAAGCAATCCATCTTCCATAGACTAGATGATGTGAAAGACATTCTTCCATTTTTTGGATTAGATGTTTGGAAGATGTACTTCTGCAAACATGGAAGGCATGATATGTACATGTAGAGTATGAGCACATAATTTTGGCTATTGGAATCATATATTCTACCTACTCCTATGTTGTTGTCTCTCCATAAGGATTTAAGTGTGAAAGTAAGGAGAGAAAGGTATTTAATATGATGTGTAGGCTACTCCTTTTCTTTGGATGGGTGTATGGAGGAAGATACCAAGTATGGGGAGGAAGGATATGTGTAGCCTAATATTTGTCTTCATGATACATGTATGGAATATGCATATAAGCATGGCAGGCATGATATGTAATGTAAAACTTGTGTGAAATGTTAGTTCTTTTTCAAATCTTGTATTTAGTACCACTATGTGTTTGTTTGCCAAATTTATTGTAATGTAAATATATGAGAAGGAAGGAGATGTGCAATTCGAACAATGTGCCCTCTAAGTAGTCTTTGTTTTTGTGAATCATATATTTTATATACTATTGAATCTCTCTCCATAATGAGTCTAATGTGATAGCATGAGAAGGAAGAAGGGAAGCAATATCATTTTGGGGCATGACTCCTCTCTCCAATGAAATTTGATTAATCATATAGTGGATGAAGGGCTGCTCACTTGCCTATTGTTTAATCATGCTCACTTAATTGGGCTCGCTCGCTTTTCCTTGCTTGCTCTTTGGTAATCCTCGATTAATGGGCCTCCAATGTTGTACTTAAGTGATGCATACCCATTTGAGGGCACGCTCCATAACTTTATTTTGATTTGTTGACAACCAAAATGAATTAAAATTTTGGAATCCAAACTATTGGGACTAGTGCATGGTGGTCTTAAAACATTGATAGTTGTTGGTATTGGTATCTAAATTCACCTAAAATTGAAGAAGTTGGAAAAGTGCAATTTGTGCATGTGCAAAGATATTTTAATAAATTCAACACTACTTACAATTTTGAATTGTTTCTTTTTCCATGCACTTGCTTGCTATATGGCTCATAAGCATGCCAAAGGTCATTGCATTTAATAATACATAGCATCAAACCCAATAGCGTGCCCTTTGGACTATTTGTGTTTTGAAGTATTTTAGGCCACATTGCACTTGTTTGGGATATCCAATTGTGCTGATGTGCATCATCAGAGGGGGAAAAACTGACGATTGAAATTTCGCTACTCCCATGAATTTTGAATTTTCACACCTCCCACCCATCAAATCTTAGAAGATTAAGTACTTGCAACATGCCCTGCACGCACCTCGACGTGACCTTGCACAAACTTTGGTTTGCCATTATCTTCTTTCAAGTAAGTTGTCTTCTATTCTTTGCTTGCCTCACTAGCTAGCTTCTGTGGGTCATGGCTTGCAAGAGAAGCAGACTGAGGCTGCAAGATAAGAAAGTCGAAAAGCCAAGTCAAGGAATAAGGAATAGAGTGTAGGTCAAGGAAAGCACTGGCATGGTATCGACTCAGCAACGGAAGACACTTTTGCAATATCTGAAAAAGGGAGAAACAACAAGAACAAAGAAGACTCCTTGTAGAGCAGTAGCAAGAAGCGATTGCAGATGCACGCATTCGATCATTGCCATTTGAGCAAAGAACACGAGCTGTGGTCGATTGGTGGGAGCATTTGAGGCAACAACATCAGGCCATTTAGGTGATTACCAGTCTGAAGTCTTCACAAGCTTTAGCCTACACCCTAAAGTTCGTAGAGTAACAGCCCTACCAACACCTCGAGAGATGCACACCCAAGAGGCAATGCTCTCTAACCTGAGAAATGGACTATAAAAAGTGAAAGGGGTGCACAGCTTAGATCAACTACCTACAAAGAGGGCGACATTAGCTATGTTGGTGTCCCTTGAAACAAAGGAGAAACGGCTTGGGCGCATGTCGAAGATATTGTCAATCAGAAGGACCAATGTGGCTCTAGCGGTTGAATGTAGAGTAGAAGCAATGCACGATCATCCCAATCTGAGAAGTCTGTGGATTTCAACAGAATGCAAGAAAAGGAGAGACAGCCTAATTGTAGAAGTCATTGCTACAGTGACGATGTTTTAGCACAAAAATACGAGAGTCTCTCCAAATATAAAGAACTTCTGTAAGAAGCCTTGGGGGGGTCACTCATCATATGTAACCCTATCACATGAGTTCAACAGAAGAATATTTTTTATTTCTAAAATTTACAGAAATAAATATACATAAGGGACTATTTAAAATAATTTTGGAAAAAAATTACAGATTTGTATAGAAAAGGGGTACATTTTATTAATGAAAATTTTATAAATAAGGGATTTTGAAAATAGGCCTTGAACGCATGTGATATAGAGGATTTATACATAGTGACCCCTCCAAGTAAGAAGCAGACAGGATGCAAGGTGTTTAAGGAGCACATCATATACATGCTAGATACGACGTAGGACAATGGTTCCTAAACCAGCTCGATGGTTGTTTGTGATTGAGCTTTGGGATAGTTTACTTGTTTTATTTCTTAAACTAGGCTCGAGCTTAATGTGATTGTCCTAAATTAGCCCGATGGTTGGAACATCATGCAACCGTAGGCTGGTTCAGCTCAATCACTAGTGATGTGATTGTCCTGAACCAGTGTGGTTGAACAGACATTGGTTGTTGTCCAGCCCGGTGGCATGGTTGAGCAAAATTCTACAACAATATATATTTCACAATATATTGTACTGAACTAGTGTTGTTGAACATACATTAGTTATTGACCAGCCCGATGGTTAAAATTATTGTGTTTCTTAGTACTTAAATTCGTTAAATTTAATTTTCTGCTATTCGGGTCATATACCACTATTAAATTGTGGAATTCAGAAATGAAAAGAAATATATTGCTATTTTCTAATGGTGAAATTAAGAAATGAAAAGCAATGCTATGTCGTGAACTATCAAATCAACTAGCACGCCTATCAGACTGCTTCACTCACCAATGGTGTCGGAAGGGAGAGGAACTGCGAGCTTCCCCTCCCCCCATCGTACTCCTACCTCCCCCTAGCCTTCCCCTCCGTCCTCACCGCCCCCCTCGCCCTCTCCGTCCTCACCGACCCCCTCACCCGCTGCTGCACTCGCCCTCCCTCGCCATCCCCGCCTCACCGCCGCTCCACCCCCCTCCGACCTCACCCCCCCTCTCGCACCTCCGCTCACCCCCCTCACTACGCTCCGCCTCACCCCCCCCTCGCTACGCTCCGCCTCACCCCCCTCGCTATGCTCCGCCCCCCTCGCTACGCTCACCCCCTCCCCGATCCGCCCCCCCCCTCGCTACGCTCACCCCCTCCCTTCCCCGCTCCGTTACCCCCCCCGCCTTCCGCTCCACCCACCCCGCTACCACCTCGCTCACCCCCGCCTCCCGTCCCCCTCACCCCTCGCCTCTTGCCTCCGCCCCTCTCGCCTCTCCGCCCTTTCGCTCCACCCCCGCATCCCCCTCCCGCCCTCCGCTTCCGCCCCCCGCCCCCTCGCTCCGCGAAAAAAAAAAAAAAAAACTTCCTCCGCCTTCCGCCCGCCCTCTCGTCCCACTCCGCCTTCCCCCCGCCCCCGCTTTCGTTCCGCCTCACCCGCTCCCCGCCCACAATTCTTCACCCCGCGCCACCTCTGCTTCCTGCCCTCCCTTCCCGCTTCCTCCGCCTCTGCCCTCCATCCTTCCCGCCACACCCAGGCTCCACCCTTCCGCTTCTATCCCCCCCTTTTTTGGGTGGCAGCCTCTTCCCCACCGGAAGCCTCGCAGTTTGTCTTGGCGGTATGGGGGCTCCCTGCCCGGAACCGGAGGCCCAGATGGACCCTCCCTCTCCAGATGCCTACCGCGTCATCCTGACAGAGCGACAATCATCTCAGGTTCAGGAGGTTGCCAATGACTTTGCCCTTACCTCTGTGTATGGCAGAGTCATTGGACATTCCCCCTCCAGATCAGCCATCAGGGACTGGCTCCAGTCCACTCTCAGGCTAGAGGACGGCCATATTGAGGAGGTGGCCCTTATGGGTAGGGGCATCTTCTGGCTCAAACTCTCCACCACGAAAGCGGCGAGCAACCTGATTGCTGGCTCCCCCACGTCAGCAGTGGACGGAAAGATTATCATGATAGTCTCGTGGTACCGTGGATTCAGCGCAGCAGATTTTGATGCTCGATTTCGTATACCTCGTCATCCAGTGACGCTTGTTTTTACAGGTCTTGCTGCTGAGCTGCGGCCGATTGTCAGGGACCTGGGCTCCCACTTTGGCTGGGTTATGCACGATATTTTCACTGATGCGGTGACTACGGCAGGAGCCCCCCGAGTTCGTGTGGCGGTGGCGGATCCTGCGACTCTCCCAGCAGTGATCGAGATCGTGACAGATGCCAGCAGCGTCACCCAGAGCATGGTGGTCACCGGAGAGCCACGATAGTGTCTGAGGTGTCACGGCTTTGGACACCTGGCGACTGTGTGTCCACGATTCGCCAGCTCTTCTCGGCCTCCCCCGCCCCCTCCCTCTCCGCCCCCTCCCCCCCCTCAGGGCAGCCACGCCAGGAGGAGCAGAGGCAGCCGGAGCCTGGACCAGAGCTAGCTGGCGGCTGGACTGAGGTTAAAAGGAAAAGAGGAAAGAACAAGAAGATTTCTGATAAAGGCAAAGAGGCCGAAGCTACCCAACCTGCAGCTGCACCTCAGAGACCCTTACAGGCAGCCGCCCCAGGGATCTGGGAGAGCATCTTCTTCGACAGTAGTCCGCCCTCCACAGCCTCAGGTCCCCCTCTCCTCCTCTCCCCAGCCTCTTCTCGTTCAGCCCCAATCCATCCCACATCTGCCCCCCATATCTCCCGCAGCTTCAGCCCCATCCTCGTCCTCCTCAGTCTTCTCCCCCTCCTTCTCAGCATCCCCATCCCTCTCCCCCCCCCGTTTCTCTTAGCCCTCCCGCCGAGCTAGATGCACAGACGGTTCCTCAGCCGAGGGCAGCCCTCGCTCCCCCTCCTCCTCCTCCCCCGCTAGTCACCCCTGAGGAGTTTGAGTTGCCTATTCCCCAGCCTCCTCCCCCTCCCCCTCCGCTGGCAGGACACCCTGAGTCTACACCATCACCGGTGCAGGCCTCTCCGTCCGCTAGCCCCTCAGTTTGGCAGACTCTGACGGGCCTCAGCTTCAGGAGAGAGCGCTCCCCCACGACTTTTACAGATCTGGCCCCTGGGACTACTTGGATGTGGCCGACCTCGGGACCTTCCCTGCTTGCCTCGACATCAGTATTTTCTTGCTCCGCAAAGGGGCGGATGGGAAGCTAGCCGCCTTGGCCCCCAGGGATGGCCCGAGCTTTACTTTCACGTTCCTTAGCGATGGCACCGAGACCTGGACAGACGACTCGGTCTGGGAGGCTCTCAGGGAGCAGACACATGCTCAGGTTAGGCCCGTCCGGTGGGCAGCTTCTCGAGACTCAGTGGTCCGAGGGTGACGTGCGCCTGCGGTGGCGTTGCGCCGCCAAACGCTTCAGACTGATTGTGATCCTCAGGCCCCCCCTGTCTTGGCCCCTCCCCCAAGATGTCAGAGCTTGGACTCCTCAGAAACTCCGTGCCTTCTATGGTATGTCCACCTCAGAGATCTCGAGTTGGCTCGAGAAAGCTTTCGCTCATGGTACCAAAGGTCTCTCGCCTTTGCTGAAGGTGTTGAAGGATGGGCAGGACGACCCCACCTCCCCCTCCAAACCTTCCCATAAGCGTCAGTGCCTCCACTTCGACATGTTAGCTTCTTCTTGGACCCAGACAGTTGTTCGCAGCCTCCCAGTCCTCACCATGAGCCTACACCTCGTATCCTGGAATGTGAACAGGTTTCACTCTTCCGGCACCCGTGGTCCCAGGAAGCTCATCTTGAGACAGGAACTTCAGACAGCAGTGATTGGTTGTTTGGATGTTCTTTTGCTCCAGGAGCACAAGCTTTCTGCGGCTCACTCCCGTAGATGCGGGAAGATTCTCCCTAGACGCTCTCACACTTATTGGGAGCCCTCGATCGGCGCTATGGGGAGGAGTGGTGGTGTTTGTACCTCCGTGGGCGAGCAGCTAGCCCAGGGAGTTTTCGGTCATGGCACGCTGATACCAGGCCGTGCCCTTTGGGTAGGCCTGGATCTGGAGGGCTCCAGAGTTGGAGTTCTCAACATTTATGCTCCCACAGATCTCCGTTGTAGAGTTACCTTTTGGAGGACACTTACAGGGATTCTCCCAGACATGGATTCCTGGATTGTTGGAGGCGACTTCAACAATCTGGAGACCTTGGAGGACCAGCAGGGCAGAGGACCGGGCAGAGGACCGGAGTTTACAGGCATGTCTCAGGCAGAGAAGTCCGCTTGGGATTCCTTTATCTTTGCGACAGGAGGAAGGGATAGTTGGCGAGACCCGTCCTTCCGACGGTGGCACGGGAGCCTGGACTTCTCGTGGGGCTTCCGCAGGGAAGGAGGTAGACTCCTGGAGAGGCTGGATAGATTTTATGTCAGTGACTAGGCCATCAGCAGAGGCGGTCAGGCGAGTATAGTTCCAGGGACGACACTCTCCGACCATGCGCCTGTGCTCTTATCATTAGACTCGGCAGCTCAGACCCTTCCTCCCTGCTCTTGCCGGATTCCCAACTCCATTTTCTCGAGGGAGGACGTACGCAGCAGTATTTGCAGTCTTTGGGACAGAGACTGTGGGGCGAGGGCGTGGATTTGGTGGATTCGGTGGCGCAGGCTTTGCAAGAGTCCAGCCAGATTTGCCAGCTCGTAGCCCTACAGGTTCGACAGGAGTGGTGGGGCAGAGAGAGAGCTCTTCGGAGGGACCTCGCCTCCATTCAGCGACTCCAGCAGGCTTCCCCGGGCTCGGAGGAGCTCCGGATCCAGGCCCTTCGAGCCCGAGCCCTTCTTGAGGAGACACTCCAGCATTGCTCAGAGTTTTCCTATCACGCCTCTCTCTCCTTCTGGGCCCAGAAGGGTGACCGGATGTGCAGGGAGTTCTTCAGGTCGCATGGTCAGAGAGCTGCAGGTGATCAGCTTCGGAGTCTCAGGACAGCGGAGGGACACATTATTACGAATTCGGGAGAGGTCTTGGGGTTGGCCACTGACTTCTACAGGACCCTTTTCCAGCATGAGCCGCTTGCCCCTCGTACTCGACGTGCCCGTGAGGAGGTGTGGAGGCACACCCCTTCCCTGGTACAGCCTAGCATGCAGGCGACGTTGTTGGCACCGTTCTCCACGGATGAGATGTTGGAGGCCTTGATGGCCCTCGACGGACAGAAATGCCCAGGTGAGGATGGGCTATCCCGGGCATTCTTCACCTCCTTCTGGGACCAGATCCATCAGCCCCTCCTTGCAGCTCTGCAGAGGATTTTCAGCAGTGGTCAGATGCCAAAGAGCCTTTCCTCGGGACTGATTTGCCTCATCCCGAAGGGAGGAGATAGACAGGAGATCCGCCAGTGGCGTCCGATCACTCTCCTTACCACTGCCTACAAAATCCTCGCTAAGATGATCAGCGCCAGAGTTCGGCCTCTACTCCCAGACCTCATCCATGACACTCAGACAGGAATTGTCCAGGATCGCAGTATCCTGGATAATGTCTTCACCTTTTCAGAGGCAGCGGAGTGGGCTCAGCACAGTGGATCACACCTTGCCATTCTACTTCTCGACTTCAAGAAGGCCTATGATCGAGTGGACTGGTCCTTTTTGGAGGGGACTCTGGAGCGGCTAGGTTTCCCGGCAGGTTGGATTCAAGGTATCTCAGCTTTGTACAGGACAGCGTCCAGCAGGGTCATCATTGGAGGCAGGATGGGTGAGCGCTTTAGCTTGGAGAGATCAGTGCGTCAGGGCTGCCCCCTTGCTCCTTACCTGTTTCTCTTCTTCGCCGAGGCTATGACTTACTACCTTCGGGCGAGGTCCACAGGGATCAGGGGTGTTCTCCTTCCACTCCGGGAGGACACGGAGCTTTTGGACTCGGAGTACGTAGATGATACAGCCCTATATGTCCAAGACGATGAGAGGATGCTAGAGAGGGTGCGGATGGCCCTGGAGGTCTTCTGCTCGGCTGCTGGTGCGAAAATCAACTGGAACAAATCAGTTGGTTTTCTCACAGACCCTGGGGCATGTTCTTAGTGGGGGTGATTTCTGGGTTTCAGATGGATTCCACGGGGACAGACAGCTAGATACCTTGGCTTTCAGGTTGGCCTAGACATCACGCCAGCTCAGCAGTTTCTCCTGGTGCTAGACTCCATCCGGACGGAAGCTGGCTTTCTGGAGCACTGCTAAGCTCTCTCTTGCAGGTCGTGCCCTGGTAGTTAACCAGGTCCTCCTAGCCACGGCTTGGTATGTGGCTTCCTGCTGGTGCTTCTCGAGATCCAGCGTGGCACAACTCAAGAGGCTGGTTCAGAACTTCCTTTGGTCCGGGGAGGATGGTCTTAGAGATACCAGAGCCAGGGTTGCTTGGCAGACAATCATTCTTCCGTAGGCTGAGGGTGGCCTGGGGGTCATCGATCCAGAGCTTCAGAGTCAGGCCTTGTTAGGCAAGCTTGTCATCCGCGGTTTGACCCCGGGGGGGCAGACGTGGAAGATGTTACTCCAGCAGGGAGTCGGTTCTTGTGTCTCGCGCCGAGGTGGAGAGTGGCTACCGTCCCTCAGGTGGATCTTCACTTCCGCCCCGCTCACTCAGCCCCGTTCCCCACTCGTTCGTAGCCTCCTCATGGTTTGGAGGCGGCTCAGTCTCATTCAGTCCCCTCCTAGCTGTCAGGAGGAGATCGATCGCCAGCCGCTTATCTGGAACGGTCAGGTTAGAGATGCCGAGGGCCTTCAGTTGGGGGAGAGATCACATATCAGGTGGGATGGCTGGATGAGGGGGCCAGCCCAGTCCCTTCGAGTTTGGAGGGATACGTACAGACATCTGGAGACGGCTGATCTTGCAGACGCAGCTGGAGGTGCACGTGGAGCCCAGGCGAGACGCATGGAGATCGACGGCGCGATCCCAGCTGTTTGGTTGGTTCCACCTGAGCCTCAGGTCCTCATGCCTGGTGACACCCGCTGGCTGGGACAGTTCACCCCCCGTGGCATCCCACTGGTGATCGCAGGACGTATGGATGACTCCTCTATCTCCTTCTTTGCAGTTTTTGGGGATGGACGACTCAGGAGAGAGGATGCGCTCATCGACCCCCTACTCCCATGGCAGAGGGTTCGAGTCGTAGGCCTTTTGGGGAAGGTCTGGCGTACCGACCCTAGCATCGAGCAGGACCAGATGCAGCTTTGGCGTCTCTGGCTCTGGGAGGGGCGGGCCTTGTCAGAGCTTGATTGGGACCCAGGAGAGTGGTGGTGGCCAGAGATTGTGACAGGACAGGGGCCGACTTCCTTCTTCGCCCCTACAGCACGACTCTGGGCAGGCGAGTTCTTGGGAGGATGCAGAGCCGCCCCCCCACCCAGCGACCCAGCTGGTATGCACAGGGTATTTCCAGGTTCTTCTTGCAGACATTCTGGAAGGCCTTGTGGGAGAGTTGGCTGCCGCGGAAGATCTCATACTTCCTGTGGCTTCTTGCCCACAAAGGCCTTCTAGTGGGGAGCTGGTTGTGGCAGATAGGCCAGGACGGATGCTGCCAGATTTGCCATGCGGGTGAGGAGTCACCAAAACACTACCTGTGGAGCTGCACTCGTGCCCAGTAAGTGTGGAGGTGGACTTTCGGGATTCTTACTCGCGCAGCACCAGAGCTAGGATTGATCACTTCGGGCGCGTTCTGTTGGTGCAGCACCGCACCTGGTCTTCATCACTTATTCGAGGCATGCCAGCAGGACCCCACTTTCCTTATCACACAAGGGACGTGGGGGCCGCTCGAGGGTATCCCGCAGCACCTAGCAGAGGCTGATACAGGAGTTCGGGAGAGGCAGCCAGTCTGGGAGATTATTAGCAGCATTATAGGGTGGCACATCTGGACCTCGCGCTGCGCGCAGATCCTCGGTGGCACCTCCTTATCGACTGCCCAGATCATGGCGGAGATTTGGAGTGAGATTATTCATACCCTCAGAGGCCAGTGGGACCAGATTCAGGGAGACTCCCGGGCCAGTCAGGAGAAGCGGAGATGCTTCCTCCGGGCTTGGGACACACAGGGCCTCTTCTTCGAGTAGACTACGCAAGGCCTTCGGTGGCACTACTCACCACCCCGATGGCTGTTCATTCACACTTGTCTTATCCCTCCGTGAGAGTATGATTTATTCTGCTACCTTTTAGGGCTGTGTCCGATTTGTGAACGCAGCCCGTCAGCTATAAGCTGACCTTTTGTATCTTGTTCTCAAAGTAATATAATTAGCACTGTTTTTTCGGCAAAAAAAAAAGAAATGAAAAGCAATATACTTGTTATTGTCTAATATGTGAAGTTGAGAGCGTCAAGCTAAACCATCCCAGTGGTTGAAACTGTGACAGTGTTCTAAACCATCCCGATGGTTGAAACTGTGATTGTCTTAAATGTGTCCTAAACCAGCTTGGTGGTTGACTATCCTAAACTAGCTCAATGATTGAAATTATTGTGGCTGTCCTTAAACCAGCTCAGTCGTTGAAAATTGTTTTGCTTCATTATATACTTTAATTAAACTGTGTTTTGTATTCTTTTAGCAATAGCAAAAAGGGGGCTCATTGTTATGTTGTTCCCGCATGTTGGGTCAGCAAACAGAGTTGTTTCTCAAGTTTGTGGATCAGCAAATCCAAACATTTCAATTGGGCAGAGGAGCTTTGAGCATTGTAAGCCTTGGTATGTTAGAAAACTCAAAGACAGGAATGTTTGTTGTTGCAAAACACACATAGACTTTGACCTGGCCTAGCAAGCTATGAATGACTTGAGATCTAGTCATGTTGGAGCATTGCTCCATGGGGATTGATGTCCATGCCTCCCCAATGAATGCGCAGTCTGTAGGGCACCTGGATCCTCATCATGTGTTGCAAGGGAGGGTAGGTTTTGTAGCTTGAGGTCTCTGTGGGAGCCAGTGGTTTGTCCAAAGGGAGACAGTGAGTGGCACATGATAGAATGCATTTGTGGCAAATGCAAGCATTGTAGTTTGAAGCTGAAGAAGAAGACATTCAATGTCTATCCAAATAAATGAGGGAAGGCAACCACGTTGCTCTAAAATGGAGGAGATTTGAAAATGTCAATGTTGAAGGATCCGATAAAAAGAGATGGCTACTGTCATATAAGAGCACCTAGCCAAGGGAGCTTGTAGCTCATGTGGTTCAATCCATCTCAAAATATGTGCTTCATAATTTCATGGCCAGCCGGTAGGATAAGCAGTTCAGGATGTGCCTTGCCAATTTTCCCAGTGACACTATTGTATCTATCATAGATTTTGTAAAAAATTATTCTTTTCAAGAACAAAATGAGATTCAAAGAGCTCACTGGTACAACAAGCAGATAACAATTCTTGTGCATATCATGTATAATCATTTGCTTGATTCTTCCATGCCTAATTCCAATCTGCTTGCTAACTCATAGGAGTTTAGGTCAATGCAATGCACTTACCATTTCTACATTTCAGATGATAGGGAACATGACACCCTATTTGTGTAGCATGCTTTTCTATAGCATTGGGGATAGCTGAAAAAAGGAAAATCCCCATGCGAAAAATATAAAACAACATTGGGTGTGGTCAGATAGTGCTGTCTCTCAATTTAATCAGCACGTGGATTCTACTTCATCTCAAGGTTCAAATCCCTAACCCGATCTAGACATGATGTGGAATTTCTTTAGATCTAGCCATGGCAAGGGTGACCATGATGGATGTGGTGTTGTTATTAAGCAAGCTTGTCTAAACACCAATTAGCATGCCCTCAAGAAAAACTCAATGATGCCCATGATGCTGTATGATGCCCATGATGCTGTAACATGGCTTACAGCCAACCTCTCCACAAGTGTGCATTCAACATACAGTAAACAAAGCCTTAAGAATACTGTAGTATGTAGAGTGTTCCATGAAGTGAAAGTGGATGAAGTGCAAAGGAGAAGCCAGCATGATTGCGAGAAATTTAAAGGAGTTTGTGGTTTGCACAGCATATGGGGCTTTTCAAATAACCAACTGATTAAAACGAGAAAACTTTATTGTTTCTACAGTGCATGCATCATAGGGGATCATGATGATTGTGATCAGAACATTACGACTGCGAAGACATGGGTTTAAGTTTTTCCTCTACATTTAGATGGAGTGACAAACAATGGAGAGACAAATGACTCGCTATAGTTTGGGGAGAGTTTTGATGACTTCATTGATTGTCTAGAAGAGGGGGATAACTTTGTAATTGTCACAGATTCTTGGAAGAACGAGGAAGATGACCCATACTTTCTCTTACAATGCACAAAACCTAAGTACAAGGTTGAGGAAACATTTAAGGATAATTGGGGAACAACTTATGAGAAGTGGGATGTAGTAGTCCGAGCTTTTTGGTACCAAAGACATCCAAGATAGGCCGCAATTACGAACTGCTACATAAGAGTCCATAAACATGTGTGTACTCTTATCTATAGTAAGAGCTATTAAGTTCTAGATGCAACCTATGCCACAATGAAAGAAGGGCAAGAGTGTCTTCAAATTGGATTTAAACACGCATGAGCACATCTTGGAGTGTCTTGGAGCGGTGAATGAGGATGACTGAGATAGTACTAAGAAAATGTATGTAGTCTCATTGTAGGGAAACAATATGTCCACTTGTCCTACAAAATGGAATTTGTATTGAGACTGCTTCTTTTTAACAATCACCGTGCTGGTTCTATTAAATTATTTTTGGAAATCCCAAATGGTAAAACCCATGCTTGTTTTTAGTATATCCCAACAACCACCGCGCTAGTTTTCCATAACAAATCCACACATCCCATAAATCCATTCATCTTGTAATCATAGAAGCAAACCACCGCACTGGTGGCTATTCATATCCTAATGCAAACCAACCATTGCACTGGCGATAACTTATCCTGAACTACTACCGTGCTATCCCTACACTACTACTATGCTATTTTAAAATTTGTTGCACAGTGCTATACTAAAACTGTTGTTGAGATATCGAGCTCGTGATATGCCAGGGTGACTGTTGTGCATTTATGTCACCGACTTGTTAGCTGTAGATGCGGTTGGTACACCGCCCATGAATAATAGCTGGTGGATGATAGCTATCTTTATGTACTCTAGTTAGTGGCTCAGTTAGTATGCCACCTTAGTTAGCTGAGTTTGGTTTGAGACCCACATATAGGGTTCACCTATTCTTTTGTACTTAGAGTTCTTTTGGATTTCACAACTAAGAAGAGGAAAACTATTTTTAGCCTCCACCTTTGTGTATATTCCCCCATTGTGTATGTGAGAAAGTTGCAAGTGAGACTCCTTCCTTTTCTCCCACTCTCTTCATATGGTATCAGAGCTCAATTCATGGTAAGGAGCTCAAGAAAGCAAACCAAGCTCGCGGTGTCCTAGTAAGAGGATCAGTGTTGCTTTTCTTTTCTTTCGAGTTTGGGAGTAAATCTCTACAGGTAGCACAGCCGGAAAGTGGAAGGGTGCACTGTCTCAGATTGGGATACCCTTGGTGGTGTGGCGAGAGGGCAGTATATGCTATGAGTTCGGGCAAAGCCCGGGGCAAAGCCCGTGATGAAATTATTTTTTTGATTCAAGGCCATTTCGGGGCCCGTTTTGGTGGCATAAGTTTTCCATAGGCACTCAGGAAAGTGCCCTATTTTTGTTGTGCGACCACTGTTTAGTAGGTCGGTGAAAAGTTATCGCAGAAATTACATCACATGCATATGCGCAGGGATATTGGGAGTGACAAAATCATTCTTAGTGCCTATTGATGCATAATCGTCACTAGGAAGTGACTGTGTGGTCAAATAACACTCTCGTCAGTTTTGCAAATTTGCCCTTGTGAGGCAGAAGTTGTGTTTTTTTGTAGTGACAAAATATTTTGCAGTGTTCTATAATGGCGTCTGATGCTCTTTCACAAATTGTCAGTGAAAAGCTTGACTACAACAACTTCCAAGCATGGAAGTTTAGAATGATGAATTTCCTTAAGGGAAAAGGCTATTGGGAGTTCATTATTGGAGCTGAAAAAGAACCAGTTATTCCTAATGTTCCCAATCAACAGGAGTTGTAGGCATTTAAAGGCTTGCATGAGAGAGCCAGAAAAGTTATGTACTGACTATCTATCAGTATTTCAAATTCTATGATTATGCATATTCAGGATGCAAGCACGCCGAAGGAGGCGTGGGATACTTTGACAAAATGTATAGCACAAATATGCAAGCCAGGAAAATGCAACTCAAGCAGGAGTTGCATAATGTGCAGAGAGAAAATATGAGCATCAATGACTACCTTGGGTCACCAGTGGAAGATGATGATTTAGTTTCTATGACCTTGAATGGTCTAGGAAAGGATTATGCACAATTCCGGACATCCATTGCCACCCGTGAGAATTTTCTTGATTTTGAGGAGTTGATTGCTCTTCTAATTTTTGAAGTGCAAAGAAATGGTGGTGCATCATCTTTAGAAGGAACTTCAAAAGAAACTATCTTCTACTCAAATGCTGAAAGAGGTAAAGGCAGAGGTAGAGCAGGCCAATTTAGAGGCTATGGCAAAAATCAGAATATGCAGCAAATTCAAGAAAACCAATCCTATGGAGGAGGACGTGGTAACTTTAGAGGCAGAGAGGTCATGGTGGATGGCAGAGAGGCCAAAATGCAAACAACAATGTTGAATGCTACTACTATGGTAAAATGGGTCATATAGTTAAAGACTGCTTTAAAAAGTAGAATGACATCATGATTGGAAAGTTGTAGCAAGGCAATTATGCATCCTCTAGTAGATAGCGTGATGACAAAAATGAGCATCTGTTTATGGTGCAGCACATGACCAATTATGTGAGAAGTGCTAAAGAAAGCAATGATGTGTGGTATGTTGACTCAAGTGCGTCAAACCACATGACAGGTCATGCGAAATGGATGCAAGATTCAAGGAAAATGGAAAGACCAGGATTTGTGGAGAGTGGTGATGATACTGCACATCCTATTGTGCAGATTCATAAAATTCCTTTGTCTATGCAGGATTGGAAAAAGAAATACCTGTCTAATGTATTTCATGTCTTGAATATCACCAAGAACCTGGTTTCTATTGGTCAAATGGTTGAGCAGGGCTTGCAGGTCAGATTTAAACCTCATGGATGCTTTGTTGAGGATGTGAAAAATAAAGGTCGCTTGATATCAAAAGGGAAGAAGAAGGGCAAGATGTTTGCATTGGATGCGCACATGCCTGAATTGAGTGTAGCAATGTTTGCACATGGGACCGGTGTAGTTGCAGATATTGATATCTAGCATAAACGCATTGGTCATGTTAATGTATGACTTAAATTAATGCAGGCCCAAAATATTGCCTAAGTTCAAGGTTGTAGAAATGCATAAGGTATATGAAGCCTATCAATTTGGAAAACATGCAAGGAAACCATTTCCTAGACATGTACAAGAGAGTAAGAGGCCATTGGAATTAATCCACTCTGATGTGTGGACTACTAAAGCTGCATCGATTGGAGGCTGTCATTATTTTGTCACTTTTATTGATGACCACAGCAGAAAAGTTTGGGTGTATTTTATGAAAAAGAAAAGTGAAGTGTTTGGGCAATTCAAAGCTTTTAAAGCTATGGTTGAACAAGAAACGGGCCTGCAAATAAAATGCCTAAGGTCAGATGGAGGGGGAGAGTACCTCTCAAATGAGTTTGCAAGTTTCCTGCAGGAGCATGGCATAAAGTAGCAATATTCATGCAGTCATACCCCACAGCAACATGGACTTGCAGAAAGGAAAAACAGGCATATTGGAGAGGTATCTCGTGCCATGGTCAATGAAAAAGACCTACCATATTATTATTGGGCTGAAGCAGTTGCTATAGCAGTCTACATAATGAATAGGACTCTCACTGTAGCAATACATGGCATGATGCCAGAGGAGAGGTATACTGGTAGGAAACCAAATATTTCTCATTTGAAAGTTTTTGGTTGCATTGCCTATGTTCATCTGCCAGATGAGTTGAGATCCAAGTTGGATCCAAAAGCTAAGAAGTGCATCTTTATTTGTTATTCTCTATAGGAGAAAGGGTATAGATGCTATAACCCTTCTACTCATAAGTTTACAATGAGTAGAGATGTTGTTTTTGATGAGATGAGCAGCTGGTATAAACTAGTAAATGTGATTGATGATGTAGATGCACAAAATGGTAATGTTGCATGTAATTCACAACAGCAATCACAAAATATTAGTGGACCTAGAGTGTCCTCTAGTAATGGTTCACATACTTTGCCATGGATAGGCAGATTGAGATCAGGAGGATCTCCTCAAAGCAATGCAGATAGTGGTATGCAAGTATCATGAAAAGGAAAAGAGAAAGTAGATCAACACATGGTTGATGTGAATGCAGGTCACTCTTATGTGGATGGTGAATCCAGTGGCTCAAAACAGAGCCTTGATGATAAGTTGGGTATTCCTTCTATTGTTACACTTGGAGTAAGGAAAACAAGGGATGTTTTGAGAGCACCTGGTAGTGAGCCTATTTTGCGCAGATCTACCAGAGCTAGGTATCCTGTGGATAGGCTGAAATATGATGGATTTATAGCCATTCACTACGCCTATGTGCTCAAACTGATACATGAACCAGAGCCCACTTTTTTTGAGCAAGCCATGGGAAAAGAAAAATGGGAGAAAGCCATGGATGCCTTGGAAGCAAATGCTACATGGGAATTGGTGCCTTTGCCTAAACACAAGAATGCAATTGGTTGCAAGTGGGTTTACAAGGTGAAGCACAATGTAGATGGTTCTGTGAATAGATACAAGGCAAGATTAGTTGTCAAGGGGTATGCACAGACATATGGCATTGATTATGAAGAAACATTCAAACCGGTTGTAAGGATGGCAACCATAAGAGCAGTCATTGTTATGGCTACATCAAATGGATGTAAAGAATGCTTTCTTGCATGGTGATTTGCAAGAAGAGGTTGAGAGTGCTCTCAACGGAAGCAAGAATGGAAGAGGGAGAGAGAGAAATAGAGAGCCACACAAGTTTTGGTGGGTGCAAAAAACCACCCTAATCTTCTTTTTCATTCATTTATATATGCATTTGAGTATTATACATAACCAGGGTAAAGGCACAGTGACCGTTAACCCCCATAACCTCCCACTTAAAGGACAATGTGCCTTTAAGGGAGACCAACCAATGAGCATACTATCCAATGCCCATCAATACATTACAATACTCAAACTGCTGACTAGGTAGACTCTTCATCAGTATATTTGCAGGGTTATCATCTGTATGAACCTTGACAAGATCTATGCGCTTGTCCTCAAGTACCTCCTTGATGAAATGGTACCTGACCTCAATGTGTTCGGTCTTTGCATGAAAGACCGGATTCCGTGCTAGCTGAATAGCACTCATGGAATCACTATGCAATGTCGGTACACCTGTATGAATCCCCAAATCTCCCACTAGCTGATCAAGCCATATAGCCTTCTTGCAACCCTCTGTGGCTGTAACATACTCAGCCTCTGTGGTAGACAAAGCAATGCACTTCTGTGTGCAAGACATCCACGACACTGCACCACCTGCAAAGGTGAATACATAACCAAAAGTGGATCTCCTACTATCCACATGCCCTGCATAGTCTAAATCTATGTACCCAAGTACACGCATGTCTCCTTTACCAAAGCAGATGCACATCTCCTTGGTACCCTTCATGTACCTCATGATGCACTTAACTGCCTCCCAATGCACTTAACTTTTTAATGCTGAAAAACTCTTTTTTAGACATGGAAGAGGATGCCATGATGCAAATAAAGAAAAATCCCAAATGCTAGTGCCTATAAGAGAGAATCACACCAAATACCAGGTGCACCCAAATGTGTATGCCACAATAGACTGAAATATCACCAAAACTCAAAGCTCAAAGCATCAAAAGATGCAGCTGACTCATGTGCATGTACTATGCATCCATATGAGCAAATCTGGCCCAAAAGAAAATGCCAATTGCAATGGCAATCCAAAATGCCAATAGGTGCCAAATGGCTCAAGCATAAACACCATCCATGGGCATATGCATCAATAATATCTCATTCAAGAGAGCATAACACTATCAGTCCATCACCTGCAATGTGTCAAAGCTATCCCTCAGCATAATATAGCATCCATGTGCAAAGCATCCATAAAAATAGCATCCCACAAGGCGATTTGTGCCTATCATCGCATCCAATAAGGACCGCAATGCATCCAAATGGCCTATAAATCATCCACTGCAACCCAATGCACACCACAAATGAGTGCACATGGCTCAAATTGCAACCAGAGTGATCTGCATAAGGTATGCTCAAGAAATCATGGTCCCATGGAAAAGACCACTATTGAAAATAAAACCTGAGATGCCTCAAAACATGGGCGCCATTGCATAATTGGACTCAGTAAGAAAATCTGCAAATATCTCTCTTCTACTCTCTGGTGGGCTGCAAAGATGTCTCGTATCTATGTCTATTGAGCTATCTCGCACTACAATTGGGGATGCGGTCTCCTCACTCTCCTCACTCTCTGAGCTATGTCTAGAGTGACCCCTCATCTTTGTTGGTCCCCCTCGAGGAAGGCTGTGATAGGTCAGACTTCAATAGAGTGTACTCTAAGGACCCTTTACTGCACATGTGGTCTCTGCATCCCTCTCTTGGTGGTACCACACCGGCTACTGATCCGGGTTGCTCTCGTGTCGACTAGCTCCTCCTCCACTCCACTGTGTCTTGGGGATGACTCAAATGTATAGAAGTATGTAAGCTTGAGGAGGCAGCACTATTGTGGGCGTAATAAAATGTAGAGGCGGTGGCCTTAGGCCTTGCCCTAGTAGTGGGATCCATTGGTTTGTTGGTGCCGACATTGGGGCTGTGATGCTTACTCCCTCGAACATCGAGGTAGTAAATTGTCAGACTCCCTGAGGGAGTGGGTTACCAGGCATCTGCATGGACGCTCCTTGCATTGGTCTATAGGGTGGAACTTGGAAGGCACATAGTCAGTGGCTTGTGGCCTAACGGCAAATATTGGGAGCACCTGGAAGGTCGGGGGCTCATAAGAGTTTCCCTCTTGGAAGTACCGTGAGTCTAGCAAAGTCCCCCATCCATGGGCCCTCGTTTTCCATGTGCTCTGGGTCAAGGTGTCAACAGTGAAGAATGTGGGTCTTGAGTCCACAAAAATGGCCTCAGTCCCTCCCTGTAGCACAAGGACTAGTTGTCACTAGCCTCCCCTCTCTGTGGTCATATTAGCAAAATGGTTCTTTATTTATGCTGAATTCGTTCGGCCTAACCATCCGAACATGTTGGATATAGTCCCTCTTAATCTAGAGGCTACGAAACCACCACAAATCATTAAAAGAGAGTTGGCAACACTATGTGTTCCCAGACATTTCCTATCCCATTGACCTGATGCCTTAGTCTCTGTCCCACTGAATGACACATGTCAGTCACCTAACCCTCCCCTTAATTATGATTTGTCAGGGATTGCTATCCCACCGGCCTGATAAGAGTTGACCCGGCACCATAACCTATTAGATATGCTCGATGCCCCACCCTCTTGGTAACCACCAGTGGTCTAAGGTGCTCAAGTTGTAAGGCCCCCATATGAGGAGAAGCCATGTGTGAGCCCGGGACACTGGATGGATCCTGACTTGCATGTCAAATGAGGTCTATCAATGAGACCATTGATGGTAGAAAGGTGATTGTGTGGGAGCCCCTTGCTCTCCTTGGGGTTTGGGGGGCCAGCTGGCCGCCAACTGGGGGGTCCTAGAGGGGCCAACGGCCCCCTTGGTGGGGTTCAGGGGCGAGAGCTCTCGAGGCAATGCTATAGGGAATATTCCTTGAATATTCCATGGACAACTAGTCGGTTCCACCGACTAGGTTGATTGGTCGACTTCACCAACTAGGTGGACTGGTTGGTTCCACTGAGTACGTTGATCCGACTACCGCCCTCATAGCTATAAAGAGGCGACCTCCCAAGTCCATTGTACCGAGATTAGATCTTCTTGCAAAGATCTTCCAAATAGTAGCTCTTCACCTAGTATCTGTCTAGATCACCATCTAAGCTCCATTGTGGGAGTGTACGGGTGGACGGAGCCATCATCTCTACTACATCAGTATTGAAGGAAAATTTTGTTCATCTCCAATTTGCTGTGTACTCTCTATTAATTGTTCAGTTTCTGTTTCGCTGCACTGTGTAATTTAACATAACCATGATCCCTCCAACTGGTGCCATTCTGGTATCCCTCCGAGGAAAGCTATCCTGGCAGTAGTTAACCCTAGGACCAATGCCATCCTTCCACCCTGGCATTTTGAGATATCCCTCCGCCCGGTGCTTTAACGTTAATTCACTAACCCGGTGACATACCAACCCAACCCAACCCATCGACACATGTCATTGCTATCCCATCGACCGTTGTCATAAGGCTAACCCTCCAGCTGGTGAGTCTTCGTAGGGATCTCATTCATGCACTTGAGGTCCATGAGAATTTTGTCCAAGGAACGTGAGCTTGAGGATAACATTTCAAACTACTGTAGTTTTGGTTCAACTCCAATAGGAAATTCAATTCCCATTTCTCATTTAGTGTTAGTGCCCCAATGTAGTGATTCATCTAGTTCAGATGAGACCGAGAGCGTGAACGAGGAAATGCAAGAACCAACTAGCTCGAGGGCCTCCAAAGCCCCCAACACAAGCATAGCTCTGCCTCATTCTCCCACACCTTTTGTAGCCTCTAGATTAAGGGGGACTATATCCAACATGCTCGGACGGTTAGGCCGAACGAATTCAACATAAATAAAGAACCATTTTGCTGATATGCCCACAGAGAGTTCAAGTATGTTCTAGGTTTGTGTGCATAAGGGGTTTGTTAAGGAACTACTTACCACAAACAAAAAACATCACAAAACAATAACTTTTGGCACACAAACGAGTGATTTCTATAAGTTAGACTATCAAGCACCCAAAACCACTTCAAAATTCCACTCCAATATTCATTTTCAAGTGTTTTTAGTTGGATCTAATGCTACAAACAGGTTATCAATCATTCTAGCTACCTTCTTGTAGCTACATAAAAAAATAATAAAAAAAACAAGCTCAAATGCATGAAAATGTCTTTATTGCCAAGAAGTTGACAAGTACGCTTTCCTACTCTAAAATCACTATTTCTTCACTTTTTTCCACTTCAAATCCACTCCTAATCTTCACTAACAAAGCCTAAGGTCATGTATAATGGGTTGTTTATGGGAGGAAGCTAAACAAACGCAAAAGCATACCTCGTATCTCCCCAGCAACATCACCAAAGATGTGTTGTTTGGCAGAGACACACATGTCATGGGGATTCTAGAAGTGTGTCAACAAAGCTCATCACTCCCGTGCTACTCCTTGTGGGAGCCTTGCATAGTGAAGCCTTCACTCGTGTCACTCAAGTGCCTAAGAGGGAAGAAGGAGAGGGGATAGAGAAGGAGATAAAGGTAAAGGAGAATCGTGGCAAACACCAAAGGCAAACATGGACAGCAAGCAAACCTCAATGTCAATAGATGAGCGATAAGAGAGCTTGTATTTCTCAAAGGTTGCATACAACAATGAAGACCAAAGTCAACTACTTGGCCTTTTATACAAGTCACCTTTTGAAGGGAGGGTCAACCTTATTCCTTGTACCACACACACACTCTCTCTCTTTTGTTAGAACCACTTGGGCCCATATGGCGCCAAGGCATATGATGATTCTCGCAGCCTTCCCTCCGTCTTCAAATGGCTTTTGTGTTATCCATATATGGGATCCAAATGGCTGTTGTGTTATCCTTGCCAATTTGGGCGATCCTGGTGGTTGCCTCGATCCTAAGCCATTTGTGGCTAAAAACCCATATGGTTTGGACCATGGATTTGGACCAACGAGATCTGCCAACATGCTCAATGGCTGTTAACACCAAGGCTCTTTCCTATATAAACACTATATAACACTTGAGACCTTTCAATCATTTTATAGCAAACAAAGCAAGAGGAATTGATCACGAGGAGCAAGGAGCCAAATGCAAGGAGCAACCACTCTCAAGGTATTTAAAATTGAAAAAAAATCTTTAACTTCGATTCCCATGTAGTCGCGGCCATGAAAGCATGTCGCAAACAATCTTTTTTTTTGTTCTCTATGGTTGTAGGCGTTATGAAAGTATATCATAATTTTTTGTTAAAAGTTATTTGTGGCCATGGTGACCATGAAAGTATCTAGAGGGAGGGTAGGGAAACCATCCACAAAAGTATGTGGGGGAGGGCAAGGAGAGTGGAGTAGAGAGAGGAGGGGGAGCCACGACTGCAAAGTAAGAGAAAAGGGGAGGGAGGGTACAAAGAAGAGAGGAGTGGGAGGGTAGGAAGAAGAGAGGAGGGGCAATGCAGCTCTGGCCACATGGAGGGAGAGAGGAAAGGGGAGAGGAGTGAGGAAGGAGGACAATGGGAGGAGGGCGAAACCCTACCCTAAGGCTCTTCCCTACATAAACAATCAAGGCCTTTCATTCATTTGATAGCAAGCAAAGAAAGAGGAATCGATCACGAGGAGTTAGAAACCAAATGCAAGGAGCAAACAATCTCAAAGTATTTGCAAATTTTAATCTTTTTAAAAAATCCTTTAGATTCAATTTGGCGCAGATGAGCATGGATCAACCTTCACATTCTTATCATGCATATTTGACGGTAAGCCCTTAGCATGAGGCACTCCCATCTACGTCAGCACAATCTGATTCTAGTGATGTATAGCCATCACTTTCATGCATGGATCCAACTCCATCCACTATCACACCAGATGCATATACAGCAGGAGTTCAGTAGCAGTGATCATGCATATTTACAACAGGTAATTCCTCAATATGAGGCACTCACATCTGTAGCAGTACGCAGAGATACATGCCACAGTGCATTCAACTCTTCAAGTGATTTCATTCCACCATTGATTCCTGATGCTTTCACCTCTCACACAGAGCTTATCATATCCTTGGACACGATTCCTATGAGTAGTATAGATCAGCACATCAGTCTTCAGGACATTCCAACATTGGCTTAGCCGCATTCCATCATGCTTGGATCCAGTTATCACAACCTTTAATCAGTAGATCATTCCTTAGCACGTGGATATTTATGTATCAGTGCAATCTTGTCCCAGTGTAGTGTATATCATCAAGTTCGACCATGCGCAACCTGAGGAACCTTAGTGTTTCAGCATGCAGTTATGGCTGTAGTATATAGTCCTTACTTGATGCAGATTAGTGGTTGGATCCAAGACTTCAGATCAGTCGCTACATCAGCATTCAGCACCTCATTCACTTTAGGGACATCTTATACATTTTCAGTGATATTTCAGGCTTCTAGGCCTTTATACTGTTAGCTCCACCTTGAGCATTTGATAGATGCTACATCCCATGCCGATGGATGTTTAGCCATGCACACATCAGATCACCATTAGCTCATGACAATTGAGCATACATGTTAGACACCTGGTTCCTATACCTTGCCATTTGTACGGGTCTCTTATTTAGCAGAGCAGAGTATCACACTTGCACCTTCGGCCCAGCTTTTTTGCAGCCCCTAGATCACTTTGTCCACACCGACTATGCAGTCTTCTACGACCCTGCATCATATGATAGAGATTGCTCTGTTGTAGCATGCCTCCGACATTATCGTCAGTTTTTTTCGAGTTGGTGATACCCTTGTTTGTCAACCTACCGGATTCTTTCTTCATAGCTACATTGACTAGCTTCACATCTGGATGTCTCTTCTACAAAGCAGCTGCACAATCCATGATGACAAGACATGTTCAACTTTGACATATTCGGCATGTAGCTACACACCGTTCTTCACGGAGTCATCTTTTGACCGACGAGTTAATTGGTGACAAACTAGCATCCTGATGACTACACGTTGGTACACCCGACAACCATCCTCCAATCCTATTTAGTGTTCAAGGGTGGTCCTCCTCCAATTGAATGTGTTTGCCATTTCTTACTTGCAGGCCTTATGAATGGAGTTCAGTTCATCTTGTTCCCATGCTCAATATTGAGTTTCAGAAAAGGTATGGAGCTTGCAATTCCGAAAGAGAGGCTTTCCCCTCCCATATCCGCCCCTTCCCCTGAAAGCTTGGTTTGGACAATGCAAATGCTGATCCGATGCGACTTTGGAGGAGGAATGGAGGACAAGAAATGCTTGAGAGACCCAACGAATTGCAGTCATAGATTGGCCTCAGCGAAAGTAGTGAGGAAAATCTCTTCGGGTCGAGAGGTGGTTCACATCAGAAGAACTCCCTCCTCGTCCCTGCCCACATAAGCTGACACCGTTCTGTTGGCTCGCATGATGAGGGCTTTTCGTAGCGGAGATCCGCACTCGTTGGCAGCTCGTGGGCGCAGGCTATCAGTTTGGATAGTCGGCCTTCCAAGCTGTATTAAAGACATGCTTGAGAAAAAGGAGCCCAGAGGCAAGGGAATGCACAAGGCCAAAAGCTTCAGTGGTCAAGCCCGCGCAAACTGTGAAGATCGTGGTTTGCTGGAGGAGTGTGGCAAGGCTGGCGCTAGCTCCGGACTACAATTGAATGCATCTAAAACACAGGAACTGCAAGTGAACTGTGGCTGGGAGATACTTCCCTTAGAGGAGGCACTTGCTTCTTTGGAACGGATGCCCGAGCCCCCTTCGGTCGACAACTTTACATGCATCTTGCAGAAGTGCAGAAAAAAGAAAAACTTAGCGCATTCCAAGCGCTTGCATGCCTACATGTGCAAAAGTGGACTAGAAGCTCATAAATCACTTGGGAACTATCTAGTTCCAATGTTGGTGGAAGTTGGAAGCATGTGCGATGCTCAGCAGGTTTTTAACAGGTTGGTTGATCGGAATGACTATTCTTGGAATCATCTCATCAAGGGTTATATTCACCGTGGGGAATCACAGCATGCACTCAAGCTCTACCAGAGAATGCAAGAGGAGTGTGTACATCCTAGCGAGTATACGTTCGTGGCTCTACTGAAGGCTTGTTCTAGGCTGAAAGATATGGAAAGAGGTCAAGAGATACATATAGGGATTGCCAGAAAGGGGTTGGAAACAAATCTTTTTGTTGGCAACACCTTGGTTTATATGTATGCTACATGTGGCTTGCTTGCAAAAGCATGGGAAGTGTTTGACAAGCTTCCACTTCGAGATGTAGTCTCGTGGAATGCACTGATCACAGGATACGCTGACCATGGACTTGTTGAAGAAGCAGTGAACTCTTTCGAAAAGATGCAACTGGAGGGTGTCCCTGCGAATGCTGTGACATTTGTTTGCAGCTTGAAAGCTTGTGGCAGCATAGGAGCCATAGACAAGGGCCTAGAAATACAAGCTGAGATTGCCAGAAAGGGGTTGGAAATACATCTTAGTGTTGGCAGCACCTTGGTTGATATGTATGCCAAATGCGGTTCACTTGCAAAAGCACGGGAAGTGTTTGACAAGCTTACAGTTCGGGATGTAGTCTTGTGGACTGCTATGATTGCAGGATATGTGGAATGTGGGCTTGGTGAGGAAGCACTGAACTGCTTTGAACAGATGCAACTGGAAGGCGTCTCCCCAGATGGTCCAATATTTATTTGCAGCTTGAAAGCTTGTGGCAGCATCGGAGCTGTAGAGAAGGGCCGAAAAATACATGCTGAGATCACCAAGAAGGGGTTGGATAGAGATCTTTTTGTTGGCAACACCTTGGTAGATATGTATGCCAAATGTGGCTCGCTTTCAAAAGCACGGGAAGTGTTTGACAAGCTTCCAGTTCGCGATGTGGTCTCATGGAGTGCCGTAATTGCAGGATATGCCCAGCTAGGAGAAAGTGAGATCGTTTTCCACATGCTGGAGAGAATGAGAGGAGAAGGGATAAAGCCAAACGGGATTACATTCCTCAGTGTTCTTACTGCATGCAGTCACACGGGTCTAGTGGACAAGGGTCAGAAGTATTTTGAGGACATGGCCATGAGCAACGACTATGGCATCACTCTAACTATTGAGCATCACACTTGCATGGTTGATCTCCTTGGCCGTGCAGGCCAATTAGAGGATGCAGTGGCAATAGTGAAGAAGATGCCTTTCCATCCTACTCCTGTGGTGTGGCATACTTTGTTGGGCGCTTGTCGAAAGTGGGGCAATGTGGAGCTTGGAAGACAGGCCTTTGAACATGCGGTGCAATTGGGTGAAGCAGATGCTGCAACTTATGCTTTGATGTCTAACATCTATGCAGATGCTCACATGCAGGATGACAAGAAGAAGGTCGAGGCAATGAGAGTGAAAAAACAAGCATTGAAGAAGCCAGGACAAGCAGAATTGTTGATTCGTTTTTGGTGGGGAACACAAAACATTGTAGAGGAGAATTTACATGCAAAGCAAGAATATCTTTGGGCACAGTGAGAAGCTTTATAACATGTGTGCCCGAATCAACGCACCCAAGGGGACACACGTGTTGTCCAAAATCTCCTGGCTTGTGATGACTCATGCGTGGAACTTACAATTGAGATAGAGCAGCAAACTATTCTTGTTAGAGATGCAAAGTGATGACGTAGACATTGCCATGAACTGTAGTGTGTACTGAACTGAGCCCCTCATGCTACTACAGGTTGGAAAGTATTGCTATGAATATGAACAGGTGAGATAAATTAACATCCAGGAAAAAATTTTCAAGTTGTGGACATGGTTTTGTTTTAAAAGCTCCATCCAACCAGTCATAGGTCCTCTATCTGCCAGAGATGATCGGCACTGGGAATATTCTCTAATATCATCCACATTTAAAACAGAAATCAATTCCAGACAGTAAGTTAATTCCTACCTGATTTTGAAAGTGATATTCTCAGCATCGCAAGGATCCAAATTCTTATAGAGCTCCCCTCGTAGGCTTTCTCCCAGATGCAAACGTACAATCTATCTGTCAGAAGAAGACATTTGCTCAGCCAACCTGGCCTTCTGACTTGACCTGTAATGATTGTGTTAATTGCACAGCAAGACCTTCTCTAAACCTTTAGTGAGTCTACACCACAGAGAGGCGTATCTTGGAAGAGAGAGAAGAGTAGAGAGAGACCAAGGAGCTGTGCAAATGATTGGGTCCTTGTACCCACGGAGGGCCCTTCCTACAATGTGTAGGAGAATTTACTTTATGGAGATCTGAAATACAATGCTGAAAAACACTGATTGCAACTTGAAGGGAGACTTCAGATTGCCAAACAATGCTCAAAAACCCGAGAAACAGCTTCAGCCAATGATCGAGGCCTCAATGCTGTCCACACTTTCAATGTAGACCAATTTGCGAGGCTGGGAATGAAGCTTGTGCTGTCCATGAGCATGCATATGTCTGCATGAGTGAGAGAACTGAGAATGAGAGAGAGAGAGAGAGAGAGAATACTTAAATAGGTCCTAGGAAAACTCTTCGTGCTGCTTCTCTAGGATGCACCACTGCTTGTCCAGGATGTCTGCTCCTGAATGATAGACGTTTTGGAGCAGACCCAACCCCTGGATGCTGGCTGGAGCTGGGCGACGGTGAACTCGAAGTCTGGCCGCCAACTGATAAGAAACAGGGGCAGATCTGCAGCGAAACAGGGGCAGATAAGAAACCAGCAGGGAGCAGAGGCATGGAAATAAGCGTGGCAGCAGGCTGGAACTGGCTTTTGGAAACTTCAGGGTTGAATGCCCAAATCGGGGGCTGAGGCCCCATTAATAGGGCTTGGCCAGGGCTGACCTGGTCAAGCGATTGGCCGATGTGACCGGTCAGCCGACTGGCCGACGTGGTTGGTCAGCCAATTGGGCCGACTTGGTCTAGCCCAGTTTGGTCAGCCCATTGCTGTCCGTTGGCTTCATTCAAGGTTGGCCATTGGCCATAACAGTAAGAGGATAACCCTAAGGCCTAAAGGGATACTTATTGAGGATTAGGTATGCTTAATATAACCATATAAAATTAATTGAGATATGGTATTATAACTTAGTATTGTCGATTGATGATACTCACAGAGGCAATCCTAGCTTGCTGTATTCAAATTTTTTGGGGAGCCGATGGAGGAGGCGATGAAGAGATCAAAGACCGTGCACATTGCATACACCCCCCCAGCAAGACGAGAGAACCCTAATGTGAAAATCCTTAGCCCTTCATCAACGTTTCCAAGGAATCCATAGAGCATAGCCATATAGAGGCGAGAGGTATGCATGCCATTCAAAGTGGTGACATGCAGATGTGGGTGGAATCGATCAAGGGAATGAAGAGATTCCATAAGAGTGAGCATGGGTGGTTTATATAAAAATTAACAGTTTATACTGAGAGCCTCATGGAGCAAAAATTGAACAAAAGAGATTAAATGCGAGCTAAAATATTGATGAGAGCCTTAGAGGCCAAAAGATTACATCCAGCCATTGTTGCTGAGTGGTTATGAGCCTTCTTGAGCAAGAGGATATTTGTACAACTTGGTATTACCGATTGTTGATAGCAAGAGGATATTTGTACAACTTAGTATTGCCAATTGCTGATATTCACAGAGTCCATCCCAACTTGATGTATTTGAATTTTTTGGGGAGTTGATGGAGAGGCCGAAGGCCATGCACATTGCATAAATGCATGACTTAGAATACGCCACCCCCACCAAGACAAGAGAACTCTACTGTGAAAATCCTTAGCCCTTCATCAATGTCTCTAGGGAATCCATAAAGCACAACTATATCATTAGGAAAAAAGGGAGCTCATTTTGGGGCCTTTTAGAAGAGAGAGAAAATAGGCTTTCAACCAATCAAGAGTGGGCCAACGTAACGTTGAAAATTCAACAAAAGAAGATGAAAATAAGAAAAAGAAATAGTACTATATGTTCATAGAAGCATGTCACATTAATGAGGTGATCTAAGTTGAATCTTTTAAAAATTTATCTTTTGTGCAGAATTTGGTGATTCTGACACCGCAGACGCGTCCGGAACGGCTCAAAACCCCAAAAACAGCACTGGAAACACTGGAATCGGACATCCGGAGGTCCGGAAAAGGCCAAAAAAGGCCGAAAAGTGAGATTTGTAGCAAAACGCGATTTGGCACCTTTTAAGATCCCAGAAACAGCCAAAAAAGGCCGAAAAGTAAGATTTGCAGCAAAACGCGATTTGGCACCTTTTGAGATTAACGCGATTTGGCACCTTTTGAAATCTCAAAAGGTGCCAAATCGCATTTTGCAGCAAATCTCACTTTTTGGCCTTATTTGGCCGTTTCCGATTCCAGCGTTTTCAGTGCCGTTTTTGGGGTTTTGGGCCTTCCGGACGCGTTTGCGGGTGTCAGAATCACCAAATTCTGCACAGAAAAGTGTTGCTCTTATGTGAACATTGAATGCAAAGCATGTGAAAGAATATATTTATTCCTTTTCACACTGACATTTCTCAGGCAAGTATCCATATTTTCTTGCTTTTGTAGAGAGAGAAAAGAGAAAATAGTGAATTTCTTACAGGGCCCCAAAATGAGCTCCCTTTTTTCCTAATGAGAGGCCAGAGGTGTGCATGCCATTCAAGGTGGTGACATGCAGATGTGGGGGGAATTGATCAAGAGAACGAAGAGATTCCAAAAGAGCAAGCGTGAGTGGTTAATATAAAATTTAACAACAGTTTATACTGTGTGTCTCATGGAGCAAAAATTAAACAAAAGAGATTACATTTATAAAAACTCAGCAATTGCTGCTGAGAGCGTTTGAGGCCAGTAGATTACATCTAGTGAGCCAAAAGATCATTGAGAGCCTTAGAGGCCAAAAGATTACATCCAACCATTTCTGAGTGGTTATGAGCCTTGTTGAGCAATAGGATATCTATACAACTTAGTATTGCCAATTGCTGATAGCAAGAGGATATTTGTACAACTCAGTATTGCCGCCAGCCTAGCTTGTTACATTCAAATTTTTTAGGGAGCCGATGGAAGAGAGGATGGAGAGGCTGAAGACCATGCACATTGCACAAATGCAAGACTCAAAATATGCCCCACCCTTCCCAACAAGACAAGAGAACTCTATTGTAAAAGTCCTTAGCCCTTCGTCAATGTCTCTAGGGAACCCATAGAGCATAGCCATATAGACGCTAGCGGTGTGCATGCCATTCAAGGTGGTGACATGTAGATGTGGGGGGAATCGATCAAGGGAACAAAGAGATTTCACAAGAGCGAGCATTTCAAGTCCTAACGAGTGCAACAAAATGACCTTATATGAGAAGGTAGACAAGATTGGGATCATGTTATATCGCACGGTGATAGTAGTAATAGGCATGGTGAAAAGAGTGGATGAGCAGTGGAACAGATGAGCAAGGGAGCAGATGAGTGGATGAGAGTTGGAGGAGGGAGCATGGAGCAAAGTAGAGTAGGGTAAGAAGAGAGTTGGAGGAGGGTGCATGGAGCAAATTAGCATAGCAGGGGTGGATGAGATCAAAGTAGCCAAATGCCAAATGCCATGGACCTTATATTAATCAAAGTTCAAGACACCACGTGACTGGAGGCCCAAAGGAAAAGAAATGAGAGTTCTACCCGGTGTGCCATCCAAATTATCATGAGCCATTTTAAACCACTACCTTCATTAATCAAAATTCAAGGAGGGGGTTCCATCCAAACAATCATGAGCCATTTTAATTACAGGCCACCGCGGTGGTGGTTGGTAATTAATTGCCATCCTTGTGGAATCTTAGGCACCACCTCAGATGCCACCTCGGTGGAATCTTAGTCACCACCGACAGTCGCATTTTAATTACAGGCCACCGTGGTGGTGGATGGTAATTAATTGCCAGCCTGGTGGAATCTTAGGCACCACCCCAGATGCCACCTCGGTGGAATCTTAGCCACCACCGCCAGTCGTAATTAGTTACCTGTGGCTAGTAATCATGAACTAGATTCCACCAACCTGGTAATTAACTACACTCTGCTGAGCATGCAAGCCCGATGACTGGTAATTAATTGCACTCTACTGATCCTGCAAGCTTGGTGGTGGTAACTGGCAGGTGAGTAATTGCAGGCCACTGCGGTGGCTGGTCATTAACTGCTAGCCTTGTGGAATCTTAGCCACCACCATAGATGTGGCTAGTAATCATGAAGGCAGATGCCACCTCAGTGGAAATCTTAGCTACCACCATTGACGAAAGGTGGCAGTAATTACCAAAAATGCAAATCATGACATTAGGGGAATTTTGGACTCAAAAAGGGCCTCTTGGATTAGTCCCTTAAGGTTTGTGATTAGTAAACCAGCCAATGGGAAGGCTTGGGCATTAAAAGAATGGAGGATTCCATATTGGCCTCTCATTGGTGGAGAGACATCCCTTGGTCCCGACTAGGCTCCCACTTGCCTTCTCTTTCCTATCAGAAAACAATACAACATCTGTGCTCAACAGATAACAGGATCTCGTATGCAAGAGAGAAAAGCAGATAGTATGGAGAATCAAAAATTTGATTACTGTAAAACTGCCTTCTCCTCATATGGGGGGCTTACAAGTAGAGTTAGCTGGTTCCCATGTAGTTACACAAGAGTGGAGCATTGATATTTAACACCCCCCCTCAATGTCCACCCGCAAGTGAACTTACTTTTTCGGCCCAATGCCAAGTCGATGAAGATGCCTCTCCAGCAAGTCTCTTCCAAGAGCCTTCGTGAAGATGTCCGCAACATTCTCTGTAGTCGGACAGTACACTAAGTCGACCTCTCCATCCATGATGAGCTCGCGTACAAAATGCTATTGAATCTCAATGTGTTTGTGCGAGCGTGGAACATAGGGTTCTTTGCAATCGCCATGCAACTCTGATTATAACATGATAACTGCGTTGGCTTGTTCTGCACTACACCCATGTCCTCTAAAATCCTCCTCAACCATACTGCCTCGCAAGAAGCAAAGCATGCTGATTTGTACTCAGCCTCGGTAGAAGAAAGAGCAACTGTGGGTTGCTTCTTACTGACCCATGACACTGCTCCAGATCCAAGTGAGAAACAATAACCTGTCACTGATCTCCTACTGTCCACTTCTCCTGCACAATTCGAGTCATAGAATCTGGTCAAGATGTTGCCCTTGGTATAGGTGATGCCATAATCAAGCGTGCCTTTGATGGTCATTAATTAAATGTGTAGTTAGTTTCTCATTTAAGTATTACAAATAAAAATGTACAAACTTTTCAAGCATACGTTGTCTAATCATAGAGGTACTGTCATAGGGTATTCATGCTCTCTTATTACTATGTCATTGTAGTTATTAAAAAGAGAAATATACAACTTCTCAACAATCATTGAGGTAGTGCGATAGAGCATTCATGCTACTATGCCATTTTAGTATTACTGCTTTGTAGCGCAACTCAATCCAGTGGAAGGATCCAGATAGGAACCATCGATGAAGAGGTCTGCTACTGCTAAATTGAACTTGTCAGTGAAGTGGATGCCGTCCCAATTGAGATAAGTGTTTGGCTTTGAACAAAGATTCATTGGCAACGTCATATTACTACAGAACAACAAAATGTTGTACTTGTAAGGGAAAGGCACTCCCGCACCGCAACATGTGTTGAGGGTATCTCTAAATCCTGTTAAGCAAACAAGCATAAATGAGTTGAAGCGCAATTATGTTGAGCACTAGATTGAGCATCTCATGATCAATATGGAAGATGGATTTATCGTCGCTATAAGAAAGGAAAGCTAAAAGGAAGATTTACCATAAGTCACGTTGTTTTGCAATACGTGTATGTATGCGCCATAGTAATCTGCGAAAAGAAATTGTGCATCATGGTGCACCATGCGCAAGCTCTTAATCTCATTTAGGAGCTGGACTCCATGGTTGTAAGCTATAGAGTTGTAGTCCTTTCTGCAACTGTAAGTGTCGTTGGCGGCTTCGAGGTACGTGGCAAGGACAGAGGGGGAGCAACCAAGTGGAGTGATGCCGATAAATAAGAAGTTCTGTGCCCCATTGTTATATAATACCTGACACACAACGAGAAAAGAAAACAAGTTATGTATTGTGGATATCCATACACTAATCCTGTGGCGGCATGATCTGTTGAGTTGTATGCCATCTAATGGCTTAAGTTCTATCATGTTATATCTTGTGTGCAAGTGATATACTAAGTTCTCAGAAAATTGCTCATAAAGCATGGGATCGCTCTCTTAGTTTGCAAGTGCATACCTCCGTAAGGGATCTGATCTTTTGAATGACGAGGGGGACAAACGTGGTGTTCAACTCCAGGAGAGCATGGTACATCTGACAAGAAAATAATACAACGGATTATTATTTTGCCACATCTGCCAGCATTGATCCTTCCTTTCACAATTTATATAGTATGATTCATGCTGTGTGTGTGTGGGGTTGGGGGGGGGGGGAGAGAGACATGGAAGAAACAAGTCCTTCCCACAGGTGAAGGAGCACTTTTTGAGTAAGGTACCTCCTCAAATGTCACTCTCCACACACTGCTGTTGCAGGTGCTGTATCTAATAGCTTGAGAGAGAGAGAGAGAGAGAGAGAGAGAGAGAGAGAGAGAGAGAGAGAGTTGATTTTGATGGGGGTGATGATCACGATTGGAGGAGAATGAGGTAATACCATTCCAGAACTCTTGACCCTCAGGGCTGCACTCTGTGTTTGGAAAGAAGGAGGAGCATTTGCAACATCTTAGATTATGTCTTGAGAGATGTAGAATTGCACGGCTTAGTCTTAATCAAGAAAAGTGTGCTTTTGCAGTTAAGAGGGGTTTTCTATTGGGTCATATAATCTCAGAAGAGGGCATGGCCATAGATCCAAGAAAGGTCGAAGTTATTAAGAATGCTCCTACACCAAGAACTCTTAAGCAATTATCACACTTTGTTGGGCAGATCAAATGGCATAGTAGGTCATTGCACTATCTTTCCCATGTTTGTGCACCATTGACAAAACTTACCAAGAAAGGAGAAGCTTATAGATGGGAGGAGCAGCAATAAAAGGCTTTCGTTTTATTAAAGAAGATGTTAGTTGTGGGACCAATTCTCAAACCACCTAACTATAAACTACCATTTCATTTTATTGAAGAAGATGTTAGTTGTGGGACCAATTCTCAAACCACCTAACTAGAAACTACCATTTTATATTTTTGTTGATGCTTCAGATATGGCTATAGGTGCACTATTGATGCATAAATTTGTTCAAGGGTGGTTTCAGCCAATTTATATTATGCCAGTAGAAGATTAGCAAAGCCAGAGCAGAATTATAGTGTTACTCATAGGGAAGCATTGGGTATGGTTTATGCTCTCAAAAATTTAGACACTATTTGTTGGGGAATAAAGTGATCTTACATGTGGATCATCAAGCTCTCATCTATTTGGTGAAAAAACCACAATTTTCTAGAAGGCTAACTAGATGGATATTACTCTTCCAAGAATATGATTATGACATTTTTCATACACCTGGTAATCAGCATGTGGTTGTAGATTATTTAAGCCGATGAATGGTGAGGCACCTTTGGGAGTTCAAGATGATTTACCTAATGCACATTTGTTTTTTGTCAACTTGGATGGTGGGAAGATTGGTATGATAGAATGCTTCTTTTTCTAACATAAGGGATGGTACCTCAATCAAACTATCAAGAGATCAGAGGAAGAAATTTATGCTGCAGAGTAAATAATTTTTAGTGATAGCTGGAGTAAATAATTTTTTCTAATTGCTGTAGCAGAGTAAATTGGACTGATTGGGATCGGAAATTACATTCAACATTATGGGCATCCTATAAGGTAACTACTAGCATGACACCATTTTTCCTTGTTAATGGATATGAAGCAGTAGTACTAATGGAGTTTTTTGTACCTACTAGTCTCTGAATAACGCGGCTGAGCATAGATGGTCTCCAGAGGAATAAGTTAATCATAGGATTCAATAGTTGTTGAAGTTGGAGGAAGATATTAGGGTGGCAAGTTCCTATATTTCAGATGTAATTCAAAAGAGAAGACAAGCTTGGATAAATACGAACATTAAGTTTAAAGTATTTCAAAAATGAGATCTAGTGTTGATGTTTAATTCTAAGTTAGGTCCTTAGCCAAGAAAACTTAAGTTGAGATATGATGGTCCTTGCAAAATTATGGAGGTGTTGGGAGAAGGAACATGTAGATTGGAGGATATGTATGGCAAAGCAGTTTTGAAACCAGTGAATGGTTATAGATTGAAATGATACCATGCACTCACATTATCCATAAATATTGTGGGAGATGAATTAGTACTTCAAGATGGAGTAGTAATGGTGTATGCTATGGGGATGCGTCAATTTTACGAGCAAAAACCTATGAGCAGGTTTATCCGAGCGTGTTTTTCAAGAGATTTTTAAAAATGTTTTTCTTTAGGAAACATGGTTTTTACACTTTTATTTTCACTAGAACTATATCCCTTTATCATAAAAATATACAGACTAGTCACTCATTCATTTTTACACAACATAATTTTCTTATTTAGAGACATCCCTTTGTACCCCTGTTATTACCTTAAAAAACTGTTGATTCCTTTAAGAAACATTCCTCATAATCACTCTCAATGTAATAATACTATGCATATATAATTACTTATTAACACATTTATATCATATGGCAATATCTTTTTAGTGTTTTTATAGCATATTTATGGACATGTTTCTAAAGAAGTTTAAATTACTATAAATAAGTATTAACTTGGGCTTATATATCACTCTCATAAAATACATGTAATATTTAATACTATATATGAAAGATTTTCCAAAATATAACTCCATAGATGTGCTCAAATGAGGTGTTCCGATCAATTTGAGTGGTTGAATGACTATATTTGGACATTGGATATGAAAGTTATGTCACTTTTAAAAGTGCTGTCCAAGGTAGTTTCGCCAGCGAAACTACCTTGGGAGACTTGCTTCAAAGGGGTTTCGCTGGCGAAACTACCTGGATGGCTTGCTTCAATGAGTTTTCTTTGAAGAAACTCTTTCATGAAGATAGGTTGAGAGAGGGTTTTCAATGTCACCCCCTATTAAGTAAAAGTTGTAAGAAGGATCATAAGGGAATTTTCACAGAGAAGTCTACTCTACATGTGGGTTTCTTCAAAAGCCATCCCATTATGCTCTCACCATTCCGACAGATTCACCTAAAGATTTTTGTATAAAATAGGCATTGCTATAATACTTTGCATATTTCTAAGTGAAACTATGTTTTCTTCTGATCGATTTTTGCCATATTTATGCATAGTTGGAAGCTTTTTTTTTCCTTCGCTCGGACGCTCGGAAGATTTCGCTCAGAAAATGCTCGTCCCCATGCTATGGCTACTTAATTACCAAATCTGAAGGGAGTTTTCTGACTGTGCTGCAATTTTGAATACCCAAAAAGTTCAAGTGCGGAATGCTGGAGGATGTTCTAATGATCCAAAATTTTGAGGTTCCAAGTTCGATGGTCCGTACTCTGAGGAATGTCTCACATGCGAGAGGTACGGTGAGCAATTTGTCAATTTCTTCCTTCACTTTTTGAGCATAATTTGTATTAATTATGTATCTTTGCTAGATCATGGGGATAGCATCTTTAAGTTGATCCTATGTTGACAAAAAGATGGATCAACCCCCTTCATGTCTGTATAATGCCAAGCATTGAATCTTAGCAACAACTGTCTCAAATTTTCATGAAAATTTCCATCCAACAAAGCACTAACATGCACCATATTTGGATCTTGTTTTGCTCACAGATTCATCTCTTTGAGGTCATCCATGATCCTCCTAAACTCTTGCACACCTTCTTAAGTAATCTTTAAATGTTGTTTATGCTTCAATGATTGCCAGAATATCTATTTTGATATAAAATTTGTCTTTTTCTTCATCAGCATCCCACTGGTCTAAAGTTACTTCATCTGACTTCTATTCTTTGTATTTCCTCTACTTCGCTTCCAGACTGTCTCCCTCTGAATTCAAAACTACACTATTTTCTTTGATGAAGAACTACTCCGATTATTTTTCTTGTATTGGTCCACTATGGCCTGCACATTCACTTCAAAAAGTGGATTAAAGAGGTATTCCTTTTGATAAAATACTCTTCCTCATCATCTTCAGCTTCGGCCACCATGTTCATGGCTTTAGCTCTGCCAAGGGTTGAACACTTTTTGGAACACTTCTTGTTGGCACCATGGCCATTAAAAAATATATATTCCCTTTATGAACAATTACCCTATCAACTCCCCAATCTTGCTTAATCTTGGCTACCTAAAACCATGGCTTGCCAAGTAACATGGAATAAGATCTATCATCTCCCTCCATTCGAAGAACAACAAAATTGACCTTGAAAGTCAAACCACAAACTCTGAACGGCTGATTTCTTAGTATCCCAAGAGGTTGGATGGCCTTTTTGACCTGAAAAGGACCTGGCTCTAACTCATTTGAGACAAATTTTTGGTAAAGATCCTTCGACAGAATGTTCACACCAGATCCACCATCCAAAAGGACCTCTGGTATGATCTATGATTTCTATTCCATGTGGATAAGTGGAACAGTATAATCTACAACTTCAATTTGTGATGCATTAACTTCGAGGTCAAGTTCTTGAATCTCCTCATCTTCCTCTTTTCCCCTATTCATTAGGCTCACACCACCATCCGACAAATTTGTCAGCAACTGTGCTTTGAATTTTGGTACTAGATTAAGAAGTTGGTCCAATGTGATATTTATTTGAGCCTTCAGCAAATTGTGAAACAATTGCCCTTGGTTCACTGCATCTCCAAGTTTGGTTTTGTTGCATATGTCGCCAACCAGATAACACCCACTAGAAAGAGTCTGTCCCTTCAGATCTTCAAGCTTTGGGCCTTCATGCTGCTCCTTGAGTGCATCAATATCTTTTGGAAATCGTTCATGCTGGTCACCTTCTTTTACTCATTCCTCCTTATTCACGGCTAGCTACACACGTGGGGGTAAATTCTTCTCCTCCATCATCTTTATTTCTGTATCAATCTTTCTTTCTAAAGATTGAGAATGTGAGGTATCTTTCCCCACTTAACTTCATTTCCTGCATTCACCTTATCAAGAGCTTTAAGAACATCTTAACAAACTCTATTTTGCTAATTTTAATCAATTGGATGTTTACCTTTGACTATCACAGGCAACTTCTTTTCAACCAATATAGGGCCCTTAGATCTTGTGATGGCAAGTGATTCCAGATAACTTTGTTTCTCTGGCATCTCCCCTTCTGGTTTGAAACCCTTATCATGATAGGACACTGCCAACATTGACTCCCTATCCCTGCATGCCTGGCTGGTTGCTTTACCTCCATGGGTGCAGCATTCGAACAACTCTCTTCCAGTTGAATAAGCACAACATTGTCTTGAGTTGTTGGTTGTTGATAAGGTGGATGATGTGCTTGTGATTGAGTTTGGTACTGCACAACTCTTATTGCAGTGTTTGCACCATAACTCACAACCTGGGCTTGCCGATGTCCCACATGACCATAATATGCACAATTCTAAGAATCATTGTTTTGATTGGATTGTCGAGGATTATTTTCCCAATTTTGATATGCATGTCTTCTTCCTTGGTTAGCAAGATCATTCACCCCTTCTTGATTGACTGCAGATGGTTGTGACATGGCCCTAGTGTTTTGCAGATGAGGAGGCAATCTCCCCTTGTAATTTGGATTATACCAACAATTGGTGCTCTCATGATTCCTTTTACCATAGAACTCACATTTAGGCTTCTCAGATGCAGTAGCTTATGACAATACCATGCTTTTCAAATGCTACTTGATCTTTTTCTCCAACTTCTCATCTTCATTAGAAGATTTGACTTTTTTCTTAGACTTCGGGCTCTCCTTAGATTTCCCTTTCTTTGATTGCTTCTTTGGTTTACATTTGGTCTTCTTGTCTTCATTATTGGAATCATCTAAATCATCATCATTGGACTTAGAATCCGTATCTTCATTTTCACTATTTGTGTCAAAGTCTCCATCTGAATCTATGTCCAAATCAGAATTCTCTGTTTCCTTCCTTCTACTCTTTTTTTATTTTCTTTTGGTCATACCAACTCTTTGTTTAGCTCACTGTGCAGCTTCTACCATATTGTCAAAATCATTAGCTCTTGTTCGGGTGTCCCTCCCAGCAACAACACTTCTCAATTCGGTATTCACTCCCTTACAAAATTAATCTCCCAATTGCTCTTGATTCGGTCTCTGAGGAGTGGCTAGCCTCTAGTTCAAATTCCAAAACTTTTGGGTGTAGTCTTCTACCAACAAATCCTTCTGTTTCAATTGTTGGAGCTTTAGAAGAATTGCTTTTGGTGCTTTTTCTTTCCAAAACCATGCAAGAAAATCTTGCCTAAAGTCTCATACTTTGCAAAATGTCCCATGCCATACTAAATTAACCAACTCATTCCCTTACCCACCAAAGTGGCTGCCAACTATTCCTTTTTCACAGCATCATCAAGCTATCCTTCGGAACCACTTGCTACCCATCGAGTCTCAAATTGTCCAATGTGACTATTAGGGTCTTGTTTTGATCTGCCACTGAATTTAGTAGAGCAGACTCTGGGGTTCTGCATGTTGACTACAGGGAAGTTCAGAACAATCAATGGTGTTATCCTTGAACGGGGTCGCGGGGTGAGACCGGATCATACAACCACCTTCGGGCTCCTACATATAGTCAAAACGCTACATGATAACCATAAGTTGCACGAATGAAAGCTTCCAAAGGATACCATGAATTATGAGGAACTTTGGGATTATCTACATCGTGGTACTCATAACTACTAGTCAAATTGGTGGAAGGCTCTTCCCATGACACAGTATAGCCAGGAACCCAATCTTCGTCCTCCAAACTGTTGGTGATTTTGATCCCACCTTGTTGGTATTTAGATGCTTCTTTGACCTCTTCATGACCTTGTGCTTGCTCCCCCCTAACCTCTTCAAAGGCACTTATTTGACCTCTAGCCCAAGCTCTAGTGAAGTATGGATGGCCAATTTATCGAGGAGATGTGTCAAGTTCTTCTATGTCTCAACATCCACTACTACCAACGCCTCTATGAAACTTCTATAAGAATTCACTGCTCTCGTAATTTTTCATCTTCCCCCACACATTGGATGCAACTCAATCACAAGTGCCACCTTTGACAATTTCATGTATAATCCATTGGAAATTATGAATCCTCTATCACAAGTTTGCAATAGGGAATTGAATTCTACCGCATGCACTCTTGACATCCGACATTTGTTGCATGGACTTGAGCACTTGAACATCACCTCGTGAGACTTGGATTTGCTGCTGTGTAAACATTGGACTCTCTCCTTTTATTTCGATGGTGCCTCGCTACACTTCACAACATGTGCATTGTCACCACAATGCTTGCAAAGAGAAGCCATGTGTGTTCTTCATACATCTCTCACAATCCAAGTGCCCAATTGATTTGCACAATCACCAGTGTATTTGGAACAAGTGAAGATCAAAATAAGTAATATTGCTTGATATCCATTTTGTTACAGTTGCAAACTCAGTAAATCAGATAGGAAACATAATCAAACTAGAAAAAATAAGGATTTATAAAATAGAGAATGTTTCCTCATTCGGAACTTCTAAACTTTTGAATCAAGATAGATCAGCGAACTACTCCCTCATCCATATATCAGTTGCAACTCCTAGGATACAAGCTCAAGAAGCGGTTGCCTTCTAGCTACCCCTACCAAGGTTTTGTATAGTCCTTCTATTACTTAGCAAATATATATATATCACGAGTACCCAAGTAGCATTTGTCTACAAATAGCTCCCATAAACAAGTTGGTTCTCTTTAACTATTGTCAAATTTCAACCATCGGGCTGGTGAAATATTAGAAAATGCATTTTTTATGGCATCCCCTTTAGGTTGGTTCTCTTTAACTATCGTCAAATTTCAACCACCGGGTTGTGACCACAAATCCATGGGTGACCATAAATCCTAAATGAATGGATTGCATGCCATTCATCTTGTAATAATAGAAGCAAACCATAGCATTGGTGGCAGCTAATATGCTAGTGTGCAACCAACAAATTCATCTTGCAATAATAGAAACAAACCACCATGGTGGTGGCAGTGAATATACTAGTGTGAAACCAACCAATTCATCTTGTAATAATAGAAGCAAACCACCACGCTAGTGGAAATTAATATCCTAGTGTGCAATCAACCATTGCACGGGCGACCACTTATCCTAACCATTTATCGTGCACTATCGCCTTTCTATCATAAAATGGATTGTATTGTTGCAAAGTACTATACTAAAACAGTCACCTAGTTCTCTTTATCTGTTATCATATTTTAGCCCCACTAGGTTGGTAACCACAAATCCTAAATGAATTGCAAGCTATAGAGTCATAGTGTATTATTGAAAAATGTCCATCAAATTATAAAGCCCAATGCAACAAAACATTAAGTCCAACTGAGTGAAGCAGTCATTAAAAAAATAGAACCTTCAAATCCAAATCAATGTAACATTTTCAAATTATAAAGTCTAGCTGAGTGAAGCAGTCATAAAAGAGGTATCCAAGGATAAGTAAATGGAAAATTATTACTTTAAAACTGAAGTTATATAGAAAAGCCAAATGTATAGTAGTCATCCCCTAAAATTATATACTCGGGTAGTATACAACCAAGTTCTACTCTTCTATGTTTTGAAAAGACACCACCATCATATCTAAGGATGGATAAATACAAAGACAATTTTCTACTTAACTCAAGTTCTATTGAAAAGCCAACTGTATTAGAGGGGTGGTCAGCCCCTAAAAAAGTCCCGGGTAATATATATCCAAGATTCCTAGAGATCAAGTCCGAGATCTTTGAAGGACTTTATATTTACACAAGGATTCCAGTACAAGGGCTCGAAACTTTGCATACTAGGAGCCTTCAGCAACATACTTCACAAACTGTGAGTTCTTTGATAATGAAGGCCTTCCCACAGTTCCTCTTGCGATAGATCCATCTTGTGAATGATACTCTTGGGAACTCTATGTTCCTCATCCAAGTGATCAATCTCATCTATGACAATCTTGGGTTACCAAGGGACCCCTTGCAAAATGGCTTCATGAAGCTCAGGACAAGCGGTAGAAAAATGGTGTTGCTACTGTGGCTTTCCATCTTTGTTCCTTCACTCGAGCCTTGTCGGGTTTTTTAACCTAGTTTGCTCTCTTGCTATCCAAGCTGTAATTGTTCACATATTCTAATCTATCAAATCAAGCCATCTTGACATGCTCAATGATGTAATCCAATGATATCTTTGCCATCTTTGAAGACCTGTGTACCGCCGATATTCCCCACACATTACATTGATGAATATGATAGGTTAGTTGTATGATAGTTGAGGCTAGAGGAGGTAGGGACTGGCAAGGAAATACATTTTTCTTGGTTTAGGATTAACTGTGACCCTCACAAAATATAACCTTTAGTAAATCCCAAACAACCACTACGCTTGTTTTAATAAATCGTAATCAATAAATCCCAAAGTGATCCCAAACAAGGGAAAATATAAATCCCAAATAGTATACTAATCCTAAACAACCACTGTTCTTGTTTTAGTGACAATGACTATGCATGAGGGACCATCTAATTCATAGGTTCAGATTAACATTGAGTCAGAATCACACTATAATAACAATGATTGGGCATGAGGGACCATATAATTCACATAATCAAATTAGCATTGAGATGGAATCAGACTATAATAACAATGACTTTGCATGGGGGACCATCTAGTTCACAAGCTTATATTAGCGTTGGAATGGCTCATCAGATTGTAATAACAATAGTTCTCATTCTTATGATTGAGAACTATTTTTATTACAGTCTAATGAGCTGACTCGATGCTAATCTGATGTCCTGTTTTGATCTTGCCTTTCTTCAAGGTAGTTTCCTATAATAAAAATGAATTTCAATGAGGGACCATCTAATTCATAGGCTCAGCTTAACATTGAGTCAGAATCAGACTGTAATAACAATGACTTTGCATGAGGGACCATCTACTTTGCACACTCAGATTAGCATTAAGCTAGAGTTAGACTATAAGAACATATCAGACTATTAGAATTTTGGAATTTCTAGTTATAATGGCCATTTAATTATTATAATATTATCTCCGATGACCAAGAAATTCCCATGGCAACCATCTAATCGTGTGTCATTTCTAGACAATGATGTATATGACTTCCTGGCCACCAACAAGCTGGGTGCATGTGACACCACTCCTCCCCCCTCGTCCCATTGAATTGTTATGATCTTGGCTCCAATGATCAAGAAATTCTCCCATGGAAAACATCTAATTGCACATCATGGCTAGACAATGATTTATATGACCACCTACGCTAGGTTGTGCTACAAGCAAAATCTAGCAGTAGCGCTAGGCACCTAGAGTTACACAAATTGACATAAGAAATGAAGGGGAAAAGAGTGGGAGGGCGGTAAGTCTAGATATGTAAAGGACTTAAGGGTAGAGAAACAATTCACTGCACCTAGGAAAATCCCTCTCCTACCCCCTTCCACGCTCTCCAAGCCCCCTTCCACCCATGTGATGAATCTTCTACTACAACCTTGATGCCCCTTCTACATAATACTACCCAAGTCATGGGATCCATTATTTGCCTTGGCTCTCCATCTTGCAACACTCCATTAGCCATAGCCCCATGACCAAGCGAGTTGCAAGATGGGGAGCCAAGGGAAACGGGTCTTAAGGGGGGGATTGCAAAATGGAATTTAGGTCCGTTGCATTTGATCTCATTCTCAGCTAGTGAATGTCCTCATGTTGAAGACCCTTTGAGGATTTCGTTTTTAGGTCTCGACCTATTCAAGTAGCCAAGGTTTTCCAACATTGTGCCCTTCTTCTAGCTAGTAAGCTCGATAGCAAACAAGCTGGAATTGGTGCTGTGTTTGGAGACCACAATGAAGAGGTGGAGACCCAGCCTATAGTGGCAGATAACCTACCTGATCATACGAGGCCTTTTCTAATCCTATCCAATTTCTTTTGACCAAAGGTAAGGGTCAGAAGATTTTTGGCATCTCTCATACCATCATTGTTTTGTTAGGTTGGAGGTCCATGGTGGACAAGGGAGAGGAGAACTCAACTTGGCAGCATATCATCATTGTTTTGTCAGGCACTGAGAGAGAACTCAACTTGGTGGAGTGTGAAGAGAGTGGGAGAGAAGGAAGGAATCTCACTTATAGCTTTCTCACATACACAATGGGGGAATATACACAAAGGTGGAGGCTGAAAATAGTTTTCCTCTTCTTAGTTGTGAAAGCCAAAACAACTCTAAGTACAAAAGAATAGGTGAACCCTATATGTGGGTCTCAAACCAAACTCAACTAACGAAGGTGGCATAATAACTAAGCCACTAATTAGAGTATATAAAGATAGCTGTCATCCAGCTATTATTCATGGGCAGTGTACCAACCGCATCTGCAGCTAACAAGTCGGTGACATAAATGCACAACGGTCACCCTAGCATATCACGGGTGGAGCTCGATATCTCAACACTCCCCCTTGAGCTCAGTCCCAATTCCTGCACACCAAGCAGGTCTTTGAAGTTGCGCAGCTTCTCTGCATAATGCCTTCGTGAATATGTCAGCTACTTGATCCCCTATGTTGAAAAAAACTAGATTAATAAAACCTACTAGAACCTTCTCCCACACATAGTGATAATGCACCTCAATGTGCTTTGTTCTAGCATGATAGATTGGGTTATTTTCCAAGTGTATACTCCTCATGTTGTCACAATAAATGACAACTGACCCCTGATGCATATCATAAAGTAGCTTATGCAACCAAGCTACCTCACATGCAGCCATTGTTGCACCCTTATACTCAGCCTCTGTGCTCGACAAGGCAACTGTAGGCTATTTCTTGCTGCTCCAAGTGACAGCACTCTCAAAAGAGAATATATATCCACTTGTAGATCGTCTATCAAAAATATGTTAGATATCAATGCTCCACTCTCATGTAACTACACAGGAACTAGCTAACTCTACTTGTAAGCCCCCCATATGAGGAGAAGGCATTTGAGTAGCTCAGTTATCCGGTAGGTCCTAGTTTGGACACTAGATGGGGGCCATGTGTGGCCTGATGGCTAGATGGCTTCAAATAGAGTTGGCACACTGCCAACTAGGCTACATGCAAGTGCGGGAAGGCATCCCATGACTGATCGCACTGAGGGTAGACGAAGCATTTCTCGAGGCAGCCCACTCTCAGGTTGCGGGGCTCGCTTGGAGTCCCAGATGATCTCGGATGGCTCTGGGCCGAACGAAATCGTAGGTTATTTGCTCTATTCTGCACCACGGTTCTATCGTGTGGTCGGCCTCCAGTCGATCGTTTTGGGTGGACTGGGTCCAATTGGATCTAACTGACTATGACTGGTGGCTATATAAGAGCAAGCCCGTGAAGCCAATATTAATCACTGGCTACAACAACCCTAATTCCTTAGCATCCAACCTCCGTCCTCTACTGTTTCCAGCATGCCATTAAAGCTCCTCACACAGGAGCGCATGGCTGGGAGGCACCACCATCTATTGTATCAGTTTTATAGTAATCAAATTTTTGATTCTCCATACTATCAGCATTTCTCTCTTGCATACGAGATCCTATTATCTATTGAGCACAGATGTTGTATTGTTTTCTTACATGGTATCAGAGCTTGGGCTCTAGCAAGAAGATTTGGTAGTGTGTTTCTGTTTGCGAGCAGATTGTGAGAGATGGCCCAGCCTGCAAGACTGTGAATCCCACCATTCGGCGAAAGCGAAAAGTTAGATGGCACTAACTATCCACTCTATAAGTTCAAGATGAAGACCATCCTAAGCACATATGAGCTTTGGGATACTACTACTTGGGTGGACGTGAAGCCGGTTTTGAGACCAAATCTGGCCAATACAGCACAACAGATAGTACCAACTGCGGATGAGATTCTCGCGTGGACAAGAAGAAATGCAGATGCGCTGTGTTCTATTGTCTGCAGTGTAAGTGATTCTGTCATGGCGTTAATTCAACATGTCACCACAGTGGAGGAGGCATGGACGGTCTTGAAAAATCAGTATGAGACCACGAATCAGATACAGATTCAAAATCTAGAGACTCAACTCATGAACGAGAAATTGTCTGGGTCTGAAATGGCAGAGAAGTTCATCACCAGGGTGAAGAATCTATGCGATCAGATGACTGCAATTGGCATCACCATCACCAACGAGAATCTAGCATGAAAGTGCATACGGATTCTCCCACTAAAGGATGATGGTCTTGTTACGGCGCTGAATACGTAGAATAGAAATCCGCCCCTTAACTTTGAGTATTTTAGCACAATGCTTTTGGAGGAGGAGATGCGTCAAAAGACAAGGACTGGAGAAGATTCGGCTTTCTAGGCTGGATCAAAGAAAGGTAATGGTAAGGACTCTGGTAACCCATCTTCTTCTGATGACAAAAAGAGAAAGAAGAAGATCAAGTGCTTCTATTGCAACAAGGCAAGGCACAAGCAGAATGAGTGCTGGAAGAAGATTGCAGATGGAAAGAACGGAGTAAAGAAAGAGTCCAGCAACAGCGTGCAAGCAGTACCAATAGAGCTATTCGAAGCAATTGAGGAGATTTGCACAGAGGCAGTTCATGTACCTGCGGATGAACCTTGGATTATTGACAATGATGCATCGCGCCACATGACCAGTCGGAAGGATTGGTATACCTCTCTACATCCGGTAGGGAATGACATCCTCGTAGCAGTCGGCAATGATGCAAAATGTCTAGCAAAAGGAAAAGGTACGATTGCTCTCAAGTCAGATGGAGTTGTAAAATAGTTGTCCAATGTTCTGTATGTGCTAGATATCAAGAGGAACTTGTTGTCCATTTCTGCGATCACGGATTAGGACCTCAAAGTTCAATTCGATAAGAATGGCGCACAGATTTTGGATCTTCAAGGGAAGGTCATTGGTAAAGGTACACGACACAACAACATCTACGAACTCTCAACTTTCGATGCTCGAGCTGATGTGGGTATGATGGTTGCTGTGTTAGCAATAGATGGCCTTAGTGGAATCGCTTTCTAGATTACTAAAGTTTTAAAAGTAAAAAAGGAAAGATAAAAAACTAAGTCAATAGAGATGTAATGTTTTCTTACCAAGTCCACGGATGCTTTCATGGGTCGCTATAACCCAAAGATGGTGGTAACAAGGAAGACAAAACTAGAGGTCCTGAGTTCGATCCCAAAAAGCGAAGAGGGCACCAAAGAATTGTCCAAGACTTGATATTCTATAGTTGGACAAGGTAGATATTTTGGTATATGGATTTCAATTAACACAAGCAGAGTAATTGCCAAAGGGGACACAATACTATTATCCCAAAAGATTCTAAAGACATTGATTGGATGTAGTGCACAAATGGAAGCTAGCGATGTTCTCATCATCAATGATGTTCTTCTCATATGAATGCTTATCTATGTCTTTGCCACCTTCATACCCTACAAGGGGACAAGAGCATGATACTCCCAATGCTCCACATGATGTCTCCACTAGTGCATCTCCACCAAAATCCTTGCATACAACCATAACAAAATCATGATAGTCTCTTGACTTCGATGCACATGTATCACCTATAGAATATCCACCACTAATGCACTTCATGGAGCATGCATTTTTTATAGATTAAGGCTTTATATTGATATGATGCTCCATGAAAGCATACCTAATGTCGCTTAAGATTATTATCCTTGATCTTTTAGCCATTTTTCCATGTACTAAGAGACAATGCTAAATGAAAAATGTGTCATGGTTCTTATCATCTAAAATGAAAAAATGAATGGTCTCCTTCTCATCAAATGACCCAATGTGGCGATATGATATCTGAACAAAACCAATCACTTGGACCAATGGATACCAAAAATTGAATTTCATTTTTTTTTAAATAAGAAATTTCAGCACAGAGACCACCACACTATTAGGAAAACTCAAAAGATATTCCTTGCATTACTCTACTTGCCATCTATGTTTTCTTCATAAATTTAGCAAAGGTGTCTTTTTTAAAAGAAAAAGATCCCTACAAAATAAATTTTTGCATAGTAGTTCCTCTCTTTTCCTTTTCCCATTTCCATTATTTTAAAAGGTCTTAATTTGAGTAATTACAAGCCCTTGCATAGCATATGTCAATCAAAAACCATTTTGCACATCATTGTGTGTACATGCAAAAAAACACTCATCCGTGAGCTTCTTTCATATATCAAAGTGTTGAATTAGTGTGAAGCTTTTTATAGGTCTTTATTTGCATAAATTTCATGCCCTTTCAAAGTTTCATGTTGTTCGAATGCGGGCAAGCATCCAAAATTCCTAAAATTTGCACGTGTGGTTTGTATGTGCAATAAAATATTCATAAGTGAACTTCTTCCATATATCAAAGTGTCGGATCAATAAAATACACACAGTAATCAATACATGTGATTCTGAAATACGATATAGTGAGTCCTCAATACAATGATCTAGTAAATAAAATGAGCTACTCAATATAATGAATCCTAATCAAGTCATACATGTGAATCCTAAATCTAATGTAAATTTTCTATGCAATGAACTACTCAATACAATGATCTACAATGACAATTTCAATCCTTCATACATTGAATCATGATCTAATCAATACAAAGAATACACATGTGAGCCACTCAATACAATGAATCCTCAATGCAATGACCATGTCAATCCTCCACACAATAAACCAATGATCTACAATGACAATCTCAATCCTCAATACAATGAAAATGTGAATACATGACCATGTGGATCCTCAATGCAATGATCTACTCAACACGATGAATCTACGAATACAATGAAAAATGTCAAGCCATATAACCATCCTATCCGATTAAATCAGATAGATAGATATAATATTAAATGTGGATTCTCAACACAATGATTTGCTCAGCACAATGAAAATATGAATACAGCAAAAAATATGAAAGCCCTTTAATCAATGAATTTATATTTTACTAGATTAAGTGGTTCTTATAATTTTTAATCAATCCATATAACCATGATACATGATTAAATCAAATTTTTGAGCGGGTCATATGACTAGATACGTATATTATGTTTTATAAATATGTAATCATTTTCATATTAGCATATCTTGCATGTATCCATAAAGGAACAAGGTAATGTGGCACATTATGATGCCTATGACTTTTATGTCTACATTCATGAGAGGATCTCATGTTTTCCATGCATGCATAATGATATGACATGCGCAGTGATGATATATCATCTCGCCTTGATGAATTGGCACAACAATTGTATGGAAATGTGAAGGTGAGATGGCATATAGGCCTTGCATGAAATGATGTGGCACAGGTGAAGTGATAGTTTCTTTTGAAGTTCCTCCTGAAGAAGATGTACCACCCTTTCTCTGCTCTTCAGAAATTAGAATAGCAATCAACTCCTCAAAATAAGGAAATTTTTCACGGACAGCAATGGATGTTCGGAATTGTGCATAATCCTTTCCTAGACCATTCAAGGTCATTGAAACTAAATCATCATCTTCCACTAGTGACTCAATGGAAGCAAGTACATTTGCAATCTTCTTCACCTTCATGTGGTAGTCATTGATGCTCATATTTTCTCTCTGCACATCATGCAACTCCTGCTTTGGCTGCATATTTGCGCTATACATTTTTGTCAAAGTATCCCATGCCTCCTTCGGCATGCTTGCATCCTGAATATGCACAATCATAGAATTTGAAATACTGATAGACAGCCAGTACATAACTTTTTTGGCTCTCTCATGCCAACCTTTAAATGCTAGCAACTCTTGTTGATTGGGAACATTAAGAATAACTGGTTCTTGTTTAACTGTAGTAATGAACTCCCAATAGCCTTTTCCCTTAAGGAAATTCATCATTCTAAATTTCCATGCTTAGAAGTTGTTCTTGTCAAGCTTTTCAGTGACTATCTATGAAAGAGCATCAAATGCCAATATAGGACACTGTAAAAATATTCTGTCATTGCTAAAAACACAACTTCTGCCTCACAAGGGCAAATATGCAAAACTGACGAAAGTGGTATCTGACCACACAGTCACTTCCTAATGACGATTTTGCATCAACAGGCAATAAGAATGATTTTGTCACTCCCAATATCTCTGCACATAGGCATAGGATGCAATTTCTGCAAAACTTTTCACCGACCTATAGAACAGCGGTTGCATAGCAAAAATAGGGCACTTTTGTAAGTGCCTGCGAAAAACTTCTGCCACCAAAACGGGCCCCGAAATGGCCTCAAATCAAAAAAATAATTTCACCAAGGGCTTTGCCCTTATGCCGTAGCATATACTGCCCTCTCGCAAGGGCGTCCCACTCTGAGACAGTGCACTCTTGCACTTTCTGACTATGCTACTTGTAGAGATTTACTCCCAAACTCAAAAAAGGAAAGCAACATTGATCCTCTTACTAAGAAACTACGAACTTGGTTTGCTTTCTTGAGCTCCTTTCCCCGAGCTCTGATACCATGTGAAGAGAGTGGGAGAGAAGTAAGGAGTCTCACTTGCAGCTTTCTCACATATACAATGGGGGAATACACATAAAGGTGGAGGCTGAAAATAGTTTTCCTCTTCTTAGTTGTGAAAGCCAAAAGAACTCTCTCTTTTTTTAATACAAAAGGAATAGATGAACCCTATATGTGGGTCTCAACCAAACTTAGCTAACCTAGGAGGCATACTAATTGAGCCACTAACTAGAGTACATAAAGATAGCTGTCATCCCCAGCTATTATTCACTGGTGGTGTACAAACCGCACCTGCAGCCAACAAGTCGATGACATAAATGCACAACGGTCACCCTAGCATATCACGAGTGGAGCTCGATATCTCAACACACCCATGCTTATTTTGCCTGAGCAGGATGCTCCCTCAAGATTCCACCTTCATCAACATTCCATCTCTCATAGATTTCACCTAGAATAGGGTAACTCCCTTGGTGGCTCGGGAAATGGATGGACCATGTGTGTGCAATGAGCAGCTGAATAGAAAGAACTTTTAAGGCTTTGAAAGGAAGAAAAGGGAAGAGAGACTCAAGAGAGGGAATACGAAGTGATCTTCATTGTCAATAGAGTGAGACTCCACTCCAATGCAACTCAAAATACTACAAACACAAGGGAGAAGAAGAGGTTTCATATGTACAAGAGGGAGCGGAAGCTCCAAGACTACTGTTAACTAGAAAATAATTCGAGACAAGAGGCTAGACACACTAGGCATGGCGACGCTCAAGGGCCATATAGGAAAAGGGAATGTGAGGGGAGACGTGCTAACATGGGTGGGAAAAAGGGATTAAGAGGGGTGGGAATGAAGAGGGAGACTATGGCACAATGGGAGAGGGAGAGGGGAAAGAGGAGCACATGTACATAATGGGACGAGGAATGTAGAGATGGAGACATCAAGGGAGGAGGGTCATGCTTTATTTGAAAGGAAGGATGGGGGGAAGAAATCAAAGTACTAGCTAGGTGGCTTTACAAGAATGAGCGTGTCCCATCAAGGAATAGCCCCCTCCTTTTATAGCCAAGAGAGGGGGTCTCTCCCAACAAATGCATCCTCCCATATGCATCATGTGTGTGGAAGAGTCTCCCATGTGGGCTTGGTGGTTACGCACTCTCAATTGTGTGCGACAACCCTTTGCCTCATTTTTCCACATAAATAAACCCCCATATCCCAAGTCTAAGATACTCCCTTAGTCTCTTCCCAATTTTATAATACGTTTAAACATTTAGGAGGACAAGTGGATGGTTGGCACAAGGAATCTTGCCACCTCATCCTACTTTCCCATTATTTAACTTGCATTCTTGGACTTTCTACACCCCCCCCCCCCCACATGGGCCAATCCTACATGGAGGGAATAATCCAACATAATATCCATCTCCACCTATTTTATATTACTTCTCCCATGGTCCTTGGGCCATATCTCACCCTTGCCGCCTAGGTGGAGGGGTGGTACATGGAGGACCCACCTAAGGAAAATCTGAGTCATCATTGGTATGGGTACCTTATTCAGGTTCATTCTCCTACTCGAGGTTAGCCATAAACAATGGCATCTCTAGATCGATTGGTTCTTCATGTTGGAGTGGAGGATCTACCTATAGTGCCTTAGCATCGATTTGTGAGAAGATGGGGTCTAATGAATGGCAGTTGTCGATGGTTGCATGGTCACCATGGCATATCATGATTGGAGCTCAATATTTCAACACTCCCCCTCGAGCTCAATCCCACCAATTCCTGCACACCAAGCAAGTCTCTAAACTTGTGTAGCTTCTCTCCACCCAATGCCTTCATGAATATGTCAGCTACCTGATCCTCTATGCTGACATAAACTAGATCAATAAAACCTACTAGAACCTTCTCCTACCCATAGTGATAATGCACCTCAATGTGCTTTGTTCTAGCATGATAGACTAGGTTATTTGCCAAGTGTAAATAACTGACAACTGGCTCATCTGTAGACTGATGCATATCATAAAGTAGCTTATGCAACCAAGCTGCCTCACATGCAGCCATTGTTGCACCCTTGTACTCGGCCTCTATGCTCGATAAGGCAACTATAGGTTGTTTCTTGCTACTCCAAGTGACTGTAGCACTCCTAAAAGAGAACACATATCCACTGGTAGATCCTCTATTAGAAATACTACCAACCCAATCAGCATCAGTGTATCCATGCAACTGTATCTGAACCCAGTCTCTTAAAATAGTCCATACTGCAATGTGGACTTCACATACCTCAGTAGGCATCTAGCCACATCCAAATGCAGTTTCTTTGGAGCCTGCATAAACTGACTTACCAACCCAACAACATAGCTCAAATCTAGCTTGGTAATGGTCGTATAAATCAAACTTCCTACTATGCGTTTGTACATAGTAGGGTCTTCCAAAAGCTCACCTGCATCTGCGCTCAACTTCACATTCTGCTCAAAAGGGACTGAAATAGGCTTACAGCTTATCCTCCCATATTTGGACAGAATGTCCAATCCATACTTCCTCTACAAGAGCCATATCCCACTTGTGCATCTAATCACCTCAATGCCCAAAGAAATAACGCAGCTCTCCCAAATCCTTCATCTCAAACTTATGCTTCAATAGCATTTTCACATGAAGGATATCTTCATCACTATTACCTGTGATGATCGAATCACCAACATAAATGACAAGCAGCATAATACCTTTCTCTATTTTTCTCACATAAAAAGAGAAATCTTTCTTGGAAATCTGAAAGCCAATAGTGACAAGATGCTGTCCTATTTTGTAAGACCATGCTTTGGGTGCTTGCTTCAAGCCATACAAGGCTTTCTTCAACCTACAAACAAACTCAGGATGAACAGCATGAACATAACCTGGTGGCTACCCCATATAGACCTCTTCTTGCAAATCACCATGCAAGAAAGCATTCTTTACATCCATCTGATGTAAAGACCATCCCTTTGATGCAGCCATAGCAATGACTGCTCTTACGGTTGCCATCCTTGCAACTAGAATGAATATTTCTTCATAATCAATGCCATATGTGTGTGCATACCCCTTGACAACTAATCTTGCCTTATATTTGTTCACAGAACCATCTACATTGTGCTTCACCTTATAAACCAACTTGCAGCCAATTGGATTCTTGTCTTTAGGCAAAGGCACCAATTCCCATGTAGCATTTGCTTCCAAGGCATCCATTTCTTCATCCATGGCTTTCTCCCATTTTTCTTTTCCCATGGCTTGCTCAAAAGAAGTGGGTTCTGGTTCTTGTATCACCTTGACCATATAGGCATAGTGAAGGGCTATAAATCCATCATATATTAGCCTATCCATAGGATACTTAATTCTGGTAGACCTGTGCAAAATAGGCTCACTACCAAGTGCTCTCAAAACATCCCTTGTCTTCCTTACTCTAGGTGTAACAATAGAAGGAATACCCAACTCATCATCAAGGCTCTATTTTGAGCCACTGGATTTACCATCCACATAAGAGTGACCCAATTCACATCAACCATGGGCTGATCTACTTTCTCTTTTCCCTTTCATGATACTTGCATATACCACTATCTGCATTGCTTTGAGGAGATTCTCCTGATCTCAATTTGCCTGTCCATGGCAAAGTAGGTGATCCACTGCTAGAGGACACTACAGGTCCACTAATATTTTGTGATTGCTGCTGTGAATTCTATGCAGCATTACCATTTTGTGCATCTACATCATCAATCACATTTACTGGTTTATACCAGCTACTCATCTCATTAAAAAAAAAAAATCTTTGCTTACTGTAAACTTATGAGTAGAATGGTTATAGCATGTATACCATTTCTATAGCAGAGAATAACCAATAAAGATGCACTTCTCAGCTTTTGCATCCAACTTGGATCTTAACTCATCTAGCACATGAACATAGGCAATGCAACCAAAAACTTTCAAATGAGAAATATCTGGTTTCCTACCAGTATACCTCTCCTCTGGTGTCATGCCATGTATTGCTGTAGTGGGAGTCCTATTCATTATGTAGACTATTGTAGCAACTACTTCAGCCCAATAATAATCTAGCAGGTCTTTTTTGTTGAGCATGGCACGAGATACCTCTCCAATATGCCTATTTTTCCTTTCTGCAAGTCCATTTTGCTATGGGGTATGACCGCATGAATATTGCTACTTTATGCCATGCTCCTACAGGAACCATGCAAACTCATTTGAGAGGTACTCTCCCCCTCCATATGACCTTAGGCGTTTTATTTGTAGGCCTGTTTCTTTTTTAACCATAGATTTAAAAGCTTTGAAATGCCCAAACACTTCACTTTTCTTTTTCATAAAATACACCCAAACTTTTCTGTTGTAGTCATCAATAAAAGTGAAAAAATAATGACAGCCTCCAATAGATGTAGCTTTAGTAGTCCACACATCATAGTGGATTAATTCCAATGGCCTCTTACTCTCTTGAACATGTCTAGGAAATGGTTTCCTTGCTTGTTTTCCAAATTGACAGGCTTCGCATACCTTATGCATTTCTGCAACCTTGAACTTAGGCAATCCTGCAACAATGTTTTGGGCCTACATTGATTTAAGTCGTTGTACATTAACATGACCAATGCGTTTATGCCAGATATCAATAGCTACAACTACACCGGTCCCATGTGCAAACATTGCTGCACTCAATCCAGGCATCATCCACAGCAATGTAAACATCATGCCCTTCTTCTTCCCTTTTGCTATCAAGTGGCCTTTATTTTTCATATCCTGAACAAAGCATTCATGAGGATTAAATCTGACCTGCAAGCCCTGCTCAACCATTTGACCAACAAAAACCAGGTTCTTGGTGATATTCGGGACATGAAATACATCAAACAGGTATCTCTTTTTCCCATCCTACATAGACAAAGGAACTTTACCAATCTGCACAATAGGATGTGCAGTATCATCACCAGTCTCAACAAAATCCTAGTCTTTCCATTTTCCTTGCATCCTGCATCCATTCTGCATGACCTATCATATGGTTTGATGCACCTGAGTCAACATACCACACATCATTGCTTTCTTTAGCACTTGTCACAGAGTTGCTCATGTGTTGCACCATAAACAAATGCTCATTTCTGTCATCACCTTGTCTACTAGAGGATGCATAATTGCCTTGCTGCAATTTTCCATTCATGATGTCATTCTGCTTTTTGGAGTAGTCTTTAGCCATATGACCCATTTTACCATAGTAGTAGCATTCAACATTGTTATTTGCATTTTGGCCTCTCTGCCATCCACCATGACCTCTTTGGCTCCCCTTGCCTCTAAGGTTACCGCGTCCTCCTCCATAGGATTGGTTTTCTTGAATTTGCTACATATTTTGATTTCTGCCACGGCAGCCTCCAGATTGGCCTGCTCTACCTCTGCCTCTACTCTTCCATTAATTGAGTAGAAGACAACTTCTTTTGAAGTTGCTCCTGAAGAAGATGCACCACCATTTCTTTGCTCTTCAGAAATTAGAAGAGCAATTAACTCCTAAAAATCAGGAAATTTTTCATGAACGGCAATGGATGTCCAGAATTGTGCATAATCCTTTCCTAGACCATTCAAGGTCACAGAAACTAAATCATCATCTTTCACTGGTGACCCAATAGAAGCAAGTGCATTTGCAATCTTCTTCACCTTCATGTGGTAGTCATTGATGCTCATATTTTCTCTCTATTTGTGCTATACATTTTTGTCAAAGTATCCGACGCCTACTTCGGCGTGCTTGCATCCTGAATATGCACAATCATAGAATCTAAAATATTGATAGACAGCCAGTACATAAATTTTCTGGCCCTCTCATGCTAGCCTTTAAATGCCTGCAACTCCTATTGATTGGGAACATTAGGAATAACTGGTTCTTGTCCAGCTCTAGTAATGAAGTCCCAATAGCCTTTTCCCTTAAGGAAATTTCTCATTCTAAACTTCCATGCTAGGAAGTTGTTCTTGTCAAGCTTTTTAGTGACAATCTATGAAAGAGCATCAGATGCCATTACACAACACTGCAAAATATTCTATCACTGCGAAAAACACAACTTCTGCCTCACAAGGGCAATTCTGCAAAAATGACGAAAGTGGTATTTGACCACATAGTCACTTCCTAGTGACTATTTTGCATCAACAGGCAATAAGAACGATTCTGTCAGTCCCAATATCTCTATGCATAGGCATACGATGCAATTTTTGCATCAACTTTTTTACCGACCTGCAAAATGTGAAGATAGTGGGAGAGAGGGAAGGAGTCTCACTTGCGGCTTTCTCACATGCACAATGGGGGAATACACACAAAGGTGGTGGCTGAAAACAGTTTTCCTCTTCTTAGTTGTGAAAGCCAAAAGAACTCTGGTACAAAGAAAATAAAAGAACCCTATATGTGGGTCTCAAACCAAACTCAACTAACTAAGGTGGCATACTAACTGAGCCACAAACTAGAGTAGATAAGGATAGCTGTCATCTAGCTATTATTCGTGGGCGGTGTACCAACCGCATCTCCAGCTCACAAGTCGGTGACATAAATGCACAACAGTCACCCTGGCATATCGTGAGTGGAGCTCGATATCTCAACACTCCCCCTCGAGCTCAATCCCAATTCCTGCACACCAAGCAGGTCTCTGAACTTGCGCAGCTTATCTACGCCCAATGCTTTCGTGAATATGTCAGCTACCTGATCCTCTGTGCTGACATAAACTAGATCAATAAGACCTAGTAACACTTTCTCCCGCACATAGTGATAATGCACCTCAATGTGCTTTGTTCTAGCATGAAAGACTGGGTTCTTTGCCAAGTGTATACTACTCATGTTGTCACAATAAATGACAACTGGCCCATCTGTAGACTGATGCATATCATTAAGTAGCTTATGCAACCAAGCTACCTTACATGCAACCATTGCTGCACCCCTGTACTCAGCCTCTGTGCTCGACAAGGCAACTATAGGCTGTTTCTTGCTGCCCCAAGTGACTGCAGCACTCCCAAAAGAGAACACATATCCATTGGTAGATCGTGTATCAGAAATACTACTAGCCCAATCAGCATCAGTGTATCCATGCAACTGTATCTGAACCCAGCCTCATAAAATAGTCCATACTGCAATGTGGACTTCACATACCTGAGTATGCGTCTAGCCGCATCCAAATGCGGTTTCCTTGGAGCCTGCATAAACTGACTTACCAATCCAACAACATAGCTTAGATCTGGCATGGTAATGGTCATATAAATCAAACTTCCTACTATGCGTCTGTACATAGTAGGGTCTTCCAAAAGCTCACCTGCATCTGTGCTCAGCTTCACATTCTGCTCCAAAGGAACTGAAATAGGCTTACAGCCTGTCATCCCATATTTGAACAGCATGTCCAATCCATACTGCCTCTGCAAGAGCTGTATCCCACTTGGTGATCTAATCACCTCAATGCCCAAGAAATAACGCAGCTCTCCCAAATCTTTCATCTCAAACTTGTGCCTCAATAGCATTTTCACATGAAGGATATCTTCATCACTATCACTTGTGATGATCAAATCATCAACATAAATGACCAGCAGCATAATCCCTTTCTCTGTTTTTCTCACATAGAGTGAGAAATCTGCATTAGGAAAAAAGGGAGCTCATTTTGGGGCCTTTTACAGTTTGGAAAAATAAGCTCTCAACCAATCAATAGAGGGCCAACGTAACGTTGAAAATTCACGAAAATAAGAGAAAATAGAAAAAAGAAACAATACTTTATGTAGGTACAAGCGTGCTACATTAATGTGGAGATTGGTTTTTTATTCTCAGAAGATCTTTGGACAAGAATATAGAATCTAAACTGACATTTTATCTGACAAGGGCCTTCCCGCTTCCACCTTCCTTTGAACTTTGAAATGTTGTGCCGCCTTTCGTGCGAAAGATCTACCATTCTACACCATTGCCTCATTGTGCAGCAGCCTTTCTTTTCTAAAACTACTCCTTTGATCCTGTTTGGCATCGTAGAGTAAGATGTTTCTCGTCAACTGTCTGTCTGCCCACTTTCTCTTTCTTGAAACTTCAAATTGTTATCTTAGTTACATTACTTTGCTATTGTTACAGATTCAGAAAATCTCCATGGTGAACCAAAACCACGGTCGTTCTTGTGGAAGATGCTCTGTGGATGATAATGCTACGAAGGCAGAATTATACCAAACATCCTTACCCCATCGACCTGCTTCTTCTATTTCGTCAGTAGAGAATTCAAGTATAGTCAAAACGGAAGGAACTTGGGAAAGGTTTAGTGTTTCGAAAGGAGCATGGGTGCTCATGCAACCTAGCAAAAGAAAAAGACAAAAACATTTTCTTGGCGTCGTGGAAGGGAAGAGTACGAGATTTTAAAATCACCAAAGGGAAGATATCCGTGAAAGAAGTTTTGATTCAGCACATGTACATGCATAAAGAACTTGTCTTGCGAGACTATCCAAAAAATCTTCCGCAACACAGGCCTAATTGTATATTTTTCCATTGTGGTTTTTTTCTTTACAAGGTGTATGGATTTTTAAGATGAAGCTTTCTCTCTTAGCTTATTGACATTCTTGTGTTGTTTTATTTCAGATTTATATCCTTGATCGTATGAGACATGGAAAAACATCGATTGTATTCTGGGATTTATAGATGTTTTTCATGGATCGATAGGAGAACGACAATACCAAGGTCGATGTGCAACAGAGCTAGCTCAATCGGGTATATTTTTTACTAATCATTTTTATCAGTTGCTGGACAAAGCTAACACACATGGTGTATTAATAAAACAAGAGCTTCCGGCGTGGAATTCAGTGGATTGGCCTCACCCACATTCTAGTGTTACAGAGGCATATAGGGCGAAGCTTTTTACAAAAGTACAGAAAGCTCTGAGGCCCAATATTGCCACTAGGATAGTAAAAATTTCTTTATCCATGCCTCTCACAGTTTTTGTGGACTTGTTTAATAACTTTCCAGTGAAGGTTTCAAAAACAATGTTCACAGTTAAAGCAACAAATTCGGCATGCATGCCATAATTTTTGGATAAAGGTTGGGATAAGAAGACATGTAGTTCAGTGTTTTGTGAGGTTGTCCAACCTTCTATGCAACTAAAGTACATGGTTGCATCACAAAATTTTATTTTCTCTTTTTATTACAAGCGCAGTCGAATGCTAGGCACAAAACTAGTCCCAATGGATCAAGATGAAGAGTCTTTTGGTGCAGAAAATAAACTTATTGATATTGATGTTGTTGAGAATGGTGATGTGCTAGTCAATATCTCATTAAGAGAATGTTGCTCCCTAGCTCAATTGCATAGTGACATTCTATTTGAGACAGAAGGTTCTATCTCAAACGACTTTTTATTTATCTACAACAACAGAAAGGTACACCATCTGATTTATCCTAGTCTCATTAAGCATTGCTATTAGTTTAATTTATCACTCTGATTCATATTTCTTTTTTGCAGTTGCTCAAAAGAAGAGAGAGCTCAATAAAATGCAAAGACATCAAAAATTTAAAAATTGAGATAACACAGACTCCATAAACAAAGGTTTTGTATTCAGTCAAGTAAGATTTTGTACAGAACTGTTTAGTTAAATATGTAGAACATATTTCTGACATCCATTTTCTATTTATGTACAGCTTGATCCAAAGGCTGCTCTACATTTTTTGGAGGATCTTTTCTTTGCTGCTCCATCCTGTCCTGTGCAGTATGTTTGTGTTGCTCCATTATCTCCTCCACTGCCCCAGGAGCATCTCTTTGCTGCTTCTCCACCTTCTCCTCAACAACATCAGCAGCAAGTCTTTGCTCCTATGTCTGCTCCTCCTCAGCACTATGTGATTGCTCCTGTGGTTTCTGGTCCTCAGCATTAGGTGCTTCATCTATGGCATCAAGGTGTATGACACCTTCTTGTACTTTAGAGCTTTCACCTAGCTCCACAGTAGTTGGTACAATAGGTTTGGGGGAGGCATAGCTCAAAAACCTCCAAATTGTATGAGCTCTAAAATTATGTACATAGTTGGAGCTGAAGCTATCCTCTTTCATCTGCAATGGCAGAGGATAATTTAGAACACTTTATATCATTATGAATTATCTTCAAGCTAAATGAAAAGTATTTTTCCTTACAAGGTCTGGCTGTTCCTTCTCAAAGTAGCTTGAAAGTATATATTTTGCATTGATCAGCACTCTCCATCCATAGCTACTTGAATCATTTTGTTGTGGTGTCTGTACAATTAGAAAGATATGTTAGAAACTGTTAGCATCAACACAAAACAAAATTATTCAATAAGTTCAAAGACATAGCATTTAATAGACTTTTTACCTCTAGACTTATTGGCTCTATTGAATCCAAAAGAGAGACATTTGGAGGACAGTGATCCAATGCATCTAAAAGCCTTCTAATACAACTGCAATATGTATAATTTAGTTAGTATGATATCAAAATAATGAAGTTTTAAGTTCAAAAAGCACACATAGAACTTACAATTTCAGCTCTCTGTGTGTGTTTTTTAGAGAGTTGAATAGAAAGCATTGCTTCTGCTGGATGTCAATAGAAACAAAACTCCAATGGTCACTGCATAAGGAAAAAAGCATAAGGAAATCAAAGGCTACAAGAGTTCCCAATCTTAAAGAAGAATCTTAAAAGAAGTAGTCACCCACATACCTGCTATGGTATGGAAGTAGCAAAACATCAATTACTTCAAAATTGTAGTGTTTGAACCAGCTGGAAATAATCATGGGAGTCTCCTTTGCATCTCTTAATTTAGAAGAAATGGTAGGATCAATAATATGGACTATATGCTGTACACAGGGGTGAAGCCAGCTTCTCGTCATGTTGCATAGGACTAGAAAATAATTAGGGTAGGTTATAAAGGAGGTACAAGGAGGATTGATTTGCAAAAAATGTAAAATAATAGACACTTACTAGAGCATTGCAAGAATGATAGTATCTGAGCAATACTCATGCTTATGAGCCAATGCTACTAAGCATTGTTTTGTCAAGTCAAAATCATTCACTGAAACTTCATCCTCAATATGAACAACTACATCAGGGCCTAGCTCCTGCAACCTTCTATGTATCTATAGCTCCTTCTTTCCAGTCCCCACATCTGTAACAGATTTTGTTTCTTTTATTTGCTGCTTCAATGAGTCCTCATAAGCAGCCTTCCCTCTGGTGTTCTATGAGTGCGTTACCTCAACAACCTTTACCTCATCAACCTTCAGCTTCCTTGTAGGTGGAATTAGCAATATGTCTCTCATTTTGATGTCCTGCCATTCCACAGGATGAACAAGCTTGTCATACCTCCATCTCACTTTGGACAAAGTGTTGAAGTCTTTGGCCATCAAAGTCACCCTATGAGCATGGGCTGCTACAAGCATTGCATCTTCAAAATATTTCTCCGAGTAATCCTCTGCCATTTCCTGTAAGGAAAGAATGGCAGTTCTATTCCACTTGAACCCAAGGTTCCAACTGTCACAAATTTCTCTCACCAGTCTTTGAAAAGGTGCCTTGGGTATTGCAAAGCCTATAGCTTTCTGTTGCCTCCTGATCTCCCTTAGCACACCTGCACCATGATTCAATCTTTTGGCCTTTTGCTTGAGCAGGCTCATTGGCTTACCCTTCCTGCCATGTGCAGCTCTTCCCTTTGGAGGCACACTAAATTTCTTGGTACCTGCCCCAGCTGCTGTTGCTGCAAACCCTGGCCCTTTGCCAACTTTCCTTGTAGTTGACTTGGTTCTTGCCATCACTCTGAAAAACTGCATACAAAGGATTGGAAAGAGATCACAGACATGGAGTTTTAACAAAGAAAAGGCAATCACAGGGGTGGATGAAGCCATATAGAGAAATTTGCAATAAAATGTGATATGAGCAGTTTGAAATTTCAAACAGGTCCACATCGCATTTTGCTGCAAATTTTTGAAATGACATGCTGGTGCATTCCTACAGTGATTTCTCTGTCTCTACAACTAAATACAGTATGAATGGAGTTTATGCAAGAAGATTATAGTTATGGATAGCTATGGAAGTCACAAAACTAGAATGACAGGGGTTGATGAAGCAATATTTCAATATTTGCAACAAAACGCGATTTCAGCTGTTTGAAATTCCTAAGACCTTCTCCTTGCGTTTTGCTGCAAATTCATGAGGCAGCATGCTGGAATATGCCTTCAGTCATTTGAAGGGTTTGCATAACCATACAGGATGGATTGAGTCTATGGAAGGCAAGAAGTGTGCACAGACTGAAGGGAGAACCCATAAGTACAGTTTTACCCTCACATGCAAATATCACACTTGAAGATCTGCATTCCTACAGTGATTTCTCTGTCTTGACTTGAGTCTATGCATTTCCATGCAGGATGGATTTTTTCTATTGTAGGCAAGAAGATTGCAGAGACTAAGGGGAGAACCCATTATTACTGACCTGGAATCTATCTGTGGATGTGCTATGCTGCTAATGAGTAACCTGTCCTGAGGATGAACCTGTGCTGCTGGACAGGATGCTGATGTTGCACGGTATGGAGGTAGGGAGGCAAGAGAGCAGAGACTGGAGGGCAAGAGGTCCAAAACAGGATACCACAAATAAGTGCAAATACAAATAAGGCATCTTCTAAATCCCACACGTGTGGAATATAGTTGTTTTTCACACATGTGGATGGGACCCAGATCTCTTGGAGTTTGAAATTTGGCACGTGTGAAAGTACACTTTATGCCTTGGAACTTGTGCCATGCATGATTTCATAATCAATACCACAACCACTCTTCCCTCCCCTACCTCCCAATCTTTCATCCCTACCACGACCCTTTCATCTTCCATTTCCTTCTCTCTGATCCTTTCCTACCCAGCACACTCCATCCAGACTGCAACCTGCCTGAAGTCTACTACTACTGCCAGATCTCCAGGTTACCTAGAGTGCAGAGTTCAAGCTAGAGAAAGAGCAGGAGATTTACCAGTGCAACTCCATCAGCATGGAAAAGGAAAAAAAAGGTCAGAATTCTAGATTGGTTTCAATGTTTTTTAACATATATTTCTTCCATCCATTGGATTTTTGATGTCCAAATGTCTTCACTCTCAGCTCCATCCTTCTTGTTACATTTTCAATTTATACTGTCCAAGAATGTGGTAAATCACCCAGGAATTAGATTGGAGATAGAAACTAGAAATTTGCAACAAAATGCAAGGAGAATGGTTTATAATTCTCTAAATAGCACATATCGTATTTTGCTGCAAATTCCTGTTGTTGACACATTCCTCATGAAAAGTTTCACTCAGCTCCATTATTTCTCTTGCATATGAGATCATAGTGTCTAGGAATCATTGAGATGAACCTAGTGCTTGATTTGACATGCACATGAACAGAACTTGAGAATTTGCAACAAAATGCAAGGAGAGTGGTTTATAAATCTCTAAATAGCCCATATCGCATTTTGCTGCAAATTCCTATTGTTGACACATTCCTCATGAAAAGTTTCACTCAGCTCCAGCATTTCTCTTGCATATGAGATCATAGTGTCCAGGAATCACTGAGATGAACCTAGTGTTTGATTTGACATGCACATGAACAAAACTGGAGAATTTGCAACAAAATGCAAGGAGAGTGCTTTATATTTTCCAAATGGTCTCCCATCGCGTTTTGCTGCAAATTCTTGTGTCTAATTTGGTTCTCACTTCTACCTCATTAATTTGCTATCTTTAGCCCTGTGGAAATCTTCCTTGATGATGAGAAATGTTTTTGCTTTGGAACAGCTGGCTCCCAGGCCCCATCTTTCAAGAGGAAGCTGGACTTTTCTGCTGCTATTATTAGACCACAGCAATCACCAGGTGAGCCATGAGATGTCATGAAGGAATTATCTGGTGATATACAATGCATTCACTGATTGCATATGTCAGCATATAGAATTCATAGTATATAAGCTTTTGAATAGGCAAAAAGAAGAGACTGGAGCAGAGTGCTGATTCTTCCATCAAAAAACAAATGGAACCAGAAGAGGACAATTCTCCAGATTTGCTCCTATTTGAGTTTCTTCAAAAATGCAAGGCTCAGAGTAACTTCCATATATACCACAGTATTTTCAACATGGAGTTCACAATGAGCTCTATACTGGAGCAGCACAAAGATTTTCTTTCAGACTATTGGGATACCTTCAAAGAACTGACAGAGGCAGGAAGAATTGTGGAAGGAGAAAAGGTTTTTGTGCATATAAATCATATTGTCTCCAATGACAGGTTGAGGTACCATGTGAACAGAAGATTTGACAGCCTGCCTAATTGCCTAATCAATATAAATTCAACTGTACTTTGCACACCAGAAAGTGCAGAGTGCTAGAGTAAACCATGGCGTTTCTTATGTACATTGTCTTCAGTCAGGAGTCTTTGGATGAACAAGGGCAGGAAATAGAAGAAGAAGACACATCTGAAGCAGAGGAAAAGGAGGATGTTTCTTTGGTCACAGAAATGGCAGAGCAAGAAGAAGATATCAACCTTCAGGATTAGGGGCTGCAAGTGGCTGCTCTTGACCTTGTTCAACTGAGGACAAAAACTCTGAGGGGAGCAGAGCCAGTTGAAGATTTTGATGTTCAGAGCAGCAACTATGCAGTGCCCATGCTTCCAGGTGTGTTGATTGGTGGAAAGGATTATGTTTTCCTCCATGATATAGAGTTTATGTTCAATTTGAGGGAGGACTATGCCATTTCCCTTATTGCCCAGGCTTCAAGGCTTGACAAGGAGGTTGGCATAGAGGATGACCATGTTGAGATATGGTGCCATGAGCACATAGATTAAAGGGCTAAGGTATGATATAGGAAAGAATTAAAGTAGCCACCGTAGGATGTGGACTACATGATGTGGAGATGTGGATTGAGGATATCCACAAGGAGAGATGTGGATGAGAGGATCCCACATGGTTTGACTATTCTAAAGGCTCTCTCTATATAAGAAGCCTATCATGTATTGTTGATCATATATAGATTGAAATAGATTGAGTCTTTCCCATTGGGTTTCTCTCTCCTCATGTTTTTCATTATATGCTTTGAGCCTCCGTAGTCCTTACATCGATCTTATGTACACTAGGCTTAGCATGATCCCACTTTCTTGTCATGGTATCAGAGTAGGTTTAGCTAGGTCTAGACTAGCTTTAGATAGAGTTGAGAATACTTTGTGAGAGTTCTTGAGTGATTTCTGTTCATGTTGGCTTGCTAGTTTCCGTCATTCTTCCACTAGGTTCTACATTGAGAGATAAGAGGTGTGAGAGTCTAGTTAGAGCTTCAACAAAAGCTTCTACAAGCTTATGAGATCCCGTGTGCCTCCACCTTCAACATCTACTATGCCATGACTCCATCAACCGGCCACGACCTCTACATAATAGGCAAAGATGCAAAAGAAGGGCGATGAGAATAGACAAAAATGGTCAAACAAAGCTCAACGCAGTTCTAAGTTCCATGGATAAGCGGCTCCAAGGCGACTCTCAATCATTCAATCAAGAGCAGCTCCAACGAGCTCTATCGGGTGGCCATATCATAGTAGCAGCAGCTGCCACACACACACGAAGCCACTCAACCTCAACGGCGCATCACAGCCGTGTCTCGAGACGATTGCTCCATCAACTGCCTCCATCACGAAATGTCATTTGCACCTAGCTCTAGCACGACAGCAGTGACTATAGCATAGAGCGCCTTCTACAGACGGCTCTTGGTACCCACTGCTAGCGCACGGCCGATGGACTCCCTCCAATCACTAGATGGCAGGCTCCCTCTCCACGAGATTCTGCATCTCCAACGCAGCAAACGGCCTCCATCCTTCAGCATGGCTTCGTTCGACTCCCAGCAACTCATCGCATCTCTGCAAAATCGGCCAAACGCGCCATCTCTGTTTCTCAGTTTTTCCACAAAGTTCTCTAAGGTCTTCATAAATTGACACGTGGCGTTTTTAAAACCCCAATGAGATAGGGTTGGTTAAGTTATTGTCTGGTTAGGTTAAGATAACCTTGGTTCACCAGTGGATAAGGATGGTTAACCTAACTATGGTTAGGTTCAGTTGCTTGGTTTATTTGAACCATGGTTAAGTTCATGTAGCCTTGGGTTAAAAGTGCCACATTACCAAGTGCCACCTAAGCATACAGTCCCCTACTAAGCACAGTATGGAATTCAGCATGTGAATCCCTGTGCCACATCATCAAGGCCCCCCTCTTCTTCACGGAATCTTTGACAAGCCATAACTTCCAATCCAGGAAGAATTTGCACACGCTCCAAAAAGGAAAAATAACCAGTTTTTCGAGCTTGACGTGCCTGTCAACTCAAATTTTCTGTATGCAATTAGACACTGCCAGATTTGAAAGTATCATCAACTGGTAAGACCTTTGCAATGGCAATCCGCACCCCAACTGTTGAGAAGTTCACCGGGGAAGGATTTCACACATGGTCTACACAAATGAGATATGTCCTGATGCACCAAAAGCTTTGGAAGACTGTAAAAGAAGACATACCCACTGCACAAAATGATGCTTGGAAGGAAAAAGATGAAGCAGCACTATCACTCATTGGATTGCACTTGGGTCCAAACATAATTCATCATATAGACTCTAAGGATCATGCCAAGGATGCATGGGATGAGTTGAACACAGTGTTTGGTGTGTAAAGAAAGAGGGAGAGAGATAGGAGACTCAAGTTCAGCTTTCTTCACAACACACAAAAGAGAGAGGACACAAGGTTGGAGGGTGAAGCCTTTCTTCACTTTTGCACACAACAACAATACAATAGAAGAGGGAAATACCCTATATGTCAAAACCTAGAATACGTGGTTCATATGTGAACCCAAACCAAAACATACGTGGTAGTCTAACTACACCACGAGTACAACTAACATAGACGGTGACATAAATGATAGTCATCCAGGAGATATGTCGGGGATAGAGCTTGATATCTCAACACTCCCCCTCAAGCTCAAATCCATCTCATGTACACCAAGCAAGCTCCTAAATCTGCGAAGCTTCTCGGTACCTAATGCCTTCGTAATGATATCAGCCACCTGCTCCTCAGTGCTGACATAGACAAGATCAATCTCACCAGCTAGAACCTTCTCTCTCACAAAGTGATAATGCACCTCAATGTGCTTCGTTCTAGCACGATAAACTGGGTTATTAGCAAGCATGATGCTGCTAATGTTGTCACAATGAATGACAACTGCTGCATGAACTGACTGTCCCATATCTGCAAGTAGCTTCCGTAGCCAAGCTACCTCACATGCAGCCATTGCTGCACCCCTGTACTCTGCCTCTGTACTCGACAAGGCAACTGTTGGCTGCTTCTTGCTGCTCCAACTGATGGCACCACTCCCAAGGGAAAACATAAAACCACTAGTAGATCTCCTGTCTGAGACACTACCAGCCCAGTCAGCATCTGTGTATCCATGTACCTGTAATGCACACCCAGCTTCATAAAACAGTCCATAATGCAATGTGGACTTCACATACCGCAGTATGCGCCTAGCCGCATCCAAATGTGGCTTCCTCGGTGCCTGCATAAACTGACTCACCAGCCCCACAGCATAGCTCAAATCTGGTCGGGTTATAGTCATGTAAATCAAGCTACCTACTATGCGCCTGTACATAGTAATATCTTCAAGAAGCTCACCTGACTCTGCATTGAGCTTCACATTCTGCTCCAATGGAATAGAGATAGGCTTACAGCCTGTCATCCCATATTTGGACAGCATGTCCAAACCGTATTGCCTTTGCAACAGCCATATCCCACTCGGGGATCTAATAACCTCAATGCCCAAGAAGTAACGCAGCTCTCCCAAATCCTTCATCTCAAATTTCTGCTTCAACAGCAGCTTCACTTCATTAATGTCTGCATCACTATCACCTGTAATAATCAAGTCATCAACATAGATGACTATAAGCACAATCCCTCTGTTTGTCCTTTTCACATAAAGTGAAAAATCTGAATTGGAAATCTGAAATCCAATAGTGACAAGATATTGCCCTATCTTGTCTGACCATGCCCTCGGCGCCTGTTTTAAGCCATACAAGGCTTTGCGCAACCTGCATACAAAATCGGGGTGTGCTTTATCCTCATAACCTTCTGGCTGCATCATATAAACCTCTTCCTGCAAGTCACCATGCAAGAAGGCATTTTTCACATCCATCTGATGCAAAGACCATCCCTTTGCAGCAGCCATAGCAATTACTGCTCTCACGGTTGCCATCCTTGCAACTGGGCTGAAAGTTTCCTCATAGTCAATTCCATATGTCTGTGCAAAACCTTTGGCAACCAATCTTGCCTTGTACCTGCTAACAGACCCATCAGCATTGTGCTTTACTTTGTAAACCCACTTGCAGCCAATAGCCTTCTTATCATGAGGCAAAGGCATCAAATCCCAAGTGTGGTTTGCATCCAAGGCAGCCATCTCTTCATCCATAGCTGCTTCCTAATTTTTATGCCCTGCTGCATCCTCAAAACATGTGGGCTCTGGCTCCTCTAGAACCTTGACCATATAAGCATAGTGATGTGCTGTATACCCATCATATCTCAGCCTGTCAACTGGATACTTAATACGAGTGGACCTCCGTACAACTGGATCAGTTGCAGGAGTCTTTAAATCATGCCTGCTTTTCCTTGCACCAGGTGTAACAACAGAAGGAATCCCAAGTTCCTCATCAAGGCTCATTTCAGAGCCGCTTGACTCTCCATCAACATGAGAGCTACCAGCAGACACATCAAATACTGGAGCATGGTCCACTTTTTCTTTTCCCTTATGTGATACCTGCACAACACTATCAGGACTGCCATGTGACGATTCACTAGATCTCAATCTCCCTGTCCATGCATTAGATCCACTAGTAGAGGACTCTCTGGGTCCACTCAAGGCTTGAGATTGCTGCTCTGCATTTATTGCCAGCATTCCCATTTCCTGCATCTGCATCTCCTACCATAACAGTTGGTGCATACCAGCTGCTCATTTCATCAAAAACAACATCTCTGCTCACTTGCATTTTGCGGGTGGAAGGGTTATAACAGCGATACCCTTTCTGGTGCTGAGCATATCCAATAAAGATGCATTTTTCTGCCTTTGGATCCAGCTTTGTTCTCTTCTCATCAGGAACATGAACATAAGCTATGCAACCAAATACCTTCAAGTGAGAAATATCTGGTTTTTGGCCTGTATACATTTCTTCAGGCGTCATGCCATGGACAGCTGCAGTGGGGGTTCTGTTCATAATATAAACAGCAGTTGCTACTGCTTCAGCCCAAAAATAATCAGGCATGTTTTTCTCATTTAGGATCGCCCGTCCTACTTTTGCAATATGCCTGTTCTTCCTTTCTGCAACCCCATTCTGCTGAGGGGTAGACCTGCATGAGTACTTCCTTTGAATTCCCTGTTCTTTCAGATATTCACAAAATTCTTCTGAAAAGTACTCTCCCCCTCCATCAGATCTTAGCACTTTAATATGCACACCTTTCTCTTTTTCAACCATGGCCTTAAAAGCCTTGAAATGGCTGAACACTTCACTTTTGTGCTTCATAAAATAAATCCACACCTTCCTAGTGTAGTCATCAATAAACGTCACATAATAATGGCATCCACCAATAGAAGCAGCTTTGGTTGTCCAAACATCTGAATGGATCACTTCCAAAGGTCTTTTGCTCACCTTAGCATTTTTGGGAAATGCATGTCTGGCCTGCTTACCCATTTGGCATGCTTCACATACCTTTTGCATTCCCTCAACTCTGAATTTAGGCAAACCTGCAACAATGTTTTTCGTTTGCATAGATTTCAGCCTTTGTATATTCACGTGCCCAATGCGCTTGTGCCATATCTCAATATCTGCAATGACACCTCTCCCATGCGCAAACATAGCAGCTTTCACCTCAGGCATATCAACATCCAAGGTGAACATTCTGCCATTTTTGTTGCCTTTCGCAACCAAGCGGCACTTATTTTTCAAGTCCTCAATGAAGCATCCATCAGGGTTAAATCTAACCTGCAGACCTTGCTCAACCATCTGGCCAACTGAAACCAGGTTCTTAGTGATTTTTGGAACATGAAGTACATCTGCCAAGTACTTTGTTTTGCCATCCTGCATAGCCAATGGCACTTTACCAACCTGCGTAATTGGGTGCGCAGTATCATCACCTGTTTCAACATAACCTGGCTTATCCAAATTTCTGACATCATGAAACCACTCACCATGACTGGTCATGTGGTTAGAGGCACCTGAATCAACATACCAAACATCATTGCAAGCTGCAGCATCTCCTGACATGGAGTTAACCATATGCTGCATCACAAAAAGGTGCTCATTTCTGTCGTCACCATGCCCACTTGATGATGCATAGTTGCTTTGCTGCAACTTTCCACTTTTGATGTCATTCTGCTTTTTATAGCATGTATTCTCCTTGTGTCCAGGCTTTCCACAATAATAGCATTCTGTGCTGCTATTTACTTGCTGGTTCCTTTGCCATGAACCACGGCCTCTTTGGCTCCCCCTGCCTCTAGAACTACCACGTCCTCCTCCATAGAACTGGTTTTCCTGTTGTTGCTGTTGGTTTTGATTTCCTGCACGGCCACCAGAACGGCCTCTTCCTCTACCCCTGCCTCTACCTGTATTCGAGTAGAAAGCAGTCTCTTGAGAAGTTGAGGTGCTGAACCACCATTCCTTTGCTCTTCACTCAGCAAGAGAGCAATAAGTTCCTGAAAATCAGGAAATGTTTCACGGACTCCAATGGATGTCCAAAATTGTGCATAATCTTTCCCAAGACCATTCAAGGTCACGGACACTAAGTCCTCATCATTAACAGGTGCTCCAATGGAGGCAAGAGAATCTGCAAGGCCTTTCACCTTCAAGGAATACTCATTTATATTCAGATTTTTCCTTTGCACATTGTGCAACTCCTGCTTTAGCTGCATCTTTCGTGCTTTGGTATTTGTGCTATACAGCTTCACCAATGTATCCCATGCTTCCTTAGGCGTCTCTAGATCCTGTATATGCACAATCATAGAATCTGAAATGCTAACAGATAGCCAATACAAGCATTTTCTGGCTTTTTCATGCCATTCCTTAAAGGCCTTCAATTCAGCAGGAGTGGGAGCAGTACCCAAAACTGGTTCTGCAGTTTCACCACTGATGTAATCCCAAACTCCCTTTCCCATAAGGAAGTTTGTCATCCTGAACTTCCATGCTTGGAAGTTGTTCTTGTCAAGCTTCTCACTGACAATGGTAGACAGATTCTCAGACATTTTACAAATCACGAATTGCAACAGCAACCTATAAAGATAGCAAATGCCTCACAAGGGAAAATAGCAAAACTTCTGCGAAAAGCCTCACAGGGGCAGATCTGCAACATTGACGAAAGTGGTATTTCACCACACAGTCACTTCCTCGTGACGATTTTGCATCAACAGGCAACAGGCATGAATCTGCAACTCCCAATATCTCTGCACATAGGCATACGATGCAATTTCTGTGGCACCTTTCCACCGACTAGCCGCGCGGTGGTCGCACAGCAAAAACAGGGCCTTTTTCTGAGTGCCTGCGAAGAACTTCCGCCTTCAAAACGGGCCCCAAAACGGCCTCAAATCAGAAAAATAAAGTCACTGAGGGCTTTGCCCACACCCGCAGCATATACTGCACTCTCGCCGCACCGCGAAGGGCCTCTCAATCTGAAGCAGTGCACTCCTGCACTTTTGGCTGTGCTACCTGCAGAGATTTGCTCCCAAACTCGAAATAGGAAAGCTGCACTGGTCCTCTTACCAGGACACCAGAAACTTGGCTAGCTTTCTTGAGCTCCTTACCATGAACAAGGCTCTGATACCATGTAAAGAAAGAGGGAGAGAGATAGGAGACTCAAGTTCAGCTTTCTTCACAACACACAAAAGAGAGAGGACACAAGGTTGGAGGGTGAAGCCTTTCTTCACTTTTGCACACAACAACAATACAATAGAAGAGGGAAATACCCTATATGTCAAAACCTAGAATACGTGGTTCATATGTGAACCCAAACCAAAACATACGTGGTAGTCTAACTACACCACGAGTACAACTAACATAGACGGTGACATAAATGATAGTCATCTAGGAGATATGTCGGGGATAGAGCTTGATATCTCAACATGGTGCAAAAGCCAAAAACCAAGAAATCCATCTTAAGATTGAATTCTATGGTATGCACATGGGCTTCAATGAATCCATGGCACAATTTGTCAACAAAATCAAAAGCATTATGACTCAACTAGAGGGCATAAATGCAAAAGTAGGAGAGAAAGATGCACTTGCAATTCTCCTTAAAAGCATGCCTGCAAAGTATAGTGCATTGACAACCACTTTGAAGAATTTGCCAGATCCAAGGTTTGAAGAATGTGTATCCTCTCTTCTCGAAAAAGAAAGAGAGTTGAAGGCATCGACATCGACATTGACATCAACACACAACAGCTATAATGAAGAACAAGCACTATTCAGTAAAACATCAACGAAGTGCTACCATTGCAGAAGGATGGGTCACTATCAAAGTAACTGTAGACTGAAGAACAAACCAAAGTGTCACCATTGTAAGAAGCTGGGACACAAGGAAGAAGATTGCAGATTGAAGAACCAGCAGGTCAACTACATAGCATCCTCATCAAGCCATGAGCCAAATGGTGACATCAATGGAATGTATTAAGAAACAAAAACCTTGCCAACCTTGCCTATATTTTGTAATCAAGCCTGACCACCTGAGAGTAGCTATGAAAGCACCCAGGGGAGGTATTGACATGTAAAAACCACACTTGACCACCTTAAGTAGAAATGCAAGCACTAAGGGGAGGTGATGGATTTGTAACTCACATCTGACCACCTTGCAGTAGCCAAAGGATCATGGCACCAAGGGGAGGTGTTGAGATATGGTGCCATGAGCACATAGATTAAAGGGCTAAGGTATGGTATAGGAAAGAATTAAAGTAGCCACCCTAGGATGTGGACTACATGATGTAGAGATGTGGATTGAGAATATCCACAAGGAGAGATGTGGATGAGAGGATCCCACATGGTTTGACTATTCTAAAGGCTCTCTCTATATAAGAAGCCTATCATGTATTTTTGATCATATATAGATTGAAATAGATTGAGTCTTTCCCATTTGGTATCTCTCTCCTCATGTTTTTCATTATATGCTTTGAGCCTCCGTAGTCCTTACATCGATCTTATGTACACTAGGCTTAGCATGATCCCACTTTCTTGTCAGACCATTCACTACTGGCTTTGGAAACAATTTTTGATCCTGTAGAGGCCCTTTCATTTTGTTTCAAAGAGGCTGAAAAGTTCCAAGAGCCAGATGAAGCTGCCTTCCAGCTCACACAGGAAGCTATGAATCTCTCAGCACTATACACAGAAAAGCCTAAAGAAGAGGCTGGACAAGAGGGGAGAGGGATAAATCTTTGGAAAGATGAACTGCTTATTGCTGATGAAAATGAGAAGGTACTTCAAATCAAATACTTTGACTTTTGCTTAACTTTGTTTTTGTAGGTTGTGTATTGTCTCACTCCAATCCTTTGATATGTGGCAGCTACAAATTGAGGATGACACATTCCTCCAGAGATCAAGTGGAAGCAGGCAGGTTGGGTTTCGCAAAATGTCAGGCCTAGCTCATTATATTCATGATCTAGGCAGTGCCAAGATCTTGTGTTACCATAGGCAGTTGAGCAACAATGGAGAAGCCATTGTTTACTTCTTAAAATGTTTGTCCAGGGCTTTAGGTGGACATGTTCTTTCATGGCAAAAGGAAAAGATCATTTTGATAGAGAGGTTGTCTGCCATAGATATATTTGGAGATTATGTGAATAAGCAGGCCTCTAGGGCCGCTTACTTTTTGTCTTACACTTCTTATGCATTAGCATGTGGTGTTAAGGAGCCCAAATATCTGGAGGGCTATGGAAAGCACCAGCTCGTAAGGTTTCGAGAGCCACCCATGATTGCATCAGGCCACACAGTCCAAGAAGAGGAACAGGTGGAGAGAGCTGAAGAAAAGGATAAACAGACAATCGACATCAAGCCAATAAAGAAGAAAAAGACTCCAATCAAGATAAAAAAGAGAGTTCCGATCGGCAGGCCCTGGGAGAAATAGGATTTAGTCATCAAATATAGCACAAACATTATATCAAATTTGAAGAAAAGCAAGCTTGATTTTGGAGCTAGCAACTTTTCTTTTAGCATGCAGCCTCTGTAGTATGCCTCGGTAAAACCATTGGAAGACTTCCTTTAGACTATTTGCCTTCTGACTCCCTCCATATGTTGTGTGTGTCTAAAAAATGCATTACGTGCCATGCAGTGAGACTTCTCCATGCATTGGGTAGACCAAAAAGCTGGGCATCCATACTTTTTGACAAAATAGGGAAGTTGGCTGTATATGATATGCTGTAAGACATAAGAATGCATAGTAAGTAATAAAAAAAAGAGGATCACACTTAGTAAAAGAAAAAGACAGAACCTTACCATGTCGTGAGTTATATTGCAGGCTATCCACGCGTCTTTCATTGACTTCCCAAAATGTTTAATTGCCTCCTCAAAGTTCTTGTAATCACTCTTTGTCCATGTTACTTTGTCACAGAACATGAAGAGTTGATCAAGAGACCTCCACACCTCTGCCTTCCTATTTCGTGCTTCCCCATCTGCCTCATGATCTTTCACAGCATTATGGACTTGCTTGCACAATCCATAATTAATCTTTGAAACTGTTCTACCTTGCCTTACTTGCTTACTGTGTTTGGGTTGAGACAAGAATCTTCTTGCCTTAACACCACCAATAGAGGGCTTGATTGGTACCTCCTTGCCATTGGTAGACTTTTTAAAATCCTTTGTGATTTGAACATCTCCGCCATGCAGACCTATATCGAATAACACTTTTTCCAATGCTTGAAGAGCATCCTTTCTATTTTTTTCGGGACGGAGTTTCCAAGCAAATCCAATATATAAAAATACCCATTTCTCAATAATTCAACATAGACCATGCAATGTGCAGATGTGAACATTACATAGTGGAATGTCCAGAATGGCCTTGAAGTCAGGGTCAACTTTATCTCTATTAGGTGCTCTCTTCCACCATTTTGAATCCATTACTTGAGCTGATTCTTTGCAGTAAAGACAAGGAGACTTTGAGTTGCCTCCTTTACTAATGTTATACATGCACTTAAGTGTTTTAAGATCCCCGGCCATGTGCCACTCTACTTGAAAATCACCTTTTCCTGCAACATGGAGATTCTCACCTTGCACTTGTCTTTTGATTATTCTTGGTATTTCCGTGTGGTGAAACACCCAATCTAGTGTTTCATGGTCTTCGGTCTTCACTTGCCAGATTATAGAAAACAAAAGTATTACTATAACAAATTTGAAAACAATGACCAAAATCAAGTATAAAACAAAAAATGATCATACCTGGAACGAGCCTAACCACCATATGTGTTTCTCTGACTGCACACTGAAATACTTCGAACTCGCTTCAATAAATGATGTATCAATTGCTCCATTCATCAATGTAATAGTAACTCATTCCATTTTCTTTTCCTTTACAACCTCACACTCATCCAGTTTGATAACAAATTTCAAAATGCCTTTGCACTCCTCAAATGTTATTCCATAAAACTCGACCATTCTTTTTTGAAGTTGTTGCAGATCTAAAAATATATTGTTCCAAGGATCATACACAGTGGTTCCTTTAACACCATGAAATATTTCTTCAATATGGATATATTGCCCAATAAATTCATCTATACTTTCATTCAAATGACCTCTTATCCTCCACACGGTTGCTGGATTTGGCAGTAAAACTCGTTTAGTCCTTTGATCTTTCAAAGTTGAGGATATCGTATGGAAAATCGAACTATATCCCTTCCTGCTAACTCCACTAACATCAAGAGCCTCTTGGATTATAGTGCCATCAACTTGATTATTGGATACAAAGTCCTCTACAACATTGTGTTTGACTGTTTTGTATTTTTTTTCCTCAATCGAACCTTTTGCTACACCGCAAGAAAGCAATCCTTTCATTTGTTTAACAGGAAGAAGGTTTAGGTCCATATTTTCTTTTGCAGGCTCCAATAATTTCCTGTAGTAACAACACAATATGACTATATCATTCAGCACCTCCATTCTTATTTTGCGACAATCGACGAAATAGATATAGTCTAGAAGAGAGCCTTTTTGAGTATACAAAATGATAAATTTCAATCTAACCTTGCTTCCTGAATTCGTCGCTTGCATCCACTAGTCCCAGCCTTCAAATTTGCAATGTTTTTAATCTTCCTGCTACGTAGTCTGTCTCCAAGCACGGTTCTCTTCTTTCTTGCTCTTGTCAACTCTTTTTTACTCTTTGAATGCTCCTCAATTTCATTCTGCAACTGCTGCTCCAATTTTGCACGAATGGCTATCTCCTGCATCTTGGCCCCCTTTTCTTGTAGGTACATCATTTTATACGTTTCCGCAAATGCAGACTGTGTTGAAATATAACCAAGAAGTCCATTTTGTCCATCGCCGGCAAACCTCAGTAATGTGGTGGGATTGACAAATGGAGGTGTAGAGTTTTTTACTTGACATTTTGGATATATGCTTCCATCGCACCATAAGTCAATATGTTGAAGCCCTTCTCTTCTCATATTTTCCCGCTGTTGAGCATTCAGCACCGTATCCTTTCGTCTTTTTTGTGCTAGAGCATATTGTTCTTCTAGGTCGATGTGAAGATGGTGTAATCGCTTCTTCTGAGATAGTGACTCACTAGTATCGGCCATTTTTTGTGCTTCTGAGGTTGCGAAGTTTGTTTTTCAATCTCATAGTCGTTTTGTAACATGAATCGTGGAAGTGTGGCGGTATACATGTGAATATTTTGAAAACTTGCAATCACCAAGTTCAATGATGGACTCTTTATGAAAGGCCTGCACACGTCGGCCAAAGAGATGCGGAATCTTTGGTAAACAAAAAAAAATCTAAGGAGATATTTAATGCAAAATCATGTTAGTCAGACAAAAGATTATCTTATTCCTTTTTGAATTGACAGTTCTATAGTCCTTACTGACAGTTCTGAGCCACGTTTCCGTATTTTACTATTTTTGAGGTCTTTTAGGAGAGAAATAAATCAAAAAATAGTGAATTTCTTACAGGGCCCCAAAATGAGTTCCCTTTTTCCCTAATGCCTTGGAAATCTGAAAGCCAATAGTGACAAGATACTATCTATCTTGTCAGACCATCTCTAGGTGATTGCTTCAAGCGATACAAGGCTTTCTTCAACCTGCAAACAAACTCAGGATGAATAGCATGAACATAACCTACTGGCTGCTCCATAAAGACCTCTTCTTGCAAATCACCATGCAAGAAGGCATTCTTTACATCCATCTAATGTAAAGACCATCCCTTTGATGCAGCCATAGCAATGGCTGCTCTTACGGTTGCCATCCTTGCAACCAGACTGAAAGTTTCTTCATAATCAATGCCATATGTCTGTGCATACCCCTTGACAACTAATCTTTCCTTGTATCTATTCAAGAACCATCTGCATTGTGCTTGATCTTATAAACCCACTTACAACCAATTGCATTCTTGTCTTTAGGCAAAGGCACCAATTCCCACGTAGCATTTGCATCCAAGGCATCCATTTCTTCATCCATGGCTTTCTCCCATTTTTCATTTCCCATGGCTTGCTCAAAAGAAGTGGGTTCTGGTTCCTGTATCACTTTGACCATATAGGCATAGTGAATGGTTGTAAATCCATCATATTTCAGCCTATCCACAGGATACCTAACCCTGGTAGACCTGCGCAAAATAGGCTCACTTCCAGGTGCTCTCAAAACATCCCTAGTCTTCCTTACTCTAGGTGTAACAACAGAAGGAATACCCAACTCATCATCAATGCTCTGTTTTGAGCCACTGAATTCACCATCCACATAAGAGTGACCTGCATTCACATCAAACATGGGCTGATCTACCTTCTCTTTTCTTTTTCGTGATACTTGCATACCACTCTTTGCATTGCTTTGAGGAGATTCTCCTGATCTCAATCTGCCTGTCCATGGCGAAGTATGTGAACCACTGCTAGAGGACACTCCAACTCCACTAATATTTTGTGATTGCTACTGTGAATTCTATGCAGCATTACCATTTTGTGCATCTACATCAATCATTACATTTACTGGTTTATACCAGCTGCTCATCTCATAAAAAACAACATCTCTGCTCACTGTGAACTTTTGTGTAGAAGGGTTATAGCATCTATACCCTTTCTACTGCAGAGAATAACCAATAAAGATGCACTTCTCAGCTTTTGGATCCAACTTGGACCTCAACTCATTTGGCACATGGACATAGGCAATGCAACAAAAAATTTTCAAATGAGAAATATAAAACGGGCCCCAAAATGGCCTCGAATCCCTTTATTTTTTTGATTTTATTCCCCCATAGCAATCACTCCATAGGAATCACTTTGAAATTAATCTCTCGGTGATTCCTATAGGAATCACTCCATACAATCACTCGGTGTGACTTTAAATTAATCTCTTTGAAATCCCCCCATAGGAATCACTCTTATCTAGCCACTCTTAGGAATTCACTCCATAGGAATCACTTTGATTTTACTTTAATTTAATCTCTTTGAAATCCCCCCATAGGAATCACTCTTATCTAGCCACTCCCTACTCTCCCATTAGGTGATTGTATAGCATCCTATCGAGCAAATGATGCTACCTTAGCTATGCTTACCAACTTGTGATCACCCATTTTCAAGGCTTGATGACACCCTGTATCCTCGCAATTCTCCATTCTGTGCACCATCTTTGAGAGATGATCTTCTCATAGGAATTCACTCCATAGGAATCACTTTGATTTTGCATTGGAGTGATTAATCACCTTTAAATTAATCTCTTTGAAATCCCCCCATAGGAATCACTCTTATCTAGCCACTCCCTACTCTCCCATTAGGTGATTGTATAGCATCCTATCGAGCAAATGATGCTACCTTAGCTATGCTTACCAACTTGTGATCACCCATTTTCAAGGCTTGATGACACCCTGTATCCTCGCAATTCTCCATTCTGTGCACCATCTTTGAGAGATGATCTTCTCATATCTGCAAATGTTTTTCTAATCACCATGGAGACATACACCATAAGTTTTCTTTAATTATTCTTATCATCATCTTCCTTTTGTCCTAGATAGTTAAGGTTGCTTCTGAAAGAGAAAGATAAGCAGCCATCAGCTAACCATTGAGATACACTTTTCATTCATGAATGCATGCTTGCATAAATCAAATGTCACAGCTCTTCAAGGTAGTGGAAGCTACCAAGTGACAGTGCTATAGTTGAGAGCTTGGAGATTGAGCCAGTAGTGTAAATATCGATAGCGCTGATGGGAACACTCAAGAAGTCCAAAATATTTTAAATGGAGGAAGAGGTGAGGCAATAAATAGAGAATTTATCGGAAATGGAAATGTGATATGGAGGGAGGACTACCGTTTTCAAAACCAAGGTAATCAAGAACTTCTCCATCTCATCTTTGGAGCGGTTCATCATTGAGTTGGTGGAGTGCAACAGGAAGGAGTACACTCTTAGGGTTGGTCTAAGAAGAGGAGAAGGGAGAAATACGTTCTATCAAGTCCAATTTCACCTTGCGCATTCAAGATCCAATTGATTTGTGTGGACTAGTTCATCAATTCTTCCTACAAATCCACATTGATTTCTCTTATGAATTTTTCTTCTATGATTTCAACACTACTAATGATTCATCTATGATAGGGTACATTTTCTTGGACTACCCTTTGTCCCTATTTATCTTTGGGGAATCCCTTTGGTAATGTTATCTTTGGCTCTTTATCTATACTCATAGCATCAATAGTGGTTGTTTTGAAGATGTTGAGTGTGAGAAGCTTATCTTCAATATTTGAGGCAAATGCTTCTTCTACTTCTTAGCACTTGGGCTTCCATTCCTTTTGGATGGCACTCTTTTGCATTGGTGTTTGCACTGTTGAGATATCGAGCTCCACTCGTGATATGCCAGGGTGACCGTTGTGTATTTATGTCACTGACTTGTTAGTTGCAGATGCGGTTGGTACACCGCCCATGAATAATAGCTAGATGATAGCTATCCTTATCTACTCTAGTTTGTGGCTCAGTTAGTATGCCACCTTAGTTAGTTGAGTTTGGTTTGAGACCCACACATAGGGTTCTTCTATTTCTTTGTACTTGAGTTCTTTTGGCTTTCACAACTAAGAAGAGGAAAACTGTTTTCAGCCTCCACCTTTGTGTGTATTCCCCCATTGTGCATGTGAGAAAGCCACAAGTGAGACTCCTTCCTCTCTCCCACTATCTTCACATGGTATCAGAGCCTTGTTCATGGTAAGGAGCTCAAGAAAGCAAACCAAGTTCGCAGTGTCCTGGTAAGAGGACCAGTGTTGCTTTCCTATTTCGAGTTTGGGAGCAAATCTTTGCAGGTAGCATAGCCAAGAGTGCAAGAGTGCACTGTCTCAGATTGAGACGCCCTTTGTGGTGTGGCAAGAGGGCAGTATATGCTGTGGGCAAGGGCAAAGCCCTTGGTGACTTTATTTTTCTGATTCAAGGCCATTTCGAGGCCTGTTTTGAAGGCGGAACTTCTTCGCAGGCACTCAGAAAAAGGCCCTGTTTTTGCTGTGACCATTGCTTGGAAAAATTACCGTAGAAATTGCATCGTATGCCTATGTGCAGAGATATTGGAAGTTGCAGAATCATGCTTGTTGCCTATTGATGCAAAATCATCACTAGGAAGTGACTGTGTGGTCAAATACCACTTTCGTCAGCTTTGTAGATTTGCCCGTGTGAGGCAAAAGCTATGTTTTTCACAGTGACAGAATATTTTGCAGTGTTTTGTAATGGCATCTGATTCTCTTTCACAGATTGTCACAGAAAAGCTTGACAAGAACAACTTCCAGGCATGGAAGTTTAGAATGACAAATTTCCTTATGGGAAAAGGCTATTGGGAGTTCATTACAAGAAATGAAGAAGAACCAGTTCTTCCTAATGTTCCCAATCAACAGGAAATGCAGGCATTTAAAGGATGGCATGAGAGAGCTAGGAAAGTTATGTACTGGCTGTCTATCAGTATTTCTGATTCTATGATTGTGCATATTCAGGATGCAAGTATGCCAAAGGAGGCATGGGATACTTTGGCAAAAATGTATAGCACAAATATGCAAGTCAGGAAAATGCAACTCAAACAAGAGTTGCACAATGTGCAGAGAGAAAATTTGAGCATAAATGACTACCTTATGAAGGTGAAGAAAATTGCAGATGCACTTGCTTCCATTGGGTCGCCAATGGAAGATGACGATCTAGTTTCTGTGACCTTGAATGGTCTCAGAAAGGATTATGGACAGTTTTGGACATCCATTGCCGTCCGTAAAAAATTTCTTGATTTTGAAGAGTTGTTTGCTCTTCTAATTTCTGAAGAGAAGAGAAATGGGGGTGCATCTTCTTCAGGAGGAACCTCAAAAGAAACTGTCTTCTACTCAAATGCTGGAAGAAGTAGAGGCAGAGGTAGAGGAGGCCGATCTAGAGGCCATGGTAGAAATCAGAATATGCAGCAAACTCAAGAAAACCAGTCCTATGGAGGAGGACGTGGTAACACTAGAGGCAGGGGGAGCCAAAGAGGCCATGGTGGATGGTAGAGAGGCCAAAATACAAACAACAATATTGAATGCTACTACTGTGGTAAAATGGGTCTTATGGCTAAGGACTACTACAAAAAGCAGAATGACATTATGAATGGAAAATTGCAGTAAGGCAATTATGCATCTTCCAGTAGATAGGATGATGACAGAAATGAGCATCTATTTATGGTGCAGCATATAACCAATTCTGTGACAAGTGCAGAAGAAAGAAATGATGTGTGGTATGTTGACTCAAGTGCGTCAAACCACATGACAGGTCATGCAGAATGGATGCAGGATGCAAGGAAAATGGAAAAACCAGGATTTGTGGAGACTGGTGATGATACTGCACATCCTATTGTGCAGATTGGTAAAATTCCTTTGTCTATGCAGGATGGGAAAAAGAAATACCTGTCTGATGTATTTCATGTCCCGAACATCACCAAGAACCTGGTTTCTATTGGTCAAATGGTTGAGCGGGGCTTGCAGGTTAGATTTAATCCTCATGGATGCTTTGTTGAGGATATGAAAAATAACGGTCGCTTGATAGCAAAAGGAAAGAAGAAGGGCAAGATGTTTACGTTGGATGCGGACATGCCTGAATTGAGCATAGCAAGGTTTGCACATGGGACCGATGTAGTTGTAGATATTGATATCTGGCATAAACGCATTGGTCATGTTAATATACGACGACTTAAATCAATGGAAGCCCAAAATATTGTTGCAAGATTGCCTAAATTCAAGGTTGCAGAAATGCATAAGGTTTGTGAAGCCTGTCAATTTGGAAAACAGGCAAGGAAACCATTTCCTAGGCATGTTCAAGAGAGTAAAAAGCCATTGGAATTAATCCACTCTGATGTATGGACTACTAAAGCTGCATCTATTGGAGGCTGTCACTATTTTGTCCCTTTTATTGATGACTTCAGCAGAAAAGTTTGGGTGTATTTTATGAAAAAGAAAAGTGAAGCGTTTGGGCACTTCAAAGCTTTTAAAGCTATGTTTGAAAAAGAAACAGGCCTGCAAATAAAATGCCTAAGGTCAGATGGAGCGGGAGAGTACCTCTCAAATGAGTTTGCAAGGTTCCTACAGGAGCATGGGATAAAGTAGCAATATTCATGCAGTCATACCCCACAGCAAAATGGACTTGCAGAAAGGAAAAACAGGCATATTCGAGAGGTATCTCGGCCATGCTAAATGAAAAAGGTCTACCAGATTATTATTGGGCTGAAGCAGTTGCTACAGCAATTTACATAATGAACAGGACTCCCACTACAGCAATACATGGCATGACGCCAGAGGAGATGTACACTGGTAGGAAACCAGACATTTCTCATTTGAAAATTTTTGGGTGCATTGCCTATGTTCATGTGCCAGATGAGTTGAGGTCCAAGTTGGATCCAAAAGCTGAGAAGTGCGTCTTTATTGGTTATTCTCTACAGTAGAAAGGGTATCGATGCTATAACCCTTCTACTCGTAAGTTTACAGGGAGTAGAGATGTTCTTCTTAATGAGATGAGTAGCTGGTATAAACCAGTAAATGTGATGATTGATGTAGATGCACAAAATGGTAATGCTGCACAGAATTCAATGCAGCAGTCACAAAATATCAGTGGACCTACAGTGTCCTCTAGCAGTGCTTCACATACTTCACCATGGACAGGCAGATTGAGATCAGGAGAATCTCCTCAAAGCAATGCAGATAGTGGTACGCAGGTATCACAAAAAGGAAAAGAGAAGGTAGATCAGCCCATTTTGATGTGAATGCAGGTGACTCTTATGTGGATGGTGAATCCAGTGGCTTAGAACAGAGCATTAATGATGAGTTGGGTATTCCTTCTATTCTTACACCTAGAGTAAGGAAGACCAGCACCAGTTACAGGAGGGGGATGGAACACAGGAAATACAGGCCGTTTGCACAAAATCCGCCGCGCCCCCGAAGGCCTTTCTTGTGCTTCAAGCCAATAGAGCGGGGTTCCGCCCGCCCTCCCCTCACTAGGCGCAGGTGGACTCTTGACTCTATCTCACAGGCCGTGGGGCGATACAAAAAATGAAGGGAGAGAGGAGATTACTAGGAAAAAACAACGAGAAGGCCTCCGAAAACTCCCGCCGCCCTTTGACAACCGCACATATTACGCCTCTGGTCGTGTAGTACTTCCCTCATATGAAGAACCAAATTCATTCTGACCCTACTACGGTTAACATAACTGGATGTTTTGAGAGCACCTGGAAGTGAGCCTATTTTGCGCAGGTCTACTAGAGCTAGGTATCCTATGGATAGGCTGAAATATGATGGATTTACAACCATTCACTATGCCTATATGGTCAAAGTGATACAGGAAGCAGAACCCACTTCTTTTGAGCGAGCCATGGGAAATGAAAAATGGGAGAAAGCCATGGATGAAGAAATGGATGCCTTGGAAGGAAATGCTACATGGGAATTGGTGCCTTTGCCTAAAGACAAGAATGCAATTCGCTGTAAGTGGGTTTATAAGATCAAGCACAATGCAGATGGTTCTGTGAATAGATACAAGGCAAGATTAGTTGTCAAGGGGTATGCACAGACATATGGCATTGATTATGAAGAAACATTCAGTCCGGTTGCAAGGATGGAAACTGTAAGAGCAGTCATTGCTATGGCTACATCCAAGGGATGGTCTTTACATCAGATGGATGTAAAAAATGCCTTCTTGCATGGTGATTTGCAAGAAGAGGTCTTTATGGAGCAGCTAGCAGGTTATGTTCATGCTATTTATCCTGAGTTTGTTTGCAGGTTAAAGAAAGCCTTGTATAGCTTGAAGCAAGCACCTAGAGCATGGTCTGACAAGATAGGACAATATCTTGTCACTATTGGCTCTCAGATTTCCAAGGCAGATTTCTCACTCTGTGTGAGAAAAACAGCGAAAGGGATTATGCTGCTTGTCATTTATGTTGATGATTTGATCATCACAAGTGATAGTGATGAAGATATCCTTCATGTGAAAATGCTATTGAAGCAGAAGTTTGAGATGAAGGATTTGGAAGAGTTGCATTATTTCTTGGGCATTGAGGTGATTAGATCACCAAGTGGGATACAGCTCTTATAGAGGCAGTATGGATTGAACATGCTGTCCAAATATGGGATGATAGGTTGTAAGCCTATTTCAGTTCCTTTGGAGCAGAATGTGAAGCTGAGCACAGATGCAAATGAGCTTCTGGAAGACCCTACTATGTATAGACGCATAGTAGGAAGTTTGATTTATATGACTATTACCAGGCCAGATTTAAGCTATGTTGTTGGATTGGTAAGTCAGTTTATGCAGGCTCCAAGGAAACCACATTTGGATGCGGCTAGACGAATACTCAGGTATGTGAAGTCCACATTGCAGTATGGACTATTTTATGAGGTTGGGGTTCAGATACAATTGCATGGATACACTGATGCTGATTGGGCTGGTAGTATTTTTGATAGACGATCTACCAGTGGATATGTGTTCTCTTTTGGGAGTGCTGTAGTCACTTGGAGCAGCAAGAAACAGCCTGCCTTGTCGAGCACAGAGGCTGAGTACAGGGGTGCAGCAATGGCTGCATGCGAGGTAGCTTGGTTGCATAAGCTACTCTATGATATGCATCAGTCTACAGATGGGCCAGTTGTCATTTATTGTGACAACATGAGTAGTATACACTTGGCAAATAACCCAGTCTATCATGCTAGAACAAAGCACATTGAGGTGCATTATCACTATGTGTGGGAGAAGGTTTTACTAGGTCTTATTGATCTAGTTTATGTCAGCACAGAGGATCAGGTAGCTAACATATTCACAAAAGCATTGGGCACAGAGAAGTTGCGCAAGTTCAGAGACTTGCTTGGTGTGCAAGAATTGGGATTGAGCTCGAGGGGGAGTGTTGAGATATCGAGCTCCACTCGTGATATGCTAGGGTGACCGTTGTGTGTTTATGTCACTGATTTGTTAGTTGCAGATGTAGTTGGTACTCCACCCACGAATAATAGCTGGATGACAGCTATCCTTATCTACTCTAGTTCGTGGCTTAGTTAGTATGCCACCTTAGTTAGTTGAGTTTGGTTTGAGACCCACATATAGGGTTCTTCTATTTCTTTGTACTTGAGTTCTTTTGGCTTTCACAACTAAGAAGATGAAAAATGTTTTTAGCCTCCACCTTTGTGTGTATTCCCCCATTGTGCATGTGACAAAGACGCAAGTGAGACTCCTTCCCTCTCTCCCACTATCTTCACATGCACCTCCCATCACTTGCAAGGGTGAACATATCACCACCCCAATCTTGAACTATCTTGGCTCCCTTCATCCATAACCTTCCCACCCACATGTACCCTTTGTCATTCTCCATCTTGAGACCATGATGAACATGACTATGAAGTGCTCCACCATTCCTAATCCCCTACCGCCAACTTTTGATCCACCATACAAATTTTGAAAGGAGGTCGCATCATGTTTTTCACCTTGAGCTACTTTTCGACTTCTTGAGAGAAGATGTTTAGTTCAAAGTTCCCATCAATGGCTTTGCTGGTAGAGGTACCCTCATGTCAACAACCAACCCTTGCCTTTTATTTGCACTTTGTTTTTTGTAGCTTTTGTTGCCTGGTTGACTTCCCTTTGATATTCTAACCTAGCCCTTGTTGCCTGATATCGAAACCCTATCTCTTCATCTATGGGGTTCAAGCCTATCCTAGTTTATGACCATATCTCATCAAAATTAGAGGAAAAAGTGCTCTTACCTTTTTTTGCAATAGCTTGAAGCCACAAAAGGTATTGATCATCAAATAGTAGTGTTATAAATTTGAGCTTTACTCATCTAGAGGGCATCATGTGGGGAGAAATGTCTTCAAGCTTTGTAACCATTGTAAAAGTGTTCTAGGCTTGTGATCATTATTATACAACATCTGGGCTTGTGATCTTGAAAGTGTTATGGACTTGTGATCATTATTATACAACATCATCTATGAATGCTTCAATCTAATCTACATCATGGACATCTAGGTCCAATGTGAAGAATCAAAATCCTCAAGTTGCATCAATATATACTTTCTTTCATATAGCTTCACTTTCTTAGGCTCTACCCAGTTCTTTTCCCCCACTCTTCCTCATCCCTAGGGTGGTCACTTTCCTTCATCCCCACTTCTCCTCATCCCTGTGGTGGTAGGTGACTTTGATGTTCAGTGATATGTGGAAGAAGGCATGTTTCCTCGAGGGTTAACTCCACAACAGAAGCAGAGATTGGTAAGGAAGGCTTGTCCCTATACTATTGTTGATGACATTCTTTATAAATTGGGAAAAGATAAGGTGCTCCATTGGGTGGTCCATCCCATGGAGATTAGGAGAATCCTAGAAATGTGTCATGAATGCTCCAGTAATTTTGCTTCAACGAGCACAACTAGGAGAATTCTTAATGCAAGTTACTTTTGGCCACGCCTCCATAAGGATGTATATGAATGGTGTCAAAGTTATAAAGTATGCCAAAAGTTTGGAAGGCGACAGTTGATTCCTGGGCCCTTGAAGCTTGAAGCCTATTCCAGCATATGGACCATTTGAGAGGTGGGGGTTGGAATTTGTGGGACCACTCCCTCGCTCATCTTAGGGCAAGCATTATTTATTGGTGGCTACAGATTATCTGGTCAGAGGCTAAGGCCACAGTTAATAGAAAGGCAAGCACAGTTGCGAAATTTCTCTTTGATCAAATTTGTTCATGCTTTGGTTGTCCTTTGGAAATTCTCACTGATGGAGGAACCTCTTATAGAAATGAACTAATTGAAGATGTGGTGCATAAGCTAAAGATAAATCATAGCATGTCCATGCCATACTATCCCCAATGTAATGGCTTGGTTGAGAAAACAAATGGATTGTTGCGCAATTCAATGGGAAAGCTTGTAGACACCAAGAAAAGGCATTGGGATAGGCACTTGGCAGAAGTTTTATGGGCTTATAGAACCACACGCAAGCTAGCTATTGGGTTTACACCATTCCAACTAGTGTATGGAATAGAAGCCATTTTGCCCATTGAATTGGAGATACATAGTCTTCGCATTGCTGAGGCATTGCTATTGCAAGAAAAGAAGGATAGGAGGCCTATGCTCAATGCTTGGCACAATTAGAAGCCTTGGATGAATGCAAATTACAGGCCTTACAAAGCTTGGAAGCTTCTCAAAAAAGGGCAAGGCCTGTTTTGACACCAAATTACGCAAGAAGAAAGATATTGCAGAAGCAGATTTGGTCATGAGATTTGATAGCCGTCTGGACAAGCGGCTAGACAAAAAGTTTATCGACCGATGGGAGGGACCATATCGAGTCAAAAAGAAGTTCACGAATGCAACCTATTAGCTTGAGGATGTTGATGGCATGGTGATACCCACATGCACCAATGAGTATCACCTTAAATTCTTCTATGCTCGACCACCTTGAGAGCGAGTAGACCCTCTCTGTCAGTAGAGAGGATCTGTTGGGGGGGGGAAGATGTGATGCCAAAAATTGATATTTTTAATTTGGAATTGGTATTGTTTTTTTCTATGTTTGATAAGAGTTTGAGTATCAAGTGATAGCCTAGCGGCTCTCACTAATTTCTATTTTCTAAGATATTGCATGGGATTGAGAGGATGAGTGGAATGGATCATTGTAAATACCATATGTATGAATTATAAATACCTTGGTATGGGGTGAGAGTTATTTGTGTATGGGATATTATGGGGTTTTTAGAAAATAGGAAGAGAGTCATATAAAGAGGTGGGCTCATGTCCATGTATTCCAATAATATAAGAGAGATCACATGCTAAGCGTGTGAAAGGCATGTGGAGGAGTGTGGAGTCAAGAGGAATCCTTCTAGAATTCCTATGTGGAATAAGGAGGATGTGGACATATGGAAAAGAGAGGGTCCCTATAGGCTCCATGTAGGGAGACTCTTGACTTTCTCAATATTTTAAGAGTCTTGAGCATCTTTTGATGGGACACATGGCAAGAGTAGCCAAAAAGGACATGGATGGTGACATACAGGCTTATGTGATTGATGGGGAAAAGAATATACAGGGAGCAATTGTAAACGAGTGAAGGAGGGTGAGAAAATCTCTATAAAAGGAGCCCTCCTCTCCCTTGTTCAACATCTCTTCCACCATTAGGCCTCATGTTGTTGTAGCTCTAGTCTCCTCAAGCCTCTTCGATGAGCCTTCTCTCCCTCTTGTAGATATTCTCTCATGTAGACTCTTGAGTCCATCTCTCTCTAGTTCATTCTCTCTGTATGAGTAGTCTTGGAGCTTTCGCTCCCTCTTGTACATATGAAACCTCTTCCTCTCCCTTGTGTTTGTAGTATTTTAAGTCACATTGGAGTAGAGTCTCACTCTATTGGTAATGAATGTCACTTCAAGCTCTCTCTCTTGAGTGTCTCTTCCCTTTTTCCATTGCTAAGCAAACATTGTACCTTTCCTAAATGGTGCAGTTCATCTATTCTGCAAATGGATTCTACTCTAGAGTAAGAGGAGATGTGAGCTCTCTTTTGATCCCACGTGTATCACAGAAATGTTGAGAGTCATGAGAAACACTTATTTCATTAGTTTTGGACTCATATGTCTACATTTGGACTATTCCTTAAAATCCTTCCCAAATGAAAAGTTTACTTTATGAAAATGTCATTCGAGAATCTAAAGTTTACTTTCTAGCACTGTCATTTCCACATAATACATTTCAGAACATCCCTCTACAATGTTGCACTAATAATGCAAAAACTACTATTAAATCCTAATTTTGTATTTCTTGTTTTTAAGAATCGTATTCTTAAATTAAAAATCCCCTTGAGTTATTACTTTAAATCCATGAAAAACCACGCTCATGAAGATTCACAAAATTTGAAAAAGGTATATACAAGAGACTTGCAAGACTCATTTTACTTTTAATGCAAAAAACTATAACACTCTTGAACATTCAAGAAATTAACAAGTTTATATAGACATGAGACATGATGGAAGCCTCTTTTGTACTCTAAAAAATAGCAATAGCTATGCTTGAAATTTTACATTATCATAAGTTTACAAGAAATATTGCTCTGGATGAGAGTCTTTGTACAAAGGATCTACTGTGGCCTTTTTCAATAATTTATTTCTACCTTTACAGTGAGTTAAGTACAAATGGGCGATCCAAACATGAAAGGATCTACCGTGGCCTTTTCAATAATTAAATTATGCTTTTACAGTGACTTAAGTAGAAATGGGTTATTCAAACATTTTCTTGTTCGAATGTCCTTTTCTATCATCACAAAAATGGAAGATCCAAACATTTTCTTATTCGAATGCCCTTTCTGTCATCACTTGTCGCTTGGGTGCCATCTTCATTCACTCTCATCTGACCACCACCACCACCTTTAGTCCAATATTTGAAAGGTGTTATCATCGGCATTCTTCATTTGCGATATCTCCTTCTACTTCCTCCTTGGAGAGCATTTTTATGAACTTTGTAATGTGCATAATAATTGGTTGTGGTAATTTTATTTTTTCTTCTACATCAAACCCCATGTGTTTCTTTGTTTTCTTTGTCCTTGATTTCCAAGATACTATGACTGTCTATGTGGGGAAAGCTTTGAAAGTGCATCATGGTTTGGGGCCCATTTCTTTTTTAGACAACTACTATACAATGTATCATTACCTTGGTTCTCCTTCCTACCCCTTGGCTCATACCATACCGGTGTAAATATTGTAGCTCTCCCTTGGTCCTCCATGCTCACGTCCACTACTTTTGCAACCCAAAACTTCACATTCTCATGTTCATCATCCAATGGTCAAACTACAACAAAAAAAAGGATGTCTATGTCTATTTTTGGCATAAAATCTCTCTTCTTGGGTCCACAATATGGACATGGGAGTAGCCATTCAAACTCATTTTCAAAGAGAACACATGCTCGGCACAAGTCGTTACCAACATTTGGCCAAAATAAAGGTCATTCTGCCTTAATATCATCTTCTCGCATTTTTTCAAGGTCTTTTATCAATTGGTAGTCTTGCTAATTACAACAGTAGTGTGTTCCTTCCAAGCGGGCTTCTAATCAGGAAATATCTGGAGCATTTCCTCTTTGTATATAATAAAAGCTTTTAAGCATTCTATTTCACATTTGGATTTCTCGCTGAATTCTTTTATAGGAGCCCATGTTGGATGCATTTCTTTGCTTGGAATCAAAGTTAAGAGAGAGTAAGGTTCTTCAGGTTCCCATTTTGTATCAAGAGGATAGTGTTGCCATTGCATGACTGGTTTTTCATCCTTTAAGAAAAAGCAAAGATAGTATGGAGCATCATGACCTATGCATCACCACCTTTTTGTATGAAAGGTAGAATAAAGCTCTTCCAATCATACATCCTTTCAACCATTGAGCATACTTTTCCTTCCTTGCAGCCACCAATTTGCCTCCCTCATTTTCTTATCAAGTCATCCATCGTCTCCATGTCCTTGTGTTTTAGTTCTCTTGAGACCGTCCTATATACTTGATGGATATCCTCATGTGTGTGCCCAACCAACAAAAATCCAACTTCAATCTCATTGAAGATTCTATAAGCAATTAGCATTGAGCAAAATGCAAAGAAGAGTACATTCTTATTCTCTCGTTCATAATTGTCTACCTGTACTCTCAAAGTTGCTGTGGTAAGTGACCTTTTTCTGCATGTACATTGTGAATTGCTTTCATCTTGATTGCTATCATGTAAATACATGAATCAATCCATAACCCTCTACAAATGATAACATTTGTAAAATATGTCCCACTCTAAAATCCAAAGATATGCACTTTGTATTCCTGATGACATGTGTTGGATAAGTCTCATCTCTGTCCCATGCAATAAATGCTTTCTTAGAAGTATTATAGGGCATAACATCTCCAAGGATTTCCATATCGCCACACTTATGCTTTAGCTCAACATGTGCACTAAGAATCTTTGATATGATAACCACCACCTTATCTTCTCGCCAAGTCTTTTGAAGTGACAAATAGAATTTTGATCACTTTCATGGATTGTAGTAAATGTAACTACTTCTCTTTTGCAACATAGAATCACCTCCATCCCTGGAATAAGATTTGTAGCACATAGTGATAATGCACCTCAATGTGCTTTGTTCTAGCATGATAGGCTGGGTTATTTGCCAAGTGTATACTGCTCATGTTGTCATAATAAATGACAATTGGCCCATCTGTAGACTGATGCATATCATAAAGTAGCTTATGCAAGCAAGCTGCCTCACATGCAGCTATTGCTACAGCCCTGTACTCAGCCTTTGTGCTCAACAAGGCAACTGTAGGCTGTTTCTTGCTGCTCATGGTGACTGTAGCATTCCCAAAAGAAAACACATATCCACTGGTAGATCTTCTATACAAAATACTACCAACCCAATCAGCATTAGTGTATCGATGCAACTGTATCCGAGCCCAGTCTCATAAAATAGTCCATACTGCAATGTGGGCTTCACATACCTCAGTATGTGTCTAACCACATCCTACTACGGTTTCCTTGGAGCCTACATAAACTGACTTACCAACCCAATAGCATAGCTCAAATCTAGCCTGGTAATAGTCATATAAATCAAACTTCCTACTATGCGTCTGTACATAGTAGGGTCTTCCAAAAGCTCACTTGCATCTGCGCTCAACTTCACATTCTGCTCCAAAGGAACTGAAATAGGCTTGCAGCCTATCATCCCATATTTGGACAACATGTCCAATCCATACTGCCTCTGCAAAAGCCATATCCCACTTGTAAATCTAATCACCTCAATGCCCAAGAAATAGTGCAGCTCTCCCAAATCCTTCATCACAAACTTCTACTTCAATAGCATTTTCACATGAAGGATATCTTCATCACTATCACCTGTGATGATCAAATCATCAACATAAATGACAAACAGCATAATACCTTTCTCTATTTTTCTCACATAAAGTGAGAAATCTGCCTTGGAAATCTGAAAGCCAATAGTGACAAGATACTGTCCTATCTTGTCAGACCGTGCTTTGGGTGCTTGGTTCAAGCCATACAAGGCTTTCTTCAACCTGCAAAAAAACTCAGGATGAACAGCATGAACATAACCTAGTGGTTGCTCCATATAGACCTCTTCTTGCAAATCACCATGCAAGAAAGCATTCTTTACATCCATCTGATGTAAAGACCATCCCTTTGATGCAGCCATAGTAACGATTGCTCTTACGGTTGCCATCCTTGCAACCGGATTGAATGTTTCTTCATAATCAATGCCATATGTGTGTGCATACCCCTTGACAACTAATCTTGCCTTGTATGTGCTCATAGAACCATCTGCATTGTGGTTCACCTTATAAACCCACTTGTAGCCAATTGCATTCTTGTATTTAGGCAAAGGCACCAATTCCCATGTAGCATTTGCTTCCAAGGCATCCATTTCTTCATCCATGGCTTTCTCCCATTTTTCTTTTCCCATGGCTTGCAAAAGAAGTGGGTTTTGGTTCTTGTATCACTTTGACCATATAGGCATAGTGAATGGCTATAAGTCCATCATATTTTAGTCTATCCATAGGATACTTAACTCTGGTAGACTTGCACAAAATAGGATCACTACCAGGCGCTCTCAAAACATCCCTTGCCTTCCTTACTCCAGGTGTAACAATAGAAGGAATACCCAACTCATCATCAAGGCTCGCTTCTGAGCCACTGGCCACATAAGAGTGACCTACATTCACATCAACCATGGGCTGATCTACTTTCTCTTTTTCTTTTCATGATACTTGCATACCAGTATCTGCATTGCTTTGAGGAGATTCTCCCGATCTCAATCTGCCTGTCCATGGTAAAGTATGTGAACCACTACTAGAGGACACTACAGGTCCACTAATATTTTGTGATTGATGCTGTGAATTCTATGTAGCACTACCATTTTGTGCATCTACATCATTAATCACATTCACTGGTATATACCAGCTGCTCATCTCATCAAAAACCTTGAACTTAGGCAATCCTGCAACAATATTTTGGGCCTGCATTAATTTAAGTCACTGTACATTAACATGACCGATGTGTTTATGCCAAATATCAATATTTGCAACTACACCGGTCCCATGTGCGAACATTGCTGCACTGAATTCAAGCATGTCTGCATCCAATGTAAACATCTTGCCCTTCTTCTTCCCTTTTGCTATGGGGGTTTTCATTTTTCGAGCAGAAAATCCTTAGCGATGAGCGGGCTCAAGTCATTTTTGGGTAGCAAAAAATTCCAAATTATTTCAAGGAATATGTAAGTAAATATGAACCATTGATAAATAGATATAGATATAAATATACCCATGTCCAAGTGGTGACTTATTTTATGACTTTTAAAAATCCTTTCTTTTCCTTTCACCATTGCTTGGATCATGAAATTTTGAGCAAATATCCTCTTTACGGTTCCTCGGGATGACCTAGGAAAAATAAATAGTGCCTTTTTAATAGTCGGTCTAAGTGTATTTTGCTAGAGGAATATGGTTTGAAGAGCTTGTCCCCCAACCCTATTCCGTTGGCGAAATACCCTTGGAGAGCCTACGTAGAAGGGGTCATAACTTTTGCTCCTTAGCTCAGATTGAGAAGTTGTAAAAAGGAAAAATGTGCAAAATTTAATGATCTATGCAATGGTAGGCTTAAAATTATACTTTTTATAGTTATAAAAGAGAAAATTTAAAAATTTCAAGATGTATATGAGAGTTACAACTTCTCCCTAATTCATATTATGGTAGGAAGGAGTTCAGTAGAGACCACATTTCCTTAAAAGCACTTAAGTTTAGAGAATTGGGATTTTTTTAAAAATCCCTACCTTGCCTTCCCATATTTGATACTGTATTAGAGATTAATTTATGATCGATTATAATGGCTTCAAGTATGAGGTTTCTAATATCTTTTTCCTACTCATCCATGGAATATGGTATACATTGTTATATGAGAGCTTCAAATATGGGATTGCTAAAGATTAGGGAAAGTCTTTTAAATTGATTGAATTACCATAATACTCAAAAGACAGTATGGTAGGGAGGCATTTACAGGATTTTCTAAAGTGTCAACTATTTGTTCATATATAGATGATGTTCTCTAAAATGAGGGTTATAATGAAAAATAAGTAAATATATGGTTCCATAAATGAGAAATTAAGAAAGAATTGTATATTCGTTTGAGAAATATATAAGCATGGTTGGTGTAAAAAACTATCACTCAGACTTTTCTGCTCGTAGGTTTTTGCTCGAAAACTATGCACATCCCCTTTTGCTATCAAGCGACCTTTATTTTTCATATCCTCAACAAAGCATCCATGAGGATTAAATCTAACCTACAAGCCCTACTCAACCATTTGACCAACAGAAACCAGGTTCTTGATGATATTCGGGACATGAAATACGTTAAACAGGTATTTCTTTTTCCCATCCTGCATAGACAAAGGAACTTTACCAATCTGCACAATACGATGTGTAGTGTCAGCACCAATCTCCACAAATCCTTAGGGTTTAGGAGGAGTTTAAGGGTTAGAAGGAGGTTCCAAGGTTACAGGGTTTAGGAGGAGTTAAACAGTTAGAAGGAGGTTCCAGGGTTAGAAGGAGGTTCCAGGGTTTAGAAGGAGGTTCCAAGGTTTAGAAGGAGGTTCTAGGGTTAGAAGGAGGTTCCAAGGTTTAGAAGGAGGTTCCAAGGTTAGAAGAAGTTCCAAGGTTTAGAAGGAGGTTCCAGGGTCTAGGGTAGATTGCATGGTGGAGAGCTTGTCTCCCTTGTAGATCATGGAGTTTAAGGGTTGAAGAACAAAGGGTTTAGGGGGAGCATAGGAGTGGGAGAGGAAGAAGGTGTAAGAGCATGGGGGAAAGAAGAGAGAGGAGAGAGGAGGAGGAGAAGGGAGGAGGAGGGGGAAGAGGGAGGAGGAGAAGGGAGGAGGAGGAGAGAGGAGGAGGAGGAGAAGGGAGGAGGAGGAGGACGAGGGAGGAGGAGAAGGGAGGAGGAGGAGGGAGGAGGAGAGGGAGAGGATGGGTTGCAAGGTTGGAGGAGAGGGGAGGAGGAGTTGCAAGGTTAGGACATGCTTTTGGATGTGGAGTGCAAGGAAGCATGAACACTTGAGACAATTGCTTGGAATACCAAAGTAGAACTCAACACAATGCCCAAAAGAGTGTGGGCTTCATTCCATTATGGAGTATTTATACAAGTTGGAGAGCTTCTCTCTCTGCATGTAGCACATTCTCTCTCTACATGTAGAACTTGCCTATAGAACTCGCATGTAGAACTTGCATGTACAAGTCGTATGTAGGAGTTGCATGTAGAAGTTGCATGTACAAGTCGCATGTAGGAGTTGCATGTAGAACTTGCATGTACAAGTCGCATGTAGAACTTGCATGTAGAAGTCGTATGTAGAACTTGCATGTAGAACTTGCATGTACAAGTCGCATGTAGGAGTTGCATGTAGAACTTGCATGTACAACTCACATGTAGAACTCGCATGTACAACTCACATGTAGGAGTTGCATGTAGGAGTTGTATGTAGAAGTCGTATGTAGAACTTGCATGTAGAACTCGCATGTACAACTCGCATGTAGGAGTTGCATGTAGGAGTTGTATGTAGAACTTGAATGTAGAACATGCAAGTTGGATTTCTAAGAGGGATTATTTCTAGCCTTATGCAAGTGCAAGTGAGGCTTTGCTGCTACTCTACACACACATTCTGTTCTACCGAAGTCCATGTTGGCACAGAGACAACATTCTCCCACATCCATTTTATTACCCGTCCTCGGGTTACGGCTGATTGCGAGCACACTGCCATGCTTTTTGTCTAGTGGCTATGGAACTTGTGTCATGCCAGTTGATCCTACTGTAAAGCCTTGGCACCATACAATTTTTGCACAATTTCTAGGTAGCTTGTATCCACCATTTGCTTGAACAGAGATACGTGGCGTGCTTCTAAGAAGATCACTCTTTGATAGAGTCGCGGCTTGTAATTTGAGCATCGACCCTTTCATTGGGATTAAAGCTAAGTGGAGGCAAATGGGAATCAAGGTAGCATGGGACCTCCAGAATGAATTCCAATGTTTTATAGAATATAGCACTTAGGCGAAGGAAGCGATCAATGTTGCCATGCATTATTTGCTCATGCTGCTGAAGTGCTCAGACCATTGTGCCTTGGATATTCCATTCTACACTAGAGTATGGTTCGATCATTGGCCAAATAATGGTTTGATCTTCAGCCAAAGTGTGTATGTTGGCTTTCAATTTTTTATGCCGTGGAACTACATAGAACTTGGGATGGGTTCTGAGACATGGAGGTGCTTGTAGGTACTCCTTTAAGAAGATTACATCAAAGAGATTTGGATGGTGCCAAATCAAGTTGTGGATCCAACTTGCTAATCCAACCTTCACTAATTTAATGCTAACGAAGGTTGGTAGGAAAGTTGTTGTCCAGGGTCCACCTCAAGATTTCATATCAAAATATTTGCTCCAAAAATCCTTGATGGGGTTACTGGGAAGTGGTATCTCATCAAAATCATACCCATCATTGGAACTTGGCACGGGTGTACGAATTGGATTATCCAGATCCTGATATTCAAAATCAAATACTGTGTCATTTTCTGTTGATGGAACCACAAGAAGTGTCAGAGGTGATGAAAGGGCAGGGAGAGAATCTGGGGACATGGGGGAGAAATATGGCAGAGTGATAGTTGTAGAAGGGTGAGCAAAGGGGAGGGGGGAAAGAACTGGGCAAATGGTTTGAGCAGCTTGGTAATCCTCAAGGGTAGGATAAGCAAGGGAGGGGGAAAAGCTGGGTGTGAGGGGCTCATAAGTTTGTGACTGTTGGGTTAGTTGAAAATGGTGAGAGGCATGAGCAAAGAGACGATGGAGGGAATAGATGTTAGGATGGAGCTCGGGGAAGGTTAAGAGGGTGGTAGCAGCAAGGGTAAGTGAGGTTATGATGTTGGTAGAAAGAGTGGTTAGATATGGGAAGTTAAATGTGAGATAGGCCCTGTCATCTTCCAACACTTCTTTTTGCTAGTGTGATGGGATGATTAGCTGCATGGGTGGGATGTTGGTTATGTCATGTCTTGCAAATAATAGGGATGGCCTTTGTAGCAATGGCAACAAACCTGCAATAATCCTGAGGGAAGATATTTTTCTCATCTTCGAACAAGTCTTGGCAAATTATGCATAGGGTTTTGGTCCCAATAGAACATTCCCATTTGATTGTTGGATGAGCAAATATGATTCTGATTTGGAGTTGCTTCCATTAAATAAGCACGCATGTGTTGAGGTGAGTTTCCACTTGTAGAGTAGCCACAAGCTCTTGGTAGGCCACTATTATGCATTGAAGTGGGGCTTCATTGGTGCTGTCTTCCAATGCCTCATTGTTGTGCACTAGCAATTGGAGTTTGAGCTTGGAGATGATTATCTTTTGGGAGTGCATCTCATTCATTTTTTCTTTGTATTGATGGTAGATGGTTGTATGGGCCTCCTTAAGCTTTCTCATTTGCAAGGTGACCTTTTCCTATTGAGGAATGTCTTCAATGGTATTGGACCATTGGTCCAAGACTTGTGCTTGTGAAGTGCTGGCCTCTTGAGCAGTAGCAAGTTGGTCCTTTAAGATTCTGCATTCCCATGTAAGCTCGTCAATGTTGAAGGCATGCTCTACCAAAGATTGTTTCATTTCTTCAAGCTTGTCTTTGCAATCCTGGAGCTCTTCTTCTTTGTGAATTAGAGTGAGTCGAGCCTGTGCCACTACCTCCATCTATTGAGCATGTGCAGATGTCAAGGAGTTATAGTAGGTCTATACGATTGCCGTTGCTTGTACTACTGCTGTTAGCTTTGTTTGACTTTGGTGGAGGTTGGAGGTCAAATCCTTCACTGCCTTTTCTTGAGCTTGGAGAGCTTGGTTCATGTGCACTTCTTCTACCTCCTTCGCATCTATCTGTGCCCGAAGTGCCTTGACCTCTATGGCAATTTCATGGAATTGATCTTCGATTTCTATTGCAGTCTATCTTTTCAATTCCCTTGCATATTCTTCCTTGGCCAAGCTAGTGAATAGTTCTGACATTTGGATGATTTGGCTAGCTTAATGTTGGAGAATGATAGACAGTGATGAGGTCTGGTGATACTGCTGATACAAGTGGTGCCCATGTAGCTAGCCCGATGATTCTGTAGTACTTGGGGGAGGTTGTTCCAATGGTATTTCAGTCCCTTGTGTACAATAGTCATACTATTGATCTGGCACTAGCTCTCCTTGTGGCTCATCGAATGGCATGGCGTCGATGGGCGGTTTTAGTATTGATGTAGCCTCAGGCTTTGGTGCCAATCTTTCCTCAAGTTCTAGTTGCTGCTGTTGTTGGAGATATATTGGTTGCAGTTGTGCATCGAGCTGTAGCATCTCTTGGGGCAATTCCGCAATCTTGACATCCAAAATAGGTATTTCTTCTAAGGCAGCTGCACCTATTAATGTGATAGTAGGAGAAGTTGGTGACGATTCCCATACTAGTGAGAAGGGTATGTTCAACTCCTCAATTGGTTTTGGTGACTAGGGCAGAGTCATTTCTCTTTCTTGTAGTTCTTTTTTTATGATTATAGCCAATAAGTGTGGAATTTTACATTTTTGGCCTAAAGAACCCTCCAATTTCTTTGTAAAGAAGATAACTACGTGTTGGACCCAATCTTGTTTTAGCTTTCTACTCAGTAAAACAAATGTGTAGCATTGAAGGGATCGATTCTTGCTGAACTTAACCCCCAGGATTGTGGATAGGAATTCTACTGCTTCCTTGAGGTGATGGTCAAGGATTGTGCGAAGCAATATGCCATCTCTATGGATCAAAGTGCCCTTGGTGAGGAGAGACTGTACTTCGATAAACTTTGCATCGGCAGGCTGTTTAGGGTATTTGGCACCTTATGTTGGTAGTGAGAAGGCCCTTTGAATGACTGTACTATCGAGGATAATGTTTGGTTTGCTCTGATGTACAGTGATTGTACTGTATGTGCCAACCTTTGCATTATTGGAGTGGTAAGAATTGAGAAAATCCTTGATGTATGTGGTCATTATAGGACTGTCCTCCAAGGATTTTAGGTTCTCATGCAAACTGCCTAGACACCTTTGCTCTAAGTAAGATGTTGCTTCTTGGGAAAGAGCTGAACTCGATGTGGGTGGCCAAACAAGTTCCAGTGTGACTGGGCCCCTTCAATGGCTGTGTAGGTCATTGGTGACTAGAGTGGCATTTGTTCTTCTTGGTCATGCACTGAGTCCTCTTTGGAGCTATCGCTGTGGACCACAAATGGATGTGGTCACCATGGTTGAGAGGATGTACATGGCTATGAACTCTAGAGGGGTTCTCGTGGTTGAGGCGGTGGGCTCTTTCTACGCATCCTCTTTAGTGGCGACATCTTTTTGAACCTGCATCCATGTGAATGTGGTGTACCAATGATCATTAGATTGGTTGGCGTACTGGTATGACCTTTTTGTGGGTGTGTGAGAGATCTTATTTCTATACATGCTTTGAGAGTGTGGAATGAAAGTGTGTGGTACAATTATTCATGCAATCATCTATGTATCTAAGCGAAAGCGTGCAAGTGCACGTGACGTAGGAGCTAGGTATGGACTAACTATATGCTTTTTTTGTTGCTGGGATTCTCATAGGGCAACTAGAACTCAGGCATCACTTCTGAGCCCTCGGTTAAAATTGAATGATGCTACCTATATGTGAGAAGATGTACATATGCAAGAGAGTGCTCGTGATACAGTCTAATCCTAACTAAGGAAGACGGTTTCCCAAATCTTCATTTTTGTCGGGGATGGATTGCGTGTTGATGTAGTAGCGCTTCAGCTGGCAGCTCTCGTTTATTGGTGTTGAATTGGACTCCATCCAATGTTTCTAGCAGTACAACTCCGATGGGATTCATCTTTCATACTTTGGCATTGTATAACAGGACTAAGTCCCCTTCCTTGATGTCTTTAGCTTTCATATTTCGGTCAAACCATGCCTTTCTTCTGTGTTTTTCTATTGTCATGGCATGGTAGGTGACTAGTCTTGTCTCTGTATGCTTCTCCAACTAATAGAACCTTTCTTGCAAGGATTCATGGTCTCCCATGTGTTCCTATACTGCTATGCATAGACTTGGTATTACAAATTTGAGTGGGATCACAGCTTCAAGGCCATACACCAATCGAAAATGTGTGTTCCTTGTACTGACCTTGAATGTGGTTCTGTATGTCCATAAGGCTGCATTGAACAGTTTCTCGACCCAATCAGAACACTGTGGTTCTACTTCCTTGGTGAGGATAATGCATATTATTTTGTTGGTGGATTTGTCCTGTCCATTCCCTTGGGGGTAGTAGGGTGTGCTTTTTCTATGGATTACCATAAAGCTAGACAAGAGTTCTTGGATTACCTCATTGACAAAATGTGTGCCTCTATCCAACACAATTTCAATGGGGCATCTGAATCGGGTGATCACATTTTCGTATAAGAATCTTGCTATGCTTCTGGCATCTGACTTTTTGACTGCTTTATTAGCTTCAGCCCATTTTGTAAAGTAATCAGTGGCCACAATGATGCAGCATGCCTGTGTTCCTTTTGTTGCTGGATGTATGGTACCCACATAGTCAATCCCTCATTTTTCAAATGGGTTTTGTGCAACAATTGTTGTTAGGGGATTGAAGTCTTTGTGTTGTGGTTTAGTAGTCTGTTGGCATACATCACAGCCTTTTACATATTCATAGGCATCTGCCCACAGTGTTGGGCACTAGTAGCCTGCAAGGAGAACTTTTCTTGCTGTGGCTTCCCCTTGGAAGTGTCCTCCTGCAGTGCCTTCATGGAATTGACTTTGGATTGGCATGATCTCATTACACATCTTCTTAATATCTAGTCCTTGCCCATCTTATATAGTTGTCCTGCAATGAGTTGATAGGGTGCAATCTTTAGAATCAATTTTCTGGCATCTACTTCTTTCATTTTAGGGGGTGGTCTTCCTGCCATCAAGTACACAATGATATCTCCTGACGAAGCCGTTTCCCAATGAAAACTAGTTTTTCTTCCTCCCCTTCAAGGGCGAGGTTTATTGTGCATGTTTTTGCCAGTCCCTCATAGATTGGAGTTTCTCCAATGCTATCAGTTTCTTGAACTTTAGATTCTCTTAGTGGTCTTGGCATTGCTATTGGCACACTACCACTTGTGTAATCCTCGAGAGCACTTTGGTCTCTTGACATGGATTGCAATTCCCCTGGCAAAATGCTTAGAGTATTAAGTCATGTAATGTATAGTATGTAAGCAATCTAGCCTCGGGAGCACTCCGGTCTCTTGACACAGTCTGCAATTCCCCCAACAGAATGCTTACAGAATTAAGTAGTGCAATGTATAAAATGGAAGCAATCTAGCCTCGAGAGCACTCGGGTCTCTTGATACGGTCTTAATTCCCTTGGAAAAATGCTTACAGAATCAAGTCGTGCAATGTATATTATGTAAGCAATCTAGCCTCGAGAGCACTCTGGTCTCCTGACACGATCTGTAATTCCCCTGGTAGAATGCTTAGAAAATCAAGTCATGCAATATATAGTATGTAAGCAATCTAGCCTTAGGAGCACTTTGGTCTCTTGACATGGTATGCAATTCCCCTGGCAGATGCTTAGAGAATGAAGTCATGCAATGCATAGTATCCAAGCAATCTAGCCTCGGGAGCACTCCGGTCTCTTGACACAGTCTGCACTTCCCTTGGTAGAATGCTTATAGAATCAAGTCACGCGATTTATATTATGTAAGCCATCTAGCCTCGGAAGCACTCCAGTCTCTTGACATAGTCTGTAATTTCCTTGGCAGAAAGCCCACAAGTCATGCAATGCTTAATATCTAGGAAATCTAACCTCAAGAGCACATCGGTCTTTTGACATGGTATACAATTCCCCTGGTAGAATACTTAAAGAATCAAGTCGTACAATGCATAGCAATATAAGTATATCTATTTCTATTACTTCTATAAATTTCAAGCTCACTAATGTGTGTATATCTAATGTATATGTTCTCGATAGATTTTTAGTAATGATGATGGCTTTGTATTGTGTGGTGTCAATCCAAGAAGTGTACAATGGGAGATTGATTAAACCACCTCTATGCTATCCTTATTGGTGTGCATGTCTCTCATGATGATCGAAAAAAAGTTTAGACCTAGGGATTTGCCTTCATTCCTCTGACCTCGCACGTCAGTCAATGATTGGAAACACATCTACATGCTCACAAGAATCAAATCGTATAGTTGAGAAAGAAAGACAGAGAGAGAAAGAGAGAGAGAGAGAGAGAGAGGGAGAGAGGGAGAGAGGGAGAGAGAGAGAGGGGGAGAGAGAGAGAGAGAGAGAGAGAGAGAGAGAGAATATTATAGAAGCAACTAATTTTGTTTTATGTGCAAAAGGTAACATGGAGCCTTTATGATGAGATGATAAACACTACCTTTTCCTAACAGGAAAAGTGGCATAGATGCAACATGATGCTAGTGCATGCATCATATTGAATATAAACACTTGCACTAAATCAACATAATGCTACTACATGCATCATATTTAATATAAATACTCCCATTAGATTAACATAAGGTTAAAGTTTGGGCCATCTTGTTATAAGTCTGTTCTATTTTATTCATGGTCCAATTCAAGTTACTTCATGCAACACTTTAGTAGCTAGTGATAGTTTGGAAGCATGCAAGGGAAACAGAATTAGATAAGGTGGGGTAAATACATGAGATTTTGGGAATTGAAATGATCAAAAGTTGAAAATACGTTCTATTAGGTACTAGTATGGGTGTAAAGCATGCATCTCCGTGACATACAAATGAAAGCGTTTTATTTGATTATACATTACAATTTCTCATAAGTAGCATCTATTTCAACTTACACTCAAATGTACAAGAGGAGGTAAAAAATATAGGCTTCTCAAATTTCACATTTATTGAAGGGATATAATTATTGATCCGAAAATTCACAGTAGGGGTATATAAAATAGATTAAAATTGGTTACAGAGGGGTTTTTTAAATACCTTTTGAACGCATGTTGTATAGCTGGCTTATGTAAGGTGGACCCCCTGAGTCCAACACTTCTCGAAGATCGGCCTCTGATGGTGTTGAACTAGCCTGACATGTGTCATGTGTGCTGGGTGGCGTAGTTGCATTTACTAATTTGTTAGGCTCTTCTTGACTCTCTTTTTTTGAAGTCTCTTGATCGAGCTTCATCCATACATGTGGCTTATATTTCTAAAACTTCTTACATTGGGAACTGTGGGGTAACCTTTCCACTGGTAAGGTGTTTCCAAGTAAGGGTTCATTTGCTGCGCATACTCTTTCCAGACCCTCAAGGGACCATTCAAGAGGTGGTGGTTCTGATTTTGAGGGAGCTGACTATGCAAGGTACAATTCGGCAATCCTTATTTGGACTCGTTCGAAATCATTGAAGTGCTTGGCCTTGGATTTTCTACGATTTCCTCCTTCAGCTTTCTTATGGGATCTTCTGCTGTTATTCAACTTTGGAGGTTTAAACTTTGGGAGCTCGACTACCATTAGGGCATGCAAAATGGCTAAGTCATTATCAAATATTTGACCTTTAACTTCAGCATTCTTAGCCTCTACTTCAAGGTCCCAAGGAAAATTTGAGTCATCATTGGTATGGGTACCTTCTTCAAGTTCATTATCCCAGAGTGGAGGATCTACCTGTAGCACCTTAGCATCTATCTGTGAGAAGATGGGGTCTAATGAATGGCAGTTGTCGATGGTTGCCAATGTTTGTATCCAGTTATTGACATTGCTTTGTGAGTCACCTGCTATGGCATGCTGTTGCAAGGGAGCTGATTTGCTTGAGATTGTTGTTGAAGATGTGTCATCCAATGCTCTAGGCACAATTGGTTTAATAATGTCCCCACATTCACCCTAACTACGGTGTCACAATTTTGGATTGCCAGTCTATCAGTTCCCCAGTCATGGAGGGCTGATGCTTCCCGTAACCAAGGACATCCCAATAAGATTTGATAGGATTTTTTGGGGAGATCTAAGATTGTGAATTGAAGGGAAAAGTGGACTCCTATGATCTTTGTGCACCTTCCCAAGGGTTTCGCCCGTGAATCATCGGCAAGGCGTATGCTGAAATTAGCCTTTTGCATTAGTGGGAGACCCCATTCTTTGTAGAGCTCCTTTGATAGGACATTTATACCTGCTCCACCATCCACTATGGCTTGTTAGATATGCTCAATGCGCCACCCTCCTGGTAACCACCAATGGTCCAAGGTGCTCAAGTTGTAAGGCCCCCATATGAGGAGAAGCCATGTGTGAGCCCAGGACACTGGATGGATCTTGACTTGCATGTCAGATGAGGTCAATCAATGATACTATTGATGGTAGAAAGGTGATTGTGTGGGAGCCCCTTATTCTTGCCGAGGCTTGGGGGCAAGAGCCCTCGAGGCGACGGTATAGGGAATACTTCTTGAATATTCCATGGACGACTAGTGAGTTCCACCGACTAGGTTGACTGGTCGGCTCCATCGACTAGGGTGACTGGTCGACTCCACCAACTACGTTGATCTGACTACCACCCTCATAGCTATAAAGAGGCGACCTCCCCAGTCCATTGTATCAAATCAGTTCAGATCAGATTAGATCTTCTAGCTAGTAGCTCTTCACCTAGTATCTGTTTAGATCACCATCTAAGCTCCACTGTGGGAGCGAACGAGTGGACGGAGCCATCATCTGTACTACATCAGTATTGAAGGAAAAGTTTGTTCCTCTCCAGTTTGCTATGTACTCTCTATTCTTTATTCAGTTTCTGTTCTGCTGCGCTGTGTAATTTAACATGGCTTGGACTTCATTATATGCCTTGTGGATCAAAGGCACAGTAATGTTGCGTATATCATCTCTCTCACCCATCCGCATAGGGATATCTTCGATGTCATTCATAGGTGGAGGGGGATTTGCGAGTGCAATCCATCCTTTGAAACTCTCCAAGATTGGGACAATTTCATAGGAGGATTCCAATGGGAATTGACACAGGGCAACTCAAGATGCTAGAGAGTGTGGCTCCTTCAAGTTGACATGGCGGTACATTATGTTATGGAGTTTGTTGTTGGAACAAAAGCTCAAGTATAGTATCATTGCTTTGTGGTGCCAAGTCATGGATTGGGTCTTTAGCTTGTTTCTCAGCCTCAAATTGAGCTTGTTTGTTTTGTACCCATTGTTGAAGTGCCTGAAAACAAGCCTTCTCCACCTTTGCATTTGGGTATGGAGCTTCTTTTATTTGAGGCTTGGGAGTGTGATAAGCTCGGCTACTCATTGCTTGACAGAGGTGGAGGCACTTGTGCTTTCTTTTTTAGAAGTCACTTTGGTTGGATTGGAATGTTAGGGTCCTTGGTGGCCTCTTTCTATTGGCGTGTAATTACATTTACAGGTTGTGATATTACACTTGCCCAGACCTAGACTTTGATGGTCCACCCCAATGATGCTGATTGGGACATTAGGATTAACCTCTGTTTGTTCTAGGCCTTTATTTTTCATGGGACAATCCATACAGGCATGTCAAATGCCACAATCTCTATAGAGCGGTTGGAAAGTAGCTGGGCTACCACGATGAGGGCACTCTGCGATTTGATGATTTTTGCCACAACCGTAGCACTTGATTGGTGTGCAATATGTTTTGGGACGTACTTGATTTGCATAAACTGGTATTAGACCCTCTGCACCTTCTACATAGTACACTGGGTACTCTGCTTCATACTCAAATGGCGAGTCTACTTCTTTGGCTTGTAATTGATGTATTGGAACTACCTGAGGAGCTGGATTTGGTGCTATTGGATATGCTCATGGATTCTGATTTTTAAGTAGTTGTGGGACTTGTGTCTGAATGGGAACAAGATTTAGCCTCAGAGCTAGGGGCGCTTGTAATCGAAGGTCACGGCATGAAGATATAAGTGAATTTGTGTGAAACGAGGCCCACACGGGGGCATGAATGAGCAAGTGTTAGGGATGCCAAAATGGTGTGCAATGGGTTGGAAAAATACCCCGTAACATGATGTTTCCATGTGTAAAATCTAGGTTCAAACCGGGTTCAGTTTGGGTCCCAAACGGATGAGATATGAGGGGTTAAAGTAGGGGTAAATTTTGCTTTTTATGGAGGGGGGTCCTAAGGGTGGTGTGAATGGACTTTAAGTCCAACTGAGGGGTTGGAACCAAGTGACTCTAGTTAGGTTAACTAACCTAGATCCTCCCAATTACTATAACTGGGAGGTTGACCTAACTAAGATGACTAACTATAGTTAGTTACTAACTAGAGGTTACTTAGACTAACCTAACTGTTATTAACTAATCGAGGTTAAACTAACCTAACCTAACCAAGGTTAACAAAACCAACTAACCTAACCTAGGTTAACTAAACTAACTAAGGTAATCTAACCTAACCTAGGTGTGATGAACCTAATCAGGGTTAGTCTAACCTACGGTTAGTTTAGTGGTTAGGCTTTTTTTTTTTCCTTTTAAACTGTGGGGGGGGGCTTCCCTGGCGGCTGCGCAAGGGGGGTTTTGCGCGGAGGTGCAAGGGAGGGGAGGGGAGGGGAGGGGTGAGGGTCGAGGGGAGAGGAAGGGCGGCAGAGGGAGAAGGGCACGGAGGGGAAGGGTGGCGGAGGGGAAGGTCAAGCGGAGGGGAGAGGGGGGCGGAGGGGAAGGGAGGGGGTGTGCGTGGAGGGCAGTGAGGGGGAGGCTTATTGCGAGGTGCTGTGGAGGTGGCACTGGGCAGCGGGCACCATCGCTGGCGGGGCGAGGCGCCGCCTATCCGTGGTCGTCACCTAGGCAGCAAGGGCCTTAAGGACCTTGCTTATATTAGGTAGTTTAGTAGGTTATTTAGAGAGCGGCCGGCGAGGGGGTAGAGAGAGAGAGAGAGAGAGAGAGAGAGAGAGAGAGAGAGAGGGATAGGGAGAGAGAGAGAGAGAAGAGAGGGGGGGAAGAGAGAGAGAGAGAGAGAGGGAGTGGAGAGAGGGGGAGGGAAAGAGAGAGATAGAGAGGGAGAGAGAAAGAGAGAGGGGTGGGAAAGAGAGAGAAAAAAGAAAGAGAGAGGGGGAGGGATAGAGAGAGAAAGTGAGAGAAAGGGGGAGGGAAAGAGAGAGAGAGAGAGAGAAAAAGAGAAAGAAAAAGAGAGGGGAGGGAAAGAGAAAGAGAAAGAGAGAGAAAGGGGGAGGGATAGAGAGAAAAAGAGAGAGAAAGAAAGAGAGAGGGGGAGGGAAAGAGAGAGATAGAGAGGGAAAAAGGGGGAGAGGGGAAGGAGATGGGGGGAAAGGGGGGAGGGGGTGGTGGAGATGGAGGGGGGGAAGGGGGGAGGGGGTGGTGGTGGAGATGGAGGGGGGAGGGAGGAGGGGGTGGTGGAGATGGAGATGGAGGGGGGGAGGGGGAAGGGGGTGGTGGAGATGGAGGGGGGAGGGGGGACGGGGGGAGGGGGTGGTGTTGATGGAGGGGGGAGGGGGTGGTGGAGATGGAGGGGGGGAGGGGGAAGGGGGTGGTGGAGGAGATGGAGGGGGGAGGGGGTGGTGGAGATGGAGGGGGAGATGGGGAAGGGGGGGCGGGTGGTGGAAATGAGAGGGGGAAAAAAAAGAGAGAAGAAAAAAACTTGACGGACAAAAATCCCAAGGGAGGAAGAGGTGGTGACCTGAACGCTCTCCAAGTCTTTCTCGATGTAACGGGATTGTTGAGGACAATGGACGATGGGTGGATGGCTAGGTTATCACTGCAAGATGGGCTCAAAGTCACTTACAATGTGAGGATGGGAGTAAGGTGGTGGTCGATGGAGAGGGAGGAGTGTCTTCAATAGGGCTCGGAATGAAGAAGAGGATGGAGGCAAAATGTGAAAGATGAAGAATGAGGGGGTGGAGTGGGTTTTTATAGGAAATGAGTTTAGGTTTAGGGTTAAACCCTACACTCTTCTTGAGCCGTAGATTGTTATGGATAGCTCGGTTTGGAGGCAGTCGATAGAGCGAGCGAGGAAAAGCGAGCGGGCCCAAAAAAGCGAGCGAGCTTTTCTGTAATTTCCTTATCGAGGTACTCAACATAGCTTTGTGGAAACCTTAGGATGATCTTATTTCATGTACCCCAAAACTTGAGACTTGGAGATTCCCATATCACACCAGCGGTAGCTATCTTGTCCACTCTCAATGCTAGTAAGAGCTAGGCCCCATAGACCAGTAAAAGAAGTCTTTTTGGAGGTTCAATTTTTTCCCTCCGTCTTCTGCAGGCCCCATGATAAAATAGGATATATTCATCACCCTACATTTAATGCAAGAATTGACACAACTTTTTTGGACTTGACTATGTAGTTTACATCTCAAACTTGGTGCTAAAATTGCAGACTGGGAGATTCCCATATCACACCAATGGTAGCTGTCTTGTCCACTCTCAACACTAGTAAGAGCCGGTCCCCATAGACCGGTAAAAGAAGTCTTTTTGGAGGTTCAATTTTTTGCCTCCGTCTTCTCCGGCCCCATGACGGAATAGGATATATTCACCACCCTACATTTAATGCAAGAATTGACAACTTTTTTTCGACATGACTATGCAGCTTACATCCCAAAATTGGTGCTAAAATTGCATACCGGGCATCTCCATTTGCGGGGGGGTGTCCCTAGCAACCCCTTGGACTTGCTCTATTTGTCTAGTTGTGTCTCTCCACAAAAATCGGAGTGGGGCCTATTTTCCCCATCTAGTAAAACTATATGCATCAATATGTATGTATGTATGTATGTATGTATGTATGCATGCATGCATGCATCCATGTATGTATGTACACACACACACACATGTATGTATGTATGTGTACTAAAACTACTAAAACTATATGCATCAAATAATGTTGTTGATCAATTTTTGGCATACCCCACCAAAATCAAGACCCCCATTGCAAAGAAAGGTAAGGAACACAAGTGCTTGTTCTTATGCTCATGAAACAACAAAATGCATGACATAGGCAACCAATGGGGTCTTACTTTTGATGTTTGTATGTATGTATGTATATATGTATGTACATACATACATGCATACATATATATATATGTGTGTGTATATATATATATATGTATGTATGTATGTATGTATGTATGTATGTATGTGTGTGTGTGTGTATGTATGTATGTATGTATGTATGTATATATATGTGTATATGTATATGTTGATGCATATATGTATATATTGATGCATACAATTTTGATATATGGAGAAAATGGACATGAAAACCATCTAAATTGGTTCTTGTCGTTCGATTTGATATATGACATGATCCTATTTGGATTTGTAAGCAACCCAATGGGGTCCTACTTTTGAGGCCTAAATGCATGAAATAGGCAGCGTGTTAACGCGCTGCCTATTTTAGGCATTCAGGCCCTAAAAGTAGAACCCCATATCTTTGGACTTGCATATCCAAATGGGGTAATGTCATATATCAAATCGAACGGCAAGATCCAATTTAGATGGTTTTCATGTCCATTTTCTCCATCAACCAAAACTATATTCATCAAATAATGTTGTTGATCAATTTTTGGCATACCCCCCGAAAATCAAGACCCCCATTGCAAAGAAAGGTAAAGAACACAAGTGCTTGTTCTTATGCTCATGAGACAACAAAATGCATGACATGGAAAACCAATGGGGTCTTACTTTTGATGTTTGTATGTATGTATGTATGTATATATATGCATGTACATACATACATACATATTTATATATATATATATATATATATGTATGTATGTATGTATGTATGTATATGTTGATGCATATATGTATATATTGATGCATACAATTTTGATATATGGAGAAAATGGACATGAAAATCATCTAAACTGGCTCTTGCCATTTGATTTGATATATGACATGACCCCATTCGGATATGTACGCCCAAAGATACGGGGTCCTACTTTTAGGGCCTGAATGCTTGAAATAGGCAGCGCGTTAACGCGCTGCCTATTTCATGCATTTAGGCCTCAAAAGTAGGACCCCATTGGCAACACAATGGGGTCCTACTTTTGAGGCCTAAATGCATGAAATAGGGAGCGCGTTAACGCGCTGCCTATTTTAGGCATTTAGGCCCTAAAAGTAGCACCCCGCATATTTGGGCTTGCATATCCGAATGGGGTCATGTCATATATCAAATCGAATGGCAAGATCCAATTTAGATGGTTTTCATGTCCATTTTCTCCATCAACTAAAACTATATTCATCAAATAATGGTGTTTATCAGTTTTTGGCATACCTCCCCCAAAATCAAGACCCCCATTGCAAAGAGTGGTAAGGAACACAAGTGCTTGTTCTTATGCTCATGAGACAACAAAATGCATGAAATAGGCAACCAATGGGGTCTTAATTTTGCTGTATGTATGTAATTATGTATATATGTATGTATATACATACATATATATCTATATGTGTGTGTGTGTGTGTGTGTGTGTGTGTGTGTGTATATATATATATGTATATGTATATGTATATGTTGATGCATATATGTATATATTGATGTATATATTGATGCATATAATTTTGATATATGGAGAAAATGGACATAAAAACCATCTAAATTGGCTCTTGTCGTTCGATTTGATATATGACATGATCCCATTTGGATATGCAAGTCCAAAGATACGGGGTACTACTTTTAGGGCCTGAATGCCTAAAATAGGCAGCGCGTTAACGCGTTGTCTATTTCATGCATTTAGGCCTCAAAACTAGGACCCCATTGGCAACCCAATGGGGTCCTAGTTTTGAGGCCTAAATGCATGAAATAGACAGCGCGGTTGCCAATGGGATCCTAGTTTTAAGGCCTAAATGCATGAAATAGACAGCGCGTTAACGCGCTGCCTATTTTAGGCATTCAGGTCCTAAAAGTAGTACCCCGTATCTTTGGACTTGCATATCCAAATGGGGTGATGTCATATATCAAATCGAATGGCAAGATCCAATTTAGATGGTTTGCATGTCCATTTTCTCCATCAACTAAAACTATATTCATCAAATAATTTTGTTGATCAATTTTTGGCATACCCCCCCAAAATCAAGACCCCCATTGCAAAGAAAGGTAAAGAACACAAGTGCTTGTTCTTATGCTCATGAGACAACAAAATGCATGACATGGGAAACCAATGGGGTCTTACTTTTGATGTTTGTATGTATGTATGTATGTATATATATGCATGTACATACATACATACATACATACATACATACATACATACATACATACATATATATATATATATATATATATATATATGTATGTATGTATGTATATGTTGATGCATATATGTATATATTGATGCATACAATTTTGATATATGGAGAAAATGGACATGAAAATCATCTAAACTGGCTCTTGCCATTTGATTTGATATATGACATGACCCCATTTGGATTTGTAAGTCCAAAGATACGGGGTCCTACTTTTAGGGCCTGAATGCGTGAAATAGGCAGCGCGTTAACGCGCTGCCTATTTCAGGCATTCAGGCCCTAAAAGTAGGACCTCGTATCTTTGGACTTACAGTTAACGCGCTGCCTATTTCATGCATTTAGGCCTTAAAAGTAGGACCCCATTGGCAACACAATGGAGTCCTACTTTTGAGGCCTAAATGCATGAAATAGGGAGCGCGTTAACGCGCTGCCTATTTTAGGCATTCAGGCCCTAAAAGTAGTACCCCGTATCTTTGGACTTGCATATCCAAATGGGGTCATGTCATATATCAAATCAAACGGCAAGATCCACTTTAGATGGTTTTCATGTCCATTTTCTCCATCAACTAAAACTATATTCATCAAATAATATTATTGATCATTTTTTGGCATACCCCCCCAAAATCAAGACCCCCATTGCAAAGAAAGGTAAAGAACACAAGTGCTTGTTCTTATGCTCATGAGACAACAAAATGCATGACATGGGAAACCAATGGGGTCTTACTTTTGATGTTTGTATGTATGTATGTATGTATATATATGCATGTACATACATACATACATACATACATACATACATACATACATACATACATACATATATATATATATATGTATGTATGTATGTATGTATGTATGTATGTGTATGTTGATGCATATATGTATATATTGATGCATACAATTTTGATATATGGAGAAAATGGACATGAAAATCATCTAAATTGGCTCTTGTCGTTTGATTTGATATATGCATGACCCCATTTAGATTTGTAAGTCCAAAGATACGAGGTCCTACTTTTAGGGCCTAAATGCCTGAAATAGGCAGCGCATTAACACGCTGCCTATTTCATGCATTTAGGCCTCAAAAGTAGGACCCCATTGTGTTGCCAATGGGGTCCTACTTTTGAGGCCTAAATGCATGAAATAGGCAGCGCGTTAACGCGCTGCCTATTTTAGGCATTCAGACCCTAAAAGTAGCACCTTGTATCTTTGGACTTGTATATCCGAGTGGGGTCATGTCATATATCAAATCGAATGGCAAGATCCAATTTAGATGGTTTTCATGTCCATTTTCTCCATCAACTAAAACTATATTCATCAAATAATGTTGTTTATCAATTTTTGGCATACCCCCCCCCAAAATCAAGACCCCCATTTTGCTGTATGTATGTAAGTATGTATGTATGTATGTATATACATACATATATATCTATATGTATATATATGTGTGTGTGTGTGTGTGTGTGTTTGTGTGTATACACACACACATGTATGTATGTATGTATGTATGTATATATATATATATACATACATACATACATAAGTATATATTGATGCATATCTTGATGTATATATTTATGCATACAGTTTTGATTGATGGAGAAAATAGGCATGAAAACCATCTAAATTGGCTCTTGCCATTCGATTTGATATAGGACATGATCCCATTGGGATTTGTAAGTCCAAAGATACGGGGTCCTACTTTTAGGGCCAGAATTCCTAAAATAGGTAGCTTGTCAATGTGCTACCTATTTCATGCATTTAGGCCTCAAAAGTAGGACCTCATTTCGTCCTACATGGGGTCCTACTTTTGAGGCCTAAATGTATGAAATAGGCAGTGCATTGACGCGCTGCCTATTTCAGGCATTCAAGCCCTAAAAGTAAGACCCCGTATCTTTGGAATTACAAATCCAAATGGGGTCATGTCATACACCAAATCAAATGGCAAGAGCCAATTTAGATGTTTTCATGTCTATTTTATCGATTTAATAAAGGTATATGCATCAAATAATGTTGTTTATCAATTTTTGGCATACACCCCCAAAATCAAGACCCCCATTGGAAAGAAAGGTAATGAACACAAGTGCTTGTTCTTATGTTCAGGAGACATTAAAAAAGAGGCCTGGTAGCCCAAAAATGGCAGCGCATCAATGCGCTATCATTTTTGGGTTGCCAGGTCTCTTTTTGTTGTCTCACGAGCATACATATGGAGGTTATTATACAATATAACTAAGAAGTAGTATTGAAGTAGTTCTACAATTTGGATGCATTAAGAGCATTCATATAGCAAGGAAGAATATAATAATTGAATACATTTTTTTTTCAATACATATTGCTAGTGAGACTACCAAAAAGAGGCTCTACCCCTCATGATGTCTCTGGATACATAATATGAGATTGCTTGATGCTTGGATTGCAGCTGGAAACGTTGCGTGGGCAAAGCCACTATATGCCTCAAGTGTTGGAAATTGATGTATGGCTCAAGTGCTAGAATGTGCAAATCATGGCCAAAATCAAGACCCCTTAGAGATTCCATGAGGGCTATCCTTTTACTACTACACACATCACCTTTAGTCGAGGGCAGAACCATTCGTCATCACAGGCAGCAAGTTCATGGGACCCCATCCCATGATCCAAGGCATTATTCAAAGGTAAAGTATTTCTGACCATTCCCAAATTGAGTTTGCCAATTCCTAATCTGATTGATTTCATTTACTGGACTTGCAATGCTTGCAAAGCCCTTGCTTAAGCTTGAATGAGCCTCTTGATTTTGGGGGTATGATGGTCAAAAATGGCTTAACACGCCCAAAATCAAGAGGCTCATTCAAGCTTAAGCAAGGGATTTGCAGGTCTTGTTTTTGGGTGGCAAAAGCACGAAAAATGACAGCGCATTAAGGTTTTGCCATTCTTATGCTTCCCCCCTCCAAAAACAAGACCCCCAAGCTATTCATTGGAGACACCAAAATGAGGAGAAGGATGACGTGAGGAGTAGAGGAGCTGGTGAATGAGGGGAGGGACAGCCTTGGAATTGCCAGCAACAAGCATGATGCAAGGAGGTGACAAGGCAAAGAAGCAAGGAGGTGAGGAGGTGAGGAAGCAAGGAGGCGAGGAGGCAAGAGGCAGTCTTGAAGGGAAACAAGAGGGTGGAGGTGGCCAAAAGAGTAAGCAGGAAAGGGAGGGATGGAGATTGCTTGTAGGAAATGCTTGGATTAATGCTACAAATGCCTTTTTTTTTTTTGTGTTTTGCAGCATGAAATTTTTATGGCATTTTTCTTTTAAAAACTACAACATTGTTGTGATTAATTGCGCTACAAACAACTCAAGCGGTAAAGCACCATGGATTAGTACAACAATATACATCACAAATGGATGCATACACTCATATACATCACCGATGGATGCATACACTTATACTCACATCAATTTCCAATATTGTATTAGATGGACCCTTAGCATATATGTGTGCATAGAAGACCATTTCCTACATTGATCCCTGATTTCATAGTTAAATTATTCCCTTTCTCACATTCTAACATGTGAAGATTTAATGTACATGCATTATGGGCACATTATATTGCAGTTTATGACTAACTTTTTTTATGAATGCATGATACTTGTATATGGTCAAGGAAGGTATATTATCATTTTTGAATGACAAGATTACTCTATGCTCCATTTTATCCTATATTAGAAACTATGATCACTAGATATTACATAAATGTATTGCTCCATTATATCCTATACTAAAAACTATTTTGACCCAAATACATAATGCCAATTGAGGTTAGTACTCATGACAAGTGATGAAAACAATCTAATGGTATGAATGAGATCTTATAAATTTTGGATATATAATATGGGTACTATGTTGATTGAGCTATTTTTCTAAGGGAATATTTTCAACTTAATTACTAAATACATACTTACAATGGTGACCTGATTCCCATCTATATGTATAATCAAGTTTTACTTTGTGTTTAAAAAAAAGCTTTTGCATAAGGTTAAAATTCGAATAGTATTTATATTTGTTTAAGACTACCCATTGAGCTGGCTCCTATCCTTATATTGAACATGATAATGTTCATAAAGATTTTATGAATACAAATAGATAGCATTGGCTCTCTTTTTAGTGGTTGGGAATGAACCCTAAAAGTACCCTAAAACGACTATGTATTCCCTTATTTGTAGCACGGAAGTGATCATGGTAGAGTGGCATAATCCCTATTTTGCTTTTTTCATAGGTTTTTTTGCTACTCATGGTTGGCAGATATACCACGGCATAGATCCAAACAGATATTTGGTTTTTTGCTTCAACTTGCTTGACTAGACTTTCCTTGATGATTGTTCGATTGTGCATCATGAGTAGTCACTGGCTTAATTGATGCATTAAGTGCAATGTTTTCCTTAAAGTTTTTCATACTACAGGATACGAGTTTGCTTATAGGGTTGGAAATAGAAGCTTGTTAACGCTTGGTACATATTTTTTGTTAGATGCAGCAGGATACTAGTTACAGAGTGTCGGCCAATTATTTCACTTGAATCATGCTCCTCTTATGCTTGAGTTTATGGTCACGTATTGAGTTTAACATAATAGTCTACAGGATACTGGATGAGCACTCAACATAGTGGTTAGATGCATTCATTTCTAGTTCCGATAGAATTATCATTCAGACATTGGTCATAAAAGAAGTATGGAGGGCTAAAATCCTTTTTTGGCTCCCTAAGTTTTTTAAAGCATGGTATTGTCCAGATTACATAGGTATTTTCACTAAGCAAAATTAATCCTTATGATGAAAATGTGTTTTTTTTCTTTGACATAGTTAGTTATGTTTCCATGTTTTTGGATCGAATGTATGGATAATCTTCTGCAAGCATAAAAGACATGATATGTATATGTAGCACATGATCATGTTTACATATTTTCAGTCATATATTCTACCTTGTGATCTATCGTGGATGTTCAATCTGAGTAGCGTTTGCTTTTTTTATCGCAAATTTTATGTATTGTTATGTCTCGTGACCTCTCCACGACGACTCAAATTGATAGTATGGGGATGAAAGAGAAGTTAATTGTGAGTTTCAGGCATGCGTTCATTGTTGGAATATGTTTGATTTTCTTATGATCACATCAATTGTTCCAATGATATTGAGGGGAATAAGATGCTTGATGAGGTTCTCGCTCGCTTGAAACCTATTTAATCTTGCTCGCTTATTTGGGGCTGCTCGCTTTTCTCCGCTCACTTTTTGGTAATCCTCCTCGGTTTGCTCTTCTACAAAAAGGTAAAATGAGTAAAATTACAAAAAGGTTATGGTGACGAAAATAGGCTTTACATATAGTTTGATAGGTTATGTAAAGCTCATGCTTTACACATAGTTTGACTTTTTGTTTGGCATTTCACACCACTTCTAGAGAGCCTTGAAATCATTTGTTTTCTACATAATGTTGGAACATAAATTGATGCATCCTTTACATATAGTTTGACTTTTTGTTTAGCGTTTCACACCTACGTTAGGGAGGCTTGAAATCATTTGTTTTCTAGTGCTTGAAATGGGAATATGGTCTCAAGGTCTCCCTCTGTGTAGTGGTGGCACCTCCCATTTCATTTTCTCCAACTAAGGGCCGATGGGTACACTCCCATGGGCACCCATCTAGAAGAAGTATGTAATCTTCTATGGTTGGTAGATAGGCGACAAGCACGGCCAAATGACTTCTTAGGGCATGTGCTGCTCAATCCATTGTTGCCCTCTCGAAGGGGTCCAAGCGACTGCCTCCGGCTTGAGACAACGATCGATGCATGTCATGAACTGAGCGTCCTATATTGGAGAGCCAAAACTCTCTTACTCTTGCTCTCTCTCTCTCTCTAGCAGATGTATCAACTCTTTTAGTCTCAGACGCAGTTTGGCCTTTTAGAGACGTTAATGTATATCTCTCTACTTGGTAGAGTGTGAAAGGTGCACGGCTTGAAAGGTCATCATCTTCTTCTCTTATTTTGTGCATGGCGTGCTTGTAAACTCTTAACTGTTTCTGTTTCATCACCTTCGTCCGCCATAGCTTTCTCTGCTTCTTCTTCATCCTTCATGTAGCCTTCCAGCTCCCTTCCTTCCTTTACCTCCATCCATGGCCGCTTCCCTCGAGGCCGAGAATGGCACCCACACCAGACATGTCCACGATCTCCACCCTTTCGAGACCGATGCCCCCCCAATCGACCCCTCCGTCACCCAGCTCAAAACAGATCTCCCCGAGCTCCAGCAGGAACCTGATGGCCACCGATACCTCTTTTCCCAGGCCGGCGTCGAGGAGCTCTTCGCCAACGTCGAGGTTCCTCCCTGGCGCTCCCAGATTACCGCCCGTGGAATCGTCATCAGTGCCTTCCTGGGCGTTTTGTTCTGCGTCATCAGCCTCAAATTGGGCTTGACCACCGGCGTCATACCCTCCCTCAATGTCTCTGCCGGACTCTTGGGATTCTTGTTCCTCAAGTTGTACACGGCTTTCCTCACCAAGTTGGGTATCCCACATCGTCCTTTCACCAGGCAGGAGAACACCGTGATCCAAACTTGCGTGGTCGCCTGCTCTGGCCTCGCTTTTAGCGGTAAGCAGTTGCTTCACAGCTCCTTTTACAGATCGATCCATGAATAGGACTCGTGGTCCGTTTTCTGGTGGACACTCACTGCTTGAGGTGCTTGTGCTGGTGTGTTACCCTATTTGGTGTAACCACAGATACCTCAGCTTTTGAAAAATTTTAAGCACAAGTCGGCTCATTCCAGATTCGTTTTCGTTCTTCGATCCTCCTCATTATCTGTTACTCTCATCTATTCGCTCTTTGGAATTTCAGGAGGCTTTGGCACGTATTTGACTGGAATGGATCAGAGAACTTTTGGCATCATTCAAAGTCCCAGCGATAGTGAGTCAGATGTGAAGAACCCAAAGTTGGGTTGGATAATTGCATACCTGTTTGCAGTTGGTTTTCTCGGTCTTGTTGCCGTTGTTCCTCTACGCAAGGTATGCTTCTCCCCTAATTTCTACAATTTTCAAGCTTTGTTTTTGTCACAGTTAGCGTAAGACTAAAGCAAGTGACCTCTAAACCCTTCGTATGGTTTCCTCCGCAAACGCAGGTAATGATTATTGATTACAAGCTTACATATCCCAGCGGTACAGCAACCGCAGTGCTTATCAACAGTTTCCACACACCTCATGGATCCAAAAAAGCCATGTAATTGTCTTTTCGCTAAAGCTTATTCTTCACCATTGTGCCCAAGTATTGTAATTTGAAGACTGAATGACAGAGGGTAGCTGCTCTGTAGCTTCATCCCATCTTTCCTAATTTTTCTGGAGGCGTTTTAAATGAACAGTCTTTAAATTCTATTGCTCCACCTGATTTTTCCTCTTTTCTCCTATGTATACAGGAAGCAGATTACAGCCCTCGGAAAATATTTTACTTTCAGTTTTCTCTTTAGTTTATTCAAGTGGTTTTTTTCCGGACCCGGAGACAGCTGTGGATTTGACAATTTTCCCAGCTTGGGTTTGAAGGCCTTTGACAATAGGTAAGTCTTTTGGACTTCCTTAGCACTTGCCACTCTTTCTGGGAACAGTGAATTGTATCTTTGTTTCTGGGTGGCGCATTCTATGCTGATGAACGGGTTGTTTTGACTCACAACGTACAGATTTTATTTCGACTTCAGCATGACGTATGTTGGAGCTGGCATGATTTGTCCTCATCTTGTCAATGTCTCATTGCTACTTGGGGGTATCCTTTCTTGGGGTCTTATGTGGCCATTGATTTTGAACAAAGCAGGCCATTGGTATCCTGCAGATGCTGCTGCAGGTTCAAAATTAGAAGGTCTTTACGGCTACAAGGTCCGTTTGTAGCCCTCCACATCTGAATTCTCCTTTGTGGGTTATGTGGAGGTTGATATAGGCAAGATACTATTTGCCCCTTCTGACCTTCTAATAATGCTCTTCTGCAACCCAGGTTTTTGTTGCGATTGCCCTGATTTTAGGGGATGGCCTTTACAACTTCGTTAAGATAACCTCAATAACGGCAGCGTCACTGTACAAAAACCAGAAAAGCAAACTTCCATCAAGCCACCAGGAGGGTAAGTCCTCACTTTAGGATTGTGGTAGAAAGCTTTCTTGTTTTGTTGTATGAAAGATTGATATTATACGAAAGGCCCAACCTTACAGCTATGCTCATGCAAAGCTTCTGCTATTATTCTCTTTGGTATCTTATTCGTAATTGCTTCTTGTTGAACAGTCACAGAAGAGCTTCCTTATGATCAGCAGAGGAGAAATGCTTTATTTTTGAAGGATAGAATACCTGTCAAGGTAGCTGTAGCATGCTACGTTGCCTTGGCTGCAATATCCATTGGAGTCGTTCCACAAATATTCCATCAAATGAAGTGGTATTATGTTTTACTGAGCTATATTGTGGCACCAGTCCTGGGCTTTTGCAATGCCTATGGTTGTGGCCTGACTGATTGGAACTTGGCATCAACTTATGGGAAACTGGGCCTCTTTATCTTCTCAGCCTGGGCTGGAAAGCACGGTGGGGTTCTAGTTGGGCTTGCTTCCTGTGGAGTTATGATGATTGTTGTTGCCGCCTCATCTGATTTGATGCAGGATTTCAAGACAGGCTATCTTACTTTATCTTCACCAAGGTCCATGTTCGCAAGCCAGATAGTAGGAACTTTAATGGGATGCATTATTGCACCTTGCACATTCTGGCTTTTCTGGACTGCATTTCCTATAGGAGATCAGAATGGAGAGTATAAGGCTCCTTATGCTATAATATACAGAGAGATGGCCACAGTTGGAGTGCAAGGCTTGAGTGCTCTCCCAAAACATTGCCTGCAGCTTTGCTATGGCTTCTTCTTTTTGGCCATAGTCATAAACTTCCTCCGAGACAAGCCACTGAAAAAGTGGGCAAATTATATTCCAATTCCAATGGCAATGGCAATACCCTTTTATCTCGGACCCTACTTCGCTGTAGACATGTTTGTGGGGACTGTAATTGTCTATGTATGGGAACGAGTAAACAGAAGCAAGGCAGATCTCCTGGTTCCTGCTGTGGCATCAGGTCTAATCTGTGGCGATGGCGTTTGGACTGTGGTATCAGCTGTGTTGGCTCTAGCAAAGAAGAATGCTCCCATCTGTATGTATTTTATGAGCAGCAATTCATATAATGATCTGACCAACAGCAATACTATACCACAAGGCTGGTAGCCACCTTGGAGAAATCAAGAGACCTTTCTCACACTATTAATCTTGTAACTAAAAGGGCACTTATACGCAGCCAGGACGTGGGTATAATATTGATTTTCACAGGATTTCTTTTGTAACATATGTTTCATGGTGTAAATCTGAATCGCTATTGAATCTTCCTTTATTAGCATGGCCTAGGCAGTCCTAAAGCATGCATTTCGAGTACAGAATGTTGTCATGGAGGGAGTAGTTTTGTTTGCTGCCTATATTAAAGTCCATGCTCTTGCTTTTAGTTGTTACTTATGCTTTTATGTGAGATTTTGGTATTTTTTGCTTCATCGCTATGAAATAAAATAGTCTAGCAAGAGAGTTAGTGGAGCAATCACTACCATATTTTCCATGGTCCATCATTTTTGATGCACATCAGTTTAAGCATCCAATTCGGGAGAAAATGTAAAAACATTGGAATTTGTACTCACTCCATTAATAATGCAAAGAAGTTATGATTTTACAATAAAAGAATAGAGTTAGAGCATATATATCTTGCATAAACAAATAGCTTCATTAAATAGCTTTGTGAAGATCAGGGCTAGGAGGTTAATCTCATATGCAATGAACTCAATGCATAGCTCCTCATGATCCTTCGTTCAACCATTATGAAGTTTCATTACGGCATCCTTCACTCCCCTCGCAGTGAAGAGGGTTGGTTGGTTTAAGATGTGGGATGTGGCATATGTGAGAGGTCAGGGGTTGGTTGGTTTAAGGTGTCATATAATATGCGTGCATAGTTATACCATACCTAAGTGTCAGTGAGTGGGGAGGGAGACCGTCCCTCTAAAAATGTCCGTCAGAAGTCCTTAGAGTTGTTACTAAACAAAATGTTCAATAGTTCCTCCTTGTTCTGGTGAGCGAAATCTAGTTTCTTTCTACGTACGAGTACACGATACTCACGTAGTGTCTCGTTCGCTCGGAAGGTTGTTTTTGGTTTCGAATTTGACCTGACGACGTAAAGTCTTATACTCTTTATCGTACAATCATTACAAGGTACGGTCCTAAGAGGTGGTGGGCGAGTGGTGTGAGGGAAAGCATGCAAGGCAGACTCGTGTAGTGAGCGGGATCAGTTGATATGCTATATTTGAAAAGCCCTTCTTTAATCTCCTCTGGAGATACTACATTTTTCCATGTGATAGGTTTGTAGTTCCGAAACAGTGAAGCACTAGAACAAATGCCTAGAAAGAGGCACCCTGTCTCTTTGTGTTGTTTGATGATGTAGACTCGTCAGGGATGGATAAACCCGTGGGTGATTGCAACAAGATCATTTCTTGGAATTGTTGTAGAAATTGTTGATTGACAATAGTGTGGGAAGTAGGAAAACGCCCAAAGTAATCTGTAAATTCACCCCCGCTTGCCTAGCCTTTTTTCCTCTGTGTCAATCTAGTATTCGTTGTTGTAAGGGAGATCTGAGCACATAATCTTCGAATGAACTTTCTCACCAAGACATCTTCGCTTGTCATCTTCGAGCGAACTTTTTGAACACGAGTTGACATGAGGGAAATGCCTAGGGGACGCATTTTTCCAAAATCAATTGGCGAGCGGTAGACTTCGTCACGAGCCATTTGATTTTGAGGAAAGGCCTCCCTTGGGAAATGAAGTGCCTCCCTTGGGCATTTCCCTAGAGTCAAGATTTTGGGGACCCACATAGATAGCAATGGCAGATTCAACACCCTGCTGCCACCTTAGAATTTTGGGATTCTCAGCCATCTTCTAAGGAATGATGTCGACAACACAGTCCATCTTATTGATGTTGATAACTCGGACGTGGGGATGTGACTTCTGAAAAGAATCGGATGGCTAGATTCTATTTCCATCCGCCCCAGGATCTTGACATTGGGAGGAAACTTTGTGCATAGACTTCCCAAGAGCTATGGTAGAAGGATAAACGATTCAAGGACTTTTATTTGGTGATGGGTGAACTAAGGTGGAGCCCCACACATGGCAAGATTGCTAGCCCATGTCCAACGCTCAGCTAAGATGCATTTAACGCACCATGGGTGGCTCCAGTTTGTAAACCTCTTATGCGTGTATACATACAAACATCCTATGGGTGTTTATAGAGTAGCACACCATGGGCACCACCCACAATCATGGAAGGGTATGATTGCCCGCCCACGTCCATATGCATTCAATGTACCATGGACAAGCATGGGCAACTCTAGTCTATAAACACCCTTACAAGAGTTTAGAACTTCAAGTTGGTTTTCATTGTCTATTTCATTATTGTTTTCAACACCTTCGTGGTTGCCTTCTTCATTGTTTTCTTTGCTAACTTTACATTTTTTATTGCCTCATTCTTAATATTCTTTTAAAAATCTTCGTGTTTATCATCGAACAAAGATGAATATGGGTACGATGTTCATATTTTGGGAATCTTAAGGTACATGATGAGAATTGAGAGAGGTGAATCAAGATCAATAAGTAACTTGTTCTACTTGATTGATCTTGTGATTTTGAAGTTTTTGTTTATTTTGAATCTTTGTCACTCCCCACCTCTTTGAAGCCCCCCATCGCAAATCTCGCCTCCCTTTCTCATTCCGCTCGTTGTCATACTCAGTACTGATTCCAATGTTATCTCCACTTGCATTGTTGTATATCATATGCCATCTCAATTTTATAGGAAGACACCTCACATAGTATAGAGCTTAACCCAATTTGTTGCTTTTTTGGGAATTTATAATTAGAAGTGTTGAAAATTTTAAAAAAATATGCATTTTTTTTGTCTACCTAATCAAAGGCACTCAAACTATTATTTATGGACATTTGAATATATAGGGGGTTTAGATACAGATAAGGTTATGTGCCCCCCACGTGTTAAATATATAATCCAATGGTTAGGCCTTGTGATATTTATTTTTAAAATTTCCCTCAAGTTGTTTGAGGGTTGGTGAAGTATATTGAAAACGAATTCATTGGATTGTAAACATCCATATTCACAAGGATACTAGTCCTTGACATAATAAAGCTATGAAAAAAAAGTTTAGTGAAATTTGAGTAAGGAAAGGGTAAATTGGGCCCTTCATATGTGAAAAAAATCCCATAAAAGGAAAAAAGCCCAGCTAATCAAATACCAAGGCTACCTAGGCTTTGAAATTCGAGTTTGGGAGGACACCAATCCTAGTGGCAAGCTAAGGTGGGGCAACTTGTCCATTTAGAAGGCCCTTTGGCACTGACCCAAGGTACCCATCATCACGTGCCAAATCATCATACACAGTCAGCATGGCTATCACCTTCTCTTGCCACCTCATATTGCCACTCCAAAAAAAGACAAGTAATCAATGCATGTCATTTTCCACCATATGTCCACGGTGACACCTCAGAAGGTACATGTCATTTTTCACATTAGCTATGATGACACATTGTGCCACATCACCTGTGCCACATCATTTCATGCAAGGCCTATATGCCATCTCACCTTCACATTTCCATACAATTGTTGTGCCAATTCATCAAGGTGAGATGATATATCATCACTAGGCATGTCATATCATTATGCATGCATGGAAAACATGAGATCCTCTCATGAATGTAGACATAAAAGTCATAGGCATCATAATGTGCCACATTACCTTGTTCCTCTATGGATACATGCAAGATATGCTAATATGAAAATGATTACATATTTATAAAACATAATATACGTATCTAGTCATATGACCCGCTCAAAAATTTGATTTAATCATGTATCATGGTTATATGGATTGATTAAAAATTATAAGAACCACTTAATCTAGTAAAATATAAATTCACTGGTTAAAGGGCTTTCATATTTTTTGTTGTATTCATATTTTCATTGTGCTGAGCAAATCATTGTGTTGAGAATCCACATTTAATATTATATCTATCCTATCTGATTTAATCATATAGGATAATTATATGGCTTGACATTTTTCATTGTATTCGCAGATTCATCGTGTTGAGTAGATCATTGCATTGAGGATCCACATGGTCATGTATTCACATTTTCATTGTATTGAGGATTGAGATTGTCATTGTAGATCATTGGTTCATTGTGTGGAGGATTGACATGGTCATTGCATTGAGGATTCATTGTATTGAGTAGCTCACATGTGTATTCTTTGTATTGATTAGATCATGATTCAATGTATGAAGGATTGAAATTGTCATTGTAGATCATTGTATTGAGTAGTTCATTGCATAGAAAATTCACATTAGATTTAGGATTCACATGTATGACTTGATTAGGATTCATTATATTGAGTAGCTCATTTTATTTACTAGATCATTGTATTGAGGACTCACTATATCGTATTTCAGAATCACATGTATTGATTACTGTGTGTATTTTATTGATCCGACACTTTGATATATGGAAGAAGTTTACAGATGAATATTTTATTGCACATACAAACCACACGTGCAAATTTTAGGAATTTTGGATGCTTGCCCACACAAACGGCATCTGAACAACATGAAACTTTGAAAGGGCATGAAATTTATGTAAATAAAGACCTATAAAAAGCTTCACACTAATTCAACACTTTGATATATGGAAGAAGCTCACGGATGAGTGTTTTTTTGCATGTACACACAATGATGTGCAAAATGGTTTTTGATTGACATATGCTATGCAAGGGCTTGTAATTACTCAAATTAAGACCTTTTAAAATAATGGAAATGGGAAAAGGAAAAGAGAGGAACTACCATGCAAAAATTTATTTTATAGGGATCTTTTTCTTTTACAAAAGACACCTTTGCTAAATTTATAAAGAAAACATAGATGGCAAGTAGAGTAATGCAAGGAATATCTTTTGAGTTTTCCTAATAGTGTGGTGGTCTCTGTGCTGAAATTGCTTATTAAAAAAAAATGAAATTCAATTTTTGGTATCCATTGGTCCAAGTGATTGGTTTTGTTCAGATATCATATCGCCACATTGGCTCATTTGATGAGAAGGAGACCATTCATTTTTTCATTTTAGATGATAAGAACCATGACACATTTTTCATTTAGCATTGTCTCTTAGTACATGGAAAAATGGCTAAAAGATCAAGGATAATAATCTTAAGCGACATTACGTATGCTTTCATGGAGCATCATATCAATATGAAGCCTTAATCTATAAAAAATGCATGCTCCATGAAGTGCATTAGTGGTGGATATTCTATAGGTGACACATGTGCATCAAAGTCAAGAGACTATCATGATTTTGTTATGGTTGTATGCAAGGAGTTTGGTGGAGATGCACTAGTGGAGACATCATGTGGAGCGTTGGGAGTATCATGCTCTTGTCCCCTTGTAGGGTATGAAGGTGGAAAAGACATAGATAAGCATTCATATGAGAAGAACATCATCGATGATGAGAACATCACTAGCTTCCATTTGTGCACTACATCCATGTTGGGATATCTCAAGGTGTATGCCTCAGGCACACCTTATGTTTCTATGTGTGAGTGCTAGAGGCACAGTTAGGTGCCCACAAGCACAGTTAGGTGGTGGAGAGCCATATAGGATGATTGAGAGAATCTAGGAGCAGATTGAGGAGATGATTGTGGAGCTCTAAAGTCATCAGTGATGTCAGTGAGCATGTATGAGGTGCCTACTTAAGGACCTCACTCTTCTTCATTCTACAAGCAAGTAATGCAAGTATTCTGAGTTTGTGTCCACTCTTTGCTTTCCTTTCAGCTCTCCAACATGGTATCAGAGCCCTTTGATCCCCCTTGAGCCCATTTCTACCACATCATCATCTTCTTCTTCTTCTTCTTCTTCCCCATCTTCCTCCTTCTTCCCAAAATCTTAGAGAGCTTGGTTCTCCGCCTACAAACGACCATTGCCCAAACCCTCTGAGCTGGAAACTCCTCTAGTATGGGAAAACTTCCACTTGCAAGCAATTGAAGAAAAAACGTCTGTGGTGGCTGCCATTCTCCAAAAAACGAATTTCTTCTATTGCTCAATACTCTCTGCCTGCTCCGCCATTGCCTGAGCCCTCTTACGAGTAGATGGGCGACCTCAAGACGAAGATTTTGAGACATTTTTCAGGTCATTTGGTTCAGTAACGAGGGAGAAATTGTCAAAACTCAGTTTCAGACTGTAGCAACTCTCCCGGGCAAAAGTGCGCACCATTTCGTCCAATCTCTGTGCTGGACCTTCTCTGGTATATGAGCTTTCTTTTGTTTCAGAAAGCCCTCTTTTCCTTGCTTTGAAGAGTGAGCTACAAGCCCTCCAAGTTCAGCTTTTCAGTTTTGACAGTTTTGGACAAGTTTTTGAAGATGATGCTACATAAAATGCTACTCTAGCATTTTTGGTTTTTTGAAGCTTTCAATAACTTTAGTACAAGTGTGGCTTCAGTTTTGTTTTGAATTACTAGACCTGGTTTTGATTGGAAAGTATTTATTTTACCCACTTCTATGAAGCATGTAAGAAGAAGCATCATTGTTTGAATATTGGTCACTAGCCTTTGCTACATCAAGTGCTCATATTTTGGAAGTCTTTCAGTTATTTTTTCCTTGTAAGAGAGATAGACACTGCCCAATATTTGGGTTAGACCCTCTCATGGCTACCCTATTTAATCTCGAGAAGTTCAATGGAAAGGGCTTCCACACATGGCAAATGAAGGTGAAATTTGCATTGATGAGGGAGAACTTATGGGGACTTGTCAAACCGACTCCTACCGCTTCTTCTACAGCCTCCAATGCTGGAGAATCCTCAACTCCGACACGACTGGCAAGGGATCCAGCTAGAGAAGAAAAAGCATATGGTATCATTGCTCTTGCTTTAGGAGATGATTATATTCACCATATCTCTGACTTGGAGTCTCCTTCGGAAGCTTGGTAGAAGCTTGATATGATTTTTGGTGCTAGCTCTCACATCTCTAAACTATCACTTAAAATCTCTTTCTTTGAATTGAAGATGGCTAGTGGTACTACTTTAGCAGCTCATGTCAACTATATGCGGAGTCTTATGACTCAATTAGCTTCTATCAACTCTCCTATTACTCCAGATGATGCTATGGCAGTGTTACTTAAGAGTATGCCTGAAGATTATGATCACATTGTTAGCACTTTGAAAAATCTTCCTAATCCTAATCTTGAAGGTATTATCTCTGCTCTCCAAGAAGAAGAAAGGCATATGGAGCTCAGGAAAGGCAATGACACTGCTTATGCTGTAAAAGTCTAGAAGGGCAAGTAAACCCCTTGCAATCACTGTGGAAAGACAAATCACCTTTCAAAGAACTGCTTCAAAATTAATCCATGCAAGCACTGTGGCAAGAACAACCATAATGAGAAGTTTTGCAGAGCCAAAGCAAAGACAAAAAATGCAAATCTACTTATAGTTAATGAGCCTCCACAAGATGAGGCATCCTTTGAAGATTATGCATTTTAAACACATCTCTATGTATGCTCCATATCTCTCTTTTTACGTCAAGGTACTCAGCCTAGATAGTCCTCCAAAATGAATGAAAATAAACTATTGTGTTTTGTGTGTTTTGTAAACACCTCTGGTCACCTTATGATGTAGGCCATGTGTATGTTTTGTTCCATGGTACCTCCTGCAGACATTGTGTGCATGTACATGCAGGGGAGATAACTATTGGAAGGTCTTTCTGTATCCCTTTTTGTTTACCTTACACCCAAGGGAACCCTTGCTAGCATGAGAACCTAGCCATAGATTTATCCTTGACCACCATGAGATGGCATGAGAAACTATGAGACTAGATGTATCCTTGACATAGCTTGAGGCATTTCCTTGAGGGGGGGTTTGTTGGGATATCTCAAGGTGTATGCCTCAGGCACACCTTATGTTTCTATGTGTGAGTGCTAGAGGCAAAGTTAGGTGCCCACAAGCACAGTTAGGTGGTGGAGAGCCACATAGGATGATTGAGAGAATCTAGGAGCAGATTGAGGAGATGATTGTCGAGCTCTAAAGTCATCAGTGATGTCAGTGAGCATGTATGAGGTGCCTACTTAAGGACCTCACTCTTCTTCATTCTACAAGCAAGTAATGCAAGTATTCTGAGTTTGTGTCCACTCTTTGCTTTCCTTTCAGCTCTCCAACAATCCAATCAATGTCTTTAGAATCTTTTGGGATAATAGTATTGTGTCCCCTGTGGCAATTACTCTGCTTGTGTTAATTGAAATCCATATACCAAAATATCTACCTTGTCCAACTATAGAATATCAAGTCTTGGACAATTCTATGGTGCCCTCTTTCCTTTCTGGGATCGAACTCAGGACCTCTAGGTTTGTCTTCCTTGTTACCACCATCTTTGGGTTATAGCGACGCATGAAAGCATCCGTGGACTTGGTAAGAAAACATTACACCTCTATTGACTTAGTTTTTTATCCTTCCTTTTTTACTTTTAAAACTTTAGCAATCTAGAAAGCGATTCCACTAAGGCCGTCTATTGCTAACACAGCAACCATCATACCCACCACTAACTCCTCGATGCTATCACTACATATTTCTTGAACCCTTTCCTTGGCTTTTTTGGACTTTTTTGCTCCAAGGTTCATTTCTCTTTCCCCCCCAAGGTAGTTCTTCTTTGGGGGTGCAAGCAAAGGTACTACAAGAAGCATTCATATGTGCATCTCCAAAACTTCTTTCAATGCATTGTGGCCAACTAAAATTTGAATATCTTGGGTCTCATTTGTCTGCTCGTTCATGAAATTGGGATGAAAATAATGTTTCCACCATGTCCACACCACATCTTTAAAATATGTTGCAATAGCATGGTGGATTGTCTCTCTAATGTCATTGTCTACATCCCTACCCTCCTTTTTTGCTCATTACACCTCCCTCACTGATTATAAAGGTTGTAATGGTGCAACATATATTCCATGCTATAGAACACACTTGAAAAGCTTAGATCCTTTGGTTGGAGCCCAAGGAGGCGATCTGGAATAGAACTTCCACCACAAGAATGTCATGCCACACAGATCTTTCTTGATTCAAAATAGCTATTGAAAGATTAGCTTGTTCAACATCTTGATTCATCATTCTTTGATCCTTTTCCAATTTTTTGCCATACTCAGCACCTTCGGGGCTGCTATCTTGTATGAAGTCTTTCAAGCATTAATAGAAGGTTCCTTTCTTTAAAAAAAAAGAACATCTTGATACATCAACCAGCTTAGTCATGGTCACCAAATACAAAGCATTTGAAGTCAATTATTTTTTCAATGTTGTTTAACACTATATTAGAGAACTTGGTAATTTTTAGATAGTTTGGGAATTCCCTACATGGTTAAGATTTGGCCACATGGTCAAATCTTGACTCCTTACTTGAAAGTGGAATCCACCCTTAACACTTTATTAGGGGATCTTCCCAATAAGGGGTTAAGATTTAGCCACATGGTCAAATCTTACCCCCTTATTTGAAATTGGGACTTAGGAGATTCCCAAATTCTCTACTATAGTATTATGCTTGCAATTATTGGTTTTGGCATGTATGCATCCTATAAAATGCGGATCATTGCATCTCCATCCCATGCTTTTCCTTCTCAACTTTATGTAGAAACACCTAAACATCTGATCAATATGGTCATGCATGTGTACACCAAAATAAATCCTAATTTAACTTTATGAAATATGCCTTTTTTTGCAAGCATGCAAAGATATACCAACACAACTTGATTCTTATTCTCTCTTGATGTGTTGTCAAGTTGGACCTACAATGCTTTTGGGAAGAGGTCATGTGGGATTCCTCAATTCATCATTTAAAATTGAAACTGATAGATTAGGATCATTTCTTACATTTGCTGTTGCTAAATAAACCTTGGGGATTAATACACCATGGTGGATCATGCAACCAACCATGTGATATGTGATGGAGTTCTTCTCTTTCAAATCCTTGGCCACTCGTTTGGAGTGAGGAAGATTGGTCTTCTTTTGATCCATCACATCAATGATGATGGTCGGGAATTTCTTAGGATGTTGCATTAGGGGAGAAATGGGGTCTCAAAAGGGCCTCCAATTAGCGTTTCCTAATTTCAAGGGATTAGAGAGGGATTTGAGGTATACCAATGGGAGTGCTAGAAGGTGTGGGGCAATGGCATGCTGAGGTGGAGGGTGGGAAAGCCTTCAAAGAGCCCCTATTGTTTGCTCCCCTTACCCTGGGGACCACCCAAACCATCCCCCCCCCTTAACCCACGTTTGACCCTCCTACTCAGCTACACCTCCCCCACATGAGCCCAAATCTACCTTCAATGAGGTAGTAGGCCCCTTGTGGTTAATTTTTCTTCTCCCTTCCATCTTTTTAGGGCCTCTAACCCCCCATTGTTCTGGTCTAGCTTGCCATTACCTCCATTTTTGAATTGTGAGGCTGCCCTCCCTGCATTTGCCCTCTTCCCCCTCTTTCTCTGCTCCCTCCTGCTCTGGCATGCTTGCTACAGCTCCTCTCTCTCTCTCTCTCTCTCTCTCTCTCTCTCTCTCTCTCTCTCCCTCTTCCATTTGTTGTGTACCTGCCCCCCAACCCCCCCTCTCTCTCTCCCTCTCCCCTCTTTCTCTCGCGTTCCTTTGTTGGTGCTGCTCTATCCTTATCCATCTCCCTCTTTTGTGCCTATGTTGGAGCTACTCTGTCCCTCTCCCTCTCCCTCTCCTGTGCCTCTGTTGGTACTACTTTGTCCCTCTCCTTCTCCCTCTTTTGTGCCTCTGTTAGAGCTCCATTACCCTATGTAGGAGTCCCATTCTTGTTGTTGCAACCTTTGCAAGCATGGTGACGAGCAAGGCTACAAGATTATGCAATGTTGTGACCTCTTCTGTCTTCCACAACACCAAAAATGGATTGGATGAGTGGATCCCTTGCACGTGTAGCTTAAATGATTGGATAGTGATGAAAGGATTGGCCAAAGGTCCACATAAGCTTCCCAAGAGCAAGAGAGGTGATATCTTGCATGAGTGGAAGGGGCGCATCTTCAAGTTCAAGTTTGAGTAGAAAGGATGGCTCGCAAAAGTGAACCATGTTTATATGGGAAAAGATATGCGGCTTCCTCCATCATTCAATCAATCTAGGATACCATCACACTGTGAGCCTTTCTATCTATGTACCTTTTTCACCTGTAAGTGTAATGAGTCCTTGGAAATTTTGTGTTTGGTTTCTAAGAGCTCTTATTCATGGCAGATGTTTCCCCTTCTGACTTTGAGGAGTGGGAGCTAGTTGAGTCATTTATAGGCAAGTTCACTATGATTCATGAGGATTTAGGTAAGCAAATGCATGCATGGGAGAAGTTGGCCTCCTTGCGAATGAAGAATGTGTATTGGTATAATCCAACATACATCACTCCAATGACATCATCAAGCTATGACTGTCTGCAAACCATTGCACCACCACAACTTCAAGACATGGATTGTAGCAATGTGGACTCGAGGACATTGCAATCATACAAGGACAAGATTGCGAAGGATGTGGGCATGGCCATGAAGTCTACATTTGGATTTAAATCGGCAAAGTTATCTTGGTTTATGTCTCTACACATTTTTTCTTCTTTGTTTCAGAGTATACATATGCATAGAACAAAAACTATGTGGTCCTGCAAGCGTGTAGATGAAAATGCTCTTGAAGATTTACTTGGGATGAATTGGGGAACCAGGTCAGGTGATCAAAAGGGTGATGTGTTTCAATGTCACGCATGTAAAGACAATGAGGTTAGTGGATACCATTTGTCATGCCAAATGTTGTATTTAGCTTTTCCTAGAAGAAAACAAATAGCCAGTGGCTTCCACTAGACTCTAATGATGAAGAAAATACGAGGGTAAGTTTGTCTATTGATGTTGAAGAGGGAGATGTCAAGAAAGTGAATATCACATCGCAATGGACTCTAAGGGATGTGCAAGAACTCCTATTGGTCATGGAGGACGACATGTCAGAGTCCTTCTACTTTACCTTAAATGGTGGTAAAATCAACCACCACCATGTGGAGAAGTGAATGCATAGTGCCAATTTCATTCCTCCTGCAACTTTGAGGATTGTTAACAATGTGTTTGACTAGTGCAGCATGACAAAATATGAAGAGGGGAGAGGAGAAGAGTGGAGATGAGGAGAGAGGGCACAACTAGAGAGCACACCACAAAATGACTATTTGTACACTAGATTTAGTTGAAAATGTAGAATATATACAAACCCATTTAGGGTTATGGTTAGGGTTAGGGCATCTAACCCTTTCCTTAATAAAACTCTATTGGGTTAGTGCTATGCACATATGATCACATGATGTTGAGCGTGATCTCTCAACACCTTCTCTCAGGATCAACGTCATGAACTAGGCCTTTCCTCAAGATGGTGATTCTATGAAATTGAAGAAGAATTGAGCATTACATTCCATCACACCCCTTTAATGGGAATGTCCCTCCTTTGTGTCAAACCAAGAGCTTGTCGGTGTTTCTCGAAAATCTCTTTACCAAGTAGTTTGGTAAAGATGTTTGCAACATTCTCTTTGGTATCACAATGCTACAGTGTGATGTCACCAAGTAACACTCTTTCTCTGATGAAGTGCTCTCTGACATCAATGTGCTTTGTCTTAGAGTGATATACGGGATTCTTGGCCAATGCTTGAGCCGATTGATTATCATAGTATATTGTTGTTGGCTTTGACTCGTCAAAGTAATATGTTTTTGACAATAGTCTTCTGAGCCATATAGCCTCACACGCACCTATAATGAGTGTTCTATATTGTTCTTCAGTCGAAGATAAAGAAATAGTTGGCTATTTGTTGGGGACAACCATGATATAGCACCTTGACCTAGGAAAAATGCATTCCTAGTCTTATGACCTCTGGCATAGTCATTGTCATGGTATCCATGCAACCGTGGATGACTTCCTACGTATTCTATCCCAAACTATCTTGTACCTCTGATGTATCTCAAGACTCTTTTGGCTGCATTTGAGACTGTTTTGGATTTGCCATAAATTGTGCTAGTAAACTTACTGCATAACGAATATCTGGTGGTGTGATAGTCAGATATATCAGAGATCCAATGAGCTGCCTATAGTATCTGTCATTGACTATATGCTTTTTTGAATCTTTTAAAAGTTTCAAAGTATGTTCCATGGCTGGGTGGTATGGAAGAGAGTGTTGCTTTGAAATTGTATATCTTGATGCTCACAGATACGTAAAAGATAACCTCAAATTTTCTCAAGAATGATTATACCTATTATGCTCATGGATCTAGGAGGCATTACTCAAACTATTAATGTTAAGGAAATGATGATGAGTGTCTCCTAATGTATTTTTTGATCCCTTTAAGTAAGCAATGGTGACATATGTATTTTGACCTTGGTATAAATAATGGAGTTTTGATGAAATGTTGATAGAAAAATGAGATGGAACATAATTGTAAGCGAGGGTCTCATCAGCCAACCTCTTTGGCTGGTCTTTGTAGTGGATAAAGCAATCTCTGTAATTGTCAGCAATTACAAAGTGCATGAAGGCCATGATGTCCTTCCCCTGTGCATCCATCAAGATGCATCCTTTCTAAGTGCTGTCATAGAAGATCGTACCATCTCCCGGAGGCACGTCTATATTATCTGAATTATCCGCATCCCCAATAGCACCCCTCCCAAAGCATTGTGCCATGCATCCCCCACTACTCTCCCTACTACTACGCCTACTACCATGTTGTGTTGAGCTAGTACACTGGTCACGGGACTACATGGATCACGTGTAGTTGGAGAATCGAGTCTCAACTGCAGAGGAGTATGCCGATGGATCTGCGAGACAGAAGGACCTCTTGATGGCATGGGGGAAGGGGCATAAGACAGCATGGGGGAAGGGGCTCGGCTGTGTAACCGGCTGGGCTGTGTTGACTCCGTTGGGGTAATCTCAACTAGTGTGGGGTTGGGGTGGTTTGGATTCTATAGTGCCGACTCCTGGGGGGTGTTTAGAGTACCCGTCATGTAGCTGTATAACTCCCCAAGACTGGGAGGGTGCCCTAAAAGGTTATATAACTCCCGAAAGATGGTCTCCCGAAGATCAAGTGATCCTGAAGAGCTTCCTAGCCACATGATGAACTGGAAAAAAGAAAAAAAGAAGATTACTGATGAGCTGAGAAGAGAAAAAGAAGAGGAAAGGAGAGAGAGAAATTACCACGAAAAGAGAGGGAAAGAGAGGATAAAAGAGAGGCAAATATAGGAAAAGAAAGGCAAATCCTTTTCTTGGAAGTGGAAGTGGAAATGGAAAGGGAAAGGGAAAGGGGAGAGGAAAGAGAAAGGAAAGGAAAGGGAAGGGAAGAGAAGAGAAGGGAAGGGAAGAGAAGGGAAGGGAAGGGAAGGGTCAAACTATCGGAGCGCATCTATAGACGCGTCTGAACAGTACGTCTATTTTCGTGTATAATAGCGCATCTATAGATGCGACTATCTGTTTTTGAAAACAGAGTAGACGTGCCTGTAGATGCGCCTCTAGATGCGGTTTTAGATGCACTCTGAGACGCATCCATACATGCGCTCTGACACACGGACTATTCTAAAAAGTCAAAAAGGACATGCGCCTGACACAAAAAAAGCATAACACTGATACCAAAATCATTCGTTTCTTGGATATGACAAAGGACGAATCCAAAGAGAGCAACTTTCAAAGAAGATCAACTGTAAAGAGGCTTACCTTGGATAGAGGTATGGAAGCATCTTGTCCTTCTTCAAAGTTGCTTCTCTTCCTTGTTCACCCTCTTCTCTTATGTGCTTGGAGATGATTCTGTAAGCTTGGAAGTAAGTGTGGGTGCCTGGAGATAAGTATCGAACTATGGATCTGTTAATAGCAAAGCAAGAAAGCCATGTGAAGCTTATGTGAAGAAAAGCAAAGTAACCGTGCTAAAAGTAGATTTGAAAGCCACGTCTATAAGCGCGTCTAATGGTGCATCTATACACGCATCTAAATACACATATAATTGCATGTCTAAATACATAGAGTAGATGCGGTTTTAGATGCGCCTATAGATGCGTACACAGAACAGACAGATGCAGTTTTAGACGTGCCTTTAGATGCACCATAGAGTTTTAAGATTAAATATTTGAAGAAAAGCAAATTTTTTCGGGTTGTTTGTTTGCAAGATGTCTTCATCTTCAACAAGTAGCTCCAGTGAGGATGAATCCCTCTGTATCCACCATCGTGAAATGTGGTTGGAGCAAAAAATCAAATGTATGTGTGATCGATGTCTAGGAAACATGTATCGTGCATGTAGGATTACACTTAATCACATCTCAAAGTATGGAGAATGGGATGCGACTGTAAACATGGTAAGTGTTAAAGAGTTAAGGTTGATTGAGATACCTATGGGTGTTCATATGTTCGAGTTATGATCCCATTTTAATTTGATACAGGATGCAGTGCCACACCCACATATGTTGCCCTATGCTCTTCATGAGGAGGTGAAGCATCGGCGATATGAGGTGGGATCTTCAGGAGGGACTGTTACAGATGCATGGAGTGATGGTGATAGTAGTCCTCCACCATTACCTCATGAAGCCATGGAGGAGGAGGTGTTTGATGATATGGTGCGGGATTTATATGTCCATCAATCTGAAGGGAGGGATGATAGCATGGAGCAGGATGATCTTTTTACCGCAGCATCAAATCCATTGTTTGAGGGGTGCACATTCTCTGTTCTATGTGTCTCCCTTGAGTTACTAAACTTGCAAACCATCTATGGATGGAGCAATGCAAGTTTGAATGCATTACTCAAGTAAGCTTTAAATTCTATTTTGCAAACATGGTGAATTATGCTAGTGGGTCAATTACTCGAATACTTTTCCTCATTTATGGTCTTCACGTGCAGGCTATTGTGTAAAATGCTTCCAAGGGAGAATAAATTACCGACCTCAAGAGATATGGCAAGGCAACATGTGACCTCTCTTGGAGAATTAGATCACAAGCGCATCCATGCATGCGTTAATGATTGCATTTTGTTTCGTGGACCACATAAGGATGCAAGACAGTGTCCTACTTGTGGAGAGGCAAGATATAGAGCAGATCTCAAAACTTTGGATGTGCCTCGTAAGGTTCTGTGACATTTTTCCATAATCCCTCGCATCCAACATATGTTCAAGTGCAAATCCATTGCAGAGCTCATGTCATGGCATTCCTCCCATCGATCAACCGATGGCAAGTGGAGAACTCCCGTAGACACTCCCGCGTGGAAGCATATTGAAGACACATGGCCAAGCTTCAAGGAAGAACCTAGGAGCTTGAGACTTGGATTGGGTATGGACAGTGTGAACCCATTTGGTCTCAAATGCACCTCTTACAGTGTATGGCCAGTGATATTGGTGAATTATATTCTTCCACCCTCTATGGCTATTAAGAAAGACATGTTATGTTGTCCCTTCTAATTCCAGGGAAACATAAAGTCAAAATCTTGACGTTTATTTGGAGCCTTTGAGATATCAAGAGAAATCAAGAGACCTTTGAGAAATCAAGAGACCTTTCTCACACTATTAATCAAGAGAAATCAAGAGACCTTTCTCACACTATTAATCTTGTAAGTATAAGGGCACTTATACGCAACCAAGACGTGGGTATAATATTGATTTTCACAGGATTTCATTTGTAACATATGTTTCATGGTGTATGTCTGAATTGCTATTGCATCTTCCTTTATTAGTGTAAATCTGAATTGCTATTGAATCTTCATTTGTAACATATGTTTCATGGTGTAAATCTGAATTGCTATTGAATCTTCCTTTATTAGCACAGCGTAGGCCGCATGCATTTCGAGACAGAATGTTGTCATGGAGGGAGTTGTGAAAGTAGTTTCATTTGCTGCCTATATTAAAGTCCATGCTCTTGCTTTTAGTTGTTTCTTTTGCTTTTACGTGAGATTTTGGCATTTTTTGCTTCATCGCGATGAAATAAAATAGTCTAGCAAGTTAGAATTAGTGGAGCAATCACTAACATATTTTCCATGGTCCATAATTTTTGGTCCACATTAGTATAAGCATCAAATTCGGGAGAAAATGTAAAAACATTGGAATTTGTACTCACTCCATTAATAAAATAGTTATATGCAAAGAAGTTATGATTTTACAATCAAAGAATAGAGTTAGAGCATAACATAGCGTGATGAGGCATAAACAAACAGCTTTATTAAATATTTTCCATGGTCCATAATTTTTGGTCCACATCAGTATAAGCATCCAATTCCGGAGAAAATGTAAAAACATTGGAATTTGTATTCACTCCATTAATAAAATAGTTATATGCAAAGAAGTTATGATTTTACAATCAAAGAATAGAGTTAGAGCATAACATAGCATGATGAGGCATAAACAAATAGCTTTATTAAATAGCTTTGCTAAGATCAGGGCTAGGAGGTTAATCCCATATGCAATGAACTCAATGCATAATCCCTCATGATCCTTTGTTCAACCATTATGAAGTTTCATTACGACATCCTTCACTCCCTTTTGCAGTGAAGAGGGTTGGTTGGTTTAAGATGTGGGGTGTGGCATATGTGAGAGGTTAGGGGTTGGTTGGTTTAAGGTGTCATATAATGTGCGTGCATAGTTATATAAGACCCAAGTGTTGGTGAGTGGGGAGGGAGATCATCCCTCTAAAAATGTCCGCTAGAAGTCCTTAGAGTTGTTACTAAACAAAATGTTTAATAGTTCTTCCTCGTTTCGATGAACAAAATCTAGTTTCTTCCTACGCACGAGTACACGATACTCGCATAGCGTCTTATTTGCTTGGAAGGTTGTTTTTGGTTTCAAATCTCAATTGACGATGTAAAGCCTTACAGTCTTTATCATACCATTATTATAGGGTATGGTCCCAAGAGGTGGTTGGTGTGTGGAGCAAGTGGTGTGAGGGAAAGCATGAAGGGCAGCCTCGTGTAGTGAGCAAGATTAGTTGATATGCTATATTTGGAAAGCCCTTCTTCAATCTCCTCTGGAGATACTACATTTTCCCACGTGATAGGTTTGTACTTCCGAAACAGCGAAGCACTAGAACAAGTGCCTAGAAAGAGGCACCCTGCCTCTTTGTATTGTTTGATGATGTAAACTCCTCTGGGATGGATAATCTCTTGGGTGACTGCGATGAAATCATTTCTTGGAATTTTTGTAGAAATTGTTGACCGACAACAACGTGGGGAGTAGGAAAACACCCAAAGTAATATGTAAATTCATCCTCGCTTGCCTAGCCTTTTTTCCTTTGTGTCGATCTAGTATTCGTTGTGTAAGGGAGATCTGAGCACATAATCTTCGAATGAACTTTCTCACCAAGACATCTTCGCTTGTCATCTTTGAGTGAACTTTCTGAACATGAGTTGACATGAGGGAAATGCCTAGGGGAGGCATTTTTCCCAAATCAATTGGCAAGTGGCGGAACCCCATTGTGAGCCATTTGATTTCGAGGAAATGCCTCCCCTGGGAAATGAAGTGCCTTCCTTGGGCATTTCCCTAGAGTCAAGGTTTTAGGGACCCACATACATAGCAATGGTAGATTCAACTCCCTGTTGCCACCTTAGAATTTTGGGATTCTCAACCATCTTTTAAGGAATGATGGCGACAGCACAGTCCATCTTCTTGATGTTGATAGCTCGGGCGTGGGGATGCAACTTTTGAAAAGGATCGGATGTCTAGATTCTCTTTCCATTAGCCCTAGGATCTTGACATTGGGAGGAAACTCTGTGCATAGACTTCCCAAGAGCTATGGTAGAAGGATGAACGATTCAAGAACTTTTATTTGGTGATGGGTGAACTAAGGTGGAGCCCCACACACAAATCATGGCAAGATTGCTAGCCCATGTTCAACCCTCAGCTAAGATGCATTTAATGCACCACGGGCAGCTCCAGTTTGTAAACCTCTTATGCGTGTATACATACAAACATCCTATGGGTGTTTATAAAGTAGCACACCATGGGGACCACCCACAATCATGGAAGGGTATGATTGCCCGCCCATGTCCATATGCATTCAATGTACTATGCATGGATGATTTTTTCAAGTTAGTTTCCTTAAGAAACTAAAATGTTATATTGGCTTTGAAAGTTTGTATGCCCTAATAAAAATAAACGTTTGAAAAATTCGCCAAGATTTGAAACTTTTTTGCAAAAAAAATTAAAGTTTCGCCAGGATTTACATTTTTTCCTTCAAAATTTAAAATTCAAAATATAAAAAAGTACTACATTCTACCAATATTGTGAAACTAAAAAAATGAGCTTGAAAACTTTCGCCAAGATTTTATATTAATACATAGGCATAGCTTCGATAAAAACATCCTTGGTACTATGGACAAGCATGGGCAACTCTAGTCTATAAACACCCTTACAAGAGTTTAGAACTTCAAGTTGGTTTTCATCGTCTATTTCATTATTGTTTTCAACACCTTCGTGGTTGCCTTCTTCATTGTTTTCTTTGCTACCTTTACATTTTTTATTGTCTCATTCTTAATATTCTTTTAAAAATCTTCGTGTTTATCATTGAACAAAGATGAATATGGGTATGATGTTCATATTTTGGGAATCTTAAGGTACATGATGAGAATTGAGAGAGGTGAATCAAGATCAATAAGTAACTTGTTCTACTTGATTGATCTTGTGATTTTAAAGCTTTTATTTATTTTGAATCTTCATCACTCCCCACCTCTTTGAAGCCTGCCATTGCAAATCTTGCCTCCCTTTCTCATTCTGCTTGTTGTCATACTCAGTACTAATTCCAATGTTATCTCCACTTGCATTGTTGTATATCATATGCCATCTCAATTTTATAGGAAGACACCTCACATAGTATAGAGCTTAACCCAATTTGTTGGTTTTTGGGGAATTTATAATTAGAAGTGTTGAAAATTTTAAAAAAATATGCATTTTTTTTTGTCTACCTAATCAAAGGAACTCAAACTATTATTTATGGACATTTGAATATATAGGGGGTTTAGATACAGATAAGGTTATGTGCCTCCCATGTGTTAAATATATAATCCAATGGTTAGGCCTTGTGATATTTATTTTTAAAATTTCCCTCAAGTTGTTTGAGGGTTGGTGAAGTAAATTGAAAATGAATTCATTGATTTGTAAACATCCATATTCACAAGGATACTAGTCCTTGACAAAATAAAGCTATGAAAAAAAAGTTTGGTGAAATTTGAGTAAGGAAAGGGTAAATTGGGCCCTTCATATGTGAAAAAAATCCCATAGAAGGAAAAAAGCCCAGTTAATCAAATACAAGCTACCTAGGCTTTGAAATTCGAGTTTGGGAGGACACCAGTCCTAGTGGCAAGCTAAGGTGGGGCAACTTGTCCATTTAGAAGGCCTTTTGCACTGACCCAAAGTACCCATCATCACATGCCAAATCATCATACACAGTCAGATTTTGGATTCTGGTGCTTCATTCCATGTTACTCCCCATAGGGAATGGTTCTCCACTTATGACAGTGGAAAGACAGGTTGTGTGCATCTTGGAAATGACTATGCATGTGACATAGTGGGAGTAGGTGACATAAAGTTTTCTTTTGCAAATGGGTCTGCATTTATTTTGAAACATGTGAGACATGTGCCTAAGTTGACCAAGAGTCTTATTTTAGTGGGTCAGCTAGATGATGCTCGTTTTCACACCACTTTTGGCTTTCAGAGTTGGAAAATTCAAAAGGGCTCTATGCTTTTGGCCAGGGGTGCCAAGTGTGGGACTTTGTATCCCTTACATGTATCAGGGGTATTTGATCATGTTGTTGCAATAACCGAGCAGCCAAGCACTTCTTTGTGGCATTGCAGGTCGGGGCACATGAGCCAGAATGGAATGAAACTCTTATGCCGTTTGGGTTATGTACCGCATTTGAATTCTCTGATTTTGAATTTTGTGAGCACTGTCTCTATGGGAAGCAGACTAAATCAGCCCATAAAAGAAGGGGAAAGAAAGAGTTTGAAAAGCTTGATTTGGTGCATTCAGACGTATGTGGTCCCATGCCTACACGGTCATTAGGCGGGGCTGAATACTATGTGACATTCATTCATGATGCAACTAGGAAAGTGTGGGCTTATGCTATAGCTCGAAAGAGTGATGTGTTCCATGTATTTTAGAAATGGCTGGCCTTGGTTGAGAATCAGTCAGGTAGAATGCTTAAATGCCTATGGACTGACAATGGTGGAGAGTATCTCTCTCATGACTTTCAGCATTTCTGTGAGACACGTGGGATTAAGAGGGAGCTCACATCCCCTCGTACTCCAGAGCAAAATCCAGTTGCAGAAAAGATGAACCGTACCATTCAAGAAAGGTTGCAATGCATGCTTTCCAATGCAAGTCTTTCTAGTGGTTTTTGGGCTGAGGCAATGAAGATTGCAGTGCATGTGATCAATAGATTACCTAGTAAGAGTTTGGATGGTGGTATTCCTGAAGAGGCATGGAGTGGCAAGAAGCCCTCTTACTCTCATTTGCGTATATTTGGGTGTGAGGCATATGCACATGTGCCGAAAGAGCTTCAAAAGAAGCTAGATCCTAAGTCTAGGAAATGCATCTTTCTGGGTTATGGTGAAAGTGGAGAGATGGGCTATCGTCTCTGGGATCCACAAGCAAAGAAGATCATACGTAGCCATGATGTAGTCTTCAATGAGAAGAAGCTACATAAGGCATCCATGAGGGATGTGGAAATGAGGAGAATCACTTTCCAGGATGTGAATCCACCTGCATATGTTGATAGGCAGCAAGCTGTCCATGCACCAAATATGTAAGAAATGGTACCACCGAGTACTCCCACAAGTATACAATCAAGGGTAGATGATGGATCATCTATTGGTGGAAATGATGAGCCCAATGTGGCTGATATGCAAGTGGGACAGCGAGCTGAAATGCCCTTGAGAAGATCTTCTAGAGTGTCTAGACTGCGTGATAAGTTTATTCCAGGGGTAGACTATGTGATGCTTACTGATTGCGGGGAGCCTTCTTGCTATAAAGAGGCTATGATGCGCGAGGATCAACACAAGTGGGAGTATGCTATGCAATCAAAGATGAGTTCACTTATGAAGAATAAGACTTGGGACTTGGTTTCTTTGCCACATGGAAAGAAAGCATTGCCATGTAAATGGGTCTACAAAATGAAGGTCACAGGTGATGATATGCCTAGGTACAAGGCCCGTTTGGTTGCGAAAGGGTTCAAGCGAGAGAATGGTGTGGACTTTGATGAGATATTCTCTCCGGTTGTGAAGATGACCACACTTAGATGCATGCTTGGATTAGTGGCATCAGAGGATATGGAGCTTATGTAGATGGATGTCAAGACAGCTTTCTCGCATGGGGATTTGCATGAGGAAATTTACATGGTGCAGCCGGAAGGCTTTGAAGAAAAGGGCAAAGAGCATTTAGTTTGCAAGCTAAAGAAGAGTCTCTATGGTCTTAAGCAAGCGCCTAGAGAATGGTATCACAAGTTTGATGCTTTCATTCGGTCCCAAGGTTTTAGAAGGAGTGAAATTGATCACTGCCTCTATACTAAAAGGGCTAAGGATAATAGCCTGATAATCTTGGCACTATACGTGGATGATATGCTATTGGCTAGCAAGAATACTTATGAGCTCGATGCATTAAAGGCCAAGTTGCATGAGGCCTTTGATATGAAGGATTTGGGATTTGCAGGTCATATTCTTGGTATGCGCATCACGCGTGATCGGAGTAGGAAACTCCTTTGGCTTTCACAAAAAGAGTATGTTACAAAAGTATTGCAACGTTTCAATATGGAGGGGGGGAAGGCAGTGAGTACTCCATTGCCTCCATATGTGAATCTGAGTCATACAGATAGTCCCAAATCAGATGAGGAGAGGGCCATGATGGCCAAGGTTCCTTATGCATCAGCAGTTGGGAGTCTTATGTATGCTATGATAGCTACTAGACTAGACATTGCATTTACAGTGGGAGTTGTTTGCCGGTATATGGCTAATCTAGGAAAGAGGCATTGGGAGGCAGTTAAGTGCATCATGAGGTACATGAAGGGTACCAAGGAGATGTGCATTTGCTTTGGTAAAGGAGACATGCGTGTACTTGGGTACACAGATTCAGACTATGCAGGGCATGTGGATAGTAGGAGATCCACTTCTGGTTATGTGTTCACCTTTACAGGTGGTGCAATGTCGTGGATGCCTCGTGCACAGAAGTGCGTGGCTTTGTCTACCACAGAGGCTGAGTATGTTGCAGCCACAGAGGGTTGCAAGGAGGCTATATGGCTTGATCGGCTAGTGGGAGATTTGGGGATTCATACAGGTGTACCGACATTGCATAGTGATTCCATGAGTGCTATTCAGCTAGCACGGAATCCATTCTTTCATGCAAAGACCAAACACATTGAGGTCAGGTACCATTTCATCAGGGAGGTACTTGAGGACAAGCGCATAGAGCTTGTCAAGGTTCATACAGATGATAACCCTGCAGATATGCTGATGAAGAGTCTACCTAGTCAGCGGTTTGAGTATTGTCGTGTATTGATGGGCATTGGATAGTATGCTCACTGGTTGTTCTCCCTTAAAGGCACATTGTCCTTTAAGTGGGAGGTTGTGGGGGTTAAAGGTCACTGTGCCTTTACCCCGGTTATGTACAATACTCAAACACATGTATAAATGAATGAAAAAGAAGATTAGGGTGGTTCTTCACCCACCAAAACTTGTGTGCCTCTCTGTCTCTCTCTCTCCTTCTTCCGTTCTTGCTTCCGTTGAGAGCACACTCAGAAGAGCTACTAGCTAGAAGATCTAATCTGATCTGAACTGATTTGATACAATGGATTGGGGAGGTCACCTCTTTATAGCTATGAGGGTGGTAGTCAGATCAATGTGGTTGGTGGAGTCGACCAGTCAACCTAGTCGACGGAGCCGACCAGTCAACCTAGTCGATGGAACTCACTAGTCGTCCATGGAATATTCAAGAAATATTCCCTATACCGTCGCCTCGAGGGCTCTTGCCCCCAAGCCTCAGCAAGAATAAGGGGCTCCCACACAATCACCTTTCTACCATCAATAGTATCATTGATTGACCTCATCTGACATGCAAGTCAAGATCCATCCAGTGTCCTGGGCTCACACATGGCTTCTCCTCATATGGGGCCCTTACAACTTGAGCACCTTGGACCACTGATGGTTACCAGGAGGGTGGGGCATTGAGCATATCTAACAAGCCATAGTGGATGGTGGAGCAGGTGTAAATGTCCTATCAAAGGAGCCCTACAAAGAATGGGGTCTCCCACTAATGCAAAAGGCTAATTTCAGCATACGCCTTGCCGATGATTCACGGGCGAAACCCTTGGGAAGGTGCACAAAGATCATAGGAGTCCACTTTTCCCTTCAATTCACAATCTTGGATCTCCCCAAAAAATCCTATCAAATCTTATTGGGATGTCCTTGGTTACGGGAAGCATCATCCCTCCATGACTGGGGAACTGATAGACTGGCAATCCAAAATCGTGACACCGCAGTTAGGGTGAATGTGTGGACAGGAGCTATTAAACCAATTGTGCCTAGAGCATTGGATGACACATCTTCAACAACAATCTCAAGCAAATCAGCTCCCTTGCAACAGCATGCCATAGCAGGTGACTCACAAAGCAATGTCAATAACTAGATACAAACATTGGCAACCATCGGCAACTGCCATTCATTAGACCCCATCTTCTCACAGATAGATGCTAAGGTGCTACAGGTAGATCCTCCACTCTGGGATAATGAACCTGAAGAAGGTACCCATACCAATGGTGACTTAGATTTTCCTTGGGACCTTGAAATAGAGGCTAAGAATGCTGAAATTAAAGGTCAAATATTTGATAATGACTTAGCCATTTCGCATGCCCTAATGGCAGTGGAGCTCCCAAAAGTTAAACCTCCAAAGTTGAATAACATCATCTCGCAAGAAAGCTGAAGGAGGAAATCACAGAAAATCCAAGGCTAAGCACTTCAATGATTTCAACCGAGTCCAAATAAGGATTGCTGAATTGTACCTTGCACAGTCAGCTCCCTCAAAATCAGAACCACTGCCTCTTGAATGGTCCCTTGAGGGTCTCGAAAGAGTATGCGTAGCAAATGAACCCTTACTTGGAAACACCTTACCAGTCTTCAGGAGGAACTTCAAAAGAAATTGTCTTCTACTCAAATGCTGGAAGAGGTAGAGGCAGAGGTAGAGCAGGCCGATCTAGAGGCCGTGGCAGAAATCAAAAAATGTAGCAAATTCAAGAAAACCAGTCCTATGGAGGAGGATGTGGTAACCTTAGAGGCAGGGGGAGCCAAAGAGGTCGTGGAGGATGGCAGAGAGGCCAAAATGCAAACAGCAATGTCGAATGCTACTATTATGGTAAAATTGGTCATATGGCTAAAGACTGCTACAAAAAGCAGATTGACATTATGAATGGAAAATTGCAGCAAGGCAATTATGCATCCTCTAGTAGACAGGGTGATGACAGAAATGAGCATTTGTTTATGGTGCAGCACATGACCAATTCTATGACAAGTGCAGAAGAAAGCAATGATGTGTGGTATGTTGACTCAGGTGCGTCAAACCACATGACATGTCATGCAGAATGGATGCAGGATGCAAGGAAAATGGAAAAACCAGGATTTGTGGAGATTGGTGATGATACTGCACATCTTATTATGCAGATTGGTAAAATTCCTTTGTCTATGCAGGATGGGAAAAAGAAATACCTATCTGATGTATTTTATGTTTCGAACATCACCAAGAACCTGGTTTCTGTTGGTCAAATGGTTGAGCAGGGTTTTCATGTCAGATTTAATCCTCATGGACGCTTTGTTGAGGATATTAAAAATAAAGGTTGCTTGATAGCAAAAGGGAAGAAGAAGGGCAGGATGTCTACATTGAATGCAGACATGCCTGAATTGAGTGCAGCAATGTTTGCACATGGGACCGGTGTAGTTGCAGATATTGATATTTGGCATAAACCCATTGGTCATGTTAATGTATAGCGACTTAAATTAATGCAGGCCCAAAATATTATTGCAGGATTGCCCAAGTTCAAGGTTCCAGAAATGCATAAGATATGTGAAGCCTATCAATTTGGAAAATAGGCAAGGAAACCATTTCCTAGAATGTTCAAGAGAGTAACAGGCCATTGGAATTAATCCACTCTGATGAATGGACTACTAAAGCTGCATCTATTGGAGGCTATCATTATTTTGTCACTTTTATTGATGACTACAGCAAAAAAGTTTGGGTGTATTTTATGAAAAAGAAAAGTGAAGTGCTTGGCCGTTTCAAAGCTTTTAAAGCTATGGTTGAAAAAGAAACAGGCTTGCAAATAAGATGCCTAAGGTCAAATGGAGGGGGAGAGTACCTCTCAAATGCGTTTGCAAGAGGTTCCTGCAGGAGCATGGCATAAAGCAGCAATATTCATGCAGTCATACCCCACAACAAAATGGATTTGTAAAAAGGAAAAACAGGCATATTGGAGAGGTATTTCGTGCATGCTCAACGAAAAAGACCTTCCATATTTTTATTGAACTAAAGCAGTTTCTACAACAGTCTACATAATGAACAGGACTCCCACTGTAGCAATACATGGCATGACACTAGAGGAGAGGTATACTGGTAGGAAACCAGATATTTCTCATTTGAAAATTTTTGGTTGCATTGCCTATGTTCATGTGCCAGATGAGTTGAGATCCAAGTTGGATCCAAAAGCTCAGAAGTGCATCTTTATTGGTTATTCTCTGTAGCAGAAAGGGTATAGATGCTATAACCCTTCTACTCGTAAGTTTACAGTAAGCAAAGATGTTGTTTTTTATGAGATGAGCAGCTGGTATAAACCAGTAAATGTGGTTGATGATGTAGATGCACAAAATGGTAATGTTGCACAGAATTCATAGCAGCAATCACAAAATATTAGTGGACGTGTAGTGTCCTCTAGCAGTGGTTCACATACTTCGCCATGGACAGGCAAATTGAGATCAGGAGAATCTCCTCAAAGCAATGCAGATAGTGGTATGCAGGTATCACAAAAAGGAAAAGAGAAAGTAGATCAGCCCATGGTTGATGTGAATGCAGGTCACTCTTATGTGGATGGTGAATCCAGTGGCTCTGAACATAGCATTGATGATGAGTTGGGTATTCCTTCTGTTGTTACACCTAAAGTAAGGAAGACCAAAGGATATTTTGAGAGCACCTAGTAGTGAGCCTATTTTGCACAGGTCTACCAGATTCAAGTATCCTATGGATAGGCTGAAATAAATGCAGATGCATTGTGTTCTATTGTTTGCAGTGTAAGTGATTCTGTCATGGCTTTAATTCAACATGTCACCACAGTAGAGGAGGCATGGACAGTCTTGAAAAATTAGTACGAGACCACGAATCAGACGTGGATTCAGAATCTAGAGACTCAACTCGCAAACGAGAAATTGTATGAGTCTGAAGCAGTAGAGAAGTTCATCACCAAGGTGAAGAATCTGTGCGATTAGATGACTGCGATTGGCATCACCATCACCAGCGAGAATCTAGCACGAAGGTGTATACAGATTCTCCCACCAAAGTACGTTGGTCTTGTTACGGCGCTGAATACACAGAACAGAAATCTACCCCTCAACTTTGAGGATTTTAGCGCGATGCTTCTGGAGGAGGAGATGCGTCAAAAGACGAGGACTGGAGAAGATTCAGCTTTCTATGCTGGATCAAAGAAAGGAAAGGGTAAGGACTCTGGTAACCCATCTTCTTCTAATGATAAAAAGAGAAAGAAGAAGATCAAGTGCTTCTATTGCAACAAGGTAGGGCACAAGCAGAATGAGTGCTGAATGAAGATTGCAGATGAGAAGAATGGAGTAAAGAAAGAGTCCAACAATAGCACGCAGGCAGCACTAGTAGAACTATTCGTAGCAATTGAGGAGATTTGTACGGAGGCAGTTCATGTACCTACGGATGAACCTTGGATCATTGACAATGGTGCATCGTGTCACATGACCAGTCGGAAGGATTGGTATACCTCTCTAGAACCGGTAGGCAATGACATCCTAGTAGCAGTCAGCAATGATGCAAAATGTCTAGCAAAAGGAAAAGGTACGATTGCTCTCAAGTCAGATGGAGTTGTAAGATGTTCTTTATGTACCAGATATCAAGAGGAACTTCTTGTCCATTTCTGTGATCACGGATCGGGACCTCAAAGTTCAATTCGATAAGAATGGTGCACAGATCCTGGATCTTCAAGGAAAGGTCATTGATAAAGGTACACGGTGCAACAACATCTACGAACTCTCAGCTTTCAGCGCTCGAGCAAATGTGAAGAACACTAAGCCATGGCATGAGAGGTTTGGTCATCTAAACCTTAGTTCTTTGAAGGAGATGCATAAAAGTGGAATGATTGCAGACCTACCAAAAATTTCAGATCTGCCCGATGTATGTGAAGCTTGCATGATGGGCAAGTAGCATTGATAGCCCTTTCCTAAATAGGCCAGCAAGGCAAAGGCTCCTCTAGAGCTTGTTCACACAGACCTCTGCGGAAAGATGGAGACGGAAGCTTTGGGTGGTTCCTACTACTTCATGATGCTGATCAATGACTACAGTAGACGGATATGGATATACTTCTTGAATACTAAAGACGAGGCTTTTAGTAAGTTCAAGGAATGGCATGTGATGGTCGATAAAGAAACAGGGAAGAAGGTGAAGAAATTGAGATCAGACAGAGGTGGAGAGTTCACATCAACTGAATCCGAGAGTTACTGCAAAAGTCACGGGATGAAGAGGCAGAAACCCCCACCACATACATCACAGCAAAATGGAGTAGCAGAACGCAAGATGCACGTCATCTATGAAATGGGTAGGAGTATGATGAAAGGGAAAGATTTGCCAAAGACTTTCTGGGCTGAAGCATGTAACACTGCAGTTTACATTCTGAATCGTAGCTACACAAAATATATGAACGGGATGACTCCACTGCAGGCCTTTTCTAGTAAGAAACCTTCAGCTGCACATTTCAGAGTTTTTGGATGTGACTGTTTTGTGCATGTCCCTGATGCTAACAGGACCAAATGGGAACCGAAGAGCCAAAAGTGTATTTTCTTGGGCTACAATGAAGAGGCGAAGGGTTACTGTCTCTGTAACCCTGTTACCAAGAAGGTAATCAGAGTCAGGATGTGGTCTTTTCAGAACAGCCGCATCAATTGGAGGAGGATGCTTCCTTCCCAGACAAACAAGACCAGGATATCCATCCAGTACCACCACCAATAGTAGACTGAAATCCCCCAACGGTGCTTGGGAGGATTCAAGATAAAGAAGATGAAGAAGAGCCTACAAAATCACAATGGCAAAAGCCATTCTTGAAGAGGGTAAAGCAGCTTTTGGACGACAGAGAACCTCCAGCCATTGAGGAGGAACCAACACCGCCGGCCCAAGAGATTAGAGGAGCAAAGAAGAGCACAGGAACACTTAGTCAACTATGCTTTGATGATAGAAGTGATCCGTGCTGATGAACCCAAGTGTCTTGAAGAGGCACAGGGTGAAGATAGGTGGATGGAGGCTATGCAGTCAGAGCATGGCTCCATAATGAAGAACAACACTTGGGACCTTGTGGATCATCCACCAAAACGCAAGGTAATCGGCACCAAGTGGGTGTACAAGACCAAGTACAAGTCCGATGGCACATTGGATAAGTACAAGGCTCGGCTCATGGCAAAAGGATTTGCACAGGTACATGGTTTTGATTATCAGGATACTTTTGCTCCCACAGCTCGACTAACCACAATTCGTAATGTTTTGGCTTTAGCTACCCAGGGAAGTTGGCCCGTGTTTTAGATGGATATAAAATCCGCCTTTCTAAATGGGGATCTCAAGGAGGAGGTATATGTGGAACAACCACTAGATTTTGTGATCCCTAGTTCAGAAGGTAAAGTCTGTAAACTGAAGAAGGCACTTTATGGGTTGAAACAGGCCCCACGAGCATGGTACCAGTGAATTGATGCCTACTTTCTGCAAAACGGGTTCAGGAGGAGCCCATCAGATGCAAATTTGTATATCTTTAGAGAAGGAGGCAAGTGTATGATCGTGGTCCTTTATGTGGACGACCTTGTCATAACAGGGAACCATGAAGAGAAGATCTCGCAGACAAAGCATTTGCTAGGAAGAGAGTTTGAAATGACAGACCTCGGACTGATGCATTTCTGTTTGGGGATTGAAGTTTGGCAAGAGCTGAAACAGATCTTCATTTCACAGCTGAAGTATGCTGGAGAGATACTAAAGGCATTTGGCATGGCTGAGTGCAAGACAATTGGTACCCCTATGGAGGTTGATGTGAAGCTCTCAAATGAGGATTCATCACCACTGGTGGACGAAGCAAAGTACAGAAGGCTTGTGGGCAGCTTGATTTACTTGTGCAACACACGGTCGGACATCAGCTTTGCGACTGGTATACTAAGTAGTTTTTCCAATAAGCCGCAGGAGAACCATTGGAGGGCAGGGATGCGGGTGCTAAAATACATCAAAGGCACACTTGATTATGGCATCACCTATACCAAGGGCAACATCTTGACTAGATTCTGTAACTCGGATTGGGCAGGAGACGTGGACAGCAGGAGATCAGTGACAGGTTACTGTTTCTCACTGGGATCTGGAGCTGTGTCATGGGTCAGCAAGAAGCAACCCACAATTGCTCTTTCTTCTACCGAGGATGAGTACAAATCAGCATGCTTTGCTTCTTGCGAGGTAGTGTGGTTGAGGAGGATTCTGGGGGACATGGGTGCAGTGCAAAACAAGCCTATGCAGTTATCATGTGACAATCAGAGTTGCATGGCGATTGCAAAGAACCCTGTGTTCCACGCTCGCACAAAACACATTGAGATTCAATATCACTTTGTACACGAGCTCATTATGGATGGAGAGGTCGACTTAGTGTACTGTCTGACTACAAAGAATGCTGCGGACATCTTCACAAAGGCTCTTGGAAGAGACTTGCTGGAGAGGCATCTTCATCGACTTGGCATTGGACCGAAAAAGTAAGTTCACTTGCAGGTGGACATTGAGGGGGGGTGTAAGATATCAATGCTTCACTCTCATGTAACTACATGGGAACCTGCTAACTCTACTTGTAAGCCCCCCATATGAGGAGAAGGCATTTGAGTAGCTCACTTACCTGGTAGGTCTTGGTTTGGACACCAAATGGGGGCCATGTGTGGCCTGATGGCTGGACGGAGTTGGCACACTGCCAACTAGGCTACATGCAAGTGCGAGATGGCATCCCATGATTGACCGCATTGAGGGTAGATGGAGCATTTCTCAGGGCAGTCCACTCTCGGGTTGTGGGGCCCGTTTGGAGTCCCAAATGATCCCGGATGGCTGTGGGCCGAACGGAGTCCGTAGGTCAGTTGCTCTATTTTGCGCACCAATTCTATCGTGTGGTCAGTGGCCTATTTCGCCGACCCCCAGTCGACCGTTTTGGGTGGACTGGGTCAGTCACCCAATTGAGCCCAACCGACTATGACTGGTGGCTATATAAGAGCAAGCCCGTGAAGCCCATTTCATCACTTGCTATAGCAACCCTGATTCCTTGGCATCCAGCCTCCGTCCTCTACTGTTTTTGGCATGCCATCGAAGCTTCTCTCATAGGAGCACACGGTTGGGAGGCAGTGCCATCTATTGTATCAGTTCTACAGTAATCAAATTTTTGATTCTCCATACTATTTGGTTTTCACTCTTGCGTACGAGATCCTGTTATCTGTTGAGCACAGACTTTGTATTCTTTTCTTACATAAACATGGGTACCTTTTGATGATTTTTCAAAAGCTCACAGGAAAGAAGTGCCTTTGTAGGGCTTGAATAGAGTCTGCACTGGTGTAGACTATATCCGGATGCTATAGGTGCACTTTTTGTGCAGACTCTAATCGGGCCCTACAGGTGTACTTTTTAACCAGACGACCTTTTGAAACATCATCAAGACGTACACATACTTAGTCGTTTCTAGGGTTTTTGGGCCTTCTGACCTCATTTCCAGGTTAAAAATGCCAATTTGTGTACATATTGAAAGTTCCTATTTTTTCAAAGAAATTAGAGCTTCCAAATGTTTTTTATGATGATTACTATATTTCATTCCATTTTGTTATAATTTCTCATGGAAACATTGAGCCATTCATTAGAGGCATCAAGGTCACTGAATACATCATTGCATTAAAAGAGCATATCCATAGCCTTCATTATGATATACGTTGATGTTTTGATCATGCTCATATTGGATTAAGGGGTGTACCAATCCTTATTAAAGGGGAAAAATTAATGTAACGAGAATTTTGTAGCTAATCTATATCTTAATCCTTGTCTCTAAAAGCATTATACACTACTAAGGGTTGTTAGTAATGGTCATGGTACATTGGGATTTATGTTTTAAAAAAAATACTACAACATGGTCAAAATTTCATTAAATATACCAATAAAATGTCTCTGGGATTTGTATGTGTAGGAAGAGGATATTAAAAAAGCTCACAAATTTTATTGACTTTCCTAAAAAGATCGTGACAAAAAGCTCACTAAAAAATTACACCCTTCAATGCTCATCAATTTTGCTTGTATCTTTAAAGATTTGACAAGTGCCACAATGACTTGATTATCTCCAAATTTTTACTTGACTGCTCAAGATATTTTTACATCATATTTGCAAGGTGTTTAATAAAGACTTCCAAGTCTTTCATTTCATCTATGACAAGTGATTTGTTTTTTGCACGAACAAATCTAGTTTCCTCTAATGGGATTAGTAGTTGTAATAAAACATATGGCTTAGTCCATAAATGACCTCCATCAACTGAGTATTGCTTCTGTTGCATCATTGGAGTATTGTAATGCATACTAGGCCAATGTGATGTGGATTTATGTGGCTTGTTAGTGCATCATCTCCTTGTTTTAAGTACGGATCTATGAATTCTCTCCAATCTACCATTCTCTCTAAGATAGCCACTTTTGATTCTTCCTTTTACAAACCTCCCATTTTTTCCCGATTCAAAATAGCATATCATATACTGTCAAGGCATCCCTTGACTTCAACTCACCATAGATAATATTAGATATTTGATCCATGTCTTCATGTGTACAGATGACAAGAAGAAATCCAACTTCCACTTCTTCAAATATTTTCAAACCAACCAGCATAAAGCATAAACCAAATATATATCTATTCTTGTTTTCTCTCTAGCAATTATCAGCATGTATATGCAAGGTGTGAGGTAAACATCCACATGCATATCTGACCCTTGCTCTGACCTTTTGTATTGTTTTCATGATGTTGCCACTTGGTTACTATCATGTTCATGCAAACTATCAATCCATAATCACAAAAGAGTCGATATCCATGTATTAATACTCCACACAGTGTGTTTTTAGTCCATATTACCCTCTAATGGTAGTAGGGTACGTCTATATCTTGGAAAGGTTGTTCTATTTTGATCCATGATATCAATAGTGATGCACATGGGCTTATCAACATCTGAAATAACTTCTCCTCTCCTAGAAGCATACAACATTCTAGCATCTTGCACATGATGTAAAGGGATTGTTCACCATTTTATATAGCTCCCTTACTGTTGCTCACATTTACTATGTTTAATGGCATCTTTCAATTCATCACATGTCTTACATTTTGACATCCTTTGATTTGATAATGTCTTGACATGGCAAAACTATCCACATCAAATTTAATAGAAGGTTGACCTTGAAATCATGCTCTCGTCTCTGTCTTGTAAATTTTTATTAATAGTTTTTCAGACAACACTCTTTGTTATTCCCAAAGAAAGATGCTATCGACATTCCACACTTCCATCTAGCATTGTTTGGTGAAGATGGCTATGGCAATGCATGGTCATCAAGGATTTTCTTTAATGTTGTAGTTGTATTTATAGTGCTTCCATGGCATTTAAGATTGTAATAATTTCCATGAATTACATAAACCACTTTGTCTTTCACCTCTACCTAGATGGTATATGCCATGTGATAGTCTAGGCAACCATTGATATTCTCGATCGCAAATGGCACTCCCATCAATCATGGGTTTTCATCTAGGTTTAAAGAGACTTGAACTCAAATCATGATCACCTTGATGAAGAAAGCAAGAAAATCTTGAACGATATAATTTCAATGAATTACAACTACTTTGTCTTTCACCTCTATGTAGATGGTCCTATATGTGCCATGTGATAGTCTAGGTAACCATTGATATTCTCGACCACAAATGGCTCTCTCATTAATCATGGGTTTTAAGCTAGGTTTTAAAGAGACTCAACATAAAATCATGATCACCTTGATGAAGAAAGAAAGAAAAATTTTAAAGAAAAGGGTTATGTCTATTACACCTTGTCTTAATCCAAATACCAAGGTGCATGGCCACACAATCATCTTTTGCAATTTTTCTAATGCAAACTTCATTCAACAAACTCGCATAAGAGTCCTTTCCATATTTTCCTTGGATAACATTACATGTATCTTGGTTCTGCAATTGGTGCCATGATTTGTTGCCTCTTCACACTCACATACTTTCTTTTTGTAAATAATGTCTTGCACTTCCCAGTTGTAAGATTCAATGGGTGAGTGTGAAGAAGCAACAAATGCTGAGTAGCCTTGGGACTTATTTGATGCTTTATAATATCTTGGAAATGGAAATCTGTAGACAAGTTCATTGAATATGTCAATATGTTGTCAATGCCTCTTGAATTGTGTGGTTAAACTATTTCTCCTTCACAATTAGATATTATGACATCTAGATGCTCCATGCGAGTAAGAACATCAGGACTAACGTCACAAGTCTTATATGCTCTACCATCATTGCCCTCCATTCCGGTGGGAACAACATGATCATTATCACTAATATCATCAATTCTTGTTGTTACATCACTTATCCCATTGATCACTTCATTTATTTTTCTTTCCGGTCCCATCTTATCATTCTCAACATAAGACAAGTCTTCTATACCAATAAGCATGTTCTAGTCACTTCCAACACAAGACAAGTCTTCTATACTGATGAGCATGTTCGGGTCAGTTGGCACACAAGACAAGCCTTTTATACCAACAGTGAGCATGTTCAAGTCATGTGCAACACAAGACAATTCTTCTATACCAGTGAGCATATTCGAGTCAATTGGGTGCGCTCGAAAGACTTTTTTTGGTTTTGAATGTGAGCTGATGGTGTAAAGCCTTACACTCATTATCATACCAACTATTACAAGGTACAATCCCAAGGGGTGGTGGACGGGTGGAGCAGGTGGTATGGGGGAAAGCATGAATGGCAGGCCGTGTAACGGGAGTATGAATGTATTTATATATGTATGTATACCTTTTCTACTTCAACATCACTTACTATAATGTCCTCAATACCTGGTAGTCCTCCTAGCTGCTACAATTTCTAATCAATATGGAGCCAGTTTTTGTAACTCTCTGCTAATACTTTGTTGTGTCTTCCACCACATTGAAGGAGATGTAGATGTATTATGGACATGTGAATGTGATGTAATATCCATTGCATTTTAAAGAATCCTTCACTAGTTGGCATAATTACCTCCACCATGTAAAGAAAATTTAGGAAATAACCCTTAAATCTGCCAACTACTAAAAATTTCTACAGAGCAGGACATCTTAACTTTTTCCCTTTCAAAATAAGTTTTCTTGATAGCTCAAAAGTATATGTTTGGAACGATATCATCTTGACCCCAAAGTGTTCTATGTGCTTGCACATCAAAAAAGTCACATTGCAAGATATCACCCAATGTTTCAAAGTATCTATGTTGGTGACACTACACATCTTCTCTCATGGAAATGTTGGAAATGAGAAACATTCATAGGATCAATACTATGAATTTGTCCAAAGGTTTCCACTTCATTCTTCTCATATAACACCACATCTATACCCTCTGTTAGGGTGAATACCTATTTTAGGAAAAATAACTCTGAAAAAGATCCAACAAATCTTACACTCATAATTATTAACATTTGGAATAATTACTTTTTATAACAAATTGAGCAAAGAAAACATTCGCAAGCCCTAAATCCTAAACTATAGACTAAACCTAGATCTTAAACCCTAGACCCAAATCCTAGACTATACAGCCCAATCGTAGATCTTAAATCTGAGATTTGGCATCCTAGACCTTCACACTAGTCTTGATCTTAAACCCTAAACCCTAAATCCTAAACCTAAACCATAAAATCCAAACCCTAGACCTTAGACCATAAACCCTAGATTCTAAACTCTAAAGTTTTAGCCTTATATACTAACATATAAGCCCTAAACCCTATACCCTAAACCCCAGACCCTAAATCCTAAACCGTAAACCCTAACATTTTTTGTCCCAATCTTCATACCACTACAGTAGGCCTCCGGATCTATTGCACACACTCCACCAATTGCTTGACCCTAGACTATTGTCCCTACATCCTAGACCTAAGACCTAGATCTTAGACCCTAAGACCTAAATCATAAACCTTAAACTCTTAACCCTAACTAGACCATAGATACTAAACCCTAGCTAAATCCTAAATTAATTTATAAAATATCTTGATTTTTGCAACAACTTGTGTGCACCCCAACCTGTTGCATGTGCAATAGGTTGGGAGGCATACAACTTCTTGCACAAATCAAGAAAATTTGATGATTTGTGTAGCAAGTTGTGTGTACCCCCAACCTGTTGCATACGCGATAGGTTGGGCATGTAGCCAGCCTATTGCATATGCAAGAAATTTTGATGATTTTTGCAATAGGTTGTGTGCACCCCCAACCTCTTGCATATGCAATAGGTTGGGCATGCAACCAACCTATTGCATGTGCAATAGGTTGGGGGTGCACACAACCTATTGCACAAATCATCAATTTTTCTTGATTTGTGGAGTGGGTTGTATGTTGCATAGGTTGGGTGCATCCCAACCTGTTGCATGTGCAATAGGCTAGGGATGCACACACCTATTGCACAAATCAAGTAGATTGATGATTTATGCAATTGTAGGTTATGTGGACCCTCACCATGTTGCACTTGCAACAAGTTGGGGATGTACACAACATGTTGTGTGTGCAATGGGTTGGGGGTGCACCAAACTTGTTGCATAAATCTTCAAATTTACTTAATTTGTACAATAGGTTGTATGCACCCCCAACCTGTTGCACATGCAATAGGTTAGGGGTGCACCCAACCTGTGCAACAATTTGGGGGTGCACACAACCTATTGCACAAATGGAGAGAATTCAATGATTTGTGCAACAGGTTTTATGCACCTCCAACCTGCTGCACATGCAACAGATTGAGGGTGCACACAACCTATTGCAAGATATTTAATAAATTATCAATTGTAATTTAGGGTTATCTAGGGTTTAGGATCTATGGTCTAGAGTGTAGGGTTTAGGATCTAAGGGCTAGGATCTAGGTTCTAGGGTCTCAACTCTAGGTTTTAGGATCTAGGAGGTAGGGGACAAGGGTCTAGGGTCAAAATTCTAGGGTTTGGGGTTCAGGGGTTAAGGCTTATAAGCTAGTGTATAATGTTAAGAGTTTAAGTCTAGAATCTAGGAGGGTTTTAGACCTTAATGAGTAAATTATCAAATTAGAAGATATTAAATCATTTCTAAAGTTTTCTTTTTTCATTGCTAATCTTTATTTCCAATATAGGATTTCACTCTACAAGAGGGTTCAGATGTGGTGTTATATGGGAGAAATGAAGTTGTTGCCTTTGGGCAAATATTAAGTGTTGGCCCCATGAGCTTATGCTATTTTCAATGTTGTGGTTAGAAAACATGTGTTGTGATAATAACCAAGGTGATTTGTTCTAAAGTAGAATTAAATGTCGATAAGGAGACTTTCAAACACTTGGTGATGTGTTACAATGTGAAATTCTAAACATGCAAGCATAGAGAATTCTTTAGGATTGAGACGATATCATTCCAAAGAATTGCCTTCATGATATTACACAAACTTCTTATCTTGACAAAGAAAAGGTGAACATTTTATCTTTTTTTGGAGAAGTATTAGGAGTTGTGAAATTTATTTGCTATGTTTGTAATATACTTTGTATGACCGAGGTTATTAAGTTGACATGTGAGGGCATCATTCAAAAGGCAAAGGATAGTAGTTCACATTTACAAGTGCATAATCCTATCACTTCGTCGGTAGCTTTTTTGAAATCCCATTTCTTACAAAATTTTCCTTCAATGTGATGGTTAACAGAAGAGTTTACTACCATAATAATGGGAGATGAAAGAAGGACACCCAGTCTAACAATTGTAAATCATAGAGGCAAGGGTCGATGGAATAAGTGATGATTTAACCAAGATCATCGATAAATGTAGTGATATTGGCCATGAAGTACTTACTAGAACTAAGGATATCGATTCCATATGTGGGATAAGTGATGCGGTAATAGGGATCGATGATAAACTAGTGGTCATAAAGTACTTTACTAGAATTGAGGACATCGATGACGTTTGTGGTAAGAGCGAGGCAATAACAAGGAACAATGGAAATTTTAGTGATGTTGGTCATGAAGTTCTTACTCGAATTGAGGATATCAATGCCATATGTGGGATAAGCGATGCAATAACTATGATCGATGATAATGACATGATTTACTATGAAATTCTTACTTGGGTGAAGGACATAGATGTTGTCTGTGGGAGGATGCCACAAGCATTAGGAGGCTTGGGCATCATTGATCCGAAGATGCAGAGTAGAGCCCTCTTGGGCAAGTTAGTTGTGCGAGGTCTCAACCGAGGCGTAAAGCCCCCCAAGATCCTTCTCCAACAATGGAGCTTCTTAGGAATACCCAACGCACAGAAAGACAATGGCAATAGTCTAACCATTGGACATTTTTGGACTAATGCGGAGCCTGTACAGAATCTGGAAGCAACTGATAGGACTCATTCGGGCTCGACCTCGTTGCAAGGAGGAGGTTAAGCGATAGCCCCTCATTTGGCACTTGGACATCCAGGATTAGGATGACCTCATGCTCAGGCAACAGACTCACACAATTTGGGCACAATGAAACAATGGCACCACCAGTTCTTTTGGGGCATGGATCAGGCTCAGCACAGAGGCAGAGGCAAGGCTACGAGCCATTTCTTATCTCCGAGGAGCAGTGCAGTAGATTAGAGAAATCGATGCAACCATCCTTGGAGGGCACCACTTTAGACATGGGTAGGTAGCAAATGCTTGGATTAGTTTTCCAATACTAGGGTACCCCTGAGGATTATGATTAGGCAAGGCAGGGACCAAGCCAGTTTCTTTAGAGTAGGGCAGGGAAGGATCCTCTAGCCAGTGGCCAAGAGAGACCCAAAGATGGATGGGAGCTTGGATTCGCTTCAATGGCAAATGATTAGGGTAATGGACCGTTTGGGGAAGGGGTGGTTCATAGACCCTCCTAGCATTTTGAAGCAAAATTGCTCCCAATGCCCCTCTGGCTTAAAAAGGGCCATCCCCTTCAGGATTTCCATTATGCTTTGAGAGAGTGCTTTTGTCTGTCTAGAGTAGGCCACACAGCGAGAGTGGAGAAGGTGGCCTTCTTCACCTACACAACACGGATAGGATGGCAACTTTAGATGGAGGCATCGATGTCGCCTCCTTCGAGAGAGACTTTGGGATGAGCAACAAGTGCCCTGGGAGGTCAGATCTAGATTTTGGACGCAACTATGGTCTAGCCTACTGTGATGAAAGATCTCTTACTTTTTCTAATTGGTCACCTACAAGCCCATGGCTGGGGCAGGTACGGGTGGATAGGCAGTGCCACCGATGCACAAGAGTTCTAGAGACGATCCCACATTGCATAAGTGCCTAGAGGATTCTGGTTGATCTCTTTACCAATAAAGGCTAGGATGCAGATGATTTAGCGAGACTTCACCTAGGGCGGAACCTCCCTGTTGCAATGGTGGCAGCCCCAATCAAGGCACCAGATCCTGGAACAACTATATGCGTAATGCTAGCAACCTTGGGACCTTTTTATAGGTTGAAAACCCAACCAACCTACCTAACCCAATCTGTGAACTAGCTGGCCAGCTCATAGACTTGCTCAATCTATTCAAGTAGTGTTTTACTAAATTTTTTTGCGAACTTTTTCGAGAAATCTACGAGCTTTTTTTGGATCCTAAGTCACACCACCCTCAACCCAAGACACACACACGTGCTCTCTCTCTCTCTCTCTCTCTCGGTGTGGATAAAAATCTCCCAACTCGAAAGAGACCAAGAATCCTACATTAAAGGAAGGAAATTTTTCTTGAATTTGGTTTCCTAGAAGTGTGCAAACGTTTTTCACACATTTGCATCTAGTTCATTAGCCGTATCTATGGATTACATAAAGACATTAAATTTATCTATATAGATCCTAGAATCTTTATGTATAAATCAATTTCTCCATATAAACCATGATCGAGATATCAAGGATTGCATATGAGATTTAAAATCTATATTTATAGTCTAAATCCCTCACAAAAAATACAACATTTGATACACACAAAATTTGTCATTTTTTGATACCTAACTCAAAAGGCCCAAAAACCTTGAAAAAGACTATAAACATGGGTACCTTTCGATGATTTTCCAAAAACGCGTTTGAAAAAAAAGTGCACTTGCAAGGCCCTGTTAGAGTCTATGCTGCACCTGCATGGCTCAGCTAGAGTCTGCGGTGGCGCAAACTCTAGCCGAGCCCTATAGGTACACATTTTTCCCAGATGGGTTTTTGAAACATCATCGGAAGGTACCCATGTTTACAATTGTTTCCAAGGTTTTTGGACATCGTGAGCTCATTTCAAGTATCAAAAATGCTAAATTATGCATATATAAAAGGTTTTTCTTTTTTCAAAGAAATTAGAGCTTCCAAAGATTTTGTCTGATCATTATTCCATTTTTCTCATTGAAACATAGGGCTTCATTAGAGGCATCAAGGTCACTGAATACATCATTGCATTAAGAGAGCTTGTCCTTAGTCTTCATTATCATATACATTGATGATCTGATCGTGCTCATATTGGACTAAGGGTGTACCAAGCCTTATTAAAGGGAAAATATTAATGAAATGAGAATTTTTTGCTACTCTATATCTTAATCCTTGTTTCTAAAGGCATTATACACTACTTAATGGTCATAGTTCACTGAGATTTATGCTTTTAAAAAAATACATCGACATTTATTAAATTTTCATTAAATGTACCAATACAATGTCTCTGGGATTTGTATGTGTAGGAGGGGAATGCCAAAAAGCTCAGAAACTTTATTGACTTCTCTAAAAAGCTCACGAGAAAAAGCTCGCTAAAAAATCACACCCTTTTACTACCTGACCTGGCCGCATGGCAAGCCCGCCACTGGCCCACTCCCATCCGCAATTGTTCCAGGCTCATATTGCATCTATTAAACCAGGCATACATCTGCCACGGCTCCAGCCCTAGTGGATCTACACTTTTCTGAGGCGCACCTTGACCAGCTTCAAATAGCCTCTTCCAGATGCTCCTTATGTGCTGCCCTTGCTTTCTTTCTGGGCTTCTCAAGCCCTCCAATGTCAGCCTGCTGTTCCATATGTTGCCCACATGGCAGCCTACATGCTGCCACATGTGGCAGCCCTGTCTTTCCACTTACCTGCTGGTACACCTCCCTAGTACTCTCCTTATTTGGGGGACTCGCAGATGGGGAGGTGACATTGCATTTTCCAACAACCCCTCTCACCGACCCATCATAGGCTGATACCCACACCTCGATGCAGATGCTCCAACTCCCATGGAGAAGCCCTTTTGAACAATTTGGAGAGGACTTTCAACCCGCAGCTCTTGCTCTTCTAAGTCCGGTACCGCATAAACAAGCCATCCTCATACACAGGTACATTCCTGATAGTACCACACGCCCATGGCTCCACTAACCTCAGTCACGAACCCACCAGCGAACTCGAGCAATCCTGGTACAAACAATATCCAGCTGTTCCCCCTCAGTTAGCACTTCAACCTGTCTCCACTCTGGCCAAAGTTTGCAGCCGAGTAATCAACAATGAGACACTAGTGGCTGCTCCACACAGATCTCCTACGCTCCAGCCCAAGCATACCTCCCGATAACTTGGACGATGAGCTCCACCTGAGCTCTCAAGCAAGTACTCTTCTGCCTTTAGCACACTCTTTTTACCCGTAGATGTTCCTGTCTCCCCATGAAGGCTTCAATAGGTTGACCATATCCTCCTTCCAGCAAGGCTTCAAAGAAACACCAAGTCTGCCCTTTCTCACCCTCCGATCTCTCAAAGAGACATGAAGCACACAATCTGCCCATAGCATTTGAATAAACATACAACAAATGCACATACCAGTAGATCCACCCACTTGTTTGCTTGCTTTGAATATAAGCCATGTACCTCATGGAGGCACTCACAGCTTCCCTGTGTAATCCTATAGTGCTGTCTTCAATATCCCAGCTTCCATCTAAGGGCCTTCCAAAGAGACTTTCCTCGTGTAAGTGATACAAGCTAAGCACTCTGAGCAATCTGAGTACACTCTGCTGTCCTTTACCTTCACAAAGATTGTTGATTCTTCTCCAGACCATCTTTCAATCTGCATAATTTACCTCAGCAACACACGGGGTTGTTCACAAGAAAAGCTCCTCAGTGACTACCACATTTGCTGTCATTTTTGTTTCTTCTAATTCCTGACTGGGCTCTTCTTCTTCTTCTAATCATCCTTCTTCACCTGTGAATCTTCTTCAGGGCTCTGATACCATGTTTGAAAAGATGGAGGTTGCTTGCTAAGGCCAACGCTTCCCAAACAGGAGGTAGATAAACAAGAAAGTGCCCATGAATGAAAACAAACTCAATTTCAAATCTCACTTCTTTCTGTTATAGGCACTAGAGTAGATGTGCAGACAGTAAATGAACTATGCTAGAGAGAGGTAGAAATAGCAATATATTCTTGTCCAAGGATAGACCAAAATGTTTACAAAAAAGATGGGCACAGCATACCACCCTCTAACAGCAGGGTGCTAACAAAATGTGGGCACCTGTGGCTCCCAAAACTGTTCTCCTACCTCATGATACCTTCAAAACCCTCAACCTACATTGCTCTGTTGGGCTTTGTAGTAGAACCCTGCAATCACACCTTTAGACAGTCTATCATAAGGCAGTGCTTGTTCCTGGATCCTTGACCTCCTTGCTCTTGTGAAGTCAGCCCAATTGTGAGGCACAAGTCTCCCTTGGGCCTTGACTCCTCCTTCCCTTGTTGCTGTGTACGCAGGCCCTTGATGAAGACTCTTGCTGTAGATTTGGACCTCCCTGCTTCTGTGATGGTGGCAGCTCCAATTGAAGCACCAAAATCCTGGAACAACTAGTCCCCAGCCTTGTGGCCTTTTTATAGGCTGGAAACCCAGCCAACCTGCCCGATCCAGTCCGTGAACTGGCCCAACCTATTCGAGTAGTATTTTACTGCCCGGCCTGAATACATAGTTCTATAATATCTGTGTCCTAATCCATCACGTTCTCTCTTTCTAGTAGCTTCCTTCATTAATCTCTCTGATATCACATACAACAAATCCTTATTCCAATTTCATTCTACAAGCAATGTTCTTCATTGATGACATTGTGTGTCACACGGATCCTGTGCAGAAACTAGCCTACCGCCTGCTAGTTTACTCTAGTTTCACAACGTAAGTAAGCAGGAATAACAGCAGAAAGTGACAAAGGGAAAGGACAGCATGAAATTCATGTGCAATTTCATTTTTGGTACCTGGAATTACATGTAGAACCTCAGCTAGTGATGGGCTGCACTAGCAACAGGCTAGGAAGAGCATTTCTTAGGCTAGGAAACAAGTCCTAGTTCAAGATGTGAGCTCAGCTGGAAAGAAGGTGCACTTTATTTCTTATCATGAATGAATGTGTACAGCAGCCAGGAACCCCCCCCCCCATTTATAGGTTTGGGTCCAGCAACAATAGCAACATGACTTACGGGACAGCCTCCCTAAGATGCCACGTGGGAAACATTTGGCTGCCCGCTTAAATGCTACTCAATTTCCAAGGGAATGTAACAAAATTACAGCTCATAAAAAGAAACTCGTATCTGGTCATCCATTGGATAAAACAGTGAATTCCAGCTGCCATAGATGCACGATTGGGACTTTGGAGACGATCCCCCACTGCCTTTGGAGCTGCCCAGCAGCACAGAGGATATGGCGAGGAGCGCTTCGGATTGTGGCGAGGCTTCAGGGCACGCAGAGGGACTTCACGTGGGGCATGGCTGCTTGGTTGTCAGAGGGTCGCCATGCCTTTCCCATTGGCGTGGTCTCTCCAGCATACAGGATACAGGGCCTGTGCATTCACATCATTGAGTTTCATGAGGCGACCCCTCCCACTAGTCATCGACCTCTTCCTTCGTCGGAGGACAGCGTGTGGGAGACAGTAGCCAGCATTACGGCATGGAACATCTGGGTTGCTCGCCGCAGCTAGGTTATGGGCCAGCACCATGTTCCACAGTCGGCCACCTTGGTAGCCATCTGGCAGGACATCATCTTCACGCTTCGTGCCATTTGGAAGCGAGGCTCTCCAGGTTCTCGAGCTACTGTCGCACGACGGGAACGTTTTTGCAAGGCTTTGCCTACAGGTGTTTTCAACATCATCACCCCGAGAGGGATCATATGGTTGTATAGTCCGCCACCCTGGTTATTAGCCCCTGTTACAAAGAATCCCTAGGCAGTGCGCTGGGATCTCTGGCAGCAGGAGTGCCTTTCTGACAGCCCGCATTTAATTATTCGTTGCTTTTCATGGTTGGCACCTTTAAGGTATTTGCCAACTTGTATGATCAGTTTTTTCAAGCATCAATAGTTGTTATTTTCTCTTGAAAAAATAAATAAATAAAACAGTGAATTCCAGCAGCCAATGAGTCCCTCAAGGTAGGCTGGACTGCAGCAGCATCACAGGTGGAATAGGAAGAATTCATCACAGCTCCATGTAGCAAGGAAATTGACCCTTTTCAAACAATTCTTCAGCTGAGCAAATATGGATATTGGTCTATGATAGAAGCTGGCTTCCAAGATGACTCGTCATCTGGCAATCCTTGCCATTTAATGAAGTACTCAGTATAGAATCTATTCCTGAGAACTTTGTCCCTGAATCCAATGATTCTCTCAGGTATATACTGTGTTCTTCCTTCCTTATCCATGGGCGAAAGCTCCTCTATAACCTGGTCTAAGGGACCCAAATCATTTCTTCAAGAGAGACACATGAAAAACATTGTGAATTCTTGCTGAAGGAGGAAGCTCCAATCTGTAAGCTACATTCCCAATCTTTTGTAGGACCTTATAAGGACCATAATAACGATGAGCCAACTTACTATTGGTATTTCCCTTTAATGAAGCATGCCTAGTCTTAGGAAGCCTGACGAAAACATGATCTCTTTCTTCAAGGAATAGCTACCTACGATGCTCATCTGCATACTCCTTCATTCGAGCTTGAGCTTTGACCATGTTGTCCTTACACAACTGGAGAATAGCTGTCATACGGATCCAATCATCAATAGCTTGTTGATTGGTCATAGCCTCATCAAAAACAGTAGATGGAATATGCACCTTATAGCCATACAAATCCTCAAAAGGGCTCATCCCAATAGAAGAATGTTTGGTTCTGTTATAGTAGAATTCAACCAGATGCAGGCATTTGTCCCATGTGGACTGAGCATCAAAACAGCAATGCCTGAGATACTCTTCTAGCCACTTATTAACTCTCTCTGTTTGTCCATCAGTTTGGGGATGGTAGGCTGTGCTAGGAGAAAGACGAGTACCCATAGCTGTGAGTAATTGTTGCCAAAACTGTCCCATAAATTTGGCATCACTATCACTTACTATCTCTTGTGGCATACAATGCAATTTAAACACTTGCTCCATACACTGAGCAGCCACCATAGATGCTGAATATTGTGTCTTAGTGGGAAGGAAGTGTGCTTGCTTAGTCAGTCTGTCCACCACCACAAATATACTATTCCATCCCTTTGCTGTGACAGGTAAGCCTGTTATGAAGTCCATAGTAATGTGGGACCACTTACCCTCAGGAATGGGTAAGGGCTGCAATAGTCCTTCTGGTCTGAGATTTAAGTCCCTGTTTTGTTGGCATGGCTTGCAACATTGGACAAATCTGTAAACATCTCTCCATAGCCCCTTCCATATGAAACTCTGCCTAACTTTGTCATATGTTTTGTACAGCCCTATGTGCCCCGCCATTGGAGAAGAGTGCATCTCCTGTAAAACCAGTAGCTTATAAGCTGAATTTTCCACGATAAAATTTTTTCCTTTATACCACAGCAAGATGGTCCTCACAAGAGGGGTTTTGTAGGTCCTGAAATATGACTACGGCTTCATTATCTGAAAGATATTCCTCTTGTATACCATGGATCCATTCTTTATAAACCTTTGAAATGGAACTCAAAGTACATGCCCACATTCTTGAAAGTAAATCAGCCACAATATTCTCCTTCCCTGCCTTATATTCAATCTCAAAATCATAACTTTGAACTTTGAAAAATCATCTCTTTTGTTTTGGGGAGAGACTAGCTTGGGACAGGAAATATTAGAGGGTCCTATGGTCTGCCCTTACCTTGAAATGACTCCCATAAACATAGTGGTGCCACTTTTCTATTGCATGGAGTATAGCCAGCATCTCTTGGTCATAGATGTGGTAGGGTAACTCCTTGTCATTCAATTTCCTGCTCTCAAAAGCAATTACTCCATGAGGCTGCTTTGGGACAGAACTAATTCCTCTCCCACTAGCATCAGCTTTAATAGTGAAAGGAAGAGAAACGTCTGGGCATACCAAAATAGGAGCTGAAGATAGGGCAAAGCTTCAAGTGCTGGAAACTTTTTTCTGCCTCAAGAGTCCATCTAAAAGAATCCTTCTTTAGCAAGTCTGTAAGAGGTGCAGCTATCTTGGCAAAATGCTTTATAAACCTTCTATAGAATGAAGCAAGACCAAGAATCCTCTGAGCTGAGTCACATTGGCTGGCTGAGGCCACTCCACAATGCATCTCACTTTATTAGGGTCCACCTCTATCCCGTTGCTGCCCACAATATGACCCAAATACTCCACCTCACTAGCCATGAAGGTACACTTGCTCATCTTGGCAAAGAGTTGACGGAATCTGAGAACTTCCAGAATCTGTTTCACATGTGCAAGGTGTTCCTCCTTGGATTTGCTGTAGATAAGTATGTCATCAAAGAATACCGAGGCATATTTATAAAGGTATGGCTGTAGTATCTTATTCATCAAGGCTTGAAAGGTAGCTTGGGCATTGGTGAGCCCAAATGGCATTACCTTAAATTGATACAACTCTCTCAGTTCTGAAAGCTGTCTTTGTCTCATCTCCTTCCCTCATCCTAATTTGATGGTACCTGGATCTTACGTCAATCTTGGTGAAGAACTTTGCCCCCTTTAATTTATCCAATAGGCCATCTATTCTAGGAATAGGGAACCTGTTCTTTATTGTAATTTTATTGAGATCCCTATAATCAATGCATAACCTGTAAGACCCATCCTTCTTCACCAATAGGACAGGAGATGCAAATGGAGATTGGCTGTGTGAAATGAAGTCCCTGCCCGATAACTCCTGGACCTGCTTAGCTGATGTTTCTCATGGTTCCAAACGTGAACCCTCTTTTCCATTCAACCCAGGTGGGTGTATTGTTTCTAATACCATGATTGATGGTGAATTGCAGTCCATTCACGTAAATGCCATCAATGGAGGGTTGAAGTAATTGATGATCACTTAGAGGTGGACAGAGAATCAGATGGGAACTCTTGTGTGGATGATGATGAGTTGTTTTGGGATACCCAATCTGTTACTTACAGCATCTCTCCAGAGGCATTTATGGGGTCTCATAATGCCCATAAACTTAGGCTACAAGGGACAATCGAGGGCAGATCAGTCCATGTATTGGTTGACAGTGGGAGTACTCACAGCTTCATTAATTCCAAATCTGTTGAGGCAGTAAGATTACAGCCCACCACTATTGACCATGGCTTGCAGGTACAAGTAGCTAATTGAGAGTATTCTATCAGCAAGTCTTGTTGTCAAGGTACTGAAATACACTTGTCATCAGAATACGTCTTCCAAGGAGATTTGTTTATGCTTGACATGGGGCCCATCGATATTGTCCTTGGTTGTGATTGGCTGCAATCACTTGAGGAGATTACCATGGACTTCCATCAGAGGTTTATGAGGTTTTCCCATAAAGGTAAGGAGATATATGTGAAGGGCTATGAAGCACCTTAACTGGCTATCATATCTTCCAGGAAATTGGAAAGAGATCTCAGAAACATGTGTGCCATATATGCTATCCATTTTTCCAAGTCTAAGGGTTCCAATATCACCTTCCACCCAAAAGAGACATTGATCATGCCATTAATCTTGAAGCTGGTTCTAAACCAGTCAATAAGGCTCCTTACAGGTTGTCTAAGGTGGAGAGGGAGGAGGTTGCTAAGCAGGTCCAGGAGTTATTGGACAGGGACTTCATTTCACACAGCCAATCTCCATTTGCATTTATTTCATTTGTAACTTCTCTAAGTGCCTGTATAATGGGATCAAGTGGACCACCTCCTTGAGGTTCCATACCTTGAGAAGTCTGCAATTGAGAAGGTCCCTCCATATTAGCTTGCTCACTGCCAGCAGGAATGTCATTTAGATCCTTATCAATCATTAGGTCTCCATCCATGGCAATACCCCGTGATGTTATTGAATCAACCACCACTACATTCTCCACGTGTGGGTCATCTTCTACTTGGTATCTTCCTCAATTGAGATCCAACTCTCTTGGGAGCCATAGAGAAGATCAAAGGCAAATCTAAGTACTGTTTCGGATCCAAAAGTACACAGGGGCATATAAAAGCACTGTTTGGACTCAAAACATCAGTGTGATAGAAGGATCATTCACTGGATTGCAAGAACTGCCAGAGTACTTGGCAATAACTGTCCTGCGCTTGCAGATGCACTGAATTTTGAATTGCTCAGCAAGAGAATTTTGATCACTATCAAACTTTGTCAACTGCATCCATAGAGCTGGGCGACCATATGCACTAAGGCTGACCCGAATTGGCATGGTAAATCTGAATTTCCGCAGCAGATCTTCTATTCCAGCCAGTAGAATTTGTTCATAGCTCCTCCATTTGATCTCCACGAGAGTTTAGGAGCAGCACCTGGAGGCTGTGGCGATCAGAACAAGCCAGATATGACGAAATTTGGTGCATTCAACTAATAGATCGTTGACTGGCAGTCAATTCCACCTGCGACTAGAATTCGAGTGCAATGTGGGGTCAAAACCTAACAACTTTGTGATTCCAGCACATAGGGATGATCAGGAGATCAAGATCTTTCCAATGATGCAAAAAGCCCCAAAATCTGAGCAGTTGGAATTTTTGGGTCCCTCACAGGCTGATACGTGGCAGAGAATGATTGGGACAACTTCTGGTGATGAAATTTTGCAGAGAGGTAGTCCTTGGCCTCAAGATAGTGTGCCCCAATTTTCAGAACCCAATAACAACATTTTCCCACACAATTCCCTCGAAAAGAGCTCTGATACCACTGTAGAGAAACTAGCCTACTGCCTGCTAGTTTACTCTAGTTTCACAACCTAAGTAAGCAGGAATAACAGCGGAAAGTGACAAAGGGAAATGACAGCATGAAAATCATGTGCAATTTCATTTTTGATACCTGGAATTACATGTAGAACCTCAGCTAGTGATGGGCTGCACTAGCAATAGGATAGAAAGAGAACTTCTTAGGCTAGGAAACAGGTCCTAGCCAAGAGCATTGTGAGCTTAGCTGGAAAGAAGTCGGACTTTATTTCTTATCATGAACGAATGTGTACAACAGCCAGGAACCCCCCCCATTTAACAACAATAGCAACATGACTTATGGGACAGCTTCCCTAAGATGCCACATGGCAACATTTGGCTGCCCACTTAATTACAAGCCCTTTTTAAAAGAACCTACTAGGCTAAAATAACTAAGGGTCACCTTTGTTACAGATACTTATGTAAGATGATGTAAATGTAATAGTATGAAAATATCTTATAAGTAAAAGTCAAAGAAGCTCTTTGAAGATGAGCAAATCACTTGGAAAAAACTGAGAGTGTGCCATAAAGTAATGTTCCATCACGCCAAACATCTATTGTGTTGTGTGGGTCAAATCTAGGGTCAAATGGAATTTACCCATTGAGAACACTGGTTCCAAGGAGATTTGTAGATCTTCTTATGATAACATAGTTTAAATTGATGGACATCTTGTTGCTTTTCAAGAGCCTCCATGACTCTCTGCCCTAAGACAATGCATTATTCCCTTTGTCAATTACCAGCATTATCACCACTCTTTGAAGACCATGTCCATGATATTCATCAATTACATCTTAAAGTGCTTCCTCTTCCGCATATTGAATAAATGCATCATTCTACAGAACATGGTATTCAACTGGAAACTTCCATGCCCTTGTGCTGGATGTCTGTAGGCACTTTTGTGTCAATTTGCACAAGCCCCTATGTACGTGGACCCCTCAAATGCTTTGTAGTAGTAAACCCCTAGGGGTTAAGGGTCCCATGTATTCAAGACCAACTCCAATCGCATTCTAGCTTTTCCTTTTGATCTCATTCAAAGATCTCCCCAATACGCATTGTTATTGGCATGCTAACCTGTGAAACAAATTCTACCATGGGCTTCATTTCTTACTAGACAGTATGAATCCTTTTCGAGCATATTGCCACATAGAATATTCGTTTCAAGTAAGCCTTGGTATCTTTTATAATCTGCAAAGTTACAGAGCGAAAAGAAGTAACTGGGACTTCCTCAACTAGCACTCCATCCTTTCCAATTGTGTCTAGCATGGAAAGCAAGTTTATAATCTTTTTATTGACAAGGAATTCAAAGGGTGCTCACAATAAGGCAAGAGTTTCTTCAAAAAGGCATGTTCCTTTCTCCTTTCAAGATGATCATATTTTGCATGAAAAGTCTTAAAAGATACTGTGCCATAATGACCAACAGTCTGTCCCTAATCCTTTAAAACTTGTAATGCAAAGTCTTATACATCATGGGGCACAATTTATGTGGACAAGGGCTGGGCTTCTCTAGCACACAGAATACAATGGCAAGGAGAATCCACAGTACGCATTTCCCTTGTCAGATCTGATGAGACTGAAAATTTCCAGTATGATGCCTTCGTTAATAGTGTCTCTTCTATTTTGTAGCAGGTGCATATCCACAAGCTCTTACCACATTCTAGCCTGGTCAGTGCCAAATGAACTTTAGGAAGCTAGATTTTGTGCCAAGTCCATCCCTTATAGTTGAGACTCAGGTGCAAGAGCTTGAATGCAACCATACACATCTCAAAAGTAATCCTTACAAGAGCATGCTCCCTCCTTGAAATGATGCACACGGTATGCATCTGTTACTATGATCTCTCGCTTTTCAATTTTTGACATAATCTTGGTGGCGGCATGGCAGTCAGTGCACACGCGAAGATTCTTGGACACTCGAATTGCACCTCCAGGTGCAAAAATCAAGCCGAAAGCTATGGCCAGTTTCTCACAGTGCCCATACAAAGCCTCTTCTTTGTCGTCATCTGATACTGATTGCAGCACTAAATCTAAACATGGAACATATCCTTCTTTCTTCATTTGCACACTTAGGCTCTTTAACTTGGCATAAATTGCGTTACTTTGTCGGTGACTCTTGTCTCCCACAACAAACTCATGCACCTTATTATCAACCTCTATGAAGGCCTTACCTGGCCTTTTCCACGCATGTGCAGATCTTCTCTGCTGTTCTATTTTGGCAGCATCCTCCAACATGCCAGCACGAGCATAGATGTTTGACATAAGGACATATGCAGCCGAGCTTTTGGAGTCAATTTTAACAACTTGATTAAAGCACCGCCTTCCTAGCTCTACATTGACATGAGTTCTGCAATGATTAAGCAAAGACGTCCACCCAATAATATTCAATTGGAATGGCATAGTTTCAAGAAGGGACACTGCATCGTTCAATTTTCCAGCTCGGCCAAGAAGATCAATTATTGAATTGTAATGTTCAAACTTGGGAACAATGCCATGATTTTCTGTCATCAACTCAAAATAATGGCGACCTTCATCTACTAGGCCTACATGACTGCATGCAGAAAGAACAGAAACAAATGTGACAGAATCTGGCTGCAAGCCCTGTTGTTGCATGTTCTCAAAGTACTTTATAGCCAGCTCATGCTTACTATGCAGAGCAAATCCAGCAATCATTGCATTCCAACTCACGACATTTCGTTTTGCCAATCTCACAAATACTCTAATTGCATCTTCAAGATTCCCACATTTTGCATACATGTCAATAAGGGTGCTACCAACACTTACATCTGACACAAGACCAGCTTCAAGGATATGAGCATGGATTAACTTTCCTTGATTTAGGGCTGCTGTTCCAGAACATGCTTTCAGTATGCTGACATACATAACACGGTCAAGTTGCACACATGTCTGTTGTATCTGTTGAAACCATTCAATGGCCTCTCGTCCATGGCCATGTTGGTCCAGAGCTGCTATCAGCGCACTCCAAGTCACCACATTCTGCCCATGCAATCTATGGAACACCCTTAAAGAATCCTCAAAACTTTCACATTTTGAATACATGTTTATGAGGGTATTACCAACGGATATGTCTGAATCGAATCCACCTTCAATGAGACGAGCATGAATAATCTCACCCTGATCTAAGGCTGCCGCGCCACAACACGCTTTTAAAATGCTCAAATAAGTGACTCTGTCTGGACTAACGCCATGTTGCTCCATTTTTTCCAAACAACCCAAAGCTTCCTGTGTATGCCCATTCAGGACGAAGCCTGAGATCATGGCACTCCACGTTACAACATCTTGTTTTGTCGCCCTATCAAACACTTTGCATGCATCCTCAAGGCTCCCACACTTCATATACATAGAAATGAGTTTGTTGCAAATAAAGACATTTGATTCAAATCCATTTTCAATAACATCAGCATGAATACATTTGCCATGTATGAGGCCTGAAGTATCGACACATGCTTGAAGGACCGCAATGAAAACATGCCCATCTGGTACAACATTGGACACTTGCATTTGGTGATAAAGTCTCACAGCTTCCTTATTGTTCCCAAGCTTAGCATGTGCTGAAATAATTGCACTCCATGCATATACATTTGGATTAATAAGTCTACTGAATACTTGGTTTGCTTCTGACAAACTCTCACAAAGACTGAATGTTCGGATAAGGTAGCTTCCAAAGACAGTGTCTGCCTCCAATCCACCCTCCACAACAAGGCAATGAGCTTGCCTGCCAGCTGCTAGGTCTTCCTGCCTGACACATCTATACAGAAGCTGATAAAAGTTGTCTGTAAATGTGTCGATTCCTTGGTGGCCTATAGGGTAAAGAGCATGTACTCCCTCAACAAACTCATCAGATAAACTTTTAGGAGTTTTAACGCATGCAAGCGAGCCTGCATTTAATGCTAACCTGCAAGAAGTAGGCAACTGCTGAGCATGCAAACAATGACTAGACTTTAAGCATAACAGAGACTAGAGAGAGACTAGAATTACAAGAGTTTCTCTTTGAAGCACATCCAGTACTGGCTCAACACACTTCTTTAACGAGTGAGTGCATAGCTCTGTTCTACCAGAAGAAGCTACCAACAATTGCCCATGCACATGGCTTTTCCAGTTGCGATATCACAAAGGCTAGGGTGTTCTTGGCAATGCGTAAAACGAATGTTAGCCGACTCCTTAAAATGGGAGAAACGACCTACTGAGATTGATCGATAACATGGAGCCGATGCAACGTATCCAGCAATAAAAGCACAAACGAATACAAATTCATGCACACCCGTGCAACACTGCCCTTTAAGAGCGCACTTGAACCTACATAGCATCAATCCTTTATGGTGAGCCAATCCGTGAAATTAAAAAAACGATCAAGAAGTTCACCTTGTCGAGCCGACAGGCCTACAACTCTCAGAAATCTCTAAAAAATTATCACCATCGATCACCTTTCGACAACGTCTCCTCTGCACAACGCGAGGACTGGAATGAGATCATTCCCTCATGTCTTAAAAGTTAACATTCTTAATTTCAGTTGTTCTACAACACCAAATACTAGTGATGCGCTGTGAACTTGATCAAGCGTTCATTAAACTGAGAACCAAACACTCGCCTTGATTTTTGGCGCCAATGAGTCTGCTGTCTTGACGACCTGCAACCTTTGCGAGCATGAAATCCAAAGGACGCGAGTTCTTGGTAAAGAAGTGTTTGCGATTGTATAAGACAGGAGAGGCGATGAATGGAGAGTCCCAAGCGAAGAATATCCCTCCATTGCTCATTAGATTCAAGACGGAGCTCAACATCGAGATGATGCACGAACTGTTGCTTATTGTGCTATGTTTGTTGCGGAGCAGTTTTCACAACTGAGTTGTTACGTTGAGAGTAAGGATTCTTGCAATCTAACAGGTGAAAATGTTGACCGAGGTCTCTGCTTGGTTTTCCAGGCGTGATCACTGACTGGAGGATGTTTTCAAGTTTCCCTTTTGCTTTGCTATTTCAAAAGCCCTGCGATGAATGAATGTTTCTGTTTGCAGCTTCTTGTACAAGATGTAGAAAATCCGTGCTGCTCCAATCTATGAATGTTTCCAGCAACCGCAGTATTCTTTCTGCTGCTGCTTGTAAAAGATGTAGAAAATCCCTGCTGTTCTATGAAAGCATGCAGCGGTTGCCCTATTCTTTCTGAAATCCCTTCGCCGAGAGCACTCTTTGCTGCGAAATCGACTCTTACGTTTCCAGCTCGGTCTGAAGAAATGGAATATCACGTTTTCAGTTCCAAACAAAAGAACGGCTTGAAGAAACTGAATAAAGCTCGAGCTTCTAAAGATCTGTATGGAAAAGGTCTGAGTGCTTCAAGCTCCGACAGGTGTGTGAAGAACCAGGCTATTTCCTTTTGCTTCTGTTTCCTTCAAATCTTGCATGGATCCTTCTAAGTTCACAGTTGAGGAGTATGTCTGTGTGGGGGTGTGATTTTTTCACTTTAAACAAAGTTGAGGTTCCCTTGCCGTGGTGATTGGACGTTGGTGTAGTTAATTTGTTGTTATGTTATCGGCCGCTTGATTGACTGAACCGTACTTGGATTTCACGAAGAAAATCCATTTTCCCAAGCTGGCCCACCATTACTGGCCAAAAACAAGGTGAAGTATAACTTCCGTGGGCCTCCTAGATAGCTTGGGCACATGATACGATTCTGATTTCAATCTGGTAAGTGTGGACTTATCGGAATCAAGGGCACATGAATGCCGGAAGTTTGCTGGACCCTGCCGGAAATAGGGGCACATGAGAGGATCAAAATCCGATTACTTGGTCTTGCATTCCAATTGGATATCCCCTCTTGCCGGCGGAAGCCTATCGGATGCCTGGAATCCTACCTAAACCTTCCGCAAAACCCTCCATGTGCCTAGAGTGAGAGATGGTGCGCACAAATTGGAAGGGAGGCGAGAGAAGAAGAAGAGGAGGAGAGGACTCATGGAATATGGAATTTTTAAAAAAGCTTGAGAGAGAGAGATATCTTCACCCAAATCACCAAAATTAAACTAGATTTGCAGTAGGGAGCCTTTCCATCTTGGATCACCTAACTAGTACTCAAAATTAAAGTTGAATCCTAGTATTTTATCAAATTTTTAAGGGAAAATAGTGGACATGAGACACGACACAAGGTCCGTTAGGACCCGATCCTCTCAGCAAATGTTAGGGGTGGTGATTTATTATTAATTTTGTGATGCCCATATTTTGGAAGCTGAAGTCCAATATTGGATTCTTGGTTGAAGACACTCAAGCAACTATACCTCTCCACTATTGCTTGAAGACGAAGACAATGCTGACAATCATGTGCTTGTTATGAATTATATAGATTTATGACAAAAGCACTTCTATGCTTTTCTCCCATCCTTTTGATAAAAAGCTTAACTATGCTTCCTTGCTTTTCACACCGTTAGATTTGCTTGAAATCAATGTCTACGATTGTGACAAGTGGCTCAAGGAGAGCTCAAAAAACTCGAACTTCCCCCCAGGCTGCCTGCCATAATAAGTCTCATGAATGGATAAGATAGTGGCATATCATGTGAATGTCAGAAATCATAAATTGTAGTCAAACACATGTAAAATCACCACTAGCGATATGCTAGAAAAATTTCAAATTCTCGTCGTCTTTTGGAATATAAAGCGCGCCTCAATGTGTTGTTCTCTTCATACAATGCCCTCATCAAATGAGATTTTTCGATCAGTCCCTATGACCCCACTGATCATCCTTCAATTAGCGAACCCGCGACCCACACACCACTTGTGAAACCCCTGGCTCCTTGGTTTGCCATAAAGCCTTCTATGGTCTTGAACAGACCGACATTCCTTGTGTAGTCCATGAGCCCATTCTAGAAAGTCGACTAGAACACGCTTAGCTCTGGTTTGTGCTAGGATGAAGATGATAGCTGGGTGTGGGCATCGCGCCAATGATGAGCATCACCCAACATCTCCATAACTTGGATTTCGGCTTTCTTTCATTCATATTGTAGATCTTCGTATACATATTGTTTCTATCTTGCACACAATGGGGTAGATCAACAAACTTTGTGTCCTAGCATCTATTTGGGAAGGTCGGCGATGGACTTACGTAATCAAAGGACTTACGTAGTCATAGCAGCTTCCTAGAGATAGAATTAACTATGGATGGCTCAAGAGTAACCATTCTTGGTTCGCTTTAGTTGAAATATTTTGCCTCAACAAAATTAACTATCAATAAACGGCTCAAGAGCATCTATTCTTGGTTCGCTTTAGTTGATAATGCACAAATCTTTGTGAGGGTGAAACTCGAAACACAGAGTAAATTGTGTTACTGCATGCACTCAGCAAGCTAACCCTTTGTCAATGCCTCCATTAAATCCTTTGTTTTGCATCATCGATCAATACAAACAATGAAGATAACATAGCATTGAGCAAGGTGGCAATCAAAATAAGAGCAAAATAAGAAGTAGATAAAGTTGATAGAATGTTGCGCGAACTGGGTCTCTCTCAAAACACGGGCCTCTGCATATTTCTTTTCTGGTGCTATTCTCTTTGTCAAAAACATCCGCAAGCTTTTGTAGTTGACCTATACAAACCCCCAGATTCAACAAAATCCTTCACATTTTTAAATTTTCTTTTTCCAAAGAAACATTTTTAAATTTTATTTTCGTAGAAGTATGGCAATTCATCTAAATGTTGAAGGTATACAAACCAGCTAATTGACCACTATGATGGCTTTCAAGTGGCAAAGATGTCTGATCTTGAATCCAACTTGTACATTCTCACTGTTCTCAACTACTCCTATGTGAGAATGATTCTTGGGCATCCATGGAGATTTGGACATTCCTCAGGGGAAGCTGCCACCATTTGAATGTTCCAATGCTAAATGCCTAAAGTGGAGCAGATTCGCAAGCTTGGCTGAAGGGGAGAGAGCTACCTCTTGCTTCATAGGTGTGCAATGACCATTATCTTAGAAATCATGTAGACAAACTGGAGGCTTTCACATGATTAGAAGACGTTTATAGTTCTATAGTTTGTCCTTACCATTTTACAACCCCTCCATTGACCTTGTCATTAGTAGCTCGAAACTGAAATCCCTCCAGGTAATCTATGAATATGCAAATCAAGTGGAACTCTCCTTTGCGTACTATTATAAGTTGGCAGCCAATGCAACACCTAGCGTCAAGCAAGATGAATACTCAATAGCAAGGAAGCACAACAGGATGAAGGTCATGGCTATCTGCCACCGCCGTGTGGGCTCAAACAACTTGATGAAAAGGCAATAAGAAAACAGTCCTTCACCATAACGAAGAGTTGTCTCATAATGCAGGACACTAAAAAACAACCCAAGGAACCGAGAGAAAAATGAAGCAATAGGGAATCTTCATGATGGTGCTAATCCTTGAGTGCACCTCATTGAGGTTTCTTATGAGTATGTGGGGATGCTTGAGCAGAATTCATGGCTCACAACCAATGGCCTACAAGCTCGGTGACCATCATGGCTCATTCTGTTGTTGTTGTTGTTGCTTCTGTTGCTGCCAAGAAGGCTAGTAAATGTGTTCGAGAAGATCTACTATGGCCTCTCTGCAAGCTACCAAAATTTAAAACTATCAGTGTTGGCAAAATTCACCAAAAAATCCCGCAATGATTCTCTAATGATGCAGTCTGAATATATACCATCAACACATGCACGATGTTGAGGAAGCCCTCTACCTGATGTGGACATGTTGGTGAAAAAAGGAGGTTGGCAACGATTAGATTCCCAACCCAAGCCCCCACTTATTGATCTTGGAGAAATTGTTTGCATCAGATTGGCACATAATGATGGAATATTGCATCAATGCGGTAATCACAAGGAGATGTGAAGATGTTTTACTTGGTGATGGAGGAGGAAAAGAAGACGTTTGACCTTGGAAGCTAAGCTTGATTGATCTAAATTGATAAGGAAGGAGATGAAGGTTATCGAGACGTCCTCCCTTGCACTCGCTCCCTGGGTGCATGTGTCTGCATCAAAGAAAGCGTTGTATGCTTTTTTAACCTATCATTACATCAAAAAATAAAGCAAAATTCACACCGTTAGATGTATATAAAGTCAACATCTACCATTGTGACACATGGCTCAACCGTAGCTCAAAAAACAAAAACTTCTCCCTAGGCTACCTATTGTCAAAAAGTGTGTGAGACATTTCACATTTCAAACCAAGGTGAATGATAATAAATCATTCATAAGGCTTGCCCAAAATCTAAAATGCCCAAAAAGAAGACGAGTTGGATTTGTTGTGCGGAAAAGAGGGTGGAAGATGAGGAGAGAGAGAGAGAGAGAGAGAGAGAGGGGGGGGGGGGGAGGCCATTGTGCCTTTAACCCTGGTTATGTACAATACTCAAACACATATATATATATATATGAATGACAGAGAAGATTAGGGTGTTCTCCACCCTCCAAAGCTTGTGTGGCTCGCTCTTCTAGCTCTCCCTCTCTCTCACCTTCTTCCGTTCCGCTTCCGTTGTTGAGATCTTTCAACTGGTATTAGAGAGCAGGTGTTCTAGATGAGCCGAGTGTGAGAATGGAGCCCCCGAAGTCTGATGACTGTAGCTCTATGGGAGGAAGCATAAGCTCCATTGGGTGACTTTACCTGCATCCTAGTGTGCAGAGACCTTATAGAAACCTTTCAAAAGTTCTCTGACTGGTTTTTTGCAAGCTTGCAGGTGGTTTTGGAGGAAAGGCGTTTTTTATGATTCCCATGTTCCCTTCGACAATGACTGAGAGTCCATAATGACCTGTAGAGGCAACCATTGCCTGATTTTGGTGTCCATTGCACTTTGGGAGTTTGAAAAAACCTTCATTCTTGAATTTGGCATCATTTTGTTGGATTTTTGACTTATTGTCTCTACTTCAATGTTTTTATGTTAGTGTGTTGGAACTCGAGTTTGAAGCAACCATTCACAGATCTGTCAGTTCCAATGGACTCAGGAGGTCCTAAAACTTATGTGTTGCTCATCATTTGCACTCCAGTGGTGTTTACAAACAGGTCTATTTGCAAAAGCATTTTTTGGTCCATGTGTTGGACCCGGTGATTGGGACCATGGTTTCCAAAAACGTTTGTTCCATTGCATTTTGAAGGCCCAAAACCTCCTACCTATCAACTCTTGCATGATTTCATGGAGATTTGGAGAAGTTTCGTCTCTTTGAGGCGTCGAATCATCTGTTTCTCTATCACAAATCCATTCAAAGTTTCAAACCTTTGATTTTTTGATTATAGGTCAATTGCAAGGGTTGACTCCCCGTTTCCCATTCATCGGTTGGGATTTTTTTAATGGGTTGGGATTTTGGAGTTCCAGCAAAAGATAGATATTTGCAGATTATCTTAATGAGTCCGATCATGCAGTGATGCCCATGTTTTGAGGCATTTCAAGTTCTATTTTTACTAGCGATCATTGCCGTGATCTCTTGGATATACTTTATGTGGATCACTTTGGTTGCAATCTGAGCCATGTGCGCTCATTCGTGGTTTGCAGTGGGTTGTAGTGGATGCTTTACAGGCCATTTGGATGCATTGTGATCCTTGTTGGATGCCCTAATAGGCTCAGATTGCCTTGTGGTATGCTTTTATTGATGCCGGTTTAGCACGCAGATGCTATTTTATGCTAAGGGCAAGCTTTGACATATTGCAATGGATGCCCAAGTTATGCTATAATCTCTTGGATGAGATTTCATTGATGCATATGCTCATGGACAACATTTATGCTTGAGGCATTTTGGCAATTATTGGCATTGGGATTGCCATTGTTTTGCCATTGCAGTTGGCATTTTCTTTTGGGCAAGATTTGCTCATATGGATGCATAGTAAATGCACACAAGTCAGTTGCATTTTGATGCTTTGAGCTTTGAGTTTTTGGTGATATTACCCTCCATTGTGGCAGGCATATTTGGGTTCACCTGGTATTTGGTGTGATTCTTTCTTGCAGGCACTAGCATTTGGGATTTCTCTTTATTTGCATCATGGCATCCTCTGCCATGTCTTAAAAGGAGTTTTTCAGTATTAAAAAGTTTGATGGGACAAACTTTTCTTTGTGGAAAGAACAGATAAGGGATTGGATTTTGGATTTTGGTGCTTCATTCCATGTTACTCCCTAGAGGGAATGGTTCTCCACTTATGACAGTGGAAAGACAAGTTGTGTGCATCTTGGAAATAACTATGCATGTGACATAGTGGGAGCAGGTGACATAAAGTTTTCTTTTGCAAATGGGTTTGCATTTGTTTTGAAAAATGTGAGACATGTGCCTAAGCTGACCAAGAGTCTCATTTCAGCAGTTTAGCTAGATGATGCCAGTTTTCAGACCACCTTTCGTTTTCAAAGTTGGAAAATTTAGAAGGGCTCTATGGTTTTGACAAGAGGTGCCAAGTGTGCAACATTGTATCCCTTACATGTATCAGGGGTGTCTAATCATGTTGTTACAATAACCGAGCAACCAAGTACTTCTTTGTGGCATTGTCAGTTGAGGCACATGAGTTGGAATGGAATGAAACTCTTATGCCGTTTGGGTTATGTACCACATTTGAGTTTTTCTGACTTTGAATTTTGTGAGCATTGTCTCTATGGGAAGCAGACTAAATCATCCCATAAAAGAAGAGGAAAAAAAGAGCTTGAAAAGCGTGATTTGGGGCATTTAGACGTATGTGGTCCCATGCCTACACGGTCATTAGGTGGGGCTGAATACTATGTGACATTCATTGACGATGCAACTAGGAAAGTGTGGGCTTATGCTATAGCTCGGAAGAGCAATGTGTTCCAGGTATTTCAAAAATGGTTGTCTTTGGCTGAAAATCAATCAGGTAGTACACTTAAATGCCTATGGACCGATACCTATGGACCGATAATGGTGGAGAGTATATCTCTCATGACTTTCAGCATTTTTGTGATACACGTGGGATCAAGAGGGACTTCACGTCTCCCCATAATCTAGAGCAAAATCCGGTTGCAGAATAGACGAAACCGCATGATTCAAGAAAGGTTGCAATGTATGCTTTTCAATGCAAGTCTTTCTAGTGGTTTTTGGACTGAGGCAATGAAGGCATTGCATGTGATCAATAGATCACCTAGTATGAGTTTGGATGGTGGTATTCCTAAAGAGGCATGGAGTGGCAAGAAGCGCTCTTATTCTCATTTGCATATATTTGGGTGTGAGGCATATGCACATGTTCCAAAAGAGCTTTAGAAGAAGCTAGATCCTAAGTCTAGGAAATGCATCTTTTTGGGTTATGGTGAAAGTGGAGAGATGGGCTATCGGCTCTAGGATCCAGAAGCAAAGAAGATCATACGAAGCCATGATGTGGTCTTCAATGAGAAGATGCATAAGACACCCATGAGGGATGTGGAAATGAGTAGAATCAATTTCTAGGATGTGAATCCACCCACATATGTTGATAGATAGCAAGCTATCCATGCACTGAGTGTGCAGGAAATGGTGCCACCAAGTACTCCCTTAGGTACACAATCAAGGGCAGATGATGGACCATCTATTGGTGGAAATGATGAGCCAAATATGGCTGATATGCGGGTGGGACAACAAGTTGAATTGACCTTGTGAGAAGATTGTCTAGAGTGTCTAGACCACCTAAGAGATTTGTTCTAAGACCACCTAAGAGATTTGTTCTAGGGGCAGACTATGTGATGCTTATATTGATTGCAAGGAGCCTACTTGCTCTACAGAGAGGCTATGATGCGTGAGGATCAGCGGAAGTGGGAGTGTGCTATGAAATCAAAGATGAATTCACTCAAGAAAAATAAGACTTGGGACTTGGTTTCTTTGCCACATGGAAAGAAAGCATTGCCACGTAAATGGGTCTACAAGGTGAAAGTCACAGGTGATGATGTGCCTAAGTACAAGACCGATTTGGTTGCTAAAGGGTTCAAGCAAGAGAAGGGTGCAGACTTTGATGAGATCTTCTCTCCGGTCATGAAGATGACCAAACTTAGATGTGTACTTGAACTTGTGGTAGCAGAGGATATGGAGCTTATGCAGATGGATGTCAAGATATCTTTCTTGCATGGGGATTTGCATGAGAAAATTTACATGGTACTGTGAAGATAGTGGGAGAGAAGGAAGGAGTCTCACTTGCGGCTTTCTCACATACACAATGGGGGAATACACACAAAGGTGGAGGCTGAAAATAGTTTTCCTCTTCTTAGTTGTGAAAGCCAAAAGAACTCTAGTACAAAGAAATAGAAGAACCCTATATGTGGGTCTCAAACCAAACTCAGCTAACTAAGGTGGCGTACTAATTGAGGCACGAACTAGAGTACATAAGGATAGCTGTCATCCAGCTATTATTCATGGGCGGTGTACCAACCGCATCTGCAGCTAACAAGTCAGTGACATAAATGCACAATGCTCACCCTAGCATATCATGAGTGGAGCTCGATATCTCAACACTCCCCCTCGAGCTCAATCCCAATTCTTGCACACCAAGGAGGTCTCTGAACTTGCACAGCATCTCTACGCCCAATGCCTTCGTGAATATGTCAGCTACCTGGTCCTCTGTGCTGACATAAACTAGATCAATAAGACCTAGTAAAACCTTCTCCTGCACATAGTGATAATGCACCTCAATGTGCTTTGTTCTAGCATGATAGACTGGGCTATTTGCCAAGTGTATACTGCTCATGTTGTCACAATAAATGACAACTGGCCCATCTGTAGACTGATGCATATCATAAAGTAGCTTATGCAACCAAGGTACCTCACATGCAGCCATTGCTGCACCCCTGTGCTCAGCCTCTGTGCTTGACAAGGCAATTGTAGGCTGTTTCTTGCTGCTCCAAGTGACTGCAGCACTCCCAAAAGAGAACACATATCCACTAGTAGATCGTCTATCAGAAATACTACCAGCCCAATCAGCATCAGTGTATCCATGCAACTGTATCTGAACCCCAGTCTCATAAAATAGTCCATACTGCAATGTGGACTTCACATACCTAAGCATGCGTCTAGCCTCATCCAAATGCAGTTTCCTTGGAGCCTGCATAAACTGACTTACCAATCCAATAGCATAGCTCAAATCTAGCCTCGTAATAGTCATATAAATCAAACTTCCTACTATGCATTTGCACATAGTAGGGTCTTCCAGAAGCTCACTTGCATCTGCACTCAACTTCACATTCTGCTCAAAAGGAACTGAAATAGGCTTACAGCCTGTCATCCCATATTTGGATAGCATGTCCAATCCATACTGCCTCTGCAAGAGCCGTATCCCACTTGGTGATCTAATCACCTCAATGCCCAAGAAATAACACAGCTCTCCCGAATCGTTCATCTCAAACTTCTGCTTCAATAGCATTTTCACATGAAGGATATCTTCATCACTATCACCTGTGATGATCAAATCATCAACATAAATGACAAGCAGCATAATACCTTTCTCTATTTTTGTCACATGATCTGCCTGGGAAATCTGAAAGCCAATAGTGACAAGATACTGTCCTATCTTGTTAGACCATGCTCTAGGTGCTTGCTTCAAGCCATACAAGGCTTTCTTCAACCTGCAAACAAACTTAGGATGAATAGCATGAATATAACCTGGTGGCTACTCCATAAAGACCTCTTCTTGCAAATCACCATGCAAGAAGGCATTCTTTACATCCATCTGATGTAAAGACCATCCCTTTGATGCAGCCATAGCAATGAGTGCTCTTACAGTTGCCATCCTTGCAACCGGACTGAATGTTTCTTCATAATCAATGCCATATGTCTGTGCATACCCCTTGACAACTAATCTTACCTTGTATCTGTTCACAGAACCATCTGCATTGTGCTTCACCTTATAAACCCACTTACAGCCAATTGCATTCTTGTGTTTAGGCAAAGGCACCAATTCCCATGTAGCATTTGCTTCCAAGGCATCCATATCTTCATCCATGGCTTTCTCCCATTTTTCTTTTCCCATGGCTTACTCAAAGGAAGTGGGTTCTGGTTCCTGTATCACTTTGACCATATAGGCATAGTGAATGGCTGTAAATCCATCATATTTCAGCCTATCCATAGGATACCTAGCTCTGGTAGACCCGCGTAGAATAGGCTCACTTCCAGGTGCTCTCAAAACATCCCTGGTCTTCCTTACTCCAGGTGTAACAACAGAAGGAATACCCAATTCCTCATCAATGCTCTGTTCTGAGCCACTGGATTCACCATCCACATAAGAGTGACCGGCATTCACATCAACCATGGGCTGATCTACCTTCTCTTTTCCTTTTCGTGATACCTGCATACCACTATCTGCATTGCTTTGTGGAGATTCTCCTGATCTCAATCTGCCTATCCATGGTGAAGTATGTGAACCACTACTAGAGGACACTGTAGGTCCACTAATATTTTGTGACTGCTGTTGTGAATTCTGTGCAGCATTACCATTTTGTGCATCTACATCATTGATCTTATTTACTGGTTTATACCAGCTGCTCATATCATAAAAAACAACATCTCTGCTCACTGTAAACTTACGAGTAGAAGGGTTATAGCATCTATACCCTTTCTGCTGTAGAGAATAACTAATAAAGATGCACTTCTCAGCTTTTGGATCCAACTTGGACCTCAACTCATCTGGCACATGAACATAGGCAATGCAACCAAAAATTTTCAAATGAGAAATATCTGGTTTCCTACCAGTATACATCTCCTTTGGCGTCATGCCATGTATTGCTGCAGTGGGAGTCCTATTCATTATGTAAACTGCTGTAGCAACTGCTTCAGCCCAATAATAATCTGGTAGGTCTTTTTCATTTAGCATGGCCCGAGATACCCCTCCAATATGCCTACTTTTCCTTTCTGCAAGTCCATTTTGCTGTGGGCTATGACTGCATGAATATTGCTGCTTCATGCTATGCTCTTGTAGGGACCTTGCAAACTCATTTGAGAGGTACTCTCCCCCTCCATTTGACCTTAGGCATTTTATTTGCAGGCCTGTTTCTTTTTCAACCATAGCTTTAAAAGCTTTGAAATGCCCAAACTTTTCTGCTGTAGTCATTAACAAAAGTGACAAAATAATGACAACCTCCAATAGATGCAGCTTTAGTAGTCCACACATCAGAGTGGACTCATTCCAATGGCTTCTTACTCTCTTGAACATGTCTAGGAAATGGTTTCCTTGCCTGTTTCCCAAATTGACAGGCTACACATACCTTATGCATTTCTGCAACCTTGAATTTAGGCAATCCTGCAACAATATTTTCAGCCTGCATTGCTTTAAGTCGCTATACATTAACATGGCCAATGCGTTTATGTCAGATATCAATATCTGCAACTATACCGGTCCCATGTGCAAACATTACTGCACTCAATTCAGGCATGGTCGCATCCAATGTAAACATCCTGCCCTTCTTCTTTCCTTTTGCTATCAAGCAACCGTTATTTTTCATATCCTCAACAAAGCATCCATGAGGATTAAACCTGACCTGCAAGCCTTGCTCAACCATTTAACCAACTGAAACCAGGTTCTTGGTGATATTTGGGACATGAAATACATCATACAAGTATTTCTTTTTCCCATCTTGCATAGACAAAGGAATTTTACCAATCTGCACAATAGAATGTGCAGTATCATCACCGGTCTCCACAAATCCTGATCTTTCCATTTTCCTTGCATCCTGCATCCATTCTGCATGACCTGTCATGTGGTTTGATGCACTTGAGTCAACATACCACACATCATTTCTTTCTTCTGCACTTGTTACAGCCCTACTAGTTGTACATGTATGCCCAATATTTATAGCTTTTACACGTATTATACATATCAGTTTACATATAAGCCTAGCCAGTAGTACAAGAATTGGTCATGTGCTGCACCATAAACAGATGCTCATTTCTCTCATCACCCTGTCTACTAGAAGATGCATAATTCCCTTGCTGCAATTTTCCATTCATGATGTCATTCTACTTTTTATAGCAATTTTTAGCCATATGACCCATTTTACCACAGTAGTGGCATTCAACATTACTGTTTGCATTTTGGCCTCTCTGCTATCCACCATGACCTCTTTGGCTCCCCCTGCCTCTAGAGTTACCACGTCCCCCTCCATAGGACTGGTTTTCTTGAGTTTGCTGCATATTCTGATTTCTACCACGGGGCCTCCAGATCGGCCTGCCCTACCTCTGCCTCTACCTCTTCTAGCATTTGAGTAGAAGATAGTTTCTTTTGAAGTTCCTCCTGAAGAAGATGCACCACCATTTCTCTACTCTTCAGAAATTAGAAGAGCAAACAACTCCTCAAAATCACGAAATTTTTCACGAACAGCAATGGATGTCCGGAACTATGCATAATCCTTTCCTAGACCATTCAAGGTCACAGAAACTAAATCATCATCTTCCACTAGCGACCCAATGGAAGCGAGTGCATTTGCGATTTTCTTCATCTTCATGTGGAAGTCATTGATGCTCATTTTTTCTCTCTGCACATTGTGCAAGTCCTGCTTGAGCTGCATTTTCCTGGCTTGTGTATTTGTGCTGTACATTTTTGCCAAAGTATCCCATGCCTCCTTTGGCGTACTTGCATCCTGAATATGCACAATCATAGAATCTGAAATACTGATAGATAGCCAGTACATAACTTTTATGGCTCTCTCATGCCATACTTTAAATGCTTGCATTTCCTGTTGATTGGGAACATTTGGAAGAATTGGTTCTCCTTCATTTCCTATAATGAACTCCCAGTAGCCTTTTCCCATAAGGAAATTCATCATTCTAAACTTCCATGCTTGGAAGTTGTTCTTGTCAAGCTTTTCAGTGACAATCTGTGAAAGAGAGTGAGACGCCATTATAGAACATTGCAAAATATTCTGTCACTGCAAAAAGCACAGCTTCTGCCTCACAAGGGCAAATCAGCAAAACTGACGAAAGTGGTATTTGACCACACAGTCACTTCCTAGTGACGATTTTGCCAGGTTCTTGGTGATATTCGAGACATGAAATACATCAAATAGGTATTTCTTTTTCCCATCCTACATAGACAAAGGAACTTTACCAATCTGCACAATAGGATGTGCAGTATCATCACCAATCTCCACAAATCTTAGTTTTCCATTTTCCTTGCATCCTGCATCCATTCTGCATGACCTATCATATGGTTTGATGCACCTGAGTCAACATACCACACATCATTGCTTTCTTCTGCACTTGTCACAGAGTTGCTGATGTGCTGTACCATAAACAAATGCTCATTTCTGTCATCAACTTGTCTACTCATTGGAATTAATCCACTCTGATGTGTGGACTACTAAAGCTGCATCTATTGGAGGCTGTCACTATTTTGTCACTTTTATTGATGACTTTAGTAGAAAAAATTGGGTGTATTTTATGAAAAAGAAAAGTGAATTGTTTGGGCACTTCAAAGCTTTTAAAGCTATGGTTGAAAAAGAAACAAGCCTACAAATAAAATGCCTAAGGTCAGATGGAGGGGGAGAGTACCTTTCAAATGAGTTTGCAAGGTTCCTGCAGGAGCATGGGATAAAGCAGCATTATTCATGCAGTCATACCCCATAGCAAAATGGACTTGCAGAAAGGAAAAACAGGCATATTGGAGAGGTATCTCGGGCCATGCTAAATGAAAAATATCTACCAGATTATTATTGGGCTGAAGTTGCTACAGCAGTTTACATAATGAACAAGATTCCCAGTGCAGCAATACATGGCATGATGCCAGAGGAGATGTACACTGGTAGGAAACCAGACATTTCTCATTTGAAAATTTTTGGGTGCATTGCCTATGTTCATGTGCCAGATGAGTTGAGGTCCAAGTTCGATCCAAAAGCTGAGAAGTGCGTCTTTATTGGTTATTCTCTATAGCAAAAAGGGTATAGATGCTATAACCCTTCTACTCGTAAGTTTACAGTGAGCAGAGATGTTCTTCTTGATGAGATGAGCAGCTGGTATAAACCAGTAAATGTGATGATTGATGTAGATGCAGAAAATGGTAATGCTGCACAGAATTCAATGCAGTAGTCACAAAATATCAGTGGAACTGTAGTTTCCTCTAGCAGTGCTTCACATACTTCACCATGGATAGGCAGATTGAGATCAAGAGAATCTCCTCAAAGCAATGCAGATAGTGGTACGCAGGTATCATGAAAAGGAAAAGAGAAGGTAGATCAACCCATGTTTGATGTGAATGCAGGTCACTCTTATGTGGATGGTGAATCCAGTGGCTCAGAACAGAGCATTGATGATGAGTTGGGTATTCCTTCTATTGTTACACCTGGAGTAAGGAAGACCAGGGATGTTTTGAGAGCACCTAGAAGTGAGCCTATTTTGCACAGGTCTTCCAGAGCTAGGTATCCTGTGGATAGGCTGAAATATGATGGATTTATAACCATTCACTATGCCTATATGGTCAAAGTGATACAAGAACTAGAACCCACTTCTTTTGAGCAAGCCATGGGAAATGAAAAATGGGAGAAAGCCATGGATGAAGAAATGGATGCCTTGGAAGCAAATGCTACATGGGAATTGGTGCCTTTGCCTAAAGACAAGAATGTAATTGGCTATAAGTGGGTTTATAAGACCAAGCACAATGCAGATGGTTCTGTGAATAGATACAAGGCAAGATTAGTTGTCAAGGGGTATGCACAGACATATGGCATTGATTATGAAGAAACATTCAGTCCGGTTACAAGGATGGCAACTGTAAGAGCAGTCATTGCTATGGCTACATCAAAGGGAAGGTCTTTACCTCAGATGGATGTAAAGAATGCGTTCTTGCATGGTGATTTGCAAGAAGAGGTCTTTATGGAGCAGCCAGCAGGTTATGTTCATGCTATTCATCCTGAGTTTGTTTACAGGTTGAAGAAAGCCTTGTATAGCTTGAAGCAAGCACCTAGAGCATGGTATGACAAGATAGGACAGTATCTTGTCACTATTGGCTTTCAGATTTCCAAGGCAGATTTCTCACTCTATGTGAGAAAAACAGAGAAAGGGATTATGCTGCTTGTCATTTATGTTGATGATTTGATCATCACAGGTGATAGTGATGAAGATATCCTTCATGTGAAAATGCTATTGAAGCAGATGTTTAAGATGAAGGATTTGGGAGAGCTGCATTATTTCTTGGGCATTGAGGCGATTAGATCACCAAGTGGGATACAGCTCTTGCAGAGGTAGTATGGATTGGACATGCTATCCAAATATGGGATGACAGGCTGTAAGCCTATTTCAGTTCCTTTGGAGCAAAATGTGAAGCTGAGCATAGATGCAGGTGAGCTTCTAGAAGACCCTACTATGTACAGATGCATAGTAAGAAGTTTGATTTATATAACTATTACCAGGCCAGATTTAAGCTATGCTGTTGGATTGGTAAGTGAGTTTATGCAGGCTCCAAGGAAACCGCATTGGGATGCGGCTAGACGCATACTCAGGTATGTGAAGTCCACATTGCAGTATGGACTATTTTATGAGGCTGGGGTTCAGATACAGTTGCATGGATACACTGATGCTGATTGGGCTAGTAGTATTTCTGATAGACGATCTACTAGTGGATATGTGTTCTCTTTTGGGAGTGCTACAGTCACTTGTAGCAGCAAGAAACAGCCTATAGTTGCCTTGTCGAGCACAGAGGCTGAGTACAGGGGTTCAACAATGGCTGCATGCGAGGTAGCTTGGTTGCATAAGCTACTCTATGATATGCATCAGTCTACAGATGGGCTAGTTGTCATTTATTGTGACAACATGAGTAGTATACACTTGGCATAATATACACTTGGCATATACACTTGGCAAATAACCTAGTCTATCATGCTAGAACAAAGCACATTGAGGTGCATTATCACTATGTGTAGGAGAAGGTTTTACTAGGTCTTATTGATCTAGTTTATGTCAGCACAGAGGATCAGGTAGCTGACATATTCACGAAAGCATTGGGTGCAGAGAAGTTGCGCAAGTTCAGAGACTTGCTTGGTGTGCAAGAATTGGGATTGAGCTCAAGGGGGAGTGTTGAGATATCAAGCTCCACGCGTGATATGCCAGGGTGACCGTTGTGTATTTATGTCACTGACTTGTTAGCTGCAGATGCGGTTGGTACACTACCCACGAATAATAGTTGGATGACAGCTATCCTTATCTACTCTAGTTTGTGGCTCAGTTAGTATGCCACCTTAGTTAGTTGAGTTTGGTTTGAGACCCACATATAGGGTTCTTCTATTTCTTTGTACTTGAGTTCTTTTGGCTTTTACAACTAAGAAGAGGAAAACTATTTTCAGCCTCCACCTTTGTGTGTATTCCCCCATTGTGCATGTGAGAAAGCCACAAGTGAGACTCCTTCCCTCTCTCCCACTATCTTCACATGCACCTCCCATCACTTGCAAGGGTGAACATATCACCACCCCAATCTTGAACTATCTTGGCTCCCTTCATCCATGACCTTCCCACCCACATGTATCCTTTGTCATTCTCCATCTTGAGACCACGATGAACATGACTATGAAGTGCTCCACCATTCCTAATCCTTACCCTTTTGTACCATCAACTTTTGATCCACCATACAAATTTTGAAAGGAGGTCACATCAAGTTTTTCACTTGAGCTACTTTTCGACTTCTTGAGAGAAGATGTTTAGTTCAAAGTTCCCATCAATGAGCACTCCCTTCGCTATGTGATTCCAAATTTTAACATCCATAATGGGTACCTCCTTGTCCTAACTCACCGTTTTTTCAGTTCATTGTTATGGTCAATGGCTTTGCTGGTAGAGGTACCCTCATGTCAACAACCAACCCTTGCCTTTTATTTGCACTTTGTTTTTTGCACCTTTTGTTGCCTGGTTGACTTCCCTTTGATATTCTAACCTAGCCCTTGTTGCCTGATATCGAAACCCTATCTCTTCATCTATGGGGTTCAAGCCTATCTCAGTTTATGACCATATCTCATCAAAATTAGAGGAAAAAGTGCTCTTACCTTTTTTTGCAAGAGCTTGAAGCCACAAAAGGTATTGATCATCAAATGGTAGTGTTACAAATTTGAGCTTTACTCATCTAGACGGCATCATGTGGGGAGAAATGTCTTCAAGCTTTGTAACCATTGTAAAAGTGTTCTAGGCTTATGATCATTATTATACAACATCTGGGCTTGTGATCTTGAAAGTGTTATGGACTTGTGAGCATTATTATACAACATCATCTATGAATGCTTCACTCTAATCTACATCATGGACATCTAGGTCCAATGTGAAGAATCAAAATCCTCAAAATGCATCAATATATACTTTCTTTCATATAGCTTCACTTTCTTAGGCTCTACCCAGTTCTTTTCCCCCACTCTTCCTCATCCCTAGGGTGGTCACTTTCCTTCATCCCCACTTCTCCTCATCCCTGTGGTGGCAAGTGACTTTGATGTTTAGCGATATGTGGAAGAAGGCATGTTTCCTCGAGGGTTAACTCCACAACAGAAGCAGAGATTGGTAAGGAAGGCTTGTCCCTATACTATTGTTGATGACATTCTTTATAAATTGGGAAAAGATAAGGTGCTCCGTTGGGTGGTCCATCCCATGGAGATTAGGAGAATCCTAGAAATGTGTCATGAATGCCAGTAATTTTGCTTCAACGAGCACAACTAGGAGAATTCTTAATGCAAGTTACTTTTGGCCACGCCTCCATAAGGATGTATACAAATGGTGTCAAAGTTATAAAGTATGCCAAAAGTTTGGAAGGCGACAGTTGATTCCTAGGCCCTTGAAGCCTATTCCAGCATATGGACCATTTGAGAGGTGGGGGTTGGACTTTGTGGGACCACTCCCTCACTCATCTTAGGGCAAGCATTATTTATTGGTGGCCACAAATTATGTGACTCGATGGTCAGAGGCCAAGGCCAGAGTTAATAGCAAGGCAAGCAAAGTTGCAAAATTTCTCTTTGATCAAATTTGTTCACGCTTTGGTTGTCCTTTGGAAATTCTCACTAATGGAGGAACCTCTTATAGAAATGAACTAATTGAAGATGTGGTGCATAAGCTAAAGATAAATCATAGCATGTCCACGCCATACTATCCCCAATGTAATGGCTTGGTTGAGAAAACAAATGGATTGTTGCGCAATTCAATGGGAAAGCTTGTAGATACCAAGAAAACGCATTGGGATAGGCACTTGGCAGAAGTTTTATGGGCTTATAGAACCACAAGCAAGCTAGCTATTGGGTTTACACCATTCCAACTAGTACTAGTGTATGGAATAGAAGCCATTTTGCCCATTGAATTGGAGATACATAGTCTTCGCATTGCTGTTGCAAGAAAAGAAGGACAGGAGGCCTATGCTCAATGCTTGGTACAGTTAGAAGCCTTGGATGAATGCAAATTACAGGCCTTACAAAGCTTGGAAGCTTCTCAAAAAAGGGCAAGGCCCGTTTTGACACCAAATTACACAAGAAGAAAGATATTGCAGAAGTAGATTTGGTCATGAGATCCGTCTGGACAAGCAGCTAGACAAAAAGTTTATCGACCGATGGGAGGGACCATATCGAGTCAAAAAGAAGTTCATGAATGCAACCTATTAGCTTGAGGATGTTGATGGCATGGTGATACCTGGATGCACCAATGAGTATCACCTTAAATTCTTCTATGCTCAACCACCTTGAGGGTGAGTAGACCCTCTCTGTCACTAGAGAGGATCTGTTGGGGGGGGGGAAAGATGTGATGCCAAAAATTGATATTTTTAATTTGGCATTGGTATTTTTTTTCTCTATGCTTGATAAGAGTTTGAGTATCAAGTGATAACCTAGCAGCTCTCACTTATTTCTATTTTCTAAGATATTGTATGGGATTGAGAGGATGAGTGGAATGGATCATTGTAAATACCATATGTATGAATTATAAATACCTTGGTATGGGGTGAGAGTTATTTGTGTATGGGATATTATGGGGTTTTTAGAAAATAGGAAGAGAGTCATATAAAGAGGTGGGCTCATGTCCATGTATTCCAATAATATAAGAGAGATCACATGCTAAGCGTGTGAAAGGCATGTGGAGGAGTGTGGAGTCAAGAGGAATCCTTCTAGAATTCCTATGTGGAATAAGGAGGATGTTGACATATGGAAAAGAGAGGGTCCCTATGGGCTCCATGTGGGGAGACTCGACTTTCTCAATATTTTAAGAGTCTTGAGCATCTTTTGATGGGACACATGGCAAGAGTAGCCAAAAAGGACATGGATGGTGACATACGGGCTTATGTGATTGATGGGGAAAAGAATATATAGGGAGCAATTGTAAACGGGTGAAGGAGGGTGAGAAAATCTCTATAAAAGGAGCCCTCCTCTCCCTTGTTCAACATCTCTTCCACCATTAGGCCTCATGTTGTTGTAGCTCTAGTCTCCTTAAGCCTCTTCGATGAGCCTTCTCTCCCTCTTGTAGATATTCTCTCATGTAGACTCTTGAGTCCATCTCTCTCTAGTTCATTCTCTCTGTATGAGTAGTCTTGGAGCTTCCGCTCCCTCTTGTACATATGAAACCTCTTCCTCTCCCTTGTGTTTGTAGTATTTTAAGTCGCATTGGAGTAGAGTCTCACTCTATTGGTAATGAATGTCACTTCAAGCTCTCTCTCTTGAGTGTCTCTTCCCTTTTTCCATTGCTTTCTCTTCCAAAGTGCTCATAAGTGTTGTCTTTTTTGCTGCTCATTGTGCATACATGGTTTATCTATTTCCCAAGCCACAAAGGGAGCTCTTCCTTTCTTCTTAGGCAGCCTCTATGGGACTTGGATCATTGATGAAGTCTAAGCATGGAGGTAGTATTCTCCCAAGTCGGCACCAGTAGAAGGAGTAGGTGTTTTTTATGATAGTTTGATCCCTTGTCAGTATTTTGCTCATAACTTTTCGCTCGATGGTCCGATTTGGATGAAACTTATATCAACGCAAAGCTTTAAATGTCAAACCAAAAATCTATGACTCTCTGTGTGTGACTGTTTCTTTTTCAGATAGCTTTTACCTCCATCCAGTAAACTACCCATATCTTTCTGACCGCTTCTCTATTTCTTACGAAACTTATATCAGATCTAAGCCCATTTCAAGCTCCATCTCAATATGTATTTGAATATTTGATATCATGTCTCTGCTGAAAGTTATGTGTCTCTATGTCTTATGATATTTGGGAGAGTGTTTTGAGGTAATTGTAAAGGTATCTATGAAGGAGGTGCAATGTTTCCCCGGAACCTACCCATCCGACCCAATCATCCCCTTCAAACTCCTTGATATATATTAGTTCATGTCATGTTGAGCTGCAAGATCTTATTTCAACAACGTATCACTCTTCTCTTTGGCACAGACTGGCTTGCTGAGATTATGGCCTCCGCTGATCCTTTCCTTCTCCCTATGCTTGAGTACAACATCACTTGGAATGCTACCATCTTCATTCTCATCTAAGGGAGGATAGTATGGTGTGGTCTCTTGGTATAAAGGCTTCTTTTTAATGTCCCTTTCCCAGTGATGAATATCTCTATCACTCAGTTCAAAAGCAGTAGGAAGTGAAGAGGTGTGTGAAGTTATTACCCCCAACTTCATGTCACAACGTCTTCCTACAACTGAAGTTCTGATCCTTGAGAATTGAATCCTTCTGCATCCATCTATCTTTAGTAGTATCAACCATATTGAAGTCCCCCAAAATGATGCAATCACTCCCTAAGTTCATCATTGAATCCCATGTAATTCTCCTTTCCAAAGAGCCTATGGGAGCATACAGTGAGACCACTGTGAAGCATAAGCTTTTTATTCTGCAATCCAAAGTAATCCACCTGTGATTGGGGTCATGTTTGCATCTGATAACGCAGTCTTGATAGTGAGATAGAGCACCAATTGCATTGCCACCCCTGCCTTCATCATGATTTGTATAGAACCATACTCTTCTACTATCAACTCTTTTTAACCTCTTTTCCAAAGTGTTATTTATCACTTTAACTTCTTGTAAAGCAAGAAAAGTTGGAGATAGTGAGCTGTCTGTCAGCCATTTAGCTAATTCCTGACTCCTCCAAGGGTCATTTAATCCACAGACATTAAAGGTAAGAAAAGAGAATGGTTTAAATTTACCATTCTTGCTCTTCCCCTTTTTAGCCTTGGGGGTTGGGATTTTGGGTGGGGCACTCTGACTTTTTACCTGGGAGATTCTTCTTTTGTTAAGAGTGGTAGCTTGAGGTTTAACTGAAGGACCAGGAGGGTTATTCTATTTTCGGGCCAAGGGGAGTTCTTGCTCAGAGTCTCTTGGCTCTAGCTCACTCATAATACTGGCATCCACTTGGTTTACAACTTCTTCAAACTCTCTAGACCATCTCACCTTCCTCCATTTGGGCATCTTAAATCCAGTCTTCAGTTTCTTTGTCAATAAGAGCTTCAAAGGTATTATTTGTAGCCAAAGGAAAGATTACCCTCTCCTTTTCTAGAGGTACATCAGATATCTTTTGCACCTCTATCAGTTTGACTGATTTTCTTTCTATCTCTGCTTCAATAGGCTTCACAAGTCCTAATTTTTTGTCTTTCCTTTGATAGTTCACTTTGGTTTGGAAGGGGGAATGGGTTGCTATTGGGCTGGCTCCTACACTGACTTAGGACCACTTCTCTTTAGTGGGTAGCCTTTGACTGTGTGACTTGAAAGCCCACACAAAAAGTAGGAATTGGGGAGGTTCTTTAGAGAACGGGCTGCTCCATGAAAACACTTCCATTCCTGTTAACTATAACCAGGGTTTCAAGAAGTTCCTCAACAACATCGAGTCTAACATAAACCTAAGGGTGACCTCTACGATTGATAAATTTCTCCTTTTCAACATCTATAACTTGGCCTAAGATTCTACACAGGTTAGGAGCTTGGTTGACAAGGGAGAAAGGCAGATCAGGGAATTCTACCCATACAAGAACAAAAGTGGAGCTTGGTTTATCAAGGTTAAAGGCTTGAGATTAAAACTCAAGATATAAAGGTTGATGCCTAATAGTCCATAAAGCATGGTGGAGGGCCTTCCAAGCCATGTCTTCAGTTTCAAAAAAAAAAGAAAAAGAATCCTTTTCTTGAAAATCTAACACTGGTAACTACAAGGCCTTTTCTAATCCAATTATTTTTAAGCCAACCTTCTAGGAAAGCAATAAGGGGCCTAGGTCCAGGCAAGTACCCAATCAGGGCATGAGATTCTAATCAATCAGTTGACTGTTCAAGCCTGTCTTCATCTAATAAGGCTACCACCTTACCTTTAAAAGGTGACCCCTTCTCAGTTTCAAGCTGCTGATCCTGATGTTGAGGTTGTCATGGGTCCGTTGATGGATGGCCTTCAGCTTTTTTTTTGTTGTCTTTAGATGGTTCCTCCCTCTAAACCTGGGGATTTGGGAGCTAGTTTTAGGGCATCTATAGGTTGAGAACTAAGACGTCCCTCCTCTATGTTTCCTACTGTGTTTGTATTAACCTGGAGATGGGGAGCAGAGTTCTGAAAGACTCTTTTCTTCCTGGCTCTAAACGGGCCCATTAAGCGAGCAATTGGTATCAAGATTGTTTGCCCTTTTTTCTAATTCTCCTCGTTTGGATTCTCCATGGGATGAAGCTACTATGTCCCCTCCTGGTCTATTGTTGGGCGAAGCATGGCTTGAGGGGGCTGTAAGCTCCTCTGGGTCCTCCATGACTGCATTTGCTGGTAAGGCTAGCAATACTACACGTGAAAGGGGGGGTGAAGAGCCATCCTCTAAATTCTTGCACCACTCCCACGTAAGAGGGCCATGGAGTCTTCAAGGGTCTATACTACCAAAGGCTGTAGTGATAGCATTTGTAGGGAGAGTTCTTCTGTGTCCATTATTAGAAGGTGGTGAAGTAGGAAGGTCTTTCAGCAATGGGAAATGCATTGTGTTTCAATTCAAAGTGTCATTGTCGAGTTTGTCGTTGTCAAATCCAGGCACATGAAAGGTAGAGGAGGCTAGATTTGGAGGTGCTCTACCCCTCGTATCTATCCCCATCTCTCGTCATTTTTTCAAGTACTACAAGGACTCCCCAAGCTAATTTATGGCATGCCAGGTTTGGAAATGTCCATCACAAGGCATTGTCCTACTTGTACAACAATAATATGACTCACAGAATGCCAAAATTGCAGCAACCAGAAAATGAAGTGTGTGAGGGGTGTGCACTTGGCAAATTGCATCGCTTGCCATTCAGTAAACAAGGCAAGAATTGGGTCAAGGCAACCATAGTGTTGCGGGTAGTGCATAGTGATGTATGTTGCTCCATGACTATTCCCACACATAGAGGAGCAAGCTACTTTGTGACCTTTATAGATGAATTCTCCAGGTTCACATGGCTTGTTCTCATGAAGGAAAAATCTGAGGTGTTCTATTAGTTTTAGGAGTTCAAAGCTATGGCTAAGAACCAAACCAATTCTAGAATTGGAACACTCAACTCAGATAGAGGGGGAGAGTACTGCATTCCAAGGATTTTTGAAGCAGCATGGGATTAAACATCACTTGACATGCCCTTACACACCATATCATAATCCACTCTGAGAGGAAGAATCGTACTTCATGGAGATGACGAGATGCATGTTGAAATTCAAGAGAGTCTCAAAGGATTTTTGGGGAGAAGTAGTTGTGACAGCCACTTACATTCAGAACAGATGCCCTACCAAAGCTTTGGTTAATGTGACTCCATTTGAGGCTTTATATGGCTTTAAGCCAAAGGTTAGTCATTTCAAAGTTTTTGGCTTAGTGGCATATGCTTTGGTTCCAAATGCACATCAAACAAAGCTTGATGACAAGAGTGCCAAATGCATTTTCATGGGGTATAGCACTGAAAGCAGGGGATTGAGGCTTTATAATCCTGCTACCAAGAAGGTAATAATAAGTAGAGATATTCTCTTTGCTGAGAATGAGTGCATGCAGCCCGCTAGTGCAGACTTGCCACCATACGATGACACCCCTTTGGACATCATCCAGTTTGAGGATGATGAGACGGAGTCTCTTGATGCTTCTCCTTCTACTTCTCATAGTTCAAATGGCTTGCCACATGTTGAGGATGGCTCCCCCTCCAATGTTTCAGATTTGCAGCCAATTAATGAGAATAGACAACCTCATGTTTGGAGGCATTATCAATGTCATGAGGCCACTAAAGATGTTGATGCGGCCGTGAGTGGTACATCAGAGAAATCTATTCCATGTTGGGCAAGGTTGACCATTCAAGATGCTAAGGATCAACCTACTTTGGGGAAAACTAGGGCCAACACTCAGAAAAATAAAAAAAAGGTCAATTTTGCTTTGATGACCTTAGTGATGGAAGTTGAAAATGAGCTTTAGAGCTTCAAGGATGCTCAACATAATCCGGCACGGCAGAAAGCTATGGAAGCTGAGATTAAATCCATTGAGAAGAATGCAATATGGGACTTAGTTGATGCACCCATTGGAAAAAATGTGGTTGGCACAAAATGGATTTATAAGGTGAAATACCATTCAGATGGCACAGTTGAGAAATACAAAGCCTGTTTGGTTGCCAAGGGGTATGCACAAGAGGAGGGGATAGATTATGAGGAGACTTTTGATCCAGTAGCCAAGATGACCATGATTCATTCTGTCATCTCTCTTGCTGCATTTTATGGTTGGTTAGTGTACCAGATGGATGTCAAGACCACTTTCCTCAATGGAGATCTTATAGAGGAGGTCTATGTACATCAACCCCAAGGTTTTGAGGTGAAAGGACAAGAGCACAAGGTATGCAAGCTCAAGAAGGCTCTATATGGGCTGAAGCAAGCACCTCGTGCATGGTATCTGAAGATACATCAATTTTTATGTCCGAGGGCTTCGTAAACACTCATACAGAGCCAAATCTATATGTTTTGCAGCAAAAATAATAATTGGTCATGTTGGTACTATATGTGGATGACATCATACTCATTAGAAGTGATTTATAGAAAATTACAGTAGTGCAGTCCACTTTATGTCACAACTTTGACATGATAGATTTGGGCCTATTGCATTATTGTCTTGGCATTGAGTTTTGGCAGACCCATGATGGGATTTCTATGTCACAGACAAAGTAATCGAAGGGGTTGTTGTAGAAATTTAAAATGGAGAACTATAAGGCTGTGGCCACTCCATTGGAAAAGGGACTCAAGCTGAGTAAGCATGATGCTATTGAAAAGTTTAATGGCACTTTGTACAGGCAGTTGGTTGGCAGTTTAATATATCTATGCTCCACACGGCCTGATATTTTCGATGCCACAAGGCTTTTGAGCTAGTTCATGCATTATTCCATGGTCACACATTGGAATGCAGTAAAGAGGGTTCTTAGATATGTCCATAGAACTCTCTCTCTTGGCTTGCATTATGCTTTACATTGTGATCTAGAGCTATGTGGTTTCACGACTCAGATTCATTAGGGGACATTGACGATAGACAGTCCAATACTGGCTATTGCTTCTCATTGCATTCAGCCTATATCTCATGGCTTAGTAAGAAGCAAGAACAAGTCTCTCTTTCCTCTAGTGAAGCAGAGTACAAAGCTGCTGCAAATTCAGCCACTACAGAGTTAATGTGGTTAAGGAAGCTTTTGCATGAATTGCATCATGCACAGGATGGCGAAGCAAACTCTATCTTTTGTGACAGATAGAGTTGCATTACCATAGCCAACAATCATGTCTTTCATGCTCGCATGAAACACATTGAAAATCATTATCATTATGTATGGGATTGTATTTTTGATGGCTTCATTGATCTCATGTATTGTCCATAAGGACAATGTGGCAAATATCTTCATCAAATCCCTATCAACAGATCTTTTCTTAATGACATCAACATGGCTTGGGGATCAAAGACATTCTTGCAATGTCAAGGGGGGTTGTCAAGTGACTCACAAAATGACATTGTTTTCATATCTTGTCACTATTGGTTTTCAGATTTCCAAGGCAGATTTCTCACTCTATGTGAGAAAAACAAAGAAGGGTATTATGCTGCTTGTCATTTATGTTGATGATTTGATCATCACAGGTGATAGTGATGAAGACATCCTTCATGTGAAAATGCTATTGAAGCAAAAGTTTGAGATGAAGGATTTGGGAGAGCTGCGTTATTTCTTGGGCATTGAGGTGATTAGATCACCGAGTGGGATACAGCTCTTGCAGAGGCAGTATGGATTGGACATGCTATCCAAATATGGGATGACAGGCTGTAAGCCTATTTCAGTTTCTTTGGAGCAGAATGTGAAGCTGAGCACAGATGCAGGTGAGATTTTGGAAGACCCTACTATGTACAGACGCATAGTAGGAAGTTTGATTTATATGACCATTACCAAGCCAGATCTAAGCTATGCTGTTGGATTAGTAAGTCAGTTTTTGCAGGCTCCAAGGAAACTGCATTTGGATGCGGCTAGACGCATACTCAGGTATGTGAAGTCCACATTATAGTATGGACTATTTTATGAGGCTGGGGTTCAGATACAGTTGCATGGATACACTGATGCTAATTGGGCTGGTAGTATTTCTGATAGACGATCTACCAGTGGATATGTGTTCTCTTTTGGGAGTGCTACAGTCACTTGGAGCAGCAAGAAACAGCCTACAATTGCCTTGTAGAGCACAGAGGCTGAGTACAGGGGTGCAGCAATGGCTGCATGTGGGTGTGATTTTTTGGTGAGCTTTTTGTCATGAGCTTTTTTTTAATTTTCATGAATATTGTGAGCTTTTCATTCACCTGAGAGAGAGAGAGGGGAAGGGGGGGGTTCATGGAGTGGGGTGGGTGGAAAGTTTGGGTTATGGTTGCAGTTAAGAGGAGAGAGGGGGGAGAGGGGAGATAAAGGAAAAGGGGAGGGATGGTCGCATGGGTAAAGTGGCATGGAGAAGGGAGGGGAGGGGAGTTGGAACATATATTCGTTATCATAGTTAGAGGGGGAACTTATAAGGTATGCAAAGAGGAGTGCAAGGAGGAGAGAGAGGATGAGGAATGTGAAACTTATGTTCATCTCCTAAATGTAAAGGGGAAGGGAGAGCATATGGGAAATTTGTTCATTTTCAAAGTGTATAATTTGATAGATTTGACCTCATATTTGGATTCCTTGTCGAATTCCGGTCATTTTGAGTACCAACATGACCATATTCCGATAAAATGGTGTTTTTGTCATTTTGGCCTGTTTTGGGCCTATTTTGAGTCTGCGCTAGCCGTTTTTCCCCACTTAGCACCACGCCCCACTGGGCAAGCCCTTAGGCTTCAACACTTCGGTCTGCAGAATCACACGGGTCTCCAAGACCCACAGGAACGTCCTCCGCGCAACGTCCTGCTCAGCCCACTTTCTTTCCCGGTTAACGACCGTTACGTGGGTCGGCACGTTAGACCCCTTTGGGCAATCCTAATGTCCTGGCTCGGTACCCAAACGGTTCACGGTTTATACAATGGTATGGAGAATGCAAATGGCCCTCACCGTTCCCCACTCTCTTTCACGTGCCCTCAACCCGTCCCACGTTTTGCTTTCCTGTGCGTGCGCTTCAACGTGCACCACGAGGACACAACCCACAAGATGGCATGATGACGTTACTGGCAGAGCGGTACTAGATGGAGTGCCAAACGGTCGCTAAAACGTGCTTGATTGCAACATAAAATATTTACAAGCAAGAGGGAGCATAAACGGCCGCTGACGTTTTCCTCATCCAAATCAACTTAGTATGAGAGAGCACTATCCTCCATATAGTAGTGGCTGGCCGCTAGGCACTGCGGTGCCTCCTTTGCCCAAAAAACGTTCCAAACACTCACGACAGGTCAACCATAACGTTGACTTTCTTATACTCTCCCCGGTTCAAAAGAATTGATGTCCTCATCAATTAAAGGGGGAGCGTTGCCGGCTATACACAAAAGCCTAACCTCACCAAGGTGACTTAAGTGAGTGACCACACACACACACAAAGGCCTAACCTCGATCCGAGAATGTCTCGAATGAGTGGCCACACACGCACTAGTATGACCTCTTAGTTGGGCATCAAAATTTGCCTTCTCCTCATCAATTAAAGGGAGAGCATTGCCGGCTATACACAAAAGCCTAGCCTCACGAAGGTGACTTAAGTGAGTGGCCACACACACATACAAAAGCCTAACCTCAATCCGAGAACATCTCGAATGAGTGGCCACACACGCACTAGTTTGGCCTCTTAGTTGGGCATCAAAATTTGCCTTCTCCTCATAACGGGGGGCGAAGAATGAAAAGAATGATATAATTTTACAACATATTTTACAAAGAAAACGGTGCCTCAAGCTTTGAGAGGTCACCGCAAATACATATAGCTTCCCAAAATGAAAAATTAGCCGTTTGCGAAAATTCCCCGGCCAAAATTTCCAACCCGCCAAAATGGTAACGTCGGGACGTGACATTGGACCGGGCCAATGTTTCCAACCCGCAAGCAACATGATATTCGAAGGAGGCCCCCTTGGCCGGATTTGCCTTGGAAGCCCACGTGCGAGATGAACAAGCCAAGCATCACCTGGCCAAAATTTCCACCCCGCTTGCAACATGATATCAAGGGACGATGCTATGCCGGGCCAATCTTTCCACCCCGCACATAGCATCAAGCGACCACTTGCCACCTGTCCAAGTGAACGAACTTGCTCACCCGGCCAGAACTTCCAACCTGCCTAAAGTAAAATATGCCCCAACGGCTTGATCTTTCTTTCAGCGCCTGTCATCTCCATTGGCTTAGGCAATAAGCCCAAGTAACAAGGAGGAAAAGAATCCGAGCCAATACTTAGACTCGTTTTTGACTCTTCCAGTCGGATCATGATGTTAATGCACTGCTTCCATTCCTTCCATGCGTCTTGCCACGCAGACTTTGAATATTGGTGCATCACCCAAGAGATAATTTTATGTTTTGGGAGAATTGGACTTGTGCGCTTTGCCGTTTTCTTCACCCTTCGCACCACTTCTCTTCCTGACCCTCTTCTTCTCATCCTCACTTGTTCTGCACAAGTCCTTCCACCTCGTCGCGGCTTCATCTCATCACGTTCTTCTCTTGAACACCGCACTTCCCTGCACCTTGGACCTTTAGCCCTGCATCTTCTTTGCGCTCCACATCCTAGACCCATTCTCCTCTTCGTTTTTTCATCTTGGTCCTTCTTGACCTCATCCTGCTCCCTTAGTCTACATCTCACCATGCAACTATGCATCCACCTTCCACCTCTTTGACTCATCTTGGCCACTTCTTCATCCGTCGTTTCTCCTTGAAACCGTGGCCTTCTCATCCATCCCTTGATCCTTCCTGCCATTCTACCTAGCCTTGCCTTGCCTTCTTTTCCAACCGCTGTTTCTGCTTCATGCCTTGGCCGTTTCATCGTTCCACTCATCCTTCCCGCCGTTCTTCCTTGCCTGGCCTTGGCTCCTTTTCCATCTGCCGTTTCCTTTTCGCCTTTCGTCGTTTCCGCTTCATCCTTCGCCGTTTGCGCTTCACGCCTTGGCCTCATCACACATCCTTCCATCCCCTTGGCCGTCATCACCTTCTCCTTTTCCTCTTCTTCCTCCTCACACTTCCTCCTCTGCCCTAAGGCTTCCCTTCGGGTCACGCCTCTGCGTCTACCTGGACCTGCACCTGTCCACCTCCATTTTCCCTTTATGTCTCTTGACTCCACCTGATGCTCCAGTGCATCTTCGTTTTCCCTTTCCATCTCGGCATCCTTTCTGCATAGGCCTCTGCGTTGCCACGGGCTTCTGATTGCTCGCTTGACCTTGCCCCAGTGCCGTTCCTCTTCTTCATCCCAGGCTTCCACTTGCCATCCCACTTCGCCTTCCAACCTTCTATCTTGGACCTGTTCGCCGTTTCTCATCGCTTCTGCTCCCTTTCCTCCATTTGTGCCTTGCGCACTTTCCCGTTTTCTTCCCGCACCTTCCACGTTTTCATCATTCACCTGCACGCCTTGTGCGTTTTTTCGAGTTTCCTTCGGGCCTACCATGTCACTGGGTCTTCGGCCTGCACCTCCCGTGCTCCTCGTCCCGTCCTCCTCACCTTGAGCGTTTGTTTGATTTTTCTTTGTTACAATGGCACTGCTCTTCGTTTCCTTCACGCCACTCAAACCTTTTGTGCCTCCCATCTCTATCGCCGCACCTTTCACGTTCTCCTTGGTCACCTGTATGCCTTGAGCATTCCTTCGAGTTTTCTCCGGGCCTACCATGTCACTGGGTCTTCGGCCTGCACTTTCTGTGCTCCTCATTCCGACCTCCTCACCTTGAGCGTTTCTTTGATCTTTCTTTGGTACAATGGCACTGCTCTTCCCTTGTTTTGTGCCACTCGAACCTTTCGTGCTTCCCGTCCCTGTCACCGTGCTTCTCGCGCCTCTGGTCTCCGTTTTCATGCTTCTCGTGCCTTGGGTCTTCGCCACGCCTATAGCATCTCGGGGTTCTGCATCACACGTTTTCACCAACGTTTCTCTCAGGTCACTGCTTCCACAACTCGCGCCTTCCGCGCCGTTTCCCACACATTTCACGGCTCCCACGCCGTTCACTCGGGGCTTCACACCTTGCATGCACCTCTCGACTCCCACGCCGTTTTCCACGCACCTCACGGCTCCCGCGCCGTTTTCTCGGGGCTTCACACCCTCTAGGACATCCATCACCTGTTTGCCGGTCGTCTTCCTTCCTTGCTTCCACTGTCCATCCCTTTTGTCTCTTTGGCCACCGTTTCAGATCCTGTTCTCCTTTCTGCTTGGGCCTGCCACCATTCCTGACTCCACCTGCGCCGTTCTTCCTCCTCCCAGTCCTCATCTTCACTTTCACTTTCCGAGCCGCTTTCCGACTCATCCGACGTTTCATCCTCCGTTTCGCTCCCGGACTCCTCCGCATCATCTTCCAATTCTTTCTTCACATACAGTTGCATCACTAGCTTGAAGACCACCATGAACTCACGATGCCACTTGGCCGTCTTACCCTCCGTGTCATACCTAGACACGAGCCGCTGCAAGTACCCCATGTCCTTGCTTAGGAGGACATTCACCCACTCAGGAACTGCACTCATCACATCCACTGCGGCTTCCATTTCCGACTTTCCACTTCTCATTGCCCGTAGAATTGCTTCCTTCCCTTGTGCGTAAGATTGACCTTGTCTGTCACGTGACGCCATACCTCGATACAAGATCCTCCTCGAAGGCTCGCGATACCTTGAGGTTTGCTCTGATACCAAGTGTAAGGGCCCGGTGTTTCCGGACTTAGTCTCCGGTTTGCGAGCACCTTACGTCGGACCCGTTAGTCCCAGCCTCCCTTAACGTCTCTTCTGATACCAAATCCCCTTTATGCACAGCTTATCCAACATGACCCCTGCCCAAAGTAAAATATGCCCCAACGGCTTCATCTTTCTTTCAGCGCCTGTCATCTCCATTGGGGCTTAGGCAATAAGCCCAAGTAACAAGGAGGAAAAGAATCCGAGCCAATACTTAGACTCGTTTTTGACTCTTCCAGTCGGATCATGACGTTAACGCACTGCTTCCATTCCTTCCATGCGTCTTGCCACGCAGACTTTGAATATTGGTGCATCACCCAAGAGATAATTTTATGTTTTGGGAGAATTGGTGGACTTGTGCGCTTTGCCGTTTTCTTCACCCTTCGCACCACTTCTCTTCCTGACCCTCTTCTTCTCATCCTCACCTGTTCTGCACAAGTCCTTCCACCTTGTCGTAGCTTCATCTCATCACGTTCTTCTCTTGAACACTGCACTTCCCTGCACCTTGGACCTTTAGCCCTGCATCTTCTTTGCGCTCCACATCCTAGACCCATTCTCCTCTTCGTTTCTTCATCTTGGTCCTTCTTGACCTCATCGTACTCCCTTAGTCTACATCTCACCCTGCACCTATGCATCCACCTTCCACCTCTTTGACTCATCTTGGCCACTTCTTCATCCATCGTTTCTCCTTGAAACCGTGGCCCTCTCATCCATCCCTTGATCCTTCCTGCCGTTCTACCTAGCCTTGCCTTGCCTTCTTTTCCAACCACTGTTTCCGCTTCATGCCTTGGCCGTTTCATCGTTCCACTCATCCTTCCCGCAGACTCAAAATAGGCCCAAAACAGGCCAAAATGACAAAAACACCATTTTTTCAATTTTTATCGGAATATGGTCATGTTGGTACTCAAAATGACCGGAATTCGACGAGGAATCCAAATATGAGGTCAAAAGTTTCAAATTATACACTTTTAAAATGAACATATCTCCCATAGTTCCTCCCTTCTACTTTAAATATGGACATATCTTCCATAATTTTTTGCCTCCTACTGCCACTCATATCTGCCCCCCCTTGTGCATAGTATACACTCTTCCACCCCTTCCACATGCTATGAAAATGAACATATCCTATATCCTCTCCCCCTCTTTCTAACCTCCCTAGCTTTCTTATAACAAAAACATGTATGGATTTCTAAAAAAAGCTCGCAAAAACAAAGAAAATGGTAAAAAAGATCACATTAAAAAGCTCGCCAAAAGATTTTTCCCGCTGCATGTGAGGTAGCTTGGTTGCATAAGCTACTCTATGATATGCATCAGTCTACAGATGGGCCAATTGTCATTTATTGTGACAACTTGAGCAGTATACACTTGGCGAAGAACCCAGTCTTTCATGCTAGAACGAAGCACATTGAGGTGCATTATCACTATGTGCGGGAGAAAGTGTTACTAGGTCTTATTGATCTAGTTTATGTCAACACAGAGGATCAGGTAGCTGACATCTTCACAAAAGCATTGGGCGCAGAGAAGCTACGCAAGTTCAGAGACTTGCTTGGTGTGCAAGAATTGGGATTGAGCTCGAGGGGGAGTGTTGAGATATCGAGCTCCACTCGCGATATGCCAGGGTGACTGTTGTGCATTTATGTCACCGACTTGTTAGCTGGAGATGCGGTTGGTACACCGCCCATGAATAATAGCTGGATGACAGCTATCCTTATCTATTCTAGTTTGTGGCTCAGTTAGTATGCCACCTTAGTTAGTTGAGTTTGGTTTGAGACCCACATATAGGGTTCTTCTATTTTCTTTGTACTAGAGTTCTTTTGGCTTTCACAACTAAGAAGAGGAAAACTGTTTTCAGCCTCCACCTTTGTGTGTATTCCCCCATTGTGCATGTGATAAAGCCACAAGTGAGACTCGTTCCCTCTCTCCCACTATCTTCACACTTCCTTGGTGGAGGACCTTCTCTGGTATACGGCCTTTCTTCCTGCATAAAAATCCCCTGAAATAGAGCTATGAGCTATGAGAATTGCACCCTCCAATCTACTCTGATCTCTATTGATAGAATTCTACATATTTTGGTCAAAGGGTGTTGAGTAATCACCATAAGTTTGGGGCTTTCATTATTTACTGCAAACTTTCATTGTTTTGCTTGTACTTGAGTAGTAGAACTCAGTCATGGAGCTCATAAGTGTCCTTATACTTTGCATTTAGAATGATGACTATGTGATTCTCTCTTGATGAGTACTTGAATTATAAAGATGACTAAGCCCAAGCAAGTAGAGAAGCTGGATGGAACTAGTTTCCATACTTGGCAAACAAAAGCTGAGTTTATGCTTATGAAAAAGAAGATATGGAATGTTGTGAATGGAAAGAAGTCTACAAAAGAAAAAGCTAATTGGTTGATCAAAGACAAGAAGGCTCTTGCTATCATTGCTTTGGGATTAAGTGGCTCATACATTCACCACATTGATGGCTTTGAAACTTCACATGAAGTTTAGGATCATCTTCACACAGTATTTGCACCAGTTTGGGATCATCTTCACACAATATTTGGTGCACAAGGGAAATGCTTCAAATATATCTTGCTCCTTTGGCTACAATTGAAAAAGGGAATGTGTTATTCCATGAAGAACAACAAAGAGAATCAAGCATTTCTTGTGAAGAAGGACTACTTCAACAACAAAGCAAATCTGGCTAAAGGAAGAACTCCATCAGCAAATGAAGAATCAAACTTTGAAAATACTATGCTTTTTAAGCACTTTGTCTTTTGAATTTTTGTTTATCATCACTTGGTCAAATTTTGAGGTTCTCTGCCTAGAGTAGTACTCCAAAAAGAATATCATATGTTATTTTGTAAATCACCTCTGGTCACCATATGATGTAGACCATGTGATATGTGTTTTGTCTATCCCATTTCTGTGAACCTCACACCCTTGGGAACCCTTGCTAGCATGAGATCCTAGCCATAGATTTATCCTTGACCACCATGAGATGGCATGAGAAACTATGAGACTAGATGTATCCTTGACACTGCAAGAGGCAAACCCTTGAGGGAGAATATGTTGGGATAAGTGTGATCAAGGGCTTGCTCTATGGTGCATGTGTGCATCTAGGGGAGTCACATGTGTGTTTGTGTGTGTTGTAAAGGCACATCAAGTGCTATGATGTGTCTAGTGTGTGACCTAAGTGATGATGTAAGCCAAAGGCCCCCACATGGGAGGTTCCTTTGATTTAGGCCAGTCCCACTGATGTAGGGGCTGATTGCCACTTATGTAGGGAAGGTACTACCTTCTCCCCCTTTCTATAAGAGAGAGTCCTCTCTCTCACAATCTATAATAGAGAACTACATTTTGGTTTCATTGTGCTCTCACTCCTCTTCCAAGATGCATCTATTCTATCCTACGGGATTCTACAAGGGTTGCACTTGTTCTGTTATCCCATCAACTTCATGTGTTACACCATCTAAGTGAGTAATACCATGAGCGAGACATGCATGTGCATGTCCTATCTCCTCTGATGCATGTCATGTCTCGGCCAATTCAATTCTTGTCTTAGATGTAGATCCCTTGTAAGCATCCATGTGTACAAGACCCTCATCCAATGCTACATGTTTTATCTCATCCACTCTAGTTCCTCTCTCATTTGTATTACCTTGAACCAGAGGTCTACATGGCATGTCTCATCCCTTCCTTTCTCATGTGTGGATTCTTGCACCTTAGGTGTGTCATGTGTGGATCCTTGTACTTTAGGTCCCTCGACTGAATTTGAACCTTGTTCTATGGCACCCTGAAAGTATTCAAGGATTATCTTAGACTGCATTTTTCTTGCTTCCTCAATGGAAAATTCCTCTCACACATGTTGGAGGATCTCCAATGCAGGACCCAATTCATGAAATCTAGGTGCTTTTGGAGGTGACATCACAAAGTGCATTGCATCTTTCTTTGAAAGAAGAAAAAACATGTTGCTCATTCTTGACTTGGTGTAAATGATCATTGTATTGCTATCTTTTTCAATTTTTATTCCTAGTAAGGTGCCTCCTTGAATCAAATTGCTTTTTGAGAAAGATACATCCAATTCCTACTCATCTTTCTCCAACTCTCTCTTTGTCATCACTAGAATGAGATTGCCTTTGCTCAGTACTAAGAACCATGCTTTCTTTGTGGTGTCAACAACAGTCCAGTTTGTGAAGTCCTTTGGGGCATAAACTCTTCCATAATACTTCAATGTCATACCATTACAAATGCTATAGCGTCAAGATCCATCCTATATTAAAGCATAACAAAAATTTTAGGTATAAATAATATAATACTTTTACATGAAAACTACAATTACTTTGATAAATCAAAAGTACAATGAGTCCCATTGATACACCTCAAGTTTTCATTCTCCTCAATGGTATAAGTGTCAATTTCATGCTTTGGGATAGCCTAAAAGGCTTTACAAGGCTTAGATACATGCATAAATGTGAAAAAAAATATAAGGAATTACAGTGAACTCATGGATAGTGTAAAATGAAACAAAGTACAATCGGATACAAATCTGAAGTTTGTCTGATAATATGCTTTGTCTGTTGAGATATCGAGCTCCACTCGTGATATGCCAGGGTGACCATTTTGCATTTATGTCACCGACTTGTTAGCTGCAGATGCGGTTGGTACACCACCCATGAATAATAGTTGGATGACAGCTATCCTTATGTACTCTACTTCGTGGCTCAGTCAGTATGCCATCTTAGTTACCTGAGTTTGGTTTGAGACCCACATATAGGGTTCTTCTATTTCTTTGTACTAGAGTTCTTTTGGCTTCCACAACTAAGAAGAGGAAAACTGTTTTCAACCTCCACCTTTGTGTATATTCCTCCGTTGTGTATGTGAGAAAGCTGCAAGTGAGACTCCTTCCTTCTCTCCCACTATCTTCACATGGTATCAGAGCCTAGTTCATGGTAAGGAGCTGAAGAAAGCAAACCAAGTTCACGGTGTCCTAGTAAGAGCACCAATGTTTCTTTCCTTTTTTCGAGTTTGGGAGCAAATCTCTGTAGGTGGCATAGCCAGAAAGTACAAGAGTGCATTGTCTTAGATTGAGATGCCCTTTGTGGTGTGGCGAGAGGGCAGTATATGCTGCAGGTGAGGGCAAAGCCCACGATGGCTTTATTTTTCTGATTTGAGGCCATTTCGAGGCCCGTTTTGGAGGTAGAATTTCTTCGCAAGCACTGAGAAAAAGGCCCTATTTTTGCTGTGCAACCACTATTCTGCAGGTCGGTAAAAAGTTGCCACAGAAATTGCATCATATGCCTATGCGCAGAGATATTGCGACTTAAAAAATAATCCTTATTGCCTGTTGATGCAAAATCATCACTAGGAAGTGACTATGTGGTCAAATTGCAGATTTGCCCTTGTGAGGCAGAAGCTGTGTTTTTTGCAGTGGCAGAATATTTTGCAGTGTTCTATAATGGCGTTTGATTCTCTTTCATAGATTGTCACTGAAAAGCTTGACAAGAACAACTTCCAAGCATGGAAGTTTAGAATGACGAATTTCCTTATGGGAAAAGGCTATTGGGAGTTCATTACAGGAAATGAAGAAGAACCAGTTCTTCCTAATGTTCTTGCATGGATACATTGATGCTGATTAGGTTGGTAGTATTTCTGATAGGCGATCTACCAGTGGATATGTGTTCTCTTTTGGGAGTGTTGCAGTCACTTGGAGTAGCAAGAAACAGCCTACAGTTGCCTTGTCGAGCACAGAGGCTGAGTACAGGGGTGCAGCAATGGCTGCATGTGAGGTAGCTTGGTTGCATAAGCTACTTTATGATATGCATTAGTCTACAGATGGGCCAGTTGTCATTTATTGTGACAACATGAGCAGTATACACTTGGCAAATAACCCAATCTATCATACTAGAACAAAGCACATTGAGGTGCATTATCACTATGTGCAGGAGAAGGTTTTACTAGGTCTTATTGATCTAGTTTATGTAGATCTTAAACCCTAAATCCTAAAACCAAACCTGCAAACCCTAAACACTAAACCCTAATCCCCAAACCCTAAACCCTAACGCCCAAACCCTAATCCTTAAGCCCTAACCCCAAACCCTAATTCCTAAAATTCTAATCTTGGCCTTCTAAACCTAAAACCCTAAATCCAAAACCCAAAACCCAAACCCACAAACCTTAACCTCTAACCCCCAAACCCTAACCCTAAACCCTAAACCCTAATGCCCAATACATAAACCCTAAACCCTAAACTCCCAATCCCCAAACCTTAAACCCAAACCCCCAATCCCTAAACCCTAAAAGCTAACCCCTAAACTCTAAACCCTTTTTTAATTCAAATTAATTTCATCTAAATTTTTATTAGTTTGAACCACAAAATTCAAAATTTATTTTTATGGAAAATATAAAATTTAAATGTAAAATTTAGAAAATAAGGCTTAAAATAAAAAATGCAAAATTTACGTAGAAGAAAATTTTAATTCTCCCTAAAAGGAGATAAACTAAACTAATATATTGAAAATGTAAGCTAAATTTTCAAAAAGGTGAGAAATTTGAAATTGTACTTTCTATATTCCAACACAAAATACATTTTTTTCTACTATATTCCATAAGTTTCAATTGAGAAATTAAACTAGTAAATTGAAAATGTAAGTGAAACTCATTTTAAATTTAAAAAAGGCGAGAAATTTGAAATTCAAGTTTCCACAAGTTTGTCTTTTCACACACCAAGTACATAGTTTTGTTTTCAATTTTCCACACATTTGTCTTTTCACACATCAAGGTTCATACAAACCCCCAGCGAGAGAAACTCATCCTAATAATTAATTTGTGGGGGGGAGGGGGGGGAGCAATGGTCAATTACAGTAAGCTCATGTTTTGGGGGCCGCGATGGTAAATTAAGGTACGCTCATTGAGATTGATTATGGCGATGGCATAGCAATCTATGATAGCAAGCTGGAGGCTTCTTCCAAAAGCCTCCGAATCTAGAAGTTTATATTTCCCTAGGCATAAAAGGAGGAGGGGGCCTATAGAGTGCTCAATGTAGGCAGGGGGGCTATGAAGGCCTCTTCAAGAGAAGGCAGGGGCTATGAAGGCCCTCCAAGAGGAGGAGGAAGAGGTTGAGCAGAAGGTAGGGGGAAGGGAGAAGAGTGGGAGAAGTGAGGGGGAGGAGGGAGGGAGGAGAAGGGAAGCTGTGGCTCAGTGAAGGGAGAGGAGGGAGGGAAGGGCAGTTGAGGGAGAGGAGTGTGGGATGGGGGGTTGAGGGAGGAGGTAGAGAGGAAGGAGGGAGCGAAGGCGAAAGAGGGACCTAAGCAGGAATTGGCACGAATGGAAGCAGTTGCAACAATAGGGAGGGTCTTTGAGCTTAGGTTAATTGTGAATATCAATCGATACAACATGCATTGATAAATTAATTAATCACAATAGGATGGAAAGATGCGAATAGGACCCAATGATCGCTTTGTTTGTTTCAGTTTCGACTAAATCACACACCAAGGTACATAGTTTTGTTTTCAAGTTTCCACACATTTACAATTAGTCATTCCTGTCTTCTCTTTAGTAGCATGTAATCTCCTTCCTTGATTGTCACCTCTACTCCTATATCCATTGTCATCTCTAATCTCCTTCACTATCTCTCCTCTAATATCCCTCATTGCTCATAGCTCCCACATCCCTCCATCAAAACATCTCTCCTCCAAAGTCCCTCCTTGATCGCATCGCGAACTCCTTTCTCCTCCTCATTTGTAAGATTTTCTATGTCTTTCATTCTCACTCTCTCCCTCTCTCTCATACTCTCTCTCACTCCCTCCCTCCCTAGATTTTTGTCTCTCTCCTCTCTATCTCTCTCTCGTCTCCCCTCTCCCTCTCTCTGTCTCTCTTTGTATGTCTCTCTCTCTCTCTCTCTCTCTCTCTCTCTCTCACTCACTCACTCACTCTCACACTACCACAGTAGCGGCACTCTCTCCCTACACCGAGCCTACACCTCTCTCTCTCTCTCTCTCTCTCTCTCCCCTCCCTCTCCTTTGCTCTCTCTCTCTCTCTCTCTCTCTCTCTCTCTCTCTCGTGCTCTCTTTCTCTCTCTCTTGCTGTGCCGTGATAGTAGCACTCCTTCCCTACACCTCTCTCTCTCTCCCCTCCCTCTCCTTTGCTCTCTCTCTCTCTCTCTCTCTCTCTCTCTCGTGTGCGCACACTGCCCAGTAACGCGTTCTCTCAATCTCTCTCTCTCTCTCTCTCTCTCTCTCTCTCTCCCCCCCTCCCTCCCTCCCTCCCTCTCTTGCTCTCCTCTCCTCTCCTCTCCTCTCCTCTCCTCTCTCTCTCTCTCTATCTCTCTCTCTCTCACGCGCGCGTGTGCACACACACACATTTCTGCGATAGGGCACTCTCTCCCTATACCTGTCTCTCTCTCTCTCCCCTCCCTCTCCTTTGCTCTCTCTCTCTCTCTCTCTCTCTCTCTCTCTCTCTCTCCCTCTCCCTCTCTCTCCTCTCCTCTCCTCTCCTCTCCTCCCTCCCTCCCTCCCTCCCTCTCTCTCTCTCTCTCTCTCTCTCTCTCATGCACGTGCATGTTGCCGCAGCAATGCGCTCTCTGCGTACACCTCTCACTCTCTCTCCCCTCCCTCTCCTTTGCTCTCTCTCTCTCTCATGCGTTGCCGTGGCAGCATGCTCTCTTAATCTCCCTCTTGCTCCTCTCCTCTTTCTCTCCCCCTCTCTCTCTCCTCTTTCTCTCTCAGTGTGCTCTCCTCTCCTCTCTCTCTCTCTCTCTCTCTCTCTCTCTCTCTCTCTCCCCCCTCCTTCTCCTTTGCTTTGTGTGTGTGTGTGCATGTGTGTGCATGCGTGTCTCTCTCTATCTCTCTCGTGCATGCCATGACAGCGTGCTCTCTCAGTCTCTCTCTTTCTCCCTCTCCCTCTCCTCTCCTCTTTCTCTCCCCCCCTCTCCCTCTCTCTCTCTCTCTCTCTATCTGTCTCTCTCTATCTCTCTCTCGCGCAACGCTCTCTCTCAGTCTCTCTCTCTCTCTCTCTCTCTCCTCTCTCTCTTTCTCCCTTCACTCTCTCTCTCCTTGCCATGCCTCCTTTCCTCTCCCTTGCCCCCCTCTCTCTCTCTCTCTCTCTCTCTCTCTCTCTTCTTTCTCTCTCTTGTGCGCTACTATGGTAGCACGCCTTCCTACTCCCTGTCCTCTCTCTCTCTCTCTCTCTCTCTCTCTCTATGTCTCCCCTCCCTCACTCTCCCCTCCCTCTTTCTTTCTTTCCACCTTTCTCTCTCTCTCTAAGTTATCTCTCTAGAGTAAAATTTCAAAGAAGAAAAGTTTAAAAAAATACATGGAAGAAAGTTGAGATTGAAACATATGGTTGTACTTGCTTTTGCTCTTGCTCCTCCTCTTGCTTCTCCTCTTGCTCTTCCTTGTTGAAATGGGAGAAAGAATGAGAGTATTTATAAGAAAAGCTAGGGTTTTAAGTGCTTCTCTCTCATTGGTCCCTACATTTCATTGTCTCCTCTCCCATTGGCCCTTCCATCACATTATCTCCTCTCCCTTTGGCCCCTCCATCCAAGTACCTACTCTTCCATTGGTCTTTCCTACTCTCCCCTCTCCCACCTCCCCCTCTCCCACCCACTCCCACTCCCACTCCCTCTCCCACTCCCACTCCTGCTCCCACTCCCACCCTCCCACCCCCACCCCCACTCCTACTCCCACTCCTTCTCTCACTCCCACTCCCATGCCCACCTCCCCCTCTCCCACTCCCACTCCCACGTCCACACTCCCACCTTCCCTTTCTCCCACTCCCACCCTCCCTTTCTCCCCCTCCCACCTCCCACTCCCATTCCCACATTCCTACCTTCACTTCCACTCCCAATAAAAACTATTACTTCAATGAACGATATTACTTGAATCAATCATAGGATTTAGGGTTTAGGGTTTGGGGGTTTGGGTTTAGGGGTTAGGGTTTGGGAGTTAGGGTTTAGGGTTTAGGGGTTAGTTTTTACGAGTTAGGGTTTAGGGTTTAGAGGGTTTATAGTTTAGGGATTAGGGGTTAGGGTTTGGATGTTAGGGTCTAGGGTTTAGAGGGCCAAGATTAGGGTTTAAGATTTAGGGATTAGGGATTAGGATTTAGGATTTAGGATTAGCGGTTTGGGTTTATGGGTTAGGTTTTAGGGGTAACGGGTTAGGGTTTAGGGTTTAGAGTGCCAAGATTAGGGTTTAAGGTTTAAGGTTTAGGGTTTAGGGTTACGGTTTAGGGTTAAGAGGTCTAGGATTAAGATTTAGGGTTTAGGGATTAGGGGTTTACTTTTAGGGTTTTGGGATTATGGATTAGGGGTTAGGGTTTACGAATTAGGGTTTAGGGTTAGGGTTTAGGGTCTAAGGGTTAGGATTTAGGGATTAGGGGCTAGGGTATAGAATTTAGGGTTTTAGGGCTAGGATTAGGCTTTAGAGTTTAGGGATTAGGGGTTAGGGTTCAAGATTTAGGGTTAAGGGATTAGGGATTAAGGGTTTATCTTTTTGAGGGCCAAAATTAAGGTTTAGGGATTAAGGGTTAGGTATTAGTATTTAGGATTTAGGGTTTACGGTTTAAGGTTTAGGGTTTAGGATTTAGGATTTAGGGTTTAGGGCTTAGGGCTTAGGGATTAGGGGTTTAGGGTTTAGGGATTAGGAGATAGGGATTAGGGGTTTAGGGTTTCAGGTTTAGGGATTAGGGTTAGGGATTTCGGGTTTAGTGTCTAGGGTTTAGGGTTTAGAGAGCCAAGATTAGGATTTAGGGTTCAAAGAGCAAGGATTAGGGTTTAGAGTGTTTGGGTTAAGGATTTAGGATTTAGGGTTTAGGGTGTAGTTTAGGGGGTAGGGTTTGGGTTTAGCAAATTGCTAATTACTAAATCCTAAATCTTTTATTGAAAACATAGATTTCTAAATAAGACCTCCCATATTTTCGAAACAAGATCTAGATTTCTAAATAATTAATAAAGTATTTTATTGAAAATAGACTATTTATAATGGTTGTTACAGCTTGTTTGCAAAGGAAACTCACAAAGGAGATGGGGGAGAAGGTTCTAGTAGGTTTTAATGATCTAGTTTATGTCAGCACAAAGGATCAGGTAGCTGACATATTCACGAAGGCATTGGGTGCAAAGAAGCTATGCAAGTTTAGAGACCTACTTAGTGTGTAGGAATTGGGATTGAGCTCAAGAGGGAGTGGTGACATTATTTTTTTGATTTGAGGCTGTTTCGGGGCCCGTTTTGGTGGCAGAAGTTTTTTGCAGGCACTCAAAAAAGTGCCCTGTTTTGCTATGCGACCACTGTTTTGCAGGTCGGTGAAAAGTTACCATAGAAATTGCATCGTATGCCTATGCGCAGAGATATTGGGAATGACAAAATCATTCTTATTGCCTGTTGATGCATAATCGTCACTAGGAAGTGACTGTGTGGTCAAATACCGCTTTCGTCACTTTTGCAGAATTACCCTTGTGAGGCAAAAGTGTATTTTGCAGTGACAGAATATTTTTGCAGTGTTCTGTAATAGCATCTGATGCTCTTTCACAAATAGTCACTGAAAAGCTTGACAAGAACAAATTCCCAGCATGGAAGTTTAGAATGACGAATTTCCTTAAGGGAAAAGGCTATTGGGAGTTCATTACTGGAGCTGAACAAGAACTAGTTATTCCTAATGTTCCCAATCAACAGGAGTTGCAGGCATTTAAAGGATGGCATGAGAGAGCCAGAAAAGTTATGTACTAGCTGTCTATCAGTATTTCAGATTCTATGATTGTGCATATTCAGGATGCAAGCACGCCGAAGGAGGCATGGGATACTTTGACAAAAATGTATAGCACAAATACGCAAGCCAGGAAAATGCAGCTCATCAAGCAGGAGTTGCATAATGTGTATAGAGAAAATATGAGCATCAATGACTACCACATGAAGGTGAAGAAGATTGCAAATGTACTTGCTTCCATTGGGTCGCCAGTGGAAGGTGATGATTTAGTTTCTGTGACCTTGGATGGTCTAGGAAAGGATTATGCACAATTCCGGACATCCATTGCTATCCGTGAAAATTTTCCTGATTTTGAGGAGTTGATTGCTCTTCTAATTTCTAAAGAGCAGAGAAATGGTGGTGCATCTTCTTCAGGAGAAACTTCAAAAGAAGCTGTCTTCTACTCAAATGCTAGAAGAGGTAGAGGTAGAGGTAGAGCAAGCCGATCTGGAGGCCATGGCAGAAATCAAAATATGCAGCAAATTCAAGAAAACCAGTCCTATGGAGGAGGACGTGGTAACCTTAGAGGCAGGGGGAGCCAAAGAGGTCGTGGTGGATGGCAGAGAGGCCAAAATGCAAACAGCAATGTTGAATGCTACTATTGTGGTAAAACGGGTCATATGGCTAAACACTGCTATAAAAAGCAGAATGGTGTCATGAATGGAAAATTGCAGCAAGGCAATTATGCATCTTCTAGTAGACAGGGTGATGACAGAAATGAGGATTTGTTTATGGTGCAGCACATGACCAATTCTGTGAAAAGTGTAGAAGAAAGCAATGATGTGTGGTATGTTGACTCAGGTGCATCAAACCACATGATAGGTCATGCGGAATGGATGCAAGATGTAAGGAAAATGGTAAGACCAGGATTTGTGGAGACTGGTGCTGATACTACACATCCTATTGTGCAGATTGGTAAAGTTTCTTTGTCTATGCAGGATGGGAAAAAGAATACCTGTCTGATTTATTTCATGTCTCGAATATCACCAAGAACCTAGTTTCTGTTGGTCGAATGGTTGAGCAAGGCTTGCAGGTCAGATTTAATCCTCATGGATGCTTTGTTAAGGATATGAAAAATAAAGGTCGCTTGATAGAAAAAGGGAAGAAGAAGGGCAGGATATTTATGTTGGATGTGAACATGCCTGAATTGAGTGCAACAATGTTTGCACATGCGATCGGTGTAGTTGCAGATATTGATATCTGGCATAAACGCTTGAATCATGTTAATGTACAATGACTTAAATTAATGCAGGCCCAAAATATTGTTGCAAGATTGCCTAAGGAAAACAAGCAAGGAAACCATTTCCTATACATGTTCAAGAGAGTAAGAGGCCATTGGAATTAATCCACTCTGATGTGTGGACTACTAAAGCTGCATCTATTGGAGGCTGTCATTATTTTGTCACTTTTATTGATGACTATAGCAAAAAAGTTTGGGTGTATTTTATGAAAAAGAAAAGTGAAGTGTTTGGGCATTTCAAAGCTTTTAAACCTATGGTTGAAAAAGAAACAGGCTTGCAAATAAAATACCTAAGGTCAGATGGAGGGGGAGAGTACCTCTCAAATGAGTTTGCAAGGTTCCTGCAGGAGCGTGGCATAAAGCAGCAATATTCATGCAATCATACCCCATAGCAAAATGGACTTGCAGAAAGGAAAAACAGGCATATTGGAGAGGTATCTCGTGCCATGCTCAACGAAAATGACCTGCCAAATTATTATTGGGCTGAAGTAGTTGCTATAGTAGTCTACATAATGAACAGGAGTCCCACTACAGCAATACATGGAATGACACCAGAGGAGAGGTATACTGGTAGGAAACTAGATATTTCTCATTTGAAAGTTTTTGGTTTCATTGCCTATGTTCGTGTGCCAGATGAGTTGAGATCCAAGTTGGATCCAAAAGCTGAGAAGTGCATCTTTATTGTTTATTCTCTATAGCAAAAAGGGTATAGATGCTATAACCCTTCTACTCGTAAGTTTACAGTCAGCAAAGATGTTGTTTTTGATGAGATCAGCAACTGGTATAAACCAGTGAATGTGATTGATGATGTAGATGCACAAAATGGTAATGATGCACAGAATTCACAATAGCAATCACAAAATTTGGTGGACCTGTAGTGTCCTCTAGTAGTGGTTCACATACTTTGCCATGGACAGGCAGATTGAGATCGGGAGAATCCCCTCAAAGCAATGCAGATAGTGGCATGCAAGTATCACGAAAAGAGAAAGAAAAAGTAGATCAGCCCATGGTTGATATGAATGCAGGTCACTCTTATGTGGATGGTGAATCTAGTGGCTCAAAATAGAGCCTTGATAATGAGTTGGATATTCCTTCTATTCTTACACCTGAAGTAAAGAAGACAAGGGATGTTTTGGGAGCACCTGGTAGTGAGCCTATTTTGCGCAAGTCTACCAGAGTTATCTTGTGGATAGGCTGAAATATGATGGATTTACAGCCATTCAGTATGCCTATATGGTCAAAGTGATACAAGAACCAGAACCCACTTTTTTGAGCAAGCCATGGGAAAAGAAAAATGGTAGAAAGCCATGGATGAAAAAATGGATGCCTTGGAAGCAAATGCTACATGGGAATTGGTGCCTTTGCCTAAAGATAAGAATGCAATTGGCTGCAAGTGGGTTTATAAGATGAAGCACAATGCAGATGGTTATGTGAGCAGATACAAGGAAAGATTAGTTGTCAAGGGGTATGCACAGACAGATGGCATTGATTATGAAGAAACATTCAGTCCGGTTGCAAGGATGGAAACCGTAAGAGCAGTCATTGCTATGGCTACATCAAAGGGATGGTCTTTACATCAAATGGATGTAAAGAATGCTTTCTTGCATGGTGATTTGCAAGAAGAGGTCTATATGGAGCAGCCACCAGGTTATGTTCATGCTGTTCATCCTGAGTTTGTTTGCAGGTTGAAGAAAGCCTTGTATGGCTTGAAGCAAGCACCTAGAGCATGGTCTAACAAGATACGACAATATCTTGTCCCTATTGGCTTTCAAATTTCCAAGGCAAATTTATCACTTTATGTGAGAAAAACAGAGAAAGGGATTATGCTGCTTCTCATTTATGTTGATGATTTAATCATCACACGTGATAGTAATGAAGATATCCTTCATGTGAAAATGCTATTGAAGCAGAAGTTTGAGATGAAGGATTTGGGAGAGCTGTGTTATTTCTTGGGCATTGAGGTGATCAGATCCACAAGTGGGATATGGCTCTTGCAGAGGGTGTCCAAATATGGGATGACAGGCTGTAAGCCTATTTCAGCTCCTTTGGATCAGAATGTGAAGTTGAGCGTAGATGCAGGTGAGCTTTTGGAAGACCCTACTATGTACAGACGCATAGTAGGAAGTTTGATTTATATGACTATTACTAGGCCAGATTTGAGCTATGCTGTTGGGTTGGTAAGTCAGTTTATGCAAGCTCCAAGGAAACTGCATTCGGATGCAGTTAGATGCATACTGAGGTATGTGGAGTCCACATTGCAATATGGACTATTTTATGAGACTGGGGTTCAAATAGAGTTGCATGGATACACTAATGCTAATTGGGCTAGTAATATTTTTGATAGACGATCTACTAGTGGATATGTGTTCTCTTTTGGGAGTGCTTCACTTACTTGGAACAGTAAGAAACAGCGTACAATTGCCTTGTCGAGCACAGAGGCTGAGTACAGGGGTGCAGCAATGGCTGCATGTGAGGTAGCTTGGTTGCGTAAGCTACTTTATGATATGCATTGGGCCAGTTGTCATTTATTGTGACAACATGAGCAATATAAACTTGGCAAATAACCCAGTCTATCATGCTAGAACAATGCGCATTGAGGTGCATTATCACTATGTGCGAGAGAAGGTTCTAGTAGGTTTTATTGATCTACTTTATGTTAGAACAGAGGATCAGGTAGCTGACATATTCATGAAGGCATTGGGTGCAGAGAAGCTATGCAAGTTCAAAGACCTACTTGGTGTGTAAGAATTGGGATTGAGCTCGAGGGGGAGTGTTGAGATATTGAGCTCCACTCGTGATATGCCAAGATGACCGTTGTGCATTTATGTCACCGACTTGTTAGCTACAGATGCGGTTGGTACACCGCCCATGAATAATAGTTGGATAACAGCTATCTTTATGTACTCTAGTTAGTGGCTCAGTTAGTATGCCACCTAGGTTAGCTGAGTTTGGTTTGAGACCCACATATAGGTTTCATCTATTCCTTTTGTACTAAGAAGAGAGAGTTCTTTTGGCTTTCACAACTAAGAAGAGGAAAACTATTTTCAGCCTCCACCTTTGTGTGTATTCCCCCTTTGTGTATGTGAGAAAGCTACAAGTGATACTCCTTACTTCTCTCCCACTCTCTTCACAAGCACATGTAAAGCACTCTTCAGATAGAAAGCAGTGGAGAAGTTGCCACAAATCATGCAAAGCACATTACAGGTGGAAAGCAGTGGAAAAGCACTCATAAAGCAGTCCTCGGGGGGGTCACTATGTATAAACCCTCTATATCACGTGCGTTCAAGGCCTATTTCTAAAATCCCTTATCTGTAAATTTTTCATTAATAAAATGTACCCCTTTTCTATACAAATCTGTAAATTTTTCTCAAAACTATTTTAAATAGTCCCTTATGTATATTTATTTCTGTAAATTTTAGAAATAAAAAATATCCTTCTGTTGAACTCACGTGATAGGGTTACATATGATGAGTGACCTCCCCGAGAAGCAGTCAGGAAAAGGACAACCAGTCATAAAGCACTGCTAAAGCAATAACAAGTACATGCAAAGCATTGCCAAAGCACATGCAAAGCACTGCCAAAGCACATGTAAAGCTCTGCTAAAGCACATGTAAAGCACTGTTCAAATAGAAAGTAGTGGACAAGTTGTCACAAATTATGCAAAGCACATTACAAGTAAAGAAGTGGTGGAAAAGCACTCATAAAGCAGTCATAAAGCACTGCAAAGCAGTAACAAGCACATGAAAAGCACTACCAAAGCACATGTAAAGCTCATGCAAAGCACTTCCAAGGCACATGTAAAGCTCTGCCAAAGAACATGCAAATCACATGTAAAGCACTCTTCAAATAGAAAGTAGTGGACAAGTTGCCACAAATCATGCAAAGCACATTACAAGTGGAAAGCAGCACTGAAAAGGACAAGCAATCATAAAGAACTGCCAAAGCAATAACAAGCACATGCAAACACTGTCAAAGCACATGTAAAGCTCTGCCAAAGAACATGCAAACCAATCATAAAAGCAAAGTAGTGACAAAGCAACAGCATTGTCATAGCACTGAAAAACACATGTAAAGCACTCCCTCAAATAGAAAGCAGTGTACCAATAGCCACAAATCAATGTTAAAGCACTTTCAAAGTAGTCACAAAGCATATAGAGAGAACTTGTAAATTTCATGCAAAGCACATTACAAGTAGAAAACAGTGGTGGAAAAGCACTCATAAAGCAGTTAAGAAAATGACAAGCAGACATAAAGCACTACCAAAGCAGTAACAAGCACATGCGAAGCACTGCCAAAGCATTCACAAAGCATTGCTAAAGCACTGACAACCAATCAAAAAATCAAGTAGTGAGAAAACAATTTTTAAAAAGAAAGCAGTGGTATAAATCCAATGCCATAGAAGCTTCTAAAGTGAAAAGATAGCCCTAAAGCACTTGCAAGAGCACTTCTAAAGTGAAAGACCCAACTGGGCACATGTGAACACTTTTAACATTGCTAAAGAACATGCAAAGAACATTGTAAAGCATAAGAAGAAAGTAATCACAAACCATTCTCAAGGTACTATACAAGAGAAGCTATGAATGACACGGCCACACAAGAGGACCAAGCGGCATTGACAAAGCAGTCCAACAGAAGATCCAATTGACTTTGTAATTCATCTATATGTATCAAATCAAGAATACCTCATGCTTGAGAGTTACTTCTACCAAAGTTGGTTCACTTTTGTTTGCCAAAACAACATGCTTCACAAACTTTTCCAAGAAACTATAGCTTAGGAATCCCGATTGCCATATTCTAATTCTTGAGATCTAACAAGCTCTTGAAATTGGCATGACCATATCTCTTATGCCATTTTGAAGATAGTGGCATCTGTTGTGGTTGAGATCACATGGCATGCTTATACGGTACTGTAGTAGCTAGCATTCTGTACAAGCATCCTTCCTTGACACCTTTTGCTACTAGTTGACATCTTCTGGATTTATCTCTAATAGTGCATTCATCTCCATCAAAGATGACTCGGTAGTTGTGTTCTGTCATTTAACCTACTAACAAGAGGTTCTTTTTGAGCTTTGGAACATAGAGTAGATCTTTCACCAATCCTTTCATACTAGTGAAATTGTTCATAGGGATAACACATGTCCCTTGAACTAGATTTGGTGTATTATCTGCTGTGTAGATGACATTCTTTTGACCTTCTAATGGTTTCATCTCTGTGAACCATTCTTGATGATTTGTCATGTGATATGATGCACCATTATCAATATACCAAGGATCATGTTTTGCTTGGTCAACTTGGTAAAATCCTCTTTTGGATTGCAATCCATGTCTAGATACACTGTATCAGTTTGCTACATTTCCTCATTTGCAAGAAACATATTCCCATGTTCATTTTCAAAATTACTGTGACTAGAATTTCCACCATGATGATTTCCTCTTCCGTAGAAATTTCCTCAACTATTGTTGGATTGACCGCCTGTCGTACTGCTTCTTGCAACAATCGCTTTCATAGTGTCCAAACTTATGACAGTAGTTGCACTGGATGTTTGACACATTGGTGGATGCATTTCCTCGTCCTTGGAATCTTCCTCGGTTGGAACAATTTCCTCTTTATTGTTGCTGATTCTGATGTTGTTGAGGATGATTCTGATGCTGTTGTAGACTTTGTTGATGATGACTTTGTTGTTGCCGATGATAACCGCTTCTTTGGAATGATCTACCTCTGCCTCTGCCTATGCCTCTACTTTTGTCTGAAGTTGTGAATGCCTGATCATTAGAATGACCCTTGTGTGTGCATGAATGGATTGCATCTTGAGTTCTTCAACAAGCAAGACTGACTGAACTTCTTCAAGTGTCGAAATTTGCTGTTGAATGGAAATACTCTAGACTAGATTCTTGTATCACTCTCCTAGTCCATTCAGGATGACTTGAACCATTTTTGTGGGATTCATAGTCTCTCTTACTGTGCTGCGAGTTGATTGTTGTAGTCTTTGATTCTGAGTACGTAAGCATGACTGGTTTCGCTACTGTTGTTGCAAAAACTTTGGTTGATTTGGTTTCTCAATGTGAGAATCCTGGAAGTGTTCTTGGACTCGTAGAGAGCTGCGAACATATCCCATGCTTCTTTCAATGTCTTAACTATGTTGAGATGTCCTAGCATGACATCTTGCACATTTTTCTTGATTAGATGATATGCATACTTATCTTTCTTATCCCATTCTTCCTAAGCTCGAGCAATGGCAGGATCTACTACACACACTGTTTGTGTAGCTGGAGATCCTGGTGTAGATGCCGGTGTTGGTGTTGTGACAATAGGTGGAGTAGAGTTATTACTGGTTGGATTGTCCAATGGTCTAGGTGTATATCCATCGACATAATCCCATTTGTACTAAAGTACAAGAATGGTCTCCATTCGGTATTTCCATGTGCCATAATTTGACTTGTCTAGCTTAGCAGATGCCTCCAAATTGAGGTTGCTAGTCATAGACATGGTGCAAGAAATGTACTCAAAGTGTCGTGAAGATCATTGTCTGAGTCAATTGCAAAACAATGACTATGGCAAGTGAAATTTGAACTATTGGTGATGATAGAACTGCAATATATATAATTCGATCTATCACAAGGCTTGTGGCAAATGATGCCGAGAATAGGCAAGAGGCTTTACAAGGTTGAAATGATGTTCACAATGTCATGAAATAGCCGAATAGGCTTTACAATGATGGCATGTGTGTGTGAAATCAAATCATGTGCTATCTGCCCCCACTGAACAATCAATAATGCCTCTGAACACTTTGAAGTATGCTCATTGAACTGATGAACGTCAAGTTTCAGGTAATGTGATGATGTGAAACCATATGTGAGCATAGGGATTAACTCTGAGTAGGAACTAGTCGGGAATTTTGGGCATGGCTTAGATTGGCAACTTGGGGACATTCAAAGTGTACCCTCTATGGCGATCTAGTCTACTCTGATCTAGATCTATACCAATCATTGATCAATGAAAGAACAAAAAATAATTTCTTTTCTTTGGTTCTTTTTATGTGTTGGGTCTGATGTGTCGATGTAGAGGCTGATGTGTGTGTAGGAAGTGGTTTTGTCGGCGAGGCTCAAAAGTGAGTGATACTTGCACCAAAATGTGCACGTAATGTGACAAACGCATAGAGCACAATAAAAAATCGATCGATTTTCCTTTTTGGAGCACCCTCAAATTCTTCCTGGATCAAGAGATACGACTTGATCTAGGTGGAGGGGCAAAAGGAGTGCAAATGTGCTCAATGATGATGTGGCAGTCAGGGGGTCACATGCAGTGACTGTGCCTAGGGGACTATGCCTGTGGAGCCGTATGCTGAGGTGGCAGGAGTGGTTACATGCAAGGTGCTATGTGTGCATAGCAGGAGGTCAGTGTGCCTAGTAAGGTGTTGTGTACCACGTGGCACTGATGACTCTAAACTCTTACTAGGTGATCTATTGATCACATGCACTGCAGTCTTCATTGCCTCAGCCCAAAACCACCAAAAAGACTTGCATTGGAAAGCAAACATTGTACCTTTCCTAAATGGTGCAGTTCACCTATTCTGCAAATGGATTCTACTCTAGAGTAAGAGGAGATGTGAGCTCTCTTTTGATCCCACGTGTATCACAGAAATGTTGAGAGTCATGAGAAACACTTATTTCATTAATTTTGGACTCATATGTCTACATTTGGACTATTCCTTAAAATCCTTCCCAAATGAAAAGTTTACTTTATGAAAATGTCATTCGAGAATCTAAAGTTTACTTTCTAGCACTGTCATTTCCACATAATACATTTCAGAACATCCCTCTACAATGTTGCACTAATAATGCAAAAACTACTAATAAATCCTAATTTTGTATTTCTTGTTTTTAAGAATCGTATTCTTAAATTAAAAATTCCCTTGAGTTATTACTTTAAATCCATGAAAAACCACGCTCATGAAGATTCACAAAATTTGTAAAAGGTATATACAAGAGACTTGCAAGACTCGTTTTACTTTTAATGTAGAAAACTATAACACTCTTAAACATTCAAGAAATTAACAAGTTTATATAGACATGAGACATGATGGAAGCCTCTTTTGTACTCTAAAAAATAGCAATAGCTATGCTTGCAATTTTACATTATCATAAGTTTACAAGAAATATTGCTCTGGATGAGAGTCTTTGTACAAAGGATCTACCGTGGCCTTTTTCAATAATTTATTTCTGCCTGTACAGTGAGTTAAGTACAAATGGGCGATCCAAACATGAAAGGATCTACCGTGGCCTTTTCAATAATTAAATTATGCCTTTACAGTGACTTAAGTAGAAATGGGTTATTCAAACATTTTCTTGTTCGAATGTCCTTTTCTATCATCACAGAAATGGACGATCCAAACATTTTCTTATTTGAATGCCCTTTCTGTCATCACTTGTCACTTGGGTGCCATCTTCATTGACTCTCATCTGACCACCACCACCACCTTTAGTCCAATATTTGAAAGGTGTTATCATGGGCATTCTTCATTTGCGATATCTCCTTCTACTTCCTCCTTGGAGAGCATTTTTATGAACTTTGTAATGTGCATAATAATTGGTTGTGGTAATTTTATTTTTTCTTCTACATCAAACCCCATGTGCTTCTTTGTTTTCTTTGTCCTTGATTTCCAAGATACTATGACTATCTATGTGGGGAAAGCTTTGAAAGTGCATCATGGTTTGGGACCCATTTCTTTTTTAGACAACTACTATACAATGTATCATTATCTTGGTTCTCCTTCCTACCCCTTGGCTCATACAATACCGGTGTAAATATTGTGGCTCTCCCTTGGTCCTCCATGCTCACTTCCACTACTTTTGCAACCCAAAACTTCACATTCTCATGTTCATCATCCAATGGTCAAACTACAACAAAAAAATGGATGTCTATGTCTATTTGTGGCATAAACTCTCTCTTCTTGGGTCCACAATATGGACATGGGAGTAGCCATTCAAACTCATTTTCAAAGAGAACACATGCTGGGCGCAAGTCGTTACCAACATTTGGCCAAAATAAAGGTCATTCTGCCTTAATATCATCTTCTCGCATTTTTTCAAGGTCTTTTATCAATTGGTAGGTCTTGCTAATTACAACAGTAGTGTGTTCCTTCCAAGTGGGCTTCTAATCAGGAAATATCTAGAGCATTTCCTCTTTGTATATAATAAAAGCTTTTAAGCATTCTATTTCACATTTGGATTTCTCGCTGAATTCTTTTATAGGAGCCCATGTTGGATGCATTTCTTTGCTTGGAATCAAAGTTAAGAGAGAGTAAGGTTCTTCAGGTTCCCATTTTGTATCAAGAGGATAGTGTTGCCACTGCATGACTGGTTTCTCATCATTTAAGAAAAAGCAAAGATAGTGTGGAGCATCATGACCTATGCATCACCACCTTTTTGTATGAAAGGTAGAATAAAGCTCTTCCAATCATACATCCTTTCAACCATTGAGCATACTTTTCCTTCCTTGCGGCCAGCAATTTGCCTCCCTCATTTTCTTATCAAGTCATCCATCGTCTCCATGTCCTTGTGTTTTAGTTCTCTTGAGACCGTGCTAAATACTTGATCGATATCCTCATGTGTGTGCCCAACCAACAAAAATCCAACTTCAATCTCATTGAAGATTCTATAAGCGATTAGCATTGAGCAAAATGCAAAGAAGAGTACATTCTTATTCTCTCGTTCATAATTGTCTACTTGTACTCTCAAAGTTGCTGTGGTAAGCGACCTTTTTCTGCATGTACATTGTGAATTGCTTTCATCTTGATTGCTATCATGTAGATACATGAATCAATCCATAACCCTCTACAAATGATAACATTTGTAAAATATGTCCCACTCTAAAATCCAAAGATATGCACTTTGTATTCCTGATGACATGTGTTGGATAAGTCTCATCTCTGTCCCATGCAATAAATGCTTTCTTAGAAGTATTATAGGGCATAACATCTCCAAGGATTTCCATATTGCCACACTTATGCTTTAGCTCAACATGTGCACTAAGAATATTTGATATGATAACCACCACCTTATCTTCTCGCCAAGTCTTTTGAAGTGAAAAATAGAATTTTGATCACTTTCATGGATTGTAGAAAATGTAACTACTTCTCTTTTGCAACATAGAATCACCTCCATCCCTGGAATAAGATTTGTAGCACATAGTGATAATGCACCTCAATGTGCTTTATTCTAGCATGATAGACTGGGTTATCTACCAAGTGTATACTGCTCATGTTGTCACAATAAATGACAACTGGCCCATCTGTAGACTGATGCATATCATAAAGTAGCTTACGCAAGCAAGTTGCCTCACATGCAGCTATTGCTACAGCCCCCTGTACTTAGCCTCTGTGCTCAACAAGGCAACTGTAGGCTGTTTCTTGTTGCTCATGGTGACTGTAGCACTCCCAAAAGAGAACACATATCCACTGGTAGATCGTCTATACAAAATACTACCAGCCCAATCAGCATTAGTGTATCGATGCAACTGTATCTGAACCCAGTCTCATAAAATAGTCCATACTGCAATGTGGGCTTCACATACCTCAGTATATGTCTAACCACATCCAAATACGGTTTCCTTGAAGCCTGCATAAACTGACTTACCAACCCAATAGCATAGCTCAAATCTGGCCTGGTAATAGTCATATAAATCAAACTTCCTACTATGCGTCTGTACATAGTAGGGTCTTCCAAAAGCTCACCTGCATCTGCGCTTAACTTCACATTCTGCTCCAAAGGAACTGAAATAGGCTTGCAGCCTATCATCCCATATTTGGACAAGATGTCCAATCCATACTGCCTCTACAAAAGCCATATCCCACTTGTAAATCTAATCACCTCAATGCCCAAGAAATAATGCAGCTCTCCCAAATCCTTCATCACAAACTTCTACTTCAATAGCATTTTCACATGAAGGATATCTTTATCACTATCACCTGTGATGATCAAATCATCAACATAAATGACAAACAGCATAATACCTTTCTCTATTTTTCTCACATAAAGTGAGAAATCTACCTTGGAAATCTAAAGGCCAATAGTGACAAGATACTATCCTATCTTGTCAGACCATGCTTTGGGTGCTTGGTTCAAGCCATACAAGGCTTTCTTCAACCTGCAAAAAAACTCAAGATGAACAGCATGAACATAACCTGGTGGCTGCTCCATATAGACCTCTTCTTGCAAATCACCATGCAAGAAAGCATTCTTTACATCCATCTGATGTAAAGACCATCCCTTTGATGCAGCCATAGCAATGATTGCTCTTACGGTTGCCATCCTTGCAACCGGATTGAATGTTTCTTCATAATCAATGCCATATGTGTGTGCATACCCCTTGACAACTAATCTTGCCTTGTATGTGCTCACAGAACCATCTGCATTGTGGTTCACCTTATAAACCCACTTGCAGCCAATTGCATTCTTGTATTTAGGCAAAGGCACCAATTCCCATGTAGCATTTGCTTCCAAGGCATCCATTTCTTCATCCATGGCTTTCTCCCATTTTTCTTTTCCCATGGCTTGCTCAAAAGAAGTGGGTTCTGGTTCTTGTATCACTTTGACCATATAGGCATAGTGAATGGCTGTAAATCCATCATATTTTAGTCTATCCATAGGATACTTAACTCTGGTAGACTTGCACAAAATAGGATCACTACCAGGTGCTCTCAAAACATCCCTTGCCTTCCTTACTCCAAGTGTAACAATAGAAGGAATACCCAACTCATCATCAAGGCTCTCTTCTGAGCCACTGAATTCACCATCCACATAAGAGTGAGCTACATTCACATCAACCATGGGCTGATCTACTTTCTCTTTTTCTTTTCATGATACTTGCATACCACTATCTACATTGTATTGAGGAGATTCTCCTGATCTCAATCTGCCTGTCCATGGCAAAGTATGTGAACCACTGCTAGAGGACACTACAGGTCCACTAATATTTTGCGATTGCTGCTGTGAATTCTATGTAGCACTACCATTTTGTGCATCTACATCATCAATCACATTCACTGGTATATACTAGCTGCTCATCTCATCAAAAACCTTGAACATAGGCAATCCTACAACAATATTTTGGGCCTGCATTAATTTAAGTCACTATACATGAACATGACCGATGTGTTTATGCCAGATATCAATATTTGCAACTACACCGGTCCCATGTGCGAACATTGCTGCACTGAATTCAAGCATGTCTGGGGGTTTTCATTTTCCGAGCAGAAACCCCCGAGCGACGAGCGGGCTCAAGTCATTTTTGGGTAGCAAAAAATTCCAAAGTATTTCAAGGAATATGTAAGTAAATATGAAACATTGATAAATAGATATAGATATAAATATACCCATGTCCAAGTGGTGACTTATTTTATGACTTTCAAAAATCCTTTCTTTTCCTTTCACTATTGCTTGGATCATGAAATTTTGAGCAAATATCCTCTTTACAGTTCCTCGGGATGACCTAGGGAAAATAAATAGTACCTTTTTAATAGTCCGTCTAAGTGTATTTTGCCAGAGGAATATGGTTTTAAGAGCTTGTCCCCCAACCCTATTCCGCTGGCGAAATACCCTTGGAGAGCCTACGTAGAAGGGGTCATAACTTTTGCTCCTTAGCTCAGATTGAGGAGCTGTAAAAAGGAAAAATGTTCAAAATTTAATGATCTATGCAATGGTAGGCTTAAAATTATACTTTTTATAGTTATAAAAGAGAAATTTTAAAAATTTCAAGATGTATATGAGAGTTACAACTTCTCCCTAATTCATATTATGGTAGGACAGAGTTCAGTAGAGACCACATTTCCTTAAAAGCACTTAGGTTTAGAGAATTGGGATTTTTTTTAAAATCCCTACCTTGCCTTCCCATATTTGATACTGTGTTAGAGATTAATTTATGATCGATTATAATGGCTTCAAGTATGAGGTTTCTAATATATTTTTCCTACTCATCCATGGAATATGGTATACATTATTATATGAGAGCTTCAAATAAGGGATTGCTAAAGATTAAAGAAAGTCTTTTAAATTGATTGAATTACCATAATACTCAAAAGAGAGTATGGTAGGGAGGCATTTATAAGATTTTCTAAAGTGTTAACTATTTGTTCATATATAGATGATGTTCTCTAAAATGAGGGTTATAATGAAAAATAAGTAAGTATATGGTTCCATAAATGAGAAATTAAGAAAGAATTGTATATTCCTTTGAGAAATATATAAGCATGGTTGGTGTCAAAAACTATCACTCAGACTTTTCTGCTCGTAGGTTTTTGCTCGAAAACTGTGCACATCCCCTTTTGCTATCAAGCGACCTTTATTTTTCATATCCTCAACAAAGCATCCATGAGGATTAAATCTAACCTACAAGCCCTGCTCAACCATTTGACCAATAGAAACGAGGTTCTTAATGATATTCGGGACATGAGATACATCAAACAGGTATTTCTTTTTCCCATCCTGCATAGACAAAGGAACTTTACCAATATGCGCAATACGATGTGCAGTGTCAACACCAGTCTCCACAAATCCTTAGGGTTTAGGAGGAGTTTAAGGGTTAGAAGGAGGTTCCAAGGTTACAAGGTTTAGGAGGAGTTAAACGGTTAGAAGGAGGTTCCAGGGTTAGAAGGAGGTTCTAGGATTTAGAAGGAGGTTCCAAGGTTTAGAAGGAGGTTCCAGGGTTAGAAGGAGGTTCCAGGGTTTAGAAGGAGGTTCCAAGGTTTAGAAGGAGGTTCCAGGGTTAGAAGAAGTTCCAAGGTTTAGAAGGAGGTTCCAAGGTTTAGGGTAGATTACATGGTGGAGAGCTCATCTCCCTTGTAGATCATGGAGTTTAAGGGTTGAAGAACAAAGGGTTTAGGGGGAGCATAGGAGTGGGAGAGGAAGAAGGTGTAAGAGCATGGGGGAAAGAAGAGAGAGGAGAGAGGAGGAGGAGAAGGGACGAGGAGGAGGAAGAGGGAGGAGGAGGAGAGAGGAGGAGGAGGAGAAGGGAGGAGAAGGAGGACGAGGGAGGAGGAGAAGGGAGGAGGAGGGAGGAGGAGAGGGAGAGGATGGGTTGCAAGGTTGGAGGAGAGGGGAGGAGGAGTTGCAAGGTTAGGACATGCTTTTGGACGTGGAGTGCAAGGAAGCATGGACACTTGAGACAATTGCTTGGAATACCAAAGTAGAACTCAACACAATGCCCAAAAGAGTGTGGGCTTTATTCCATTATGGAGTATTTATACAAGTTGGAGAGCTTCTCTCTCTGCATGTAGGAAGTGTAGCACATTCTCTCTCTACATGTAGAACTTGCTTGTAGAACTCGCATGTAGAACTTGCATGTACAAGTCGTATGTAGGAGTTGCATGTAGAAGTTGCATGTACAAGTCGCATGTAGGAGTTGCATGTAGAACTTGCATGTACAAGTCGCATGTAGAACTTGCATGTAGAAGTTGTATGTAGAACTTGCATGTAGAACTTGCATGTACGAGTCGCATGTAGGAGTTGCATGTAGAACTTGCATGTACAACTCACATGTAGAACTCGCATGTACAACTCACATGTAGGAGTTGCATGTAGGAGTTGTATGTAGAAGTCGTATGTAGAACTTACATGTAGAACTCGCATGTACAACTCGCATGTAGGAGTTGCATGTAGGAGTTTTATGTAGAACTTGCATGTAGAACGTGCAAGTTGGATTTCTAAGAGGGATTATTTCTAGCCTTATGCAAGTGCAAGCGAAGCTTTGCCGCTACTCTACACACACATTCTGTTCTACCTAAGTCCATGTTGGCACAGAGACAACATTCTCCCACATCCATTTAATTACCCGTCCTCGGGTTATGGCTGATTGCGAGCACGCTGCCATGCTTTTTGTCCAGTGGCTATGGAACTTGTGTCATGCCAGTTGATCCTATTGTAAATCCTTGGCACCATACAATTTTTGCACAGTTTCTAGGTAGCTTGTATCCACCATTTGCTTGAACAGAGATACGTGGCGTGCTTCTAAGAATATCACTCTTTGATAGAGTCGGCTTGTAATTTGAGCATCGACCCTTTCATTGGGATTAAAGCTAAGTGGAGGCAAATGGGAATCAAGGTAGCATGGGACCTCCAGAATGAATTCCAATGTTTTACAGAATATAGCACTTAGGAGAAGGAAGCGATCAATGTTGCCATGCCTTATTTGTTCATGCTGCTGAAGTGCTCGGACCATTGTGCCTTGGATATTCCATTCTACACTAGAGTATGGTTCCATCATTGGCGAATTAATGGTTTGATCTTCAGCCAAAGTGTGTATGTTGGCTTTCCATTTTTTACGCCGTAAAACTACATAGAACTTGGGATGGGTTCTGAGACATGGAGGTGCTTGTAGGTACTCCTTTAAGAAGATTATATCAAAGAGATTGGGACGGTGCCAATCATGTTGTGGATCCAACTTGCTAATCCAACCTTCACTAATTTGATGCTGACGAAGGTTGGTAGGAAAGTTGTTGTCCAGGGTCCACCTCGAGTTTTCATATCAGAATATTTGCTCCAAAAATCCTTGATGGGGTTACTGGGAAGTGGTATCTCATCAAAATCATACCCATCATTGGAACTTGGCACGGGTGTATGAATTGGATTATCCAGATCCTGATATTCAAAATCAAATACTGTGTCATTTTCTGTTGATGGAACCACAAGAAGTGTCAGAGGTGATGACAGGGCAGGGAGAGAATCTGGGGACATGGGGAAGAAATATGGTAGAGTGATAGTTGTAGAAGGGTGAGCAAAGGGGAGGGGGGAAAGAACTGGGCAAATGGTTTGAGCAGCTTGGTAATCCTCAAGGGTAGGATAAGCAAGGGAGGGGAAAAAGCTGGGTGTGAGGGGCTCATAAGTTTGTGACTGTTGGGTTAGTTGAAAATGGTGAGAGGCATGAGCAAAGAGACGATGGAGGGAATAGATGTTAGGATGGAGCTCGGGGAAGGTTAAGAGGGTGGTAGCAGCAAGGGTAAGTGAGGTTATGATGTTGGTAGAAAGAGTGGTTAGATATGGGAAGTTAAATGTGAGATAGGCCCTGTCATCTTCCAACACTTCTTTTTGCTAGTGCGATGGGATGATCAGCTGCATGGGTGGGATGTCGGTTATGTCATGTCTTGCAAATAATAGGGATGGCCTTTGTAGCAATGGCGACAAACCTGCAATAATCCTGAGGGAAGATATTTTTCTCATCTTCGAACAAGTCTTGGCAAATTATGCACAGGGTTTTGGTCCCAATAGAACATTCCCATTTGATTGTTGGATGAGCAGATATGATCCTGATTTGGAGTTGCTTCCATTGGATAAGCATGCATGCGTTGAGGTGACCTTCCACTTGTAGAGTAGCCACAAGCTCTTGGTACACCACTGTTGTGCATTGAAGTGGAGCTTCATTGGTGCTGTCTTCCAATGCCTCATTGTTGTGCACTAGCAATTGGAGTTTGAGCTTGGAGATGATTATCTTTTGGGAGTGCATCTCATTCATTTTTTCTTTGTATTGATGGTAGATGGTTGTATGGGCCTCCTTAAGCTTTCTCATTTGCAAGGTGACCTTTGCCTGTTGAGGAATGTCTTCAGTGGTATTGGGCCATTGGTCCAAGACTTGTGCTTGTGAAGTGCTGGCCTCTTGAGCGGTAGCAAGTTGGTCCTTTAAGATTCTGCATTCCCATGTAAGCTCGTCAATGCTGAAGGCACGCCTTACCAAAGATTGTTTCATTTCTTCAAGCTTGTCTTTGCAATCCTGGAGCTCTTCTTCTTTGTGAATTAGAGTGAGTCGAGCTTGTGCCACTACCTCCATCTATTGAGCATGTGCAGATGTCAAGGAGTTATAGTAGGTCTGTAGGATTGCCGTTGCTTGTACTACTGCTATTAGCTGTGTTTGACTTTGGTGGAGGTTGGAGGTCACATCCTTCACTGCCTTTCCTTGAGCTTGGAGAGCTTGGTTCATGCACACTTCTTCTACCTCCTTCTCATCTATCTGTGCCCGAAGTGCCTTGACCTCTATGGCGATTGCCTGGAATTGATCTTCGATTTCTATTGCAGTCTATCTTTTCAATTCCCTTGCATATTCTTCCTTGGCCAAGCTAGTGAATAGTTCTGACATTTGGATGATTTGGCTAGCTTAATGTTGGAGAATGATAGACGGTGATGAGGTCTGGTGATACTGCTGATACAAGTGGTGCCCATGTAGCCAGCTTGATGATTCTGTAGTACTTGGGGGAGGTTGTTCCAATGGTATTTTAGTCCCTTTTGTACAATAGTCATACTATTGATCTGGCACTAGCTCTCCTTATGGCTCATCGAATGGCATGGCGTCGATGGGCAGTTCTAGTACTGATGTAGCCTCAGGCTCTGGTGCCAATCTTTCCTCAAGTTCTAGTTGCTGCTGTTGTTGGAGATATATTGGTTGCAGTTGTGCATCAAGCTGTAGCATCTCTTGGGGTGATTTTGCAATCTCGACATCCAAAATAGGTATTTCTTCTAAGGCAGCTACACCTATCGATGTGATAGTAGGAGAAGTTGGTGACGACTCCCATACTAGTGAGAAGGGTATGTTCAACTCCTCAATTGGTTTTGGTGACTAGGGCAGAGTCATTTCTCTTTCTTGTAGTTCTTTTTTTATGATTATAGCCAATAAGTGTGGAATTTTACATTTTTGGCCTAAAGAACCCTCCAATTTCTTTGTAAAGAAGATAACTAAGTGCTGGACCTAGTCTTGTTTTAGCTTTCTACTCAGTAAAACAAATGTGTGGCATGGAAGGGATCGATTCTTGCTGAACTTAACCCCCAGGATTGTGGATAGGAATTCAACTGCTTCCTTGAGGCGATGGTCAAGGATTGTGCGAAGCAATATGCCATCTCTATGGATCAGAGTGCCCTTGGTGAGGAGAGACTGTACTTCGATAAACTTTGCATCGGTAGGCTGTTTAGGGTATTTGGCACCTTGTGTTAGCAGTGAGAAGGCCCTTTGAATGACTGTACTGTCGAGGATAATGTTTAATTTGCTCTGATGTACAGTGATTGTACTATATGTGCCAACCTTTGCATTATTGGAGTGGTAAGAATTGAGAAAATCATTGATGTATGTGGTCATTATAGGACTGTCCTCCAATGATTTTAGGTTCTCATGCAAACTGCCTAGACACCTTTACTCTAAGTAAGATGTTGCTTCCTAGAAAAGAGCTTAACTCGATGTGGGTGGCCAAACAAGTTCCAGTGACTGGGCCCCTTCAATGGCTGTGTAGGTCATTGGTGACTGGGGTGGCATTTGTTCTTCTTGGTCATGCATTGAATCCTCTTTGAAGCTATCGCTCTGGACCACAAATGGATGTGGTCACCATGGTTGAGAGGATGTAGATGGCTGTGAACTCTAGAGGGGGTCTCGTGGTTGAGGCGGTGGGCTCTTTCTATGCATCCTCTTTAGCGGCGACATCTTTTTGAACCTGCATCCATGTGAATGCGGTGTACCAATGATCATTAGATTGGTTGGTGTACTGGTATGACATTTTTGTGGGTGTGTGAGAGATCTTATTTCTATACATGCTTTGAGAGTGTGGAATGAAAGTGTGTGGTACAATTATTCATGCAATCATCTATGTATCTAAGCGAAAGCGTGCAAGTGCACATGACTTAAGAGCTAGGTATGGACTAACTATATGCTTTTTTTGTTGCTGGGATTCTCATAGGGCAACTAGAACTCAGGCATCACTTCTGAGACCTAGGTTAAAATTGAGTGATGCTACCTATATGTGAGAAGATGTACATATGCAAGTGAGTGCTCGTGATATAGTCTAATCCTAACTAAGGAAGACGGTTTCCCAAATCTTCATTTTTGTCGGGGATGGATTGCGTGTTGATGTAGTAGTGCTTCAACCGATGGCTCTCGTTTATTGTTGTGTTGAATTGGACTCCATCCAATGTTTCTAGTAGCACAACTCCGATGGGATTCATCTTTCGTACTTGGTAGGGTCCTTGACCTAGATACTTCAATTTCCCCTTGTGTACTTTGGCATTGTATAGCAGGACTAAGTCCCCTTCCTTGATGTCTTTAGCTTTCATATTTCTGTCAAACCATGCCTTTCTTCTGTGTTTTTCTATTGTCACGGCATGGTACGTGACTAGTCTTGTCTCTGTATGCTTCTCCAACTAATAGAACCTTTCTTGCAAGGTTTCATGGTCTCCCATGTGTTCCTATACTGCTATGCGTAGACTTGGTATTACAAATTCGAGTGGGACCACAGCTTCAAGGCCATACACCAATCGAAAAGGTGTGTTCCCTGTACTGACCTTGAATGTGGTTCTGTATGTCCATAAGGCTTCATTCAGTTTCTCTGCCCAATTAGAACACTGTGGTTCTACTTCCTGGGTGAGGATAATGCATATTATTTTGTTGGTGGATTTGGCCTATCCATTCCCTTGGGGGTAGTAAGGTGTGCTTTTTCTATGGATTACCATGAAGCTAGACAAGAGTTCTTGGATTACCTCATTGACAAAATGTGTGCCTCTAGATCCGACACAATTTCAATGGGGCATCTGAATTGGGTGATCACATTTTCATATAAGAATCTTGCTATGCTTCTGGCATCTGACTTTTTAACTGCTTTAGCTTCAGCCCATTTTGTAAAGTAATCAGTGGCCACAATGATGTAGCATCCATGTGTTCCTTTTGTTGCTAGATGTATGGTACCCACATAGTCAATCCCTCATTTTTCAAATGGGTTTTGTGCAACAATTGTTGTTAGGGGATTGAAGTCTTTGTGTTGTGGTTTAGTAGTCTGTTGGCATCCATCACAGCCTTTTACATATTCATAGGCATCTGCCCATAGTGTTGGGCACTAGTAGCCTGCAAGTATAACTTTTCTTGCTGTGGCTTTCCCTTGGAAGTGTCCTCCTGTATTGCCTTCATGGAATTCACTTAGGATTGGCATGATCTCATGAGGCATTACAAATCTTCTTAATATCTAGTCCTTGCCCATCTTATATAGTTGTCCTACAATGATTGATAGGGTGCAATCTTTAGAATCAATTTTCTGGCATCTACTACTTTCATTTTATGGGGTGGTCTTCCTACCATCAAGTACACAATGATATCTCCACACCACTCTGGAATGGCATCTATTTGAAATAGTGTGGCATCTGGTAAGTCGTCTTCGACTCCAGTGGCTTCTTCTCCTGACTTTGACTCGAGACATGTGATCAGCAATGTAGTGTTGGGCACCTTTGCGGACCACTATTTTGAAGTTGAATTCTTGAAGCAAGAGGAGCCATCTAGTTATTCTTCCTGTTGTACATGGACGGTTCACAAGATAAAGCAATGCTTGATGGTCTATGTAGAAGACAAAATCATTTGCCAGTAGATAGTGCCGAAATTTCTTTACACTATACACCATTGCTAGGGATTCTCTTTCTGTGGTGGTATAGTTGATCTCTGCATCATTGAGTTGTTGACTGGTGAAGTAGAATGGATAGTCTTTCTTATGTTCACCAGGTTGACAAAGCACACTCCCAATTGCATACTTGGATCCATCAATATAAACATGAAAATTGATATCCCAATCGGAAGATATAAGGATGGGTGTTGTGATTAGGCACCACTTTAAAAGCTCAAAAGCTTGGTTGCACTAATAATTTGTAAAGTGGTCTAGCTAATAATTTGTAAAATGGTCTAGCTATCATGGCATACCGCAATATAAATCTTCTATAATAGCCGGCATGTTCCATAAAGACCTATACACCTTTGGAATTTGTAGGAGGAGGCCATTCCATGATGATTTTGATTTTATCCATGTCAGTTGCAATCCCATGTTGAGAGACAATGTGTCCCAAAACAACTCCGTGGGCGACCATGAACTGGCATTTTATTAGATTTAGGGAGATACCATACTCCTTGCATTTGATTAGTACTGCTTCAAGACATTTGAAATGGTCTTGTTTGTTTGAATGGATGCACAAATCATCCACAGACACCTGTAAAAACTTATTCAAAAATGACTTGAAAGCTATGAACATGACTCACTGGAATGTGGCCAGGGCATTACAAAGGCTGAATGGCATGACTCTATATGCCAAAATACCCCATTCTGTAGCAAATGCTGTTTTTGATTGGTCTTTAGGAGCGATTTGCACTTGGTCATAGCCACTAAAGCCATCCAAGAAGCTATATATTTCTAAACCTGCCACCTTTTCCAACACTATTTCTATTAAGGGTAGGGGATAGTGATCCCTAATTGTGGCAGCATTCACATTTTTTAAGTTTACACATAATCTGAGCTTCTTGTTGCATTTAGGCACAATGACAATGGGTGAAACTCAATCAGTGTGCTCTATCTCATAGATGAATCCGACATCTAGGAGTTTTTCTAGATCGTCATAAACCATGGTGCCATATTTAGGATTTGTGCGATAAGGACCACATATCTTAGGGTGAGCACCTTCCCTTATAGGTATCGTGTGTACTTCCACTTCTGGTGAAATTCCTTTCATCTCTTTGTATGACCATGATAGGCAATCACAGCATTCCATTAGGAGTGCTTTGATTTTGGTTTCATCTTCTTGACGAAGCCATTTCCCAATGAAAACTAGTTTTTCTTCCTCCCCTTCAAGGGCGAGGTTTATTGTGCGTGTTTTTGCCAGTCCGTCATAGATTGGAGTTTCTCCAATGCTATCGGTTTCTTGAACTTTAGATTCTCTTAGTGGTCTTGGCATTGCTATTGGCACACTACCACTTGTGTAATTCTTGAAGTATTCCAGCACCTCGGGGGGGTCACTTGAGAAATGTAAGTATACCATGAGAGTTCAAAATGAGGAATATTTTTATACTTAAAACTTACAGAAATATATTTATAGTAGGGGTAATTTTATGCACTGGCTATAAATTAACAAGTAGGGTGCATTTATTCCCGAATTTCCCTTAAGATATTTTTGTAATAGTGCCTCATGTTAGCATTCCAATTAGCCACTGCCTGATTTCATGAGCATTGGGTAAGTTAGTCGTGCATCATGCACTATGTAGTATCCATTGAAGCTTATGTTGGGGTGTTAGAGAATTCCTTCCTAGTGGCTTTCCAATAACTGGACTGGGTAGCTCGAGTGGTTTGCAAACCATTGAAGAAATACAACTCAAAGTCTTTAGTGGTCAAGAAAGGGTCATTCTCATGGCAAGAGTCTTTATTGCTCACCTAAGTGAGCACCAACATGGGCGGTGTGGTGTTTCCACACCAAGCGGAAAAGATTACATTGCCAACTCTCACATTTATGCCAACTCTCCAATTCTGATGGACAAATCAACAGTCTTCTCCACCACTACTTCGTGGCTCCTTCTTCAGCTCAACTCATGCTCTTCGTGGCTCCATGGCTACTCCAACTCGGTTGTCTGAGCTTTGCCTTAAAAACTCCTCCCACAAGCCTAAACTTGGCCGCTCTCGCTCAAACACCTCGTCTCTCATCTTCTTCCTTTCTCAATCTTTAGCATCCCTTGTGTTCAACCCAAGTCATCTGCTCTTCAAGCTCCACTCCACAACACTCCTCCAACCTAGTGGCCTTTGCTTCACAAAATGGCTACTCGATTAACACCTACTACTCATACACAAGGCTCATTGATTGGCTCTAAATCTTGGGCATGATTTCTAATAGGATTTTCTCCCACTTCGAGTTGCTCATGGGCAACTTCCTTGGAGCTGCTTGTGGTTGAGTACCTCTCTATTGCCTCTCTTGCATAGCTTGTGCCGCTGCTTGACTTCTACAAGCTCCTAAAGCTCATTCTTCATGCTGCGTTGGGCGTGTCAAGGAGCTTGTTCATATTTGCATTTGTTTATGCAAGACTCATTGATAGTAGATGCTTAGGTTCATGGCTCATTTACCTATCTAAGCTTGCTTCGCTCTACATAGCTCACCATGCTGGCCGAAGTCTCAAACTGCCGCTTACTACTCTTATTACTCTTGTTGAGAGCTTTTTCTTCCTTCTAAGCTCACTTGTGGCATGAGCTTCCAAGCTCTTCAGTCAGATTGGGATTCTCCTTCATTAGTCGTTCCCATGCTTCTACTACTATTATAGCTTCTTCCATAGGTGGTTTGAATATTTGATTCTTGGAGCTTCGTTCCAAGATCCCCCTCGCCTGAGTTTGTCTTTAGTGAAAAAATTTGGAGTGTCCATTCGAGCATCGACCCCTCTTATAGCTCTACAAGCTCCTGTGTTCTTTGTTGTGTTCAGTGGGCTACCCCACCTCCTCTTTAGTTCACTACCATTATTCCATCTAAGATTTCTATCAAAGGGAGTGAGAGAGAGGGGGGGCCAAAGGGCATCTTGGTGGTGCATTTATTAGTCTTGCTTCTCTATGGAAATTAGTTTTGGTCTTGTTGACTTTTCATAACTAATTGATTAGGATATTGTCATGTCCAATGGTGTCCATATGTATGTCTATGTTTATGATCCATGCCTATGTATGCCTATATGCCTATTTATGTTTATCATTCTATGTTTATGCCTATATATGTGCCTACTTATGTTTATGATTCTATGTTTATGCGTATATGTATGCCTATGTTTATGCCTATATATGTATTCTAGTTTGTGATAGCATGGCTTTTTGTTGTGTGTCTATGAGAGAGAGCACGTGAGAGAGAGAGAGAGAGAGACAGAGAGAGACAGAGAGAGAGAGAGAGAGAGAGAGAGAGAGAGAGAGAGAGAGAGACATACATGTGTACACACACACAACATTAAAATTTTAACTTATGCTTCTTTGTCATTATGCTTATGTTAATGAGTATGCTAATGCTATGTTTTCCTACATTTATTCTTCTATGCCATTACGCTTCTACATTTTTGTATCTCTATGCCTATGTTTCTACATGCTTCTATGTCATTATGCTTCTTCTATATTATTGTTTATGTTTTGTTACATGGACATGTAGCTAGCATGTTCTTTCCCATCATTAATTATTCTATTTGAGTCTTTTGGTTTTATTCTCGTGTGTGTGTGTGTGTGTGTTGCTTGTCATGAGAATGACCTGGATGTCTCTTCTCTAGAGGTGTTTTCCCAGTGCTTTTGGTTTTTTAGAATAGTCTTCTCTTGAGACTATTCTCATTTTAGAAACTTTTTTCTAATATAAATTTTGTGGTTTCATTTAAAAAAAAAGTGTGTGTGTGTGTGCACACACACACATGTACATCCACATACAATATTTTTATTGTTTAAAAGGATTTGACCTTTCTATTGAGAATGATAAGTTTGGCCTTATAGATCAAAATTTTGAGAGTTAAGTTGAGTCGATTTAAGTCCTCAAAGTTCTTTCTAGTCAAATATTTATTGAATGATATAACTTGTTTGTGGAGTGTTTTGGTTTTTAATTAGAAAGTCATTATTTAAATGAGAAGGTATAAGTTTCTATTTAATTTATGATTATGCATATTCGTTATGTTTGAATAACTATTTAAACATTGTAAGAAATTGTATTTGAATACTACTCCTTTGTTGTCGTAGCTCATAACTTTGAAATCCATTACTTTGAGAATCCAGTCTTAGTATCTAAGCAGTCTAGCCTCAAGAGCACTCCGATCTCTTGACACGGTCTGTAAGTCCCCTGGCAAAATGCTTAGACAATCAAGTTACGTATGTAAGCAATTTAACCTCAAGAGCACTCCGATATCTTGATACAGTATGCAATTCCCCTAACATAATGCTTAGAGAGTCAGGTCATGCAATGTATAGTATGTAAGTAATCTATCCTCGAGAGCACTTTGGTCTCTTGACACGGTCTACAATTCCCCTGGCAAAATGCTTAGAGTATCAAGTCATGTAATGTATAGTATGTAAGCAATCTAGCCTCGGGAGCACTCCAGTCTCTTGACACAGTCTGCAATTCCCCCAACAGAATGCGTACAGAATTAAGTACTGCAATGTATAAAATGGAAGCAATCTATCCTCGGGAGCACTCAGGTCTCTTGATACGGTCTTAATTCCCTTGGAAAAATGCTTACAAGATCAAGTCGTGCAATGTATATTATGTAAGCAATCTAGCCTTGAGAGCACTCTGGTCTCCTGACACGGTCTGTAATTCCCCTGGCAGAATGCTTAGAAAATCAAGTCATGCAATATATAGTATGTAAGCAATCTAGCCTTAGGAGCACTCTGGTCTCTTGACATGGTATGCAATTCCCCTGGCAGATGCTTAGAGAATCAAGTCGTGCAATGCATAGTATCCAAGCAATCTAGCCTCGGGAGCATTCCAGTCTCTTGACACAGTCTGCATTTCCCCTGGTAGAATGCTTATAGAATCAAGTCGTGCGATTTATATTATGTAAGCAATCTAGCCTCGGAAGCACTCCAATCTCTTGACATAGTCTGTAATTTCCTTGGCAGAAATCCCACAAGTCATGCAATGCTTAATATCTAGGAAATCTAGCCTCAAGAGCACATCGGTCTTTTGACATGATCTACAATTCCCCTGGCAGAATACTTAAAGAATCAAGTCGTACAATGCATAGCAATATAAGTATATCTGTTTCTATTACTTCTATAAATTTCAAGCTCACTAATGTGTGTATATCTAATGTATATGTTCTCGATAGATTTTTAGTAATGATGATGGCTTTGTATTGTGTGGTGTCAATCCAAGAAGTGTCCAATGGGAGATTGATTAAACCACCTCTATGCTATCCTTATTGGTGTGCATGTCTCTCATGATGATCGAACAAAAATTTAGACCTAGGGATTTGCCTTCATTCCTCTGATCTCGCACGTCAGTCAATGATTGGAAACACATCTACATGCTCACAAGAATCAAATCGTATAGTTGAGAAAGAAAGACACAGAGAGAGAGAGAGAGAGAGAGAGAGAGAGAGAGAGAGAGAGAGAGAGAGAGAGAGAGAGAGAGAGGAGAGAGGGAGAGAGAGAGCGAGAGAGAGGGAGAGAGAGAGAGAGAGAGGGAGAGAGGGAGAGAGAGAGAGAGAGAGAGAGAGAGAGAGAGAGAGAGAATATTACAAAAGCAACTAATTTTGTTTTATGTGCAGAAGGTAACATGGAGCCTTTATGATGAGATGATAAACACTACCTTTTCCTAATAGGAAAAGTGGCATATATGCAACATGATGCTAGTGCATGCATCATATTGAATATAAACACTTGCACTAAATCAACATAATGCTACTACATGCATCATATTTAATATAAATACTCCAATTAGATCAACATAAGGTTAAAGTTTGGGCCATCTTGTTATAAGTTTGTTCTATTTTATTCATGGTCCAATTCAAGTTACTTCATGCAAAACTTTAGTAGCTAGTGATAGTTTGGGAGCATGCAAGGGAAACAAAATTAGATAAGGTGGAGTAAATACATGAGATTTTGGGAATTGAAAAGATCAAAAGTTGAAAATACGTTCTATTAGGTACTAGTATGGGTGTAAAGCATGCATCTCTGTGACATAAGGGATGTGAAAATGAGGAGAATCACTTTCCAAGATGTGAATCCACATACATATGTTGATAGACAACAAGCTATCCATGCATCCTCTTCTCATTGAAGGCTACATCATGGCTGCGTATGATCTTCTTTGCTTTTGGATCCCAGAGACGATAGCCCTTACCCCACAGTTCCCAACGTAAGAAGTTTCGAAAATATAAGCCACATGTACGGATGAAGCTCGATCAAGAGACTTCAAAAAAAGAGAGTCAAGAAGAGCCTAACAAATTAGTAAATGCAACTACACCACCCAGCACACATGACACATGTCAGGCTAGTTCAACACCATTAGAGGCCGATCTTCGAGAAGTGCTGGACTCGGGGGGTCCACCTTACATAAGCCAGCTATACAACATGCATTCAAAAGGTATTTAAAAAACCCCTCTGTAACCAATTTTAATCTATTTTATATACCCCTACCATGAATTTTCGGATCAATAATTATATCCCTTCAATAAATGTGAAATTTGAGAAGCCTATATTTTTTACCTCCTCTTGTACATTTGAGTGTAAGTTGAAACAGATGCTACTTATGAGAAATTGTAATGTATAATCAAATAAAACACTTTCATGAAGATGCACCACCGTTTCTTTGCTCTTCAGAAATTAGGAGAGCAATTAACTCCTCAAAATGAGGAAATTTTTCACGGATGGCAATGGATGTCTAGAACCGTGCATAATCCTTTCCTAGACCATTCAAGGTCACAGAAACTAAATCATCATCTTCCACTGGCGACCCAATGGAAGCAAGTGCACCTACAATCTTCTTCACCTTCATGTGGTAGTCATTGATGCTCATATTTTCTCTCTGCACATTGTGCAACTCCTACTTGAGCTGCATTTTCCTAGCTTGCGTATTTGTGTTGTATATTTTTGCCAAAGTATCCCAGGCCTCCTTTGGCATGCTTGCATCCTGAATATGCACAATCATAGAATCTGAGATACTGATAGACAACCAATACATAACTTTTCTGTCTCTCTCATGCCAGCCTTTAAATGCCTGCATTTCTTGTTGATTGGGAACATTAGGAAGAACTGGTTCTTCATTTCTTGTAATGAACTCCCAATAGCCTTTTCCCATAAGGAAATTCGTCATTCTAATCTTCCATGCTTGGAAGTTGTTTTTGTTAAGCTTCTCAGTGACAATCCGTGAAAGAGAGTCAGACGCCATTACAGAACATTGCAAAATATTCTGTCACTACAAAAAACACAACTTCTGCCTCACAAGGCAAATCTACAAAACTGATGAAAGTGGTATTTGACCACACAGTCACTTCCTAGTGACGATTTTGCATCAACAGGCAATAAGAATGATACTGTCACTCCCAATATCTCTGTGCATAGGCATACGATGCAATTTCTATGGCAACGTTTCACCGAACTGCAGAACAATGGTCACACAGCCAAAATAGGCCACTTTTCTGAGTGCCTGCAAAAAAACTTTTGCCACCAAAACGGGCCTTGAAACGACCTCAAATCAGAAAAATAATGTCACCGTAGCATATACTTCCCTCTCACCGTAGCATATACTTCCCTCTCACTGTAGCATATACTACCCTCTAGCTGCGAAGGGCGTCTCAATCTGAGACAGTGCACTCTTGCACTTTTCGGCTATGCTACCTGTAGAGATTTGCTCCCAAACTCAAGAAAGGAAAGCAACACTGATCCTCTTACCAAGACACCACGAACTTGGTTTGCTTCCTTGAGCTCCTTACCACGAATTGAGCTCTGATACCATGTGAAGAGAGTGGGAGAGAGGTAAGGAGTCTCACTTGCAGCTTTCTCACATACACAATGGGGGAATACACACAAAGGTGGAGGCTAAAAACAGTTTTCCTCTTCTTAGTTGTGAAAGCCAAAAACTCTCTCTCTCTTACAAAAAGGAATAGATGAACCCTATATGTGGGTCTCAAGCCAAACTCAACTAACCTAGGTGGCATACTAACTGAGCCATTAACTAGAGTACATAAAGATAGCTGTCATCCAACTATTATTCATGGGCGGTGTACCAACCGCATCTGCAGCTAACAAGTCGGTGACATAAATGCACAGCCATCACCCTGGCATATCACGAGTGGAGCTCGATATCTCAACAGGAAGGGGGGCCACACAACCTCAACCCCCACTAGTGTTTCCTGCACGGATCATGATTCCCTCAAGGAGTCGGCCATCTCCAAGTTAATGACCAAATTCCTTGGGGAAGGAGACCCGGTCTCCCACGTGGAACGATTTGAGCATATATGTGAAGCCTTTGGAGCTTCTGGAGATCTAGAAATGGCTAATGCATTTGGTCTTAGCTTATATGGCAAAGCAGGCCAATGGTATAGGGCTCTCACCCCATAAGAGAAAGTCAACTGGGAGATGCTGAGAAAAACCTTCATTGTGAGGTTTGCCCCCAATGGACATAAATGGAGCCCAATTAACCAGTTATATGAGGTGAAGCAGAATGGTAAGGAATCCCTTCGGGATTACATAGCCAGAATCAAGCACCTCAATTCCCATTGCAAACCATAAACCATACGAGAGGATGAGCGATGAATGATTGTTGCCCTGCTTCCTCATCGGATTGGCAAACCTGAAGCTACATGACCACCTGATGGTTATGAATCCTACCTCCTTCGATCTATGCAGCAAGGTGGCTATCGACAATATGATGGACACATCTAATTCGGATAAAACTCTGACACCATCAGAAGTAGCACCATTCGTCATGTCTTCCAGTGTGGAGACGATCTAGAAGGAGACCAACGAGCCCAAGGGGCTTGGATATGAGTGAGTTGGTGGCCTCAGATTTGCTGAATCAGCTCGGCCAATAGTGGAGGTTAGAAACCTCCAAGGAGGCACCAAGCAACCCCCACTTCCCTCGTGCTTGAGGTGACTAGTGCCACAGTGTGTGGTGGTTGCACAGTTATTTTTTCGGGAAGGTCAGATGCCTTGATTTTGCAGAGGGCTTTTATGCTTACACTGAGTGCAAATCTCAGTTTTCGGGTGACAATTTCATAGGGATTTTTCCTGGAAGTGTATGCAGTGTATGCCTTGAGGCAGTGTGGAGCCAAGGTGCCCACATTGGTCTCGTTTTTGCAGTGTATCAGTGACATTTCTTTGCAGGTCACATTTTGTGTACGGCACTTAGAAAATCTCAGTTGAGCCACGCTTGGCCAGGGCGCATCGAGTTTACTCGGTCCCTAACTGTCCATCGTTGACAGTGCTCAAAAGATCTTCTTTTCGGTGTTTGTACGTTGGGATCTGTGTTGCCACTGTGCACACATGCATTTTATGCATTACTTTGTCAGGTGAAAGTGCCAGGAGAGCGCTGTATTTTGTATGATACCTCAGTGTTGAGGCATTTTTCACTTGGTACAGGTGTCAAATCAAGGGGCTTTTGCCCAAATTTTGCTTGTGAGCACTTGAGTTACTGTTTGAGAACTTCAGATGCCTTTTATCCCCTTGGCAGAAGGGTGATTGTTTGGGATTTGTCCCATACTTTGTTACAAGTTTTGTGACAGGCTGAGATGTTTGGAGCCTTTTTCAGTGGACAATACAGTGTATGACAAGTAGTTTATGCATATAAAATCAGTGCAATACCTCATCTGAGGTGGGAGAAGTGATCTGGACATCAGTGTTTTGTGTTTCGTCAGATGATGATGCACTTGTAAAGCACTTGTGGAACAGCTGCAGCATTCTGTAGTTACTATTTTATGCCTATTTGAGCACGGTACAGTGTGTCAAAAGGTACAGTGACTGGAGGGAAAATTTTCTATTTTGCTGCATATTTTTTTTTGACAGTAAAAAACAGCACTATTGTGAGTGCTCCTGGCTCTTGATAGAATAGGTTTTCTGAGAAATCAAAATTTTATTTAGTCATTTTTTGACTTACAAGGAGTCAGGCACTTTCCTTGTCTGATATGGCATCAGGGGGAAGTGAATCCTCAATACTGAACATAAAGAAATTGGAAGGGGCACACAATTATGCATTATGGGCAGAACAGTGTTTGAATGTACTTCTGCTAAAGAAGATTTCTAAGCCCATAAGGGTGAAGGGTGTCAAGCCCCATCTGGGATGGTAGATGATGAGTGGGAGGAGCTTGATTTGTCCACAAGGGCGGCTATCATGCTTACTCTCACTGATTCTCTTGTGTTCAATGTTCAGGTAGAAAAGACCTCTTATGGCCTATGGCAGAGGCTAGAAGAATTGTATGCCCAAAAGAGCTCAGCCAGTAAGGTTTATTGGTTGAAGAAGCTTGTCGACCTTCGCATGAAGGAAGGTACAGCTATGACCTCACACTTGAGTGAGTTCAATGCCATCTTTACACAGCTTATTGCACAGGGATTGAACCTTGATGAGGAGTTCAAGGCTACTTTCTTGTTGTGTACCCTCCCTGAGAGTTGGGACACTTTCAAGACCAATTTGTCAAATTCAAATGTCACTCTTATGTATGCTGATGTGGAGAGCTCTCTTCTCATGGAGGAGATGAGCAGGAAGAATAATGCGGGCAGCAAGTCTTCCAATGCTTTGCAGGTACAGGAAAGAGGTAGGACTCAGCAGAAGGGGAGATCTGCTGGCAAGCATAAATCCCGCAGTCATTCCCGTGGCAAAAAGGATATTGAATGCTTTTATTGTGGCAAGAAGGGACATGTGAAGTCTAAGTGCTTCAAGTTTATACGGGATCAGAAAGCCAAGAAGGCTGAGGCAAAGGATGCAGGCAGTGGAAGCAAAGGCAAAGGCAAGGCCCCAAGGGAGATGACATTGATGCAGTGAATGTTGCAGCAGAGGACAATGACAGTGACAAACATGATGTTTTATGCTCTTTTGCTGTGATTGCACATACCCTGGTTGTTGATGGCCATGACATGCACACTTGGCTCTTGGATTCAGGTGCTTCTTTTCATGTTACGCCTCATAGGGAGTGGTTTACTTCCCCTTTACTTCCTACACAGGTACTCATGGAGTTGTTCACCTTGGGAACAACTATGCATGTCAAATTGCAGGGATTGGCAGTATACAGATAGTATTCTCTGACAGACGCATATTTATGCTTGATGGTGTTCGCCATGTGCCGCAAATCAAGAAAAATCTGATTAGCACTAGCTTGTTGGATGACAGTGGTTACCACACCACATTTGGGGATTCCAAATGGGTGATTACTGATGGCCAGGTTGTAGTGGCTGAGGGTTATAAGAGTGATACCTTGTACCCTCTTTATGTTTCCAGTGTAGGTAATCATGTTGTTGCCATAACTGAGCTGCCGAAGGTTTCATTGTGGCATAGCCGGTTGGGACACATGTTCGTTAAAGGAATGCAAGAACTGTCATGTTTGGGTTATCTGCCGTCTCTTTCATTTTCAGATTTGCCTACTTGTGATCATTGCATTTTTGGAAAGCATTCTATGACTCCTCATAAGAGGAGAACTCCCCAGAATAGAGCAGCGCCTGATCTAGTGCACACTGATTTGTGTGAGATGCCACAGCTATCACTAGGGGGTGCAAAGTATTTCATTACTTTTATTGATGATGCCACATGCAAAGTGTGGGTCTATTTCTTGAAGCATAAGAGCGATGCCTTAGATGCTTTCAAGAAGTTTGTCGCTCAGGTTGAGAATCGGACAGGACGCAGGCTGAAATGCCTCAGATCCGATAATGGGGGTGAGTATGTGTCACATGCTTTTGTACAGTTATGCGAAGCTAAGGGCATTAAACAGGAACTCACAGCCCCTCATAATGCATCTCAAAATGGTGTGAGTGAGCGGATGAATCGAACTATTCAGGAGAAAGTTCGATGTATGTTGTCTTATGCTGCATTGCCCCATGGCTTTTGGGCAGAAGCCGTGCAAACAGCAGTTCACCTAATTAACAGGTCGCCGAACAAGGCTTTGGAGTTGAAAGTGCCAGAGGAGGTGTGGTCTGGCAAGCCACCTTCATATAAGCACTTACGTGTGTTTGGCTGCGAGTGCTTTGCTCATGTACGCAAAGAACTACGCACCAAACTGGAGCCAAAGTCTTTCAGATGCATCTTCATGGGTTACGGTGACGAAGGTGAAATGGGGTACAGGTTATGGGATCCTGTCAAATGGAAGATTATACGCAGCAATGACGTCATCTTTAAAGAGGATAGTGTACACAAAGAACCCATGCAACCTGTGGAATACAGGAGGGTTGTTTATGATGATGTCGGACAGCAAAGAATGCCCATTAATATGCAGCAGCAGGCTGCTGTAAATAACCCTGTTCAAGAGGGTATACAGGTTGAAAATCAGCCAGACAATTTTGCCAATGATGCACCACTGGATATGCCAGCAAATGGCGCTGTAGAATAGCCAAATATGGTGGTACAGCCACCCGTCATGCATAACTATACATATGCATACATAGATCATACAAGAAAGCATAAATAGTTGCAACCTTCTTCACAACATTCCCTTTGTCTTTCATTACCCATAATAAATATTTCATTGTCTAAATTATAGAAATTACATCGTGATATTCATTTCCCCTAATAGTATTTATTAAGAAGAATTTTCACTTGCTTATTGGTTTGACCAAATGGCAAAATGCTTGGCAATACACATTGTTAGGAGAAATGATGAACAAGTGTTTTCCACTCAAAAGTTTTTGGGAGAATTACACTCAATCCATCTAGCCAAAGAAATAATTATGCATCTCTATATGTCTTAGGATGATAATGACCCTTTGGAGTCTTACATTAGAGATCCCATGTGGGACCTCACGATTACTTGTACCTTTAAAAACTACAATGGCAACATAAATATCACTTCAAGACTCTCATGGTCCCATAAGGGACATTGTGTATGGATTTTGATGAATATGTATGCCATTCAGGCAAGTTTAGCTCTTACATGTGGGACCTCACAGTTACTTGTACCTTTTATAAATTTTTATGCAAAATAAATGGGGCTTTAAGACTCTTTAGTCCCATATGGCATTGTGGACCCCAATCAAATCACCTTGTGGATCTTGTCAGGTAACTCAATGTGTTAAAGCATCTCCACTTGCTTCGTCAAGAGGGGTTTCTCCATGTGCGACATTCCGTGTGGAGAGTTAGGGCTAAAAGAAAACTTTGGAATGCCAATTTCAAATCATGGAGAATGTAGCAAGCTTTGAATTTTATTCATTCACATGAAGACATTCATGGCTTTCTTTTTTCGATAAGCATGTTATGTAATAATTACTATTGATTAAATTTACTCTTTCTTGCATCTAGGAATCTCTCATCAAGAATATGCAAAAGTGTATCTCATCATGGAGGGAAAGGGCATCGTACAACATTTTGAGAGGAACCAAAAATGAGTGACAATTTGCAATTGCTATCCTTGAATGCTTGTGGGTGGTTGTGAGGAGGATGATAAACATATATTTTCGTGATCATTAAGGATTCTAGTATTGCCACATCAGTTAAATTGTGGAAGATTAACGGCACTTTGTATGTGAAAAAGTTATTGATCATGGGGATGCAATCTTTGTAGACCCATGTGGTTACCGCTTGAGTATTGTAGTGAATCTTAAGGATAAAGGCATGGTAAAGGGGGGCAATGAAGGTCAGTGGGTTTTTTTGTTTTTTTGCGGAATAACAAATTTATTTAAAATAAAAAAGAAAAATACAAATAATGTGTAGATATGTCATTCTGTCTGAGTACAAAATTTCAAACGCCTCAACACCAGAGCCTAGCTAAGGCTTTACAAGCATCATAAGTCAGTGGATTGTTGTGAGGAGGATGTCATGCTAGTGTTTTCGGAATCGTTATGTATTCCACTATTGCGACTTATGTTGGGGCCCCTGCAAAAATTATTGGTGTGATGGTGGTAGGGGGGCTCAATCTTTGCAGACCTATGTGGTTATCGTGCCGAGTAGCGAGCGAGTAAGGTTGGAATGAAGGTCACGAGAGTGGTGGACTCCAATGATTTTCATTGCAACGTACCATTGTGCAGGTCGACTGAAGTTTTTGGAAGCAAGGTGGTATATGCCATTGATGCTATCTTGTGTGAGTGCCCACGAGACATTAAGAAAAAGATAACATGTGATTTTGGGGTGCGCTTGGTTAGGCTATAATATTATTATATATATATTTTTTGCGAAGGGGTTGATGGAATGTGTTCCAAAGGATTCCCTTCATGACTCTGCTGTGGCTTAACTTGTTTATGAGGTTATGCATGAAGGGTTTGAAGACACCCGCAAAGTTTGGAAAGATCCACTTCCCACCACTGGCATTATGGTGGAAGTTGATGATATATTTGATCCAGCTAAGGAGCATGCAAAGCATGCCATTATAATTTTCTTCCCAGGATGGATGCCTGCTGCAGCAGATGTTGGGAATTGGTTGACTGGAACCTTGGGTGATTCTTATTTAAAAAAAGCTCACTATGCAACGAGGGGCTTTTTTGAGATCATCATGGCTGATGAGGAGCATCGTCAGGTTTTGCTAGAGCACTCTCCTCTCTTCTATGGCCAGCAGATGGTCCATGTCCTGCCCTGGTCTCCCACCCGGGATTATCAAGCATTGATTCGGCATCGTTGCCGTGTTTGGGTAGAAGTTGTGGATTTTCCTCAATGCTTTGGATAGGATTTCCAAGCGACACGTGGCATTTAAAAAAGGATGACAGAATCCCGAGAGAATCTTGTGGAAGGCGGGCCTCGAGAATGCACGTTCACACGGTCGGCCTTTGCACTCCTTGTAAATCTCACCATGTGACAATTGTCGCCTGCTTCGTAAGCGCTAACAACCTTTTCTGCCATTTCCCATGTGTGGCCTCTCAAGAAAGTGCCTTTGTCACCCGCATTTTTGTGCTTAGTTTTCGTCCCCTTCATTGTCTCTTGAATCCCCACATTGTATGTCTCACTCGCTTTAAATGACACCCATTGCATATTAGAAGACACAATTCGTCGAAAGTCTCAACTCTCTTGCCAATAGCCTTTCATTAGGGATGCATGTGTGGATAGGCATCACAGGCCATGTCATATACCAAGCACTTTGTCAAGAACGATGTCATGTGCGAGGTTGTACAAGTCATTTTGTCAAAAGGTATGCCATGCGTGGATGGTGTAAGGCATCGCATGCCACTTGTGAGAGGACTAAAAAGTGGGCCCAAGGGAAAATACGAAATGAATGATATATATGGCATCTTTTGGCTCAATTTGGAAAAGTGTGGTAAAAAAATAAAAAGATCGGTCTAGTACGCATCCAAGGTTCCATCAAAACAACTTAGAGGCCCAAAGAGAGTTACACTCAAAGGTTATTGTTGTGTCCAATTATTGAGGGAGGACCTACGATAAGAAAGTAGGAAAACAAAAATGGGAAGAGAAATTCATCCCTTACATAAAGTTTGATAGGTTATGGTGACGAAAATAGGCAAACAATGTGGGAAGAGAAGCTCATGCTTTACATATAGTTTGACTTTTTGTTTGGCATTTCACACCACTTCTAGAGAGCCTTGAAATCATTTGTTTTCTACATAATGTTGGAACATAAATTGATGCATCCTTTACATATAGTTTGATTTTTTGTTTTGAGTTTCACACCTATGTTAGCGAGGCTTGAAATCATTTGTTTTCTAGTGCTTGAAATGGGAATATGGTCTCAAGGTCTCCCTCCGTGTAGTGGTGGCACCTCCCATTTCATTTTCTCCAACCAAGGGCCGATGGGTACACTCCCATGGGCACCCATCTAATCTTCAATGGCTGGTAGATAGGCCACAAGCGTGGCCAAATGACTTCTTGGGGCACTTGCTGCTCAATCCATTGTTGGCCTCTCGAAGGGGTCCAAGCCACTCCCTCCAGCTTTGTCATGTACGAGAAAAAGGGCACCTCCATACATGTCTCTGAGCGTCCTACATTGGACAGCCAAAACTCTCTCTCTCTCTCTCTCTCTCTCTCTCTCTCTCGGAGATGTATCAACTCTTTTAGTCTCATAGGCAGTTTGGCCTTTTTCTCTACTTGATAGAGTGTGAAAGGTGCACGAATGTTATGGGCTTCTTCTAACGTCCTCATCATCTTCTTATCTTATTTTGTGCATGGCGTGCTTGTAAACTCTTAACTGTTTCTGTTTCATCACCTTCGTCCGCCATAGCTTTCTTTGCTTCTTCTTCATCCTTCATGTAGCCTTCCAGCTCTCTTCCTTCCTTAACCTCCATCCATGGCCGCTTCCCTCAAGGCCGAGAATGGCACCCACACCAGACATGTCCACGATCTCCACCCTTTCGAGACCGATGCCCCCCCAATCGACCCCTCCGTCACCCAGCTCAAAACAGATCTCCCCGAGCTCCAGCAGGAACCTGATGGCCACCGATACCTCTTTTCCCAGGCCGGCGTCGAGGAGCTCTTCGCCAACGTCGAGGTTCCTCCCTGGCACGCCCAGATTACCGCCCGTGGAATCGTCATCAGTGCCTTCCTGGGCGTTTTGTTCTCCGTCATCAGCCTCAAATTGGGCTTGACCACCGGCATCATACCCTCCCTCAATGTCTCTGCCGGACTCTTGGGATTCTTGTTCCTCAAGTTGTACACGGCTTTCCTCACCAAGTTGGGTATCCCACATCGTCCTTTCACCAGGCAGGAGAACACCGTGATCCAAACTTGCGTGGTCGCCTGCTCTGGCCTCGCTTCTAGCGGTAAGCAGTTGCTTCACAGCTCCTTTTACAGTTCGATCCATGAATAGGACTCGTGGTCCGTTTTCTGGTGGACACTCACTGCTTGAGGTGCTTGTGCTGGTGTGTTACCCTATTTGGTGTAACCATAGATACCTCAGCTTTTGAAAAATTTTAAGCACAAGTCTCATTATCTGTTACTCTCATCTATTCGCTCTTTGGAATTTCAGGAGGCTTTGGCACGTATTTGACTGGAATGGATCAGAGAACTTTTGGCATCATTCAAAGTCCCAGCGATAGTGAGTCAGATGTGAAGAACCCAAAGTTGGGTTGGATCATTGCATACCTGTTTGCAGTTGGTTTTCTCGGTCTTGTTGCCGTTGTTCCTCTACGCAAGGTATGCTTCTCCCCTAATTTCTACAATGTTCAAGCTTTGTTTTTGTCACAGTTAGCGTAAGACTAAAGCAAGTGACCTCTAAACCCTTCGTATGGTTTCCTCCGCAAACGCAGGTAATGATTATTGATTACAAGCTTACATATCCCAGCGGTACTGCAACCGCAGTGCTTATCAACAGTTTCCACACACCTCATGGATCCAAAAAAGCCATGTAATTGTCTTTTCGCTAAAGCTTATTCTTCATCATTGTGCCCAAGAGTATTGTAATTTGAAGACTGAATGACAGAGGGTAGTTGCTCTGTAGCTTCATCCCATCTTTCCTAATTTTTCTGGAGGCGTTTTAAATGAACAGTCTTTAAATTCTATTGCTCCACCTGATTTTTCCTCTTTTCTCCTATGTATACAGGAAGCAGATTACAGCCCTCGGAAAATATTTTACTTTCAGTTTTCTCTTTAGTTTATTCAAGTGGTTTTTTTCCGGACCCGGAGCCAGCTGTGGATTTGACAATTTTCCCAGCTTGGGTTTGAAGGCCTTTGACAATAAGTAAGTCTTTTGGACTTCCTTAGCACTTGCCACCCTTTCTGGGAACAGTGAATTGTATCTTTGTTTCTCGGTGGCGCATTCTATGCTGATGAACGGGTTGTTTTGACTGACAACGTACAGATTTTATTTCGACTTCAGCATGACGTATGTTGGAGCTGGCATGATTTGTCCTCATCTTGTCAATGTCTCATTGCTACTTGGGGGTATCCTTTCTTGGGGTCTTATGTGGCCATTGATTTTGAACAAAGCAGGCCATTGGTATCCTGCAGATGCTGCTGCAGGTTCAAAATTAGAAGGTCTTTACGGCTACAAGGTCCGTTTTTAGCCCTCCACATCTGAATTCTCCTTTGTGGGTTATGCGGAGGCTGATATAGGCAAGATACTATTTGCCCCTTCTGACCTTCTAATAATGCTCTTCTGCAACCCAGGTTTTTGTTGCGATTGCGCTGATTTTAGGAGATGGCCTTTACAACTTCGTTAAGATAACCTCAATAACGGCAGTGTCACTGTACAAAAACCAGAAAAGCAAACTTCCATCAAGCCACCAGGAGGGTAAGTCCTCACTTTAGGATTGTGGTAGAAAGCTTTCTTGTTTTGTTGTATGAAAGATTGACATTATACGAAAGGCCGAACCTTACAGCTATGCTCATGCAAAGCTTCTGCTATTATTCTCTTTGGTATCTTATTCGTAATTGCTTCTTGTTGAACAGTCACAGAAGAGCTTCCTTATGATCAGCAGAGGAGAAATGCTTTATTTTTGAAGGATAGAATACCTGTCAAGGTAGCTGTAGCATGCTACGTTGCCTTGGCTGCAATATCCATTGGAGTCGTTCCACAAATATTCCATCAAATGAAGTGGTATTATGTTTTACTGAGCTATATTGTGGCACCAGTCCTGGGCTTTTGCAATGCCTATGGTAATGGCCTGACTGATTGGAACATGGCATCAACTTATGGGAAACTGGGCCTCTTTATCTTCTCAGCCTGGGCTGGAAAGCACGGTGGGGTTCTAGTTGGGCTTGCTTCCTGTGGAGTTATGATGATTGTTGTTGCCGCCTCATCTGATTTGATGCAGGATTTCAAGACAGGCTATCTTACTTTATCTTCACCAAGGTCCATGTTCGCAAGCCAGATAGTAGGAACTTTAATGGGATGCATTATTGCACCTTGCACATTCTGGCTTTTCTGGACTGCATTTCCTATAGGAGATCAGAATGGAGAGTATAAGGTTCCTTTTGCTATAATATACAGAGAGATGGCCACAGTTGGAGTGCAAGGCTTGAGTGCTCTCCCAAAACATTGCCTGCAGCTTTGCTATGGCTTCTTCTTTTTGGCCATAGTCATAAACTTCCTCCGAGACAAGCCACTGAAAAAGTGGGCAAATTATATTCCAATTCCAATGGCAATGGCAATACCCTTTTATTTCGGATCCTACTTTGCTGTAGACATGTTTGTGGGGACTGTAATTGTCTATGTATGGGAACGAGTAAACAGAAGCAAGGCAGATCTCCTGGTTCCAGCTGTGGCATCAGGTCTAATCTGTGGCGATGGCGTTTGGACTGTGGTATCAGCTGTGTTGGCTCTAGCAAAGAAGAATGCTCCCATCTGTATGTATTTTATGAGCAGCAATTCATATAATGATCTGACCAACAGCAATACTATACCACAGGGCTGGTAGCCACCTTGGAGAAATCAAGAGACCTTTCTCACACTATTAATCTTGCAACTATAAGGGCACTTATACGCAGCCAGGACGCGGGTAAAATATTGATTTTCACAGGATTTCTTTTGTAACATATGTTTCATGGTGTAAATCTGAATCGCTATTGAATCTTCCTTTATTAGCATGGCCTAGGCCGCATGCATTTCGAGTACAGAATGTTGTCATGGAGGGAGTTGTGAAAGTAGTTTCATTTGCTGCCTATATTAAAGTCCATGCTCTTGCTTTTAGTTGTTTCTTTTGCTTTTACGTGAGATTTTGGCATTTTTTGCTTCATTGCGATGAAATAAAATAGTCTAGCAAGTTAGAGTTAGTGGAGCAATCACTAACATATTTTCCATGGTCCATAATTTTTGGTCCACATCAGTATAAGCATCCAATTCGGGAGAAAATGTAAAAACATTGGAATTTGTACTCACTCCATTAATAAAATAGTTATATGCAAGGAAGTTATGATTTTACATTCAAAGAATAGAGTTAGAGCATAACATAGCGTGATGAGGCATGTACTCAATGCATAATCCCTCATGATCCTTTAACCATTATGAAGTTTCATTACGGCATCCTTCACTCTCTCTGCAGTGAAGAGGGTTGGTTGGTTTTAGATGCGGGGTGTGGCATATGTGAGAGGTTAGGGGTTGGTTGGTTTAAGGTGTCATATAATGTGCGTGCGTAGTTATATCAGACCCAAGTGTTGGTGAGTGGGAAGAGAGATCGTCCCTCTAAAAATGTCCGCTAGAAGTCCTTAGAGTTGTTACTAAACAAAATGTTTAATATTTCTTTCTCGTTTCGATGAACGAATTATAGTTTCTTCCTACGTACGAGTACACGATACTCGCGTAGCGTCTTATTCGCTTGAAAGGTTGTTTTTGGTTTCGAATATGAGCTGACGGCGTAAAGCCTTACAGTCTTTATCGTACCATTATTACAGGGTATGGTCCCAAGAGGTGGTTGGTGTGTGGAGCGAGTGGTGTGAGGAAAAGCATGAAGGGCAGCCTCGTGTAGTGAGCAAGATTAGTTGATATGCTATATTTAGAAAGCCCTTCTTCAATCTCCTCTGGAGATACTATATTTTCCCATGTGATAGGTTTGTACTTCCGAAACAATGAAGCACTAGAACAAATGCCTAGAAAGAGGCACCCTGCCTCTTTGTATTGTTTGATGATGTAGACCCCTCCGGGATGGATAATCTCTTGGGTGACTGCGACGAGATCATTTCTTGGAATTGTTGTAGAAATTGTTGACCGACAACAGCGTGGGGAGTAGGAAAACGCCCAAAGTAATATGTAAATTCGTCCTTGCTTGCCTAGCCTTTTTTCCTCTGTGTCGATCTAGTATTCATTGTTGTAAGGGAGATCTGAGCACATAATCTTCGAATGAACTTTCTGACCAAGACATCTTCACTTGTCATCTTCGAGTGAACTTTTTGAACATGAGTTGATATGAGGGAAATGCCTAGGGGAGGCATTTTTCCCAAATCAGTTGGCGAGCGGCAGAACCCCGTTGCGAGCCATTTGATTTTGAGGAAATGCCTCCCCTGGGAAATGAAGTGCCTCCCTTGGGCATTTCCCTAGAGTCAAGGTTTTAGGGACCCGCATAGATAGCAATGGTAGATTCAACTCCCTGTTGCCACCTTAGAATTTTGGGATTCTCAACCATCTTTTAAGGAATGATGGCGACAGCACAGTCCATCTTCTTGATGTTGATAGCTCGGGCGTGGGGATGTGACTTTCGAAAAGGATCGGATGGCTAGATTCTATTTCCATCCGCCCTAGGATCTTGACATTGGGAGGAAACTCTGTGCATAGACTTCCCAAGAGCTATGGTAGAAGGATGAACGATTCAAGAACTTTTATTTGGTGATGGGTGAACTAAGGTGGAGCCCCACACACAAATCATGGCAAGATTGCTAGCCCATCTTCAACACTCATCTAAGATGCATTTAATGCACCACGGGCGGCTCCAGTTTGTAAACCTCTTATGCGTGTATACATACAAACATCCTATGGGTGTTTATAGAGTAGCACACCATGGGCACCACCCACAATCATGGAAGGGTATGATTGCCCACCCACGTCCATATGCATTCAATGTACCATGGACAAGCATGGGCAACTCTAGTCTATAAACACCCTTACAAGAGTTTAGAACTTTAGTCTGGTTTTCATTGTCTATTTCATTATTGTTTTCAACACCTTCGTGGTTGCCTTCTTTATTGTTTTCTTTGCTACCTTTGCATTTTTTATTGTCTCATTCTTAATATTCTTTTAAAAATCTTCGTGTTTATCATCGAACAAAGATGAATATGGGTATGATGTTCATATTAAGGTACATGATGAGAATTGAGAGAGGTGAATCAAGATCAATAAGTAACTTGTTCTACTTGATTGATCTTGTGATTTTGAAGTTTTTATTTATTTTGAATCTTCGTCACTCCCCACCTCTTTGAAGCCTGCCATCGCAAATCTCGCCTCCCTTTCTCATTCCGCTTGTTGTCGTACTCAGTACTAATTCCAATGTTATCTCCACTTGCATTGTTGTATATCATATGCCATCTCAATTTTATAGGAAGACACCTCACATAGTATAGAGCTTTAACCCAATTTGTTGGTTTTTGGGGAATTTATAAGTAGAAGTGTTGAAAATTTTTAAAAAATATGCATTTTTTTGTTGTCTACCTAATCAAAGGCACTCAAACTATTATTTATGGACATTTGAATATATAGGGGGTTTAGATACAGATAAGGTTATGTGCCTCCCATGTGTTAAATATATAATCCAATGGTTAGGGGCCTTGTGATATTTATTTTTAAAATTTCCCTCAAGTTGTTTGAGGGTTGATGAAGTAAATTGAAAACGAATTCATTTATTTGTAAACATCCATATTCACAAGGATACTAGTCCTTGACAAAATAAAGCTATACACATACTGAGACTTTGAAAGGGTAATTCAAGATTGAGTCAAAAGCGATCTTATGTCTCTAAATTTCAATCATCTATTCATAGGTTTAGCATGAGTTTTAACCCAGCCAACATGTAATTGACAAGATGTGTGTAGTTTTGGATATCACCTTTAGATCTATGAGCATGAAATAATGAGAGGGAATTTTGAGAGCATATGGATATATGGCAAAAAAACTAGATGTAGATAATTTTTCATTGCTCCATTTAAAAGTTATTTACTTCTAATAAAGCCAAAAGTGATGTTTCTTCTGAAGAGCTTCTGAATACATGTAAGAAGACTTGAGAGGTTAGAAAGACTTAGTAAAGAGCTTTTAGGTGGAGGAGTTGAACCGACATGAAAGATATGTTGAATATTGAAACAGATCAAGTAATTTTTAACTCCCTAGTTAACAAGAAACTTGAGCCAGGTCACAACTTGGGTTGCACTAGTTCGAAAGGAGACCCCTCCAGATGAACAGTGTAGATTTTGGCTGACATTGTTGAGCAAAGCCGTGTACCTTTGAACTCCATGGAGGGAAGTAGAGCCAAGGAGTGTCACTGGACCAATCAATAGAAATGTCATAGAAATTGACAAGGACAAGTTAGGAAGATAGTTAATGCGGACGCCTCAACGTAGATAGAGAGTGTAGGTATATATAAAGTAGAGTATGAGTTGTAAGGGGATTTTGATCTTCACTAGTTTTGTGTGTGTAAATCTAGAAGAGACATAGTTTCAGCTACTTGCTCATGGAATCCTGAGTCTAAGACGAGGGGAGAATGGGTGAGTAGAGAGAGAGAGAGAGAGAGAGAGAGAGAGAGAGAGAGAGAGAGAGAGAGAGAGAGAGAGAGAATTGGTTTGCAACATGAGCTATTGTACTCAGTTTATTGGAAAGTAATACAATTGCTTGTATATTCAATGGTGTTGTATTTTTGTTCTCCTTCCATTTGTACTTGAGTTAGTTATCACCACTCGTCTTCATACATTTTTCCCTTGTAGCACAAGCTCTCTATTTGGTAGTACTTTATTGTAAATATTTTCTTCTACAACCCTACCTAAGTAGGAAGCCTAGCAAAGCAACCTTAGAATTGCAAGAGTGGGCATCTTCTTATCAACCTATGCACACACACCTACACCGAGTTGGGCATGGGCAAACAAGGCCCCCTTTTGTTTGTACTTTATTGTTGACATTTGCTTCTACACCCTACATGGAGTAGGAAGACTAGCAAAAAAACCTTTGAATGGTAAGAGTGAGATCTACTTATCAAGCTATGCACAAACCTATACCAAGCTCCACACGAGATTTAAGTAAAAATTAGGGTGATAGAAAAAGATCATCAACATTTGGTGATCCTGCTATGGATTGATGTGCTAAAAGGTTAAGTGGGAAATTGTGTGGATTGAAGATAAAAGTATGTAGAATTGAGTGCATAAATTCTTAAAGCTACAACAGTTGCTCAGCTTGGAAAACTACTATGAAATATTTCTCTTAGGAAAGTTCAAGGAATTCAATATCTTACGGACCTATTTGACAACTAGTGTTTGGACTGAGAATTTCTCTCAAACAGCCCTTCATATCATCTAGAAAATAAGTAATGTCTAGTACAAGCTTGGTGAGGAGAGAAAGATACATGATGAGGAGAGAAGTACATCTGCATCGAGGCAAAAGATGTTAAATAGGGACGTCTAAGAAGCTACCATGAATTTTGAGCCATTAAGGATGAACATTGGGACTACGAGGAGGACTCAAAGAGCCGCTTGAAAAATGAAGAGATGAAGGTAGACAGTGGCTTCCATGTCCGAAGAGGGATTGTTTTTTATTACCACACCAACACTAAAAGTCAACTTGTTCGAAATTTGCATCCAAGATAGCTTGAGCCCTAAGTGACAATATATCTACGTTACAAATGTATAATGGGAAAATGCAATGGTTGGAGCGTAAGAAGAGTAGTAGTATGCCCACAAGAGGTTGCAAAGGAGAAAGTGCAAGTCTCTATAAATGTCTTCAAAGATATTGAAGTTGGAACTAATGGAAATGGGAAAAGGAAAAGAGAGGAAATACTATGAAAAAACTTATTTTGTAGGGATCTTTTTCTTTTACAAAAGACACCTTTGCTAAATTTATGAAGAAAACATAGATGGCAAGTAGAGCAATGCAAGGAATATCTTTTGAATTTTCCTAATAGTGTGGTGGTCTCTGTGCTAAAATTGCTTATTTTAAAAAAAATGAAATTCAATTTTTGGTATTCATTGGTCCAAGTGATTGGTTTTGTTCAGATATCATATCGCCACATTGGGTCATTTGATGAGAAGGAGACCATTCATTTTTTCATTTTAGATTATAAGAACTGTGACACATTTTTCATTTAGCATTGTCTCTTAGTACATGGAAAAATGGTTAAAAGATCAAGGATAATAATCTTAAGGCACATTAGGTATGCTTTCATGGAGCATCATATCAATATAAAGCCTTAGTTTATAAAAAATGCATGCTCCATGAAGTGCATTAGTGGTGGATATTCTATATGTGACACATGTGCATTAAAGTCAAGAGACTATCATGATTTTGTTATGGTTGTATGCAAGGAGTTTGGTGGAGATGCACCAATGGAGAAATCATGTGGAGAGTTGGGAGTATCATGCTCTTGTCCCCTTGTAGGGTATGAAGGTGGCAAAGACATAGTTAAGCATTCATATGAGAAGAACATCATCGATGATGAGAACATCACTAGCTTCCATTTGTGCACTGCATCCAATCAATGTCTTTAGAGTCTTTTGGGATAATACTATTGTGCCCCCTTTGGCAATTACTTTGCTTGTGTTAATTGAAATCCATATACCAAAATATCTACCTTTTCCAACTATAGAATATCAAGTCTTGGACAATTCTTTGGTGCCCTCTTCCCTTTTTGGCACTCTTCCTTGTTACCACCATCTTTGGGTTATAGCAACCCATGAAAGCATCAATGGACTTGGTAAGAAAACAATACACCTCTATTGACTTAGTTTTTTATCCTTCTTTTTTACTTTTAAAACTTTAGCAATCTAGAAAGCAAATCCACTAAGGCCCTCTATTGCTAACACAGCAACCATTATACCCACCACCAAGTCCTCGATGCTATCACTACATATTTCTTGAACCCTTTCCTTGGCTTTTTTGGACTTTTTTGCTCCAAGGTTCATTTATCTTTCCCCCCCAAGGTAGTTATTCTTTGGGGGTGCAAGCAAAGGTACTAGAAGAAACATTCATATCTGCATCTACAAAACTTCTTTCAATGCATTGTGGCCAACTAAAATTTGAATATCTTGGGTCTCATTTGTGTGCTCGTTCATGAAATTTGGATGAAAAGAATGTTTCCACCATGTCCAAACCACATCTTTAAAATATGTTGCAACATCATGGTGGATTGTCTCTCTAATCTCATTGATTGAACTTGTAGGGTCTACATCCCTACCCTCCTTTTTTGCTCATTGCACCTCCCTCACTGATTGTAAAGGTTGTAATGGTGCAACATACATTCCATGCTCTAGAACACACTTCAAAAACTTAGATCCTTTGGTTGGAGCCCAAGTAGGCGATCTAGAATAGAACTTCCACCACAAGAATGTCATGCCACACAGATCTTTCTTGATTCGAAATAATTGTTGAAAGATTAGCTTGTTCAACATCTTGATACATCATTCTTTCATTCTTTTCTAGTTTTTTGCCATACTCAGCACCTTCAGGTTCGCTATCTTGTATGAAATCTTTCAAGCATTAATAGAAGGTTCCTTTCTTTGAAAAAAAAGAACATCATGATACATCAACCAGCTTAGTCATGGTCACCAAATACAAAGCATTTGAAGTCAATTATTTTTTCAATGTTGTTTAACACTATATTAGAGAATTTGGTAATTTTCAGATAGTTTGGGAATTCCCTACATGGTTAAGATTTGGCCACATGGTGAAATCTTAACTCCTTACTTGAAAGTGGAATCCACCCTTAACACTATATTTGAGGATCCTCCCAAGTACCACTTTCAAATAAAGATTTAGCCACATGGACAAATCTTAACCCCTTATTTAAAATTAGGACTTAGGAGATTCCCAAATTCTCTACTATAGTGTTATGCTTGCAATTATTGGTTTTGGCATGTATGCATCCTATAAACTGCGGATCATTGCATCTCCATCCCATGATTTTCCTTCTCAAATTAATGTAGAAACACCTAAACATCTGATCAATATGGTCATGCATGTGGCCCACCAAAATAAATCCTAATTTAACTTTTTGAAATATGCCTTTCTTTGCAAGCATGCAAAGGTCTCCTAACATATTTTTTAATCCCTTTAAGTAAGCAATGGCGACATATGTATTTTGACCTTGGTATAAATAATGGAGTTCTGATAAAATGTTGATGGAAAAATCAGATGGAACGTAATTGTATCTTCTATGATTTTATCGACTCAACATGATGAATAAAATGTGTCAGAGTTTGAAAAACTTGTTGCTTTTTGACAAAATCTTATTAAAATTGCTATGCTCATGTTTTCAAATACAAGGTTTTCTAGTGTTTGTGCATATATTAAAAATGGATTTTTACTTCTCTTTCTGATGTTTTTAGACTAATTTTGGATTTTTTGGAGCCTTTTGGGTTCAAATCTTTTGTTTTAAGGGTACATATTTTAATATTTCTTGGGAAAATAATCTAAACTCTTGTTTTAGTGATTAGTGAGAGTGCTCTCAACGGAAGCAAGAACGGAAGAAGGAGAGAGAGAGACAGAGAGCCACACAAGTTTTGGTGGGTGCAGAACCACCCTAATCTTCTTTTTCATTCATTTATATATGTGTTTGAGTATTGTACATAACGGGGGTTAAGGCACAGTGACCTTTAGCCCCCACAACCTCCCACTTAAAGGACAATGTGCCTTTAAGGGAGAACAACCAGTGAGCATACTATCCAATGCCCATCAATACACGACAATACTCAAACCGCTGACTAGGTAGACTCTTCGTCAGCATATCTGCAGGGTTATCATCTGTATGAACCTTGACAAGCTCTATGCGCTTGTCCTCAAGTACCTCCCTGATGAAATGGTACCTGACCTCAATGTATTTGGTCTTTGCATGAAAGACCGGATTCCGTGCTAGCTGAATAGCACTCATGGAATCACTATGCAATGTCGGTACACCTGTATGAATCCCCAAATCTCCCACTAGCCGATCAAGCCATATAGCCTCCTTGCAACCCTCTGTGGCTGCAACATACTCAGCCTCTGTGGTAGACAAAGCAATGCACTTCTGTGCACGAGACATCCATGACACTGCACCACCTGCAAAGGTGAACACATAACCAGAAGTGGATCTCCTACTATCCACATGCCCTGCATAGTCTGAATCTGTGTACCCAAGTACACGCATGTCTCCTTTACCAAAGCAGATGCACATCTCTTTGGTACCCTTCATGTACCTCATGATGCACTTAACTGCCTCCCAATGCCTCTTTCCTGGATTAGCCATATACCGGCTAACAACTCCCACTGCAAATGCAATGTCTGGTCTAGTAGCTATCATAGCATACATAAGACTCCCAACTGCTGATGCATAAGGAACCTTGGCCATCATGGCCCTTTCCTCATCTGATTTGGGACTATCTGTATGACTTAGTTTCACATATGGAGGCAATGGAGTACTCACTGCCTTCCCCCCCTCCATATTGAAATGCTGTAATACTTTTGTAACATACTCTTTTTGTGAGAGCCAAAGGAGTTTCCTACTCCGATCACGCATGATGCGCATACCAAGAATATGACCTGCAAGTCCCAAATCCTTCATATCAAAGGCCTCATGCAACTTGGCCTTTAATGCATCTAGCTCATAAGTATTCTTGCTAGCCAATAGCATATCATTCACATATAGTGCCAGGATTATCAGGGTATTATCCTTAGCCCTTTTAGTGTAGAGGCAGTGATCAATTTCACTCCTTCTAAAACCCTGGGACCGAATGAAAGCATCAAACTTCTGATACCATTCTCTAGGCACTTGCTTAAGACCATAGAAACTCTTCTTCAGCTTGCAAACTAAATGCTCTTTGCCCTTTTCTTCAAAGCCTTCCGGCTGAACCATGTAAATTTCCTCATGCAAATCCCCATGCAAGAAAGCTGTCTTGACATCCATTTGCATAAGCTCCATATCCTCTACTGCCACTAGTCCAAGCATGCATCTAAGTGTGGTCATCTTCACAACCGGAGAGAATATCTCATCAAAGTTCACACCCTTCTCTTGCTTGAACCCTTTAGCAACCAAACGGGCCTTGTACCTAGGCACATCATCACCTGTGACCTTCATTTTGTAGACCCATTTACATGGCAATGCTTTCTTTCCATGTGGCAAAGAAACCAAGTCCTAAGTCTTATTCTTCATAAGTGAACTCATCTCTGATTGCATAGCATACTCCCACTTGCGTTTATCCTCACGCATCATAGCCTCTCTGTAGCAAGAAGGCTCCCCGCAATCAGTAAGCATCACATAGTCTACCCCTGGAACAAACCTATCAGGCGGTCTAGACACTCTAGATGATCTTCTCAAGGGCATTTCAGCTTGCTGTCCCACCTGCATATCAGCCACATTTGGCTCATCATTTCCACCAATAGATGATCCATCATCTACCCTTGATTGTATACTTGTGGGAGTACTTGGTGGTACCATTTCTTGCACATTTGGTGCATGGACAGCTTGCTGTCTATCAACATATGCAGGTGGATTCACATCCTGGAAAGTGATTCTACTCATTTCCACATCCCTCATGGGTGCCTTATGCATCTTCTTCTCATTGAAGACCACATCATGGCTGCGTATGATCTTCTTTGCTTCTGGATCCCAGAGACGATAGCCCATCTCTCCACTTTCACCATAACCCAGAAATATGCATTTCCTAGACTTAGGATCTAGCTTCTTTCGAAGCTCTTTTGGCACATGTGCATATGCCTCACAACCAAATATACGCAAATGAGAGTAAGAGGGCTTCTTGCCACTCCATGCCTCTTCAGGAATACCACCATCCAAACTCTTACTGGGTGATCTATTGATCACATGCACTGCAGTCTTCATTGCCTCAGCCCAAAAACCACCAGAAAGACTTGCATTGGAAAGCATGCATTGCAACCTTTCTTAAATGGTACGGTTCATCTTTTCTGCAACTGGATTTTGCTCTAGAGTATGAGGGGATGTAAGCTCCCTCTTAATCCCATGTGTATCATAGAAATGCTGAAAGTCATGAGAGAGATACTCTCCACCATTGTCAGTCCGTAGGCATTTCAGCGTTCTACCTGACTGATTCTCAACCAAGGCCAGCCATTTCTGAAATACCTGGAACACATCACTCTTCCGAGCTATAGCATAAGCCCACACTTTCCTAGTTGCATCATCAATGAATGTCACATAGTATTCAGCCCTGCATAATGACCATGTAGGCATGGGACCACATACGTCTGAATGCACCAAATCAAGCATTTCAAACTCTTTCTTTCCCCTTCTTTTATGGGCTGATTTAGTCTGCTTCCCATAGAGACAGTGCTCACAAAATTCAAAATCAGAGAAACTCAAATGCGGTACATAACCCAAACGGCATAAGAGTTTCATTCCATTTTGGCTCATGTGCCCCAACCTGCAATGCCACAAAGAAGTGCTTGGCTGCTCGGTTATTGCAACAACATGATCAAATACCCCTGATACATGTAAGGGATACAAAGTCCCACACTTGGCACCCCTGGCCAAAAGCATAGAGCCCTTCTGAATTTTCCAACTCTGAAAGCCAAAAATGGTGTGAAAACCAGCATCATCTAGTTGACCCACTGAAATAAGACTCTTGGTTAGCTTAGTCACATGTCTCACATGTTTCAAAACAAATGCAGACCCATTTGCAAAAGAAAACTTTATGTCACCTGCTCCCACTATGTCACATGCATAGTCATTTCCAAGATGCACACAACCTGTCTTTCCACTATCATAAGTGGAGAACCATTCCCTATGGGGAGTAACATGGAATGAAGCACCAGAATCCAAAATCCAATCCTGGGAATATGTATCATCTGAAGTGGTAAGCAACTCTGCAGATAAACTAGACATGAAGAGAACGTCATTGTCACTATCATGTGTGACTGCATTGATCTCCTCGATCTTCACTTTTCCTTTGTCCTCCCTTGGACTCTCTTCCTTTTGATTTGCACCCCAATTTGCATTCTTTTTCTTATCCTTTTGCTCTCTTTTCAGCTTGTAGCAATCCTTTTTCAAGTGGCCCTTCTTGCCACAATGGTAACACTCAATGTTCCGTGCCCTAGATTTGCTACGTGACTTCACTCTTTCTTGGGACTTCCCCCTGAACTGTGATCTGCCCCTTTGCACATTTAAGGCTGCATCCTGCTTGTTGCCATCCATAGACTTCCGTCTAATCTCCTCGGCCAACAAGCTACCCACAACATCATCAAATTTCAGTAGTCCACCAGGTGCAGAGTTACTGACAGCTGTACGGAAGGTATCCCATGAGGATGGCAATGAACATAAGAGAAATATTGCCTTAGTCTCCGCATCAAAATTCATTTTCTGAGCCTGAAGCTGGCTGAAAATAATATTTAATTCATTCAAGTGAGAAGCAATGGAGACCCCTTCCTTCATCTGCAGCTCAAACAACCTCTTCATGAGGTAAACTTTATTAGAGGCAGTTTCCTTTTCATAAGTGGCACACAGTTTCTTCCACAAATCTTCCGTAGTCTGCTCATTTACTACTGTGAAATAAACTGACTCTGCAAGATGAAGTCTATGTGAAGATTGTGGGAGAGAGGGAAGGAGTCTCACTTGCGGCTTTCTCACATGCACAATGGGGGAATACACACAAAGGTGGAGGCTGAAAACGGTTTTCCTCTTCTTAGTTGTGAAAGCCAAAAGAACTCTAGTACAAAGAAATAGAAGAACCCTATATGTGGGTCTCAAACCAAACTCAACTAACTAAGGTGGCATACTAACTGAGCCACGAACTAGTGTAGATAAGGATAGCTGTCATCCAGCTATTATTCGTGGGCGGTGTACCAACCGCATCTCCAGCTAACAAGTCGGTGACATAAATGCACAACAGTCACCCTGGCATATTGCGAGTGGAGCTCGATATCTCAACACTCCCCCTTGAGCTCAATCCCAATTCCTGCACACCAAGCAGGTCTCTGAACTTGCACAGCTTATCTGCGCCCAATGCTTTCGTGAAGATGTCAGCTACCTGATCCTCTGTGCTGACATAAACTAGATCAATGAGACCTAGTAAAACCTTCTCCCGCACATAGTGATAATGCACCTCAATGTGCTTTGTTCTGGCATGAAAAACTGGGTTCTTTGCCAAGTGTATACTGCTCATGTTGTCACAATAAATGACAACCGGCCCATCTGTAGACTGATGCATATCATAGAGTAGCTTATGCAACCAAGCTACCTCACATGCAGCCATTGCTGCACCCCTGTACTCAGCCTCTGTGCTCGACAAGGCAACTGTAGGCTGTTTCTTGCTGCTCCAAGTGACTGCAGCACTCCCAAAAGAGAACACATATCCACTGGTAGATCGTCTATCAGAAATGCTACCAGCCCAATCAGCATCAGTGTATCCATGCAACTGTATCTGAACCCCAGCCTCATAAAATAGTCCATACTGCAATGTGGACTTCACATACCTGAGTATGCGTCTAGCCGCATCCAAATGCGGTTTCCTTGGAGCCTGCATAAACTGACTTACCAACCCAACAGCATAGCTCAAATCTGGCCTGGTAATAGTCATGTAAATCAAACTTCCTACTATGCATCTGTACATAGTAGGGTCCTCCAGAAGCTCACTTGCATCTGCGCTCAGCTTCACATTCTGCTCCAAAGGAACTGAAATAGGCTTACAGCCTGTCATCCCATATTTGGACAGCATGTCCAATCCATACTGCCTCTGCAAGAGCTGTATCCCACTTGGTGATCTAATCACCTCAATGCCCAAGAAATAACGCAGCTCTCCCAAATCCTTCATCTCAAACTTCTACCTCAATAGCATTTTCACATGAAGGATATCTTCATCACTATCACCTGTGATGATCAAATCATCAACATAAATGACCAGCAACATAATCCCTTTCTCTGTTTTTCTCACATAGAGTGAGAAATCTGCCTTGGAAATCTGAAAGCCAATAGTGACAAGATACTGTCCTATCTTGTCAGACCATGCTCTAGGTGCTTGCTTCAAGCCATACAAGGCTTTCTTCAACCTGCAAACAAACTCAGGATGAGTAGCATGAACATAACCTGCTGGCTGCTCCATAAAGACCTCTTCTTGCAAATCACCATGCAAGAAGGCATTCTTTACATCCATCTGATGTAAAGACCATCCCTTTGATGTAGCCATAGCAATGGCTGCTCTTACGGTTGCCATCCTTGCAACCGGGCTGAAAGTTTCTTCATAATCAATGCCATATGTCTGTGCATACCCCTTGACAACTAATCTTGCCTTGTATCTATTCATAGAACCATCTGCATTGTGCTTGATCTTATAAACCCACTTACAACCAATTGCATTCTTGCCTTTAGGCAAAGGCACCAATTCCCATGTAGCATTAGCATCCAAGGCATCCATTTCTTCATCCATGGCTTTCTCCCATTTTTCATTTCCCATGGCTTGCTCAAAAGAAGTGGGTTCTGGTTCCTGTATCACTTTGACCATATAGGCATAGTGAATGGCTGTAAATCCATCATATTTCAGCCTATCCACAGGATACCTAACCCTGGTAGACCTGCGCAAAATAGGCTCACTTCCAGGTGCTCTCAAAACATCCCTGGTCTTCCTTACTCCAGGTGTAACAACAGAAGGAATACCCAACTCATCATCAATGCTCTGTTCTGAGCCACTGGATTCACCATCCACATAAGAGTGACCTGCATTCACATCATACATGGGCTGATCTACCTTCTCTTTTCCTTTTCGTGATACCTGCGTACCACTATCTGCATTGCTTTGAGGAGATTCTCCTGATCTCAATCTACCTGTCCATGGTGAAGTATGTGAACCACTGCTAGAGGACACTGCAGGTCCACTGATATTTTGTGATTGCTGCTGTGAATTCTATGCAGCAATACCATTTTGTGCATCTACATCAATCATCACATTTACTGGTTTATACCAGCTGCTCATCTCATCAAAAACAACATCTCTGCTCACTGTGAACTTACGTGTAGAAGGGTTATAGCATCTATACCCTTTCTGCTGCAGAGAATAACCAATAAAGACGCACTTCTCAGCTTTTGGATCCAACTTGGACCTCAACTCATCTGGCACATGGACATAGGCAATGCAACCAAAAATCTTCAAATGAGAAATATTTGGTTTCCTACCAGTATACATCTCCTCTGGCATCATGCCATGTATTGCTGCAGTGGGAGTCCTGTTCATTATATAGACTGCTATAGCAACTGCTTCAGCCCAATAATAATCTGGTAGATCTTTTTCATTTAGCATAGCCCGAGATACCTTTCCAATATGCCTGTTTTTTCTTTCTGCAATTCCATTTTGCTGTGGGGTATGACTGCATGAATATTGCTGCTTTATACCATGCTCCTGCAAGAACCTTGCAAACTCATTTGAGAGGTACTCTCCCCCTCCATCTGACCTTAGGCATTTTATTTGCAGGCCTGTTTCTTTTTCAAGTATAGCTTTGAAAGCTTTGAAGTGCCCAAACACTTCACTTTTCTTTTTCATAAAATACACCCACAGTTTTCTGCTGAAGTCATCAATAAATGTGACAAAATAGTGACAGCCTCCAATAGATGCAGCTTTTGTAGTCCACACATCAGAGTGGATTAATTCCAATGGCTTTTTACTCTCTTGAACATGCCTAGGAAAAGGTTTCCTTGCCTGTTTCCCAAATTGACAGGCTTCACAAACCTTGTGCATTTCTGCAACCTTGAATTTAGGCAATCCTACAACAATATTTTGGGCTTGCATTGATTTAAGTCGCTGTATATTAACATGACCAATGCGTTTGTGCCAGATATCAATATCTGCAACTACACCGGTCCCATGTGCAAACATTGCTGCACTCAATTCAGGCATGTCTGCATCCAATGTAAACATCCTGCCCTTCTTCTTTCCTTTTGCTATCAAGCGACCGTTATTTTGCATATCCTCAACAAAGCATCCATGAGGATTAAATCTAACCTGCAAGCCCTGCTCAACCATTTGACCAATAGAAACCAGGTTCTTGGTGATGTTCGGGACATGAAATACATCAGACAAGTATTTCTTTTTCCCATCCTGCATAGACAAAGGAATTTTGCCAATCTGCACAATAGGATGTGCAGTATCATCACCAGTCTCCACAAATCCTGGTTTTTCCATTTTTCTTGCATCCTGCATCCATTCAGCGTGACCTGTCATGTGGTTTGACGCACCCGAGTCAACATACCACACACATCATTGCTTTCTTCTGCACTTGTTACAGAATTTGTCATATGCTGCACCATAAACAAATGCTCATTTCTGTCATCGCCCTGTCTACTAGAGGATGCATAATTGCCTTGCTGCAATTTTCCACTCATAATGTCATTCTGCTTTTTGTAGCATTCTTTAGCCATATGACCCATTTTGCCACAATAGTAGCATTCAACATTACTGTTTGCATTTTGGCTTCTCTGCCATCCACCACGGCCTCTTTGGCTCCCCCTGCCTCTAGAGTTACCACGTCCTCCTGCATAGGACTAGTTTTCTTGCGTTTGTTGCATATTCTGATTTCTACCACGGCCTGCAGATCGGCCTCCTCTACCTCTGCCTCTACCTCTGCCAGCATTTGAGTAGAAGACAGTTTCTTTTGAAGTTCCTGCTGAAGAAGATGCACCCCCATTTCTCTGCTCTTCATAAATTAGAAGAGCAATCAACTCCTCAAAATCAGAAAAGTTTTCACGGACGGTAATGGATGTCCGGAACTGTGCATAATCCTTTCCTAGACCATTCAAGGTCACAGAAACCAAATCATCATCATCCACTGGCGACCCAATGGAAGTAAGTGCATCTGCAATTTTCTTCACTTTCATGTGGTAGTCATTTATGCTCAAATTTTCTCTCTGCACATTGTGCAACTCCTGTTTGAGTTGCATTTTTCTGGCTTGCGTATTTGTGCTATACATTTTTGCCAAAGTATCCCATGCCTCCTTTGGCATATTTGCATCCTGAATATGCACAATCATGGAGTCCGAAATACTGATCAGTACATAACTTTCCTGGCTCTCTCATGCCATCCTTTGAATGCCTGCATTTCCTGTTGACTGGGAACATTAGGAAGAACAGGTTCTTCTTCATTTCCTGTAATGAATTCCCAATAGCCTTTTCCCATCAAGAAATTCGTCATTCTAAACTTCCATGCCTGGAAGTTGTTCTTGTCAAGCTTTTCAGTGACAATCTGTGAAAGAGAATCAGATGCCATTACAGAACACTGCAAAATATTCTGTCACTGCAAAAAACACAGCTTTTGCCTCACACGGGCAGATCTGCAAAACTGACGAAAGTGGTATTTCACCACACAGTCACTTCCTAGTGACGATTTTGCATCAACAGGCAACAGGCATGAATCTGCAACTCCCAATATCTCTGCACACAGGCATACGATGCAATTTTTGCGGCACCTTTCCACCGACTAGCCGTGCAGTGGTCGCACAGCAAAAAACAGGGCCTTTTTCTGAGTGCCTGCGAAGAACTTCCGCCTTCAAAACGGGCCTCGAAACGGCCTCAAATCAGAAAAATAAAGTCACTAAGGGCTTGGCCCTCTCCCGCAGCATATACCGCGCTCTCGCCACACCGCGAAGGGCGTCTCAATCTGAAACAGTGCACTCCTGCACTTCTGGCTGTGCTACCTGCAGAGATTTGCTCCCAAACTCGAAATAGGAAAGCAACACTGGTCCTCTTACCAGGACACCACGAACTTGGCTTGCTTTCTTGAGCTCCTTACCACGAACAAGGCTCTGATACCATGTAAAGATTGTGGGAGAGAGGGAAGGAGTCTCACTTGCGGCTTTCTCACATGCACAATGGGGGAATACACACAAAGGTGGAGGCTGAAAACAGTTTTCCTCTTCTTAGTTGTGAAAGCAAAAGAACTCTAGTACAAAGAAATAGAAGAAACCTATATGTGGGTCTCAAACCAAACTCAACTAACTAAGGTGGCATACTAACTGAGCCACGAACTAGTGTAGATAAGGATAGCTATCATCCAGCTATTATTCGTGGGCGGTGTACCAACCGCATCTCCAGCTAACAAGTCGGTGACATAAATGCACAACAGTCACCCTGGCATATTGCGAGTGGAGCTCGATATCTCAACAGTCTAATAGTAGACTTTGCTAATGCATCCAACTCATTCCAATCATCCTCAGACATATTTGCAGGCTTAGCTTCAATCCCTGCCAAGGGTTTAATCTGCTTCTTTTGAATAAGCACATCCCTTATTTGTTCTTTCCACAAAGAAAAGTTTGTCCCATCAAACTTTTTAATGTTGAAAAACTCCTTTTCAGACATGGAAGAGGATGCCATGATGCAAATAAAGCAAAATCCCAAATGCTAGTCCCTGCAAGAGAGAATCACACCAAATACCAGGTGCACCCAAATGTGTATGCCACAATAGAGTGAAATATCACCAAAACTCAAAGCTCAAAGCATCTGACTCATGTGCATATACTATGCATCCATATGAGCAAATCTGGCCCAAAAGAAAATGCCAATAAGTGCCAAATGACTCAAGCATAAACACTGTCCACTGGTATATGCATCAATAATGTCTCATCCAAGAGAGCATAGCACTATCAGTGCATCACCTGCAATGTTTCAAAGCTGTCCCTCAGCATAAAATAGCATCCATGTGTAAAGCGTCCATAAAAAAATAGCATCCCAAAAGGCAATTTGGGCTTATCAACGCATCCAACAAGGACCGCAATGCATCCAAATGGCCTATAAATCATCCATTGCAACCCAATGCATACCACGAATGAGCACACACTGCTCAAACTGCAACCAGAGTGATCTGCATAAGGTATGCTCAAGAAATCATAGTCCCACGGTAATGAGCGCTACTGAAAATAGAACCTGAGATGCTTCAAAACATGGGTGCCATTGCATAATCGGACTCAGCAAGAAAATCTGCAAATATCTCTCTTCTGCCAGAACTCCAAAATCCCAACCGATGAGTGAGAAATGGGAGTCAACACTTATCCACTGCCATGTGGCATAAATCTAAGGTTTCAAAACCTTAGAATGAAAAATGCATACTAGAGAGACGAAATCGAATACACAGAGATCTATAACTCTAAAAATCCTCCACCGAATCGCGCCAGAACTGATAGGTAGGGGTTTTTGGGCGTCCGAAACGCAATGGGACAGACGGTTTTGAAAACCGTGGTCTCAATCACTGGGTCCAACACACGGACTGAAAAACGTTTTTGGAAACAGAGCTGTTTGTAAACTCCACAGGAGTGCGAATAATGAGCAACATAGGAGTTTTAGGACCTCTTGAGTCCACCGAAACTGACAGATTTTCAAATGATTGCTCCAAACTTGAGTTCCAACACCCGGGCAAAAAACGCAGGAACTGACACAGTGAGTCAGAAATCCAATGAAATGATCCCGGATTCAAGAATAAAGGTGTTTCCAGGCTCCTGAAGTAATGTGGACACCAAAAGCAAGCAATAGTTGCCTCTACAAGTCAATACGGAGTCTCTGTCATCGAACGGAATAGGGAAAAGCTCAAAAAACGACTTTTTCTTTCAAAGCTCTTAACAGGCTCTCAAAACCACTTCACAAAGCCAAAGTGACTTTTCCAAAGGTTTCTCCAAGGTCTCTGCACACTCGGATGCAAGTAAAGTCACCCACAAAGCTTCCCACAAAGCTTCTCCTTCCTCCCACAAAGCTACTGAGCTTCCAAGCATTCACGCACGCTCAGCTAGATCACCTGGGCTCTGATACCAGTTGAGAGTGCTCTCAACGGAAGCAAGAACGGAAGAAGGAGAGAGAGAGACAGAGAGCCACACAAGTTTTGTGGGTGCAGAACCACCCTAATCTTCTTTTTCATTCATTTATATATGTGTTTGAGTATTGTACATAACCGGGGTTAAGGCACAGTGACCTTTAACCCCCACAATTAGCATCATCTTATGTTTTTGCATGCTGAAGTTCTCTTCGCTTTTAATTATAATGCAATGTTGTTTACATAGAAGGCTTTATGCATACAAATTTGTAAACTTCCTAAGGTATAGAGATTAGCTTGAGATTTGAAATTCTTGATAATATATTCTACATATTACATTTTTTTTGTGCGTTTTGTAGCTATGTCGACCAATAAGCCTTTTCGAGAGATGTGTGTTTGGGAAGCCTTCAATGGAGGATGCTCCTCCTAAAAGCAATAAAATAATGGTGTCAAACAAGGGTGGAAAGGATTGAAGAAATATGGTAAGAAATCTAATCCAAAGTTGCAACAAATTCAACAAAAGATTCAAAATGGACCATCAAAGTAGTTGATCCAAACATAGAAGAGATGTCTTTGATGCTTCAAATTTAGGTCCTTGCAAATAGAAGATCTATTTTTAAACCTACTATCAAGATCAAAGATATGGAAAAAGTGAGAGCGATGTCACGGAAGTTGAAATGCTTGGGTTTGACAACAATAAGAAAGCTCTTATTTGTGTCATTAAGAAAAATTATTTTCTTACAAATCCATTACTCCTTTGAACAACTCAATAAAATCAAAGAAGAGGGAAGTAGTTACTACCCAATTATAATTTCTTACTTTCTATGGACATGTAATTCTATTTTTAGAAGTAAGAGGGATTGAATACTATTCTTTGTATTTGTAGGATCTTATTCACCACCTAACCAATCAAGTTGTGGAGGTTGATGAGCTCATGGAAGAGATGGAGATATCAACTTCAATGAGTTTTTATGAGGAGCATTTGGAGGATACAGAAACATCTCCTATCAACGTAGGTCATTCTTCTAAGTAAAAGGGAAAGGCATCTTCCTAGATTAAAGGTGGGAAAATTTGGCTCTACTAGTCATGGGTTAAGAGCTCCCTTAGGTTCACATGGATTTAAAGCAGCTTCTCTTTCAAGCTCTCATGGACTAAGTGGGCATGGTTTGAGCATGCCGCTCCCACAAAACAACTTGTGACTGCAAGTATGGTTCCTTCATATGAGTCTAGTATGGATGTTGTTGTGGAGACTTCAGCAATTGCACAAGCACAAAAAATTTACAAAATAGGAAAGGGATGAAAGGTGCAAAAAGAAAAAGAGAGGAGAGTAGAATACATAGAAATGCAAAACGCTGATGATCTACAATTAGTGAGAGCAAATATTGGAGATGGTACTTTTGATATTGCTCAAAATAGAATTCATGCAAAGATAGAAAAATAAAACGTTGTAGATCATTAAACATTCCTCTTGCACATCAATCCATTAGAGATAGGAGAAATACATCAAATTCATATTGAAAATTTGAAGTCAAGGATGAAGAAAAATACCGATGCACAAGTTGTCAACTTAATTGCACTCATAGATCTGGTGCAATGTCATAGCAACCAGTCTTTTGATCATCATAAGGCAGATTATTATCTCAATACTTTGTTCTTGGAGGCTCCCATTCAACAAAAGCAAAAAGGCAACTAAATAATGAGTTTCCATGAAATCTTTATTACAAGACATGTAATTGTACCGGGTATGCTAGTTTACTTGCTAAGGAGGCAAAGTTGTTGGCCTTCGACAACAAAAATGACAATGACTATCAGAAGTCTATCATGGATTGGAGGGGTGTGCTTTTATCACAATGCCTTACAGAGGATCGTTCTACCATCACTTCAGATTTTCATTTGTATTATTAAATGAGACTAAGATTTTTTCATCCATTAAAGATACATCAAGGACAAATGACAACTTTAGGGCATGGGATGGAATGTTTCATAATGTATTTTGTAGTAAAATAATTTTCACAAAGTGGGAGAACTTAGAAGTCAAAGGGGAAAAAAATTTCATGGTTAAAGGAAGCAAGGAAGACACCCACGTATTGAAGGCTTTACCTAAGGAGACTCAAGCCAAATCATGGAAGAGTATGCAAGGAATAACATATGAGACATTCATAATGTTTGTGCTTGGTAGAGTTGAGTCTAGGCATCTATCTCTTGAAGAAATGGGAAATGAGTTTGACGAGTAAGAAAATATCTCTCATTTTTCTCATGATTCATTTGTAAATTGTTACTATTCTTTCTATAAGCAATGCTTCTCGGAGGGTCACTTGTAGACATGTAACATAGCATGTTAGTGCACAAAGGGTATTTTTTCAATAGGGGGACTTACATGCCGTTTGCATGGATGAGGGATTTAATAATTACTAATTTATAAGTGTAGGTTTAAGGAGGGGTGTATAAATTTTAAGATTGAAAAATGTATACATGTAAAAGGGGTTAGTCAATAACTTGAGGAAATTTAAATATGAAATAATAGGGGTTTTAATACATGCTCACATCTACTATATGGGATTTATAAAGAGTGACTCCCCAGGGAAATTCTTCAAAAAACATTGTTTTGTGAAAGCAAGATAAATTATACAAGTGTTTCAATGCACGCATAAAACATACATGAAAATGGAAGAATCAATGATCCAGCACTTGAACACATCTGATTGGAGTGTAGTCTTAAGAGTAGCAAAATGGAGAGACTAGTTCCATACTTTAATGTATTTGAAATCGTGGTATGTCAAATCTAGTATACAAAACTTAATGATACTTGTCCAATTACAATGCAAAATGTTTGATGCTAAAGAAATATTAAACTGTTGTTTTGACAATAGTCTTTAGAGCATAGCAAGAAGGCTACGGAGAGTACCATTATGCCGACAAGCTTCAAGATACTCATTGATTGAGCTATCAAAGAAAAAGAGTAGCAGATATGACAACAACCTATCATTCTCACTGATGAGTTGTTAGAGTTTGACTAGGGAGAAGAGCATCCACAATTTTTTTATCGTGTGGACCATAATGTGAATTGGCAAAGATAGTGCCAAAGAATGAGTACACACTTGTTATTATATATATACTTACGGTTTAATGTGTTTGGATCTAAATTTGATGAATTTCATTATTAAAAAAAGGAGCTCATGAGTTTGCTTGAGCACTTCATGACAATTAGGATGGCAACACTTTGGTGGGTTGTAATATTTCATTCAAACTTATATTCCAGTGTGGTGATGAGTGGAGGATGAGTGTGTATAATGATAAAATTTATGGAATTGATCACCTTTAACCATATGTGGTCACAACAAAATTCAAAGATGTCTTTTTGTCAATTGGTATTGTTAATGAATTTTCAATATAGTAAATTAAACTTTATTTTTTCCCCATGTTACAAGATGAATCCTAATGTGAGACAATTGAAGCGATATCGCTTCACCTTTGCCACAGAGAATATTTCAATTGGGTATTGGTTTGCATATGGTAAAAAAAGTATAGGTCACATTAGTTTTCCTCTCCATCTATAACTTTTACCTCTAATAATTTTATATTCTTGCTATGAAAAGAAATTTAGGCATTTGTTCATGGACAATAATGGAGAGATAGTGAATCATATTCCATATAAAAAATAAAAATTCCTCATAATACAAGTCATAGAAATGAGCATGTGTGGGTATTTGGCCTATTTTTTGGTTCAGGCAAGTGATAGTATCTACTTTGAAAAAGGGTTGCAATGTAATTGCTATAGAGAAAGATGAAGTTCAAAAAATGTGATTACATAAAGAAGAGAGTGATTACAATTGATCCCTTGCCTAATGACCACCAAGAGCTTGGATTACAGGTGGAATGTTTGATACAAACTCAATGGTAACTACCTCACATGAGCCCCAAGATTTAGAGATATTGCAAGCGAGCTAGTTGTGACACTTGGGAGAATGAGGTCGAGAAAGAGAAAGTGAGAAAGAAAATGATACATTGGAGAAAATATCTAGATTGAGGAGGCTCATAGAGATGACTTAAATGAAACATATGGTATACTTGAGTAGATAGAAGATATGGATTTCTATTGAGAAGATTGAAATATGACTTAGTAGAATTGAGTAGAAACAAAGATGTGGATTTCTATAGATATTTTTGTGAATATATATGGTTAGAATATGGGGTTTTGAGACTTTGGTTTTGTATTGAGAGTTTCATGAATATCTATAGTCTGAATATGGGCTCTTAAGACTTTTCTTTGACTATTTTTAAACAAAGGAGGCATTGAGTTTACTTCATTTTTTTGACAAAAGTTTTTTATACTTTTTGTGCTTTATATGACAATGAAATGTTCAATATGGACAAAAATGAGTAGAACATGCTGGGAACATGCTACTTGGTCCAACAACCTAAGATATATCATGTGGTTCTTTAAGAGAAACACAAAGTTCCATAGAACAAAAAAAATTTTTTAATTTTGAGATTACACAAAATAGATTGATATTTTGAGATGTAGTTGAGGTCCTTATTAATTTGTGGGCAAAATGTATGAAAATTGCATGAATTTAGGAAGTTTTAAAATTTTAGTTGTGCAAAATATAACCTTTTTTAAAATTTTGTAAATTTTAATGAATTTTTAAGGGAATCTTAAAACAGGGGCCAATGTTACATACCAAAAAGAGATGTTACCTGTTTTGTTAAAAATGCTTGTAAAACTACCTCCCAAAAAGAAGTACTTTAAGGACTTTTGTGGGAAAAAATAAGTTGAAATAGAGAATTTATTTAGTTAAGTTAATAGTGAGCAATGGTACTATGGGAATTTTGGACTAAAAAAGGGCCTCATAAGGAGTGGATTAGCAAAATGGATTAAGAAATAACAAGGCCTATAGAGGGTCCCATCACCCCCACATGAGTCCAAAAAAGTACATCTCCATAGGCTTTGGTGGTAACAACTATGCCTCAAAAAGTGAATCTCCCTCTCCCACTTGGAGGGGTCCCCACTTGCCCCTCTTTACTCACCGAATTGGTCTTCATTCCCAAAAACTATCTTGCACATTGTGGGCCCCCCCAATGAAAAGTTTCAAAATTGACCTAGAATCCTTTTAGACCCTTCCTCAAACCATTCCTAACACCCAAATCACTCTCCAACCTTTAAAACTAGCTTGCAAATAGTTGAAAGTGTAAAAAATGGTATCAACCTTCCCCCAAACCATTCCTATGTACCCAAATGACTTTCTAGCACATAAATTCTTCTTCTTCTTGCCATATTGTTATATTCTAATTTCAACCATTTGTTTCTTCTACTGATCTTATCCTACTCTCAAATTTTTGTTCTTTCCACTTCTCTACATCCTCTTATGGCTCGATTTCAAGATATCACCAACAAGAAGAGGAAAAGCACCCTACATATTGAAGTTGGACCTAAATGTGCTACAACTTGGCAATGCAATGGTCACAAGATTGTTGATAAAGGAACATGAGGTAAGTGTCATCTCTCTAATTTACTTGAGCTGCATATACTTAAAGGACATTGGCAATAATTTAGTTTTTATGAAAATGCAGATTTGAATGCAAGGTTGTGAAAGGAAAGTGTTGGTTCTTGAAACCAAATGTAATTAATGTTTGCTAAATTATATTTCTAAAGATGCTTATTTTAGCATTGGGGGTTACAATAAAAAATGTCTAAAATAGCCATCATTACATTTTAAAGTTAAGTTTTTAAGAATGTGCCTATATAAGAAATACAATTACTAAACCTTCTTTACTATCATAACACACACACTCTCTCATTCCAATTGCAATTTGACACATCTTTCCGTCATTTCTCTAATTTGACACATCCCTGTGGCAAGGACTGTTGAGAGTTGTAGTGCCATGAGCACATGTAGAGCAAAGGTATGAGTAAAGGGAAAGCTGCCACATGGCATGGAGGAGATATCCCACATGTGAGCAAGCATATGGATGTAAGTACCCTCACCTATAAAAGGGAGGTTCATTTGAAGTAATATCAATCAAGCACTTTGCACTATCTCAAGATTCTCTTTATGAGTCCAAGCTAATCTATCTTGGAACCTAATTGACTTGAGGTATATGTCATGAGCACTCTCTTCATCATCTTTGCACTTAGGTTGCATCCTCCTTAGATTAGTGTAGTAATAGGATGTTGTCTTAGTGACTAGGAGAGTACGATCCTCACTTTGTCATGGTATCAGAGCTTAGTTCTACCTCTTCTACACTAGATGTAGATTTTAGGTTGAGAGATTTCCATCCATAGTTCTTTAGTTGAGTACTCACTGAGAGTTTGAGATTGTCGTAGAGGTCGATGAGTGCTTGCTTGTGAGGCTTTGCTACATCCCATGAACTCGGACATGCTGCAACCTATCTCTACAACACCCGGTGCAGGTTGTCACTTTAGCCCTTTAGCATGAGTCGTATTTTCAAAAGGTCATTTGCTTGTAGAACCGAGGGAGGTTTAGGTTCATTTTAAGGTGCCCAAGTTCACAACGCTCTCACCCGTGACGAACTCTCAAACGAAGCTCACAGGACGAGACCTCTCCTACCTACAGTAGCAGCGACTACAGCTAAGGAGGCAGCCTAGATTTTTACCCATAGTCAGCACATGCACTACAGTTGTCTTCAACAAATAGCGCATCTTCCACAGTGTGCCTCTCCTCACAATAATGCACACAGGCTGTAGATCCCGCCTCATGGTCGAGCATCCCCAGTAACAAAGCATAGTCTCCTCATATGGTCCCTAGCAAAAGCGGCTTTGGACAGCAGCGATCCAACCGAACAGCAGACTAGCAGCTCTTTGCAAACCTTCTACGACTTCCGTTTGGTGTGTATCCCCTCAGCGCCTTCAGACACGCGACTCGACCAGCAGGAGCGCCAGGCCATCAGCTTCCATGCCCATGCAAACCAGCCCACTGCCTCGACTGAATGAAAGCTTCTCCAGCAGTGATGCTCATGGATCGTAGCCCCTCAACGAGCCTGCATGAATGCCTCTCCAAGGCAACTCCAGCCAGTCTTCATCAGTGACCGTGACCACAGAAATAGCTTATCACCGGCCTACTTCATTGACTCCACACCAGCGACTCGGCTTCAGCCTCCTCCACAAGAAGCTCTACAGAAGTCGCCATCACAGTCGACAGCAGCTCCGTCATCGCCATTGTTTTTCTTGTGGCAAGATAAAAATTTACTCGAGTTAAGTTAGTCAACCCTGGGTTTGGGAGTAGTTACCTGTTTACCACGTGGCAATTAGCCATGGTTAAGTTTTCTTAGACTCGAGTTAATTCAATCTAGTTAGAAAACTGCCGCATGGCATAGTGCCACCCAAGCACAATCTCTTTGTAAGCACAGTTTGAATTCTGCATGTGAATCCCTATGCCACATCATCAAGATCCCCTCTTCTTCATAGAATCTTCGACAAGCCATAACTTGCAATCCAGGAGGAATTTGCACATGCTCCAAAAAAGGAAAAATAACCAATTTTTTGAGCTCTACGTACTTGTTAACTCAGATTTTATGTATGCAATTAGACACTGCCAGATTTGAAAATATCATCACAACTGGTAAGACCTTTGCAATGGCAATCCGCACCCCAACTGTTGAGAAGTTCACCGGGGATGGATTTCACACATGGTCTACACAAATGAGATATCTCCTAATGCACCAAAAGCTTTGGAAGACTATAAAAGAAGATATACCCACTGCAGAAAATGATGCTTGGAAGGAAAAAGATGAAGCAGCACTATCACTCATTGGATTGCACTTGGGTCCAAACATAATTCATCATATAGACTCTAAAGATCATGCCAAGGATGCATGGGATGAGTTGAACACAATATTTGGTGCAAAAGCCAAAAACCAAGAAATCCATCTTAAGATTGAATTCTATGGTATGCACATGGGCTTCAATGAATCCATGGCACAATTTGTCAACAAAATCAAAAGCATTATGACTCAACTAGAGGGCATAAATGCAAAATTAGGAGAGAAAGATGCACTTGCAGTTCTCCTTAAAAGCATGCCTGCAGAGTATAGTGCATTGACAACCACTTTTAAGAATTTGCCAGATCCAAAGTTTGAAGAATGTGTATCCTCTCTTCTCGAAAAAGAAAGAGAGTTGAAGGCATCGACATCGACATCGACATCAACACTCAATAGCTATAATGAAGAACAAGCACTATTTAGTAAAACATTAGTGAAATGCTACCATTGCGGAAGGATGGGTCACTATCAAAGTGACTGCAGATTGAAGAACAAACCAAAGTGTCACCATTGCAAGAAGCTGGGACATAAGGAAGAAGATTGCAGATTGAAGAATCAACAAGTCAACTACGTGGAGTCATCATCAAGCCATGAGCCAAAAGGTGACATCAATGGAGTGTATTGAAAAGCAAAAACCTTCCCAACCTTGCCTATATTTTGTAAATCAAGCCTGACCACCTGAGAGTAGCTATGAAAGCACTCAGGGGAGGTATTAACATGTAAAAAAAACCACACTTGACCACCTTAAGTAGCAATGCATGCACTAAGGGGAGGTGATGGATTTGTAACTCACATCTGACCACCTTGCAGTAGCCAAAGGATTATGGCACCAAGGGGAGGTGTTGAGAGTTGTGGTGCCATGAGCACATGTAGAGCAAAGGTATGAGTAAAGGGAAAGCTGCCACATGGCATGGAGGAGATATCCCACATGTGAGCAAGCATATGGATGTAAGTACCCTCACCTATAAAAGGGAGGTTCATTTGAAGTAATATGAATCAAGCACTTTGCACTATCTCAAGATTCTCTTTATGAGTCCAAGCTAATCTATCTTGAAACCTAATTGACTTGAGGTACATGTCATGAGCACTCTCTTCATCATCTTTGCACTTAGGTTGCATCCTCCTTAGATTAGTGTAGTAATAGGATGTTGTCTTAGTGACTAGGAGAATACGATCCTCACTTTGTCAAGGACTAGGCAAATAGGAAGGGTGTTGATTGATGGAAGACTAATCACCAACGAAGAGTATGAAAAGCTTGTAAAAGACCATCACAAAAGATGCAAAGAAGAGATTGAAAATAATGAGCGGAATTAAGTCGATGCTGAAGAGATGGAGTGTGACACACGTCATCTTTGTTAGGATGATGAAGAAGAAACTAAGAAATAAGAGAGACTACAATACCCCCATAAAAAGCAACACATGGAGGAGGATAAGTCTTGTTTCAACTTCGTGATGTTGTCATTGGTACTTGTCACAATCAAATTATCTACATACAAAAGTGCAATAGTGATGTCCTCCCCTTGAACTTTGTAGTAGAGAGTATAAACTGCAATTGACTTCATGTATCCCAGATTATCAAAATACTTGTCTATTCTACTGTACCAACTTTTGGATTCTTGCTTCAAGCCATAGAGACTTTTCTTGAGATGGCAAACCTGATTCTCTTTCCTTGATTTAACATAACTTGTTGGTTGTTGCATGTAGACTTCCTCGTCTAGGTAACCATTGAGAAAAGAATTCTTCACATCTAGTTGGTACACATTCCATTTTGCTGAGTGTCACGAGTGATATCAAGAACCGTATGGCATCCATCTTTGCTACTGGAGCATAAGTCTCATCTTAATCTTAACCATACTACTAACTTAGGTTGGTTGGATATGACTATGGCATTCGGTCAACAAAGTTTGACCGATGGGATATGACTATGGCAACGATCGGTGGGATAGCGCTAAGCCACCGACCCATGGAGATAGAGAAACACTATGTTGTCTCGAGGGATTCACAAGGGGCAACTTATGATATCACGTGAGTGTACAATAGGGGCATTTTTTGAGATGCGGCATAAGCTTATACATTAGGGGTAGGGGCCGTTTTTACTTTTGCCCAATATTAAATCTAAGTTAGGGGGGACATGCCATCTTGGGGGGGAGGGTAGGACACTAAAAATTTATACACCACCTAAAAAGAACACACACATACACATTGGAGTAATTGTAATTGTCAAGTACCAAGTGTATGAATAAACCAAGCCTAAACTATGGCTAGTTTTAGACCATAATAGGGGGTGAAAATAAGAGTGGATGTTAGCCCATTGGCAAATATTTGAAGTTCTTCTAATCTATATCAAGGGATGTTATTTCGATGTTCTTATGGAATAATCTAAATGATTGAGAGATAATGTAGATTTAAGACAAGGGGGGGATATAGTAGACTTTTGGTAGTATCCTTATAAGCTTAAATAGGGGTGCTTTATCCTCCTACATGGACCGTATATAGGGGGCTTTCTTGAATTTCATGCACGCAGGTGATGTCCCCCTTTTATTGAGACTGAATCCCTCGGGTACATCGCCGACTAGTTTTTGGAGATTTTTGAAGGATTTTAAGTTTTTGTTTAGGTTTTTCTATGCTAGGGGGTGCTATACTACCTAGTCTACCTACTCAAAGAAAAAAACATGAAAGAAAAACAACTTTTGCATGCCAAAATGCCAGATTTCTTGAGGGGTGAGTTTTACCACACAAAACAACTTTGAAATTCAGCATAAATTAATATTTTTGGTTGTTTTTTATGTGTTTAGACCTCATACACTCCTTAGCAATCTTTCAAACTATCTTCCTACGAAGTCAAAACACTAAAAAACATAAAAAACAAGCTTCAAATGATCAAAAAGACTCTTCAACAGAAATTGACAGCTTTCCTAACTTTTCTGTCCACACTCACACTTCTTCACTCCTCACTGACAAAGCTCCAAGTTAAGCTTGAAACCTTGTGCAATGGGTAGATAATGAAAGAAGGCACATGTAATGCAAAAGCATACCTCTATTCCTCGGCAGCGGCACCAAAAATGTGGTCTCTATGGTGACTCGCATGTCGTGGGGATGTTGAATAGATGCTGATGGAGCCTCCACTCCAAGCTACTCCTTGTGAGAGCAATGCAAGACACGAGCCATCCACATGTGTCACCCAAGCGGCTTCCAGATTGTTGCAATGTGTTTCCACGAGAGAAAGAGGGAAGGGGGAGAGGGGAGAAGAGAGGGGAGAAGGGCGGGAGAAAGAGAAGGGCAGAGGAGAGTGAAAAAGGATGGAGTGGAAAACACAAGGGCACTACAAGAGGAACAAGGGAACATCCAAAACACTCTTGGAAGAGAAGAGGGAGCTTGTATTCCAACTTGTGCAAACATCAATGAAGACCAAAGTCAACCATTTGGCCTTTTATACATGTCACCTTTTAAAGGGAGGGCCAACCCTTTTCCTTTTAGCACTCTCCCTCTCTTTACATAAAAAGGCTCTTGGGCCCATAGGGTGCCAAGGCATATTGCTATTCTTTCCATCTCTCCCTACTAGCAAAAATAGCACTTGTGTTAACCATATAAGAGCAGTTGCGACAAGAATGAGAAGGTAAATTGCCTTTGCATTAATCCATTCTTAGATACTATGGTGGTCTCTTTTTGAAATAGGGAATAGTAAAATCCGGTTGTATATCCGGTTGTATACTAGTACCCGGGTATATAACTTTAGGAGCTAACTATACATTTGGCTTTTCTATATAGCTTCAATTTTAAAGTAATAATTTGCCTTTGCATTTTATCCATCCTTGGATACCTCTTTTATGATTACTTCACTCAGTTGGACTTTATAATTTGAAAATATTTCACTCAGTATTATGACTGCTTTGTCGAGTTGGTCTTTATAATTTGATGGACATTTTCTAATTACACATTATGATTCTATAGCTTGGAGTCTACAATAGCTCATAGTCCTTTAGTTATGTTGATATGGCTCACAATCCTTTTTAGTTCATGTCAATGTGGCCCTCAATCCTTGACTCAAGAAAGGATAGAGACAAGTGTAGGGATTGCTCTAAACTTCATAAAGTATGCTACTATACACGTGTTCATGTACCTTGAGTGAGAAGCTGAATAAGCTATTGTTGCTTTTGTCTTGTATCATTGGGAACTTGATGGCCCAAACTAGATGTGAGTATATAAACACCTTAGGCTTGGTATGCAACAATTCATAGGTTTGCTCATCCTTCCTTGCATAGAAGAGTCCTTTCACTATGAAGGAGCCTCAAGCAATCATGTTTCCCTTGGCGTCTTTATAGCTATGGTGGAAATTTCCTTCTCTTTTGTGCACTTGATAATGTAAAAGTGAGCATTCTCTGCGTTGTCCTTTTCTACACTAATTGCAAAATTATTTTCAACCAACAAGGCATCGCTAAGTGTGTCATAACTCCCCCAATATGTTGCATCATCAATGACATCCATGTCAAAACCATTCTCAAGGCTATCATCTGTTAATCATTCAATATTAATTTAATTTCAACTGGATACATTTGATTGATTGGTGCATCTCCTCCAAAGTTGTTGCATACAAGCACTGCAAAAGCATGATAATTTTCTAGTTCTTAGATTTGTGTCAAACTGAATGCAATGATCATGATTGTGGTATAGCTTTGCAGTCCCATTTATTCTCTCTGTTCACATCACCAGTTTCCCAAAACACTCTGGTCACCTCACAAGCTTGGGAATTATATGAGCATTCAGCTCCACAAGACAGGTTTTCCTTCAAAAATCTCACTACATTAGCAATGCTTGGTAGCTTTGCACCATCCACCTTCAATTGCTCATGTGTTAATAATTTTTTAACAACAGCTCTTGCACCATCATGCTCACCCTTCTTGTGAACAGAGCCAAAGAATTTCCACATCATTTGCAATCCAGTCTCATAGGTGTAACAAGCTACAAAGTAGAAAGGCCTTTTAGCTTTGAATTGGGAGGCTACTTGATCAAACCATACCCAATGTCATTTAATTGTTGGTAGACCAAAACCCTTCAACCATTCATGTGATGAAGCATGAAACAATGCTACACAAAAAGAGTGTCATGCTGCTTATTATCAAATATGTAGACGTGATGGGTTTTGTGGATATCACCTACAAAGGAAATGTGAACAATATTGCAACTTTGCTAGAATACTAATGCATGGATTGTATCTCATTTTGCTACTTGAAGCTAGAATTTTTGGAAAAATCTACGCATGACACCACCACATTTCTGGGGAACCGTGTCAAACATTATTTATATTGCTCTACTTGCCATCTATACACAAAGTTGTGTTTGATAAATCCCCAAGATGAGTATTGAACCGATCAATAAGTTCCCTTGTAGACATGTCCTTGTGTTATAACCTTCCTTGTCTTCTTCTTCTTCTAATCAGTAGTAAATAGTAAATCCTGCTTCTATGTCTCCAAAAATCTTCATAGCTCTATAAAGTGTTTGCTGAATGATTTCTCAGCTCAACATGATGGCAACTTTTGAGGTCCACGGTCAGTGCATTCTTCCATGACACGCTTGAAATTTACCCTTCCAGCTATGGTTACAAGTTCTGATGGCAGTTCTAGCTGAAATATACGCATTAACCGTTGTATTTCCATGAGATTTAATTACATGGACATCTCCATCACTAGGGAAATGGTACAAAATTGAGGTGTTCACCAAAAGTCGATGTTTATGTAGGTGAATTGCAAATGTTAAGTTTGGTTTGATAAATTCTATTAGGGAGGTCATATTCCTTGTGATCATTGTTATATATGGTATTCTTAAAGCAAACATACTTGGAAAATCTTCATGCCGACACTTAGAAAACTTTGGGAAGAACAACTTCCACATATGTGCACTTCTTGTAGAAGGGCAAATGTGATTGATCCAACCTTAGTAGCTATACATATTTTGTCACATCAAGTTGAATATGCTATAGTGGACTCCATGGATAAATGAGCTCTGAATGAGTAACTTTTGATTGCTCACTTTAAGAAAGTGGTGATATGAACTCTACTACCATTCACACCCGTATCCATGCTTGAAAAGTTATGTTCATTAGAGCATGGAATGACAAAGCTACTAATTTTGCACACAAAATAGACTCACACACTTGTAGGACTTATTTGTAGATTTGCATCCTTTTGAATGGACATCCACCATAAAAATATCACAAGCACACTGACATGCACATCCATGCAATCCAAAAGTAAGACTCCTCATGTGATTTAGGGCATCCTTTAAAAAGGACATCTAAATGTGTGCAATGCAACATGTGTAGCGATCCTTGAGCTTACACACAAAAGAGATCTTCAAGTTCTCAAATTCGCATTGTCGAATCTTGATCTCTGGGTGCATCTCGAGAGATAAATCTCCACCTGCAGCGTCAATTAAATAGATGGATTACTTACATGACACCAATATAAACCGATATTTTGTTCCCATTGGTAATACCACTATACACCTACTTTCTTAGTAAAATTATATAGGTAGTCTTGTGGAACCACTGCAAATTTTGTATGGAACCATTCCTGCATTAAGAAAGTGTTAACTCAATGGTATGAAAGACAAATATTTTCATGATATTGGTACAATGACGAGAAGTAAAATACATTACCAACTTACCATAATAGCATAGTACCTTACTATGAATCTGGTATTGTAGTGCTACCAATGGTTTCAAGTAAAGTATATTGTAGTGCTACCAATGTTTTCAAGTATATGATAGCAAACAACCTTACTATAATCATTAGTATCTTGTGCTACCACTATTTCCTTTCTCATGAGTTCACATATCTTACTTTTATATTGGTATTGTTGCACTTACCTGTGACAAAACATGTGTGCCTCAGGATCTATGGAGCACTCTAAGGTGGATGGAACCTATGTGGAAACATGATGAAGAGAGTGCTCATGACATGTATCTCAAGTCAATTAGGTTCCAAGATAGATTAGCTTGGACTCATAAAGAGAATCTTGAGATAGTGCAAAGTGCTTGATTGAATTACTTCAAATGAACCTCCCTTTTATAGGTGAGGGTACTTACATCCATTTTGCTTGCTCACATGTGGGATATCTCCTCCATGCCATGTGGCAGCTTATCCTTTGCTCATACCTTTGCTCTACATGTGCTTATGGCACCATATCTCTCAACACCTCCCCTTGGTGCCATAATCCTTTGGCTACTGCAAGGTGGTCAGATGTGAGTTACAAATCCATCACCTCCCCTTAGTGCGTGCATGCTACTTAAGGTGGTCAAGTGTGGTTTTTACATGTCAATACCTCCCCTGGGTGCTTTCATAGCTACTCTCAGGTGGTCAGGCTTGATTACAAAAATATAGGCAAGGTTGGCAAGGTTTTTGTTTCACAATGCTTCATGTCGATGGCGTTTGCATCTTTACTCGATGTAGCTTCATGCATGATGCTTTGTTCTACCATATGCCTTGATGCTTTATGTGTGGATGCCATGCTTTCTGCTATGGTCATCTCATGCACTTGTGCTTTTGGCTTGCTTTTTACATCGATGTTTGCATTCATGCTTTGCTTTTTCCATTTGTTGCAAAGGTCTTACCATTTGATTTTTTTCAATATTGGCAGTGTCTAATTGCATACAATGATTCTGATATGACAGGCGCGTAGAGCTCGAAAAGACGATCACTTTTCCTTTTTGGAGCATGTGCAAATTCTTCCTGGATTGCAAGTTATGGCTTCTTGAAGGTTTTGTAAAGAAGAGGGGCCTTTGATGATTTGGCTGGGCTATTCACATGCTGCTTGCAGGACTGTGCTTGGCAGGGGCTGTGTGCTTAGGTGGCCCTGTGCCATGTGGCAATCTTCTAACCCAAGTTAGTTAACCCAAGTCTAGATTAACTTAACCATGGTCCACGCAACTAAACCTAACCATGGTGTCATTAAGGTAACCACAGTTAAGTCCTATCTTGACACGTGTCAATCAATGAAACCTTAGGAGACTTTGTAGAAACTTATTCAATCTGTTCTCTCATCTCAGTGCGTCGACGGAGATGCGGCGAATTTGCGACGTCGATGGCCGACGGCGACGACGGAAATGCTTCGTTCGTAAGCTGGAGAGTCGTGATGCTTTTCGTTGGAGAGGTCGCTGGTCTGTAGGCTTTGGATAGTTCGTTGCGCATTGGCCGTAGTTGAAGTCGTTGGTTGTCTGCTCTACAGTGTAGGCTGCTCATTGTTGCTGTGTTGAGTGCGCGTGCTGTCCGTGGAGCTACTCAAGAAGGTACTCTTGACTGGCAACTAGCAAATGGAAGAGCTGCGGAGTCGTGGGCTGTGTGAGGTCGTGTATGCTGCAGCATTGTTGGTTGGAGCTAGCCGCAGGGGGGCTGCCTCGCTGCGTGGGCGCCGTTTCAGTCGAGTGCTGAGTCCCTTGTGGGAGTCCCGACAGTTCTATGCAAGGCTGGCGCTGAGTCGTGTGCTATAGCTATGGCTTGGACGTGTGGGTTGCCAGTTTGGACGCCTGTTGCCAGCCGTTGATGAAGCGTGGGCTGAAGCGTGGAAGAGCTGAGGCGATGGTTGCTGGCAAGAGCTCGGTGGTCAGTGAAGGTCGTGAGGCTCGTAGAAACTCGTAGCAAAAGTCACTGAAGGTTTCGGCGGTCGACGAGCTATGGAAGAAGATGCAGTTCTCTATCCACACGTTGTGAAAGGCCGAGAGCTTCGAGGTCGTGGGAGATGCAGCTGGCCATGCTATTGTCAGTTGATGAAGGGAGCCGTGAGTGTTGAGGCTTTGGAGGTTGCAATACACTGAAGCTCGTCATTGGAGCTTTGGAGAGCTTAGCGAAGCGCTGTGGAGTCACCAAAATCAGGCTGGTGGAACATTGTTGGAGATGAATGCAAGGTCGTTGGGGACGTTTGCAAGCCTTTGAGGAGCTTGTGAAGGCTAATGCAGGAAATTGGACAGTGTCTCTTCCTATTTCTCTTCCTATTTCTCAATGAATCTCTCTCTCTAGGAATTACTCTCTTTCAGAATGGGGAGACGGAAATTTCATAAGAACTCTCGTTTACAAAAACATCAAGAAACCAAGAAGTAACTCTCCATCTAAAAAACTATAACTAACCTAGGAGAAAAACATGAGCTCCTAAGACATGCCTACAACTAATCTAGGAGACTAGACCTAAGCTCTGATACCATGACAAAACATGTGTGCCTCAGGATCTATGGAGCACTCTAAGGTGGATGGAACCTATGTGGAAACGTGATGAAGAGAGTGCTCATGACATGTATCTCAAGTCAATTAGGTTCCAAGATAGATTAGCTTGGACTCATAAAGAGAATCTTGAGATAGTGCAAAGTGCTTGATTGAATTACTTCAAATGAACCTCCCTTTTATAGGTGAGGGTACTTACATCCATTTTGCTTGCTCACATGTGGGATATCTCCTCCATGCCATGTGGCAGCTTATCCTTTGCTCATACCTTTGCTCTACATGTGCTTATGGCACCATATCTCTCAACAACCTGTGCCACCTCACTATGGAACCAATTTCTTGTAAGGAAACTACAACAACTAGCAAAAAAGTGATTTCCTCCATAAGATATCATTGCTAGTGTAAAACTTGTCCATACTACCACATAGTCACACAATGATACCAGTTTTCTAGTACTACCATTGTCGCATTGGTAAGTAACTATTTGCTTTGTAATGAAAAACTGAAAGAAATGTGATATGTTGCAAACTACAACCTGAGTGATCCACCACCATGACAATATCAATATCAAAGTAATACAATTGGAGTATTGCAGCAACCCAAATAATGAAAGAATCATGAGCATTGTGAGCACCTGAGGCTAGTCAAGGAGGTGCACAGGGTGCTTGATCCAAGATTTTCTTCCGAGTCACTTTCAACAAACATCTTTTTTGCTGGGTGACACATGGGTATGAGAAGCCTAAAAGGAGAAAACCACCTCCTTAACCTCATCAGTAATTAACCCAACTAGAAGATGTTGTCGTTCACATGTTGACAATGGCAATACACCATGTTCTACCTATTCCAAACAAAATTTTGTCACATAAAAGTGTCTCTCATGTATGTTTAACATTCTTGATGCAGTAGAAATTATTGTTTAGATGTTTTTGTTGTGGTACCATTCATTAGCATTAATTACATTAAAGATTACAATCATAATTTAACTCAATGACCCATGGGGTTGGATCCTTCTAAAGATACATTCTCTTTCATGTTAAAGTATCTGGTGGTCTACCAATTGGTTGGCTTCATACCAATCCACCCAATAGACACTTTTTTATGATTCTCATACACCACTTTTTTGAGATGTGTGGAGTGATAACTCTCCAAACTATCTTAACAAAATGGACAAGCTTAGTATCCTTATACTTCTAGATCTGCACAATAATGTAACCAAAGATGTCCCACACAATATTATGTCTCTCTCAAATAATGGGTCCTCAGCTATGATAAAAGTGACTGCCATGTGAATTGCATCTAGCATTGGTGCAAGGTACATGTCCGTGTTCTCACCTTATGCTTGCCTAGAAATATCAAGCTAGCATGAGATGTCATTTATCTATAGTAAGCCATAGAGTAATATTTAGATTACAAATAGGACTAGCCATTTGGATCAAGGTGTGATTGGCATCCAAAGGGATTGATAGCATCCATATCCAACCCAAGATGTCTCTAAATGCTTCCCACTTGCTCTCTATGTGGCGCCATGCTACCCCATCAACCAAGACATTTAGCATGTCATAGGTTGAGTGATTTTTTCAAGCTAGTACATAAGTTGGGCCAATGAAGTGCAATGAAGCATGTGTTTTACCCTAGATATAATAGGAATTTGTTGTAACTCCTTCTTTACTATGTTGTCCCATTGTGTATATTGCCTATATCATAGTGATCTACATCTCATTGTACATCTTTGATAGATTGTGGGATAATCATATGTGTCCCCATAAAAATTACAATCAGTTGGGCAAGCATGGATGAATTTGCAATCCATAACCAATGCTATCTAAGCTTGCTTTGCCTCTGCTTGTTGCTTTGCCTCTTTCCTAGACTCTGAGACCATGTTACCCTTTGTAAGAAATAGATGGTGACCTACATAGAAACAAGAATGTCAAATTGGGTCTTGTAAATAAGAAATGTCATTACAAAAAAATAAGGCTCCATACTAAAAAACACAATCAACACTCATGTTACATCATGCATAGGTAGCTTGTAGATTCAACATGAGAAGGATTGTTGTGAGACAAGATGTGCTAGATCCTATGTATAATATTGTATTTGCCTCACCTACCCCCCAAACTCTAGCTGAATCTCCTTAGGACTCCTTGGTTATGGTGTTAACTACTCTCCATCTTCTAGTAGATCCTCTCCTTCATGCTCATTCAAAGGATCTTGATCAAAATATGCATGTATCATGTCATGAACCGCATCATCTTGCCCATGATCACTCTTAATAGCTACATATTCATGTTCCTGGGCTTCCATCATGCTTATTCTCCTCCTTGACTTTGTGGCTTTTAGTAAACATCAATTTTTTTAAATTCAATTATGATTCATGGGTTTGATAATGTAAGGTAGCATTTTTCCTTTTCATTTGGTTCGTCTTCACTTCCATGATATAAAATATATCAAAATTAATTTCAAATATCACACAAGGTTGATGATGTAAGGAAGTACAAATCCTTATTCTCCTACCTCCTCATTGTTTTGAATATATGCTTGCAGTTCAAAATGCAAAAACTCTCAAATCTATGTGAAGTAGTCTACATATGGCACTCTTACATTGTGCACATTCACATAATATTTTATCAAAAGTATTTTGGCATTACTCTACCCCACCTAAGGTGGTCAACATAGTTAAATCAACCAATTTTTAGAGATAAAAGTTTGTTATAAAATATGTACAAGTAACATATATCTACCATTAAAAATATAGTTTTTTTCTAGGAAAATCTAAAAGAAACCCCTAAGAATTAAAGTAACTAGATTTGAAATCTGAACCATCAAAATACGCATTGATCTAGAACTATCATCTGTATAACTTTTAAAAAATACAACATTGATATATCCATTGCTAAACCATAGATGACAAACTCATATCAACACTTGCATAACATCCCTTTTTAAGGATCCTTTGACCTCACTTTAATCTAAATTTTTATGTAATTTTACCAGAACCTTTATAATCACCTTAGCTTGATCATGTATAATGATTACTATGTGTCTTTGGATGTGGGTTTCACCCTAAGGGCCTATAATTTCCCTATAAGTTATGGATATATAGAGGGCCAATAAATCAATTTAGTCCCTCAAAAGTCCAATATATATTAGTTTTAACAATTAACATACATGCAAGTCCCCATTATTATCAAAGACTATTTAGAACCATACAAATTATTATCCTATGGTTCCCATGTGTCATTTATCAATCTATCCCAATAAGTATTCCATAGGGAAGGCAGATAGGGCAAGCATACAATTTAGAACCAAACAGTTATTTTTGAGTGACATTTATCAATTTATCCCAATAGGTACTCCATAGGGTAAGGACATAAAATGGACTAATTTTCTAGGTCATGGGATCCTTTTTGACTGAATAAAAGCCACACACAAATATTGAAACTTACAATAACCCACCACCATTGGAAGGCATTGGAATTTCTTTAGGCATTGTAGACACTTTAGTGCAAACAAGAAGAAAACTTTTAATAGGGTTGTTACATCAACCATAGCTGTGGAAGCCTACAGTTTGTTTATGGTAATGCAAGAAATTGGGAGGGCTTGACAACATCTACCAATGTAGAATGTTAATGGATATGACCATTTGATGTGTTATGTAATAATGTGTAAAAAGTCTATGGCTGCATATGAGAGCTTCTAAAGGAGACTAATGTAAAAGGAACATTAAGGACACATTTCACCCAAGGAAGGTCCCAAACGAAGATTCTGGATAAAGGGAGGGATTTTGGGGCACTCATGTTGGAAGGAGGCCTCAAGAGCAAGGGAGATCCCACATGAAGGCTCAAGTACATAGAGGGAGCTCAAAATCCATGTGTAGGTGGTTATTAAAAAATAATCTCTCATATCTATTTGATTTAATAGTGGTATCCGAGCTAGGGGCAAAGTGAATGAAGTTTTCAATCTTTCAATGGATACATAGTCATAGTGGAGTGCTACAGAATTACGAACTAGGCTAGATAAGAGAAGATAAAGATGGAAGATCATTTGAAATTGAAGGGGAATAGTTGAACCTATACAATATCAAAAGAAATAAATCCTATATGAAATGCTTATTTCTCCCAAGATTCCTATAGCACTTTTATATGATTGAATGAGTTTAATAAAAATAGGCCTTTTTGGTTTTGCAAAATAGAGTAATAGCCCCACATAACATCCATGATATTACTCAAACTATTTTTGTGAATCCATACAAGATGGGAAGGCATTTTTAGATGATACGAGATTAAAAAGAAGGCAAAGCTCAGCCTTATGCCATTGCTGTACAAACAACTTCATTAACTGAGGCCCACATTTCCCATCTAAAGAAGGGTCCTCATCATTTGGGTTTAATCCATAAGGACATGAAGAATGCAGTCAATCAACTTGTTTGAATTTCCCTCTTTCTTTTTTCTTCTTTAGGTCGTACACTTGTGATTCTCTTACCTACAAAAAGCAACAAAAAGAACATCCACGACAAGCGTATAGATTCAATCCAAGGAAAAAGAAAAAACGTCTGGGACTAGAACAAGGAGAGGGAGAGAGAACAAAAAGAGTAAGAGCACCTGTATTCTACAAGGGAAACATCTCCCTCCTATTTCACAAAAGGAGATATGATCTTTACGTTGTTAAGAATGAATGGATAATGCCTGGTCCTATAAACAAATTATAGACCCTTTTTGCTATAGATAATAAAGATTTGTGAAGAAATAGGAAGATCAAAGAGATTTGTTGTTGACCATTACAATGACCTACACAACTTACAAAAATTTAGAAAGAAAGAAAGAAAGGAAAAAACCTCTTATTTTATCATTTTTGGGAAAACTCATTTCATGATAATCAGTCCAAAGCAAGAGGTTAATCATTGAAAGTGAGAAAAGGAAAAATTCTTGTTGAAGAGGATATGCACCATGAGCTCATGGGAAGTAGACTAGCAATTATGGAATTTCTTATACAAAACACAAAATTAAAAAACCAAAATCCTAATATAGAAACTCACTCAGAGACTATTGATGACCCATTAAAAAGTCTAATCAAATTTAAGTTATCATATTCTCAATCTACAACTCCTGTTGGAAAACCACCAACTCCGTAGCAAATCGAGGTATCTACATCTCAACTTAGAGAAACCTCAAATATTTCTAAAGCTGTAAAGCCATCAATTTATAACAAGGAAGAAAACGAAAGGACGAAGAATTCTATGAATGTGTTCTTATAAAAATGGTGAAATTTCCATCAACTTAGGAATACCACTCCTGGGAATCAAGTTGTGGAAGCTAGTCTTGCCATAAAAAATAAAATCATATAAATGGTGGATGTGCTCGGTATAGATGCTATAACCCTTCTACTTGTAAGTTTATAGTGAGTAGAGATGTTTTTGATGAGATGAGTAGCTGGTATACACTAGTAAATGTGATTGATGATGTAGATGCACAAAATGGTAATGCTGCACAGCAGCAATCACAAAATATTAGTGGACCTGTAGTGTCCTCTAGTAGTGGTTCACATACTTTGCCATGGACAGTAGGAGCATCTCCTCAAAGCAATGCAGATAGTGGTATGCAAGTATCACAAAAGGGAAAAGAGAAAGTAGATCATCCCATGGTTGATGTGAATGCAGGTCACTCTTATGTGGATGGTGAATCCAGTGGCTTAGAACAGAGCCTTGATGATGAGTTGGGTATTCCTTCTATTGTTACACCTAGAGTAAGAAAGACAAGGGATGTTTCGAGAGCACCTGGTAGTGAGCCTATTTTGCACAGGTCTACCAGAGCTAGTATCCTATGGATAGGCTGAAATATGATGGATTTATAGCCATTCACTATGCTTATATGGTCAAAGTGATACAAGAACCAGAACCCACTTCTTTTGAGCAAGCCATGGGAAAAGAAAAATGGGAGAAAACCATGGATGAAGAAAATTTGGATGCCTTGGAAGCAAATGCTACATGGGAATTGGTGCCTTTTCCTAAATACAAGAATACAATTGGCTACAAGTGGGTTTATAAGGTGAAGCACAATGCAGATGGTTCTATGAGCAGATACAAGGCAAGGTTAGTTGTCAAGGGGTATGCACAGACATATGGCATTGATTATGAAGAAACATTAAGTCTGGTTGCAAGGATGGCAACCTAAGAGCAGTCATTGCTATGGCTACATCAAAGGGATGGTCTTTACATTAGATAAAATGTAAAGAATGCCTTCTTGCATGGTGATTTGCAAGAAGAGGTCTATATGGAGCAGCCACCAAGTTATGTGCATGCTGTTCATCCTGAGTTTGTTTGCAGGTTGAAGAAAGCCTTTTATGGCTTGAAGCAAGCACACAGAGCATGGTCTAACAAGATAGGACAATATCTTGTCACTATTGGCTTTCTGCTGTAGAGAATAAATAATAAAAATGCACTTCTCAGCTTTTGGATCCAACTTGGATCTCAACTCATCTGGCACATGAACATAGGCAATGCAACCAAAAACTTTCAAATGAGAAATATCTGGTTTCCTACTAGTATACCTTTCCTCTGGCATCATGCCATGTATTGATGTAGTGGGAGTCCTGTTCATTATGTAGACTGCTGTAGCAACTGCTTTAGCCCAATACTAGTCTAGCAAGTCTTTTTCATTGAGCATGGCACGAGATACCTCTCCAATATGCATGTTTTTCCTTTCTGCAAGTCCATTTTGCTGTGGGGTATGACTGCATGAATATTGTGCTTTATGCCATGCTCCTGCAGGAACCCTGCAAACTCATTTGAGAGGTACTCTCCCCCTCCATCTGACCTTAGGTATTTTATTTGTAGCCTGTTTCTTTCTCATCCATAGCTTTAAAAGCTTTGAAATGCCCAAACACTTCACTTCACTTTTTCATAAAATACACCCAAACTTTTTTGCTCTAGTCATTAATAAAAGTAACAAAATAATGACAACTTCCACTAGATGCAGCTTTAGTAGTCCACACATCAGAGTGGATTAACTCCAATGGCCTCTTACTCTCTTGAACATGTCTAGGAAATGGTTTCCTTGCCTATTTTCCAAATTGACAGGCTTCACATACCTTATGCATTTCTGCAACCTTGAACTTAGGCAATCCTGCAACAATATATTGGGCCTGCATTAATTTAAGTCATTGTACATTAACATGACCAATGCGTTTATGCCAGATATCAATATTTGCAACTACACCGGTCCCATGTGCAAACATTGCTGCACTCAATTCAGGCATGTCTGCATCCAATGTAAACATCCTGCCCTTCTTCTTCCCTTTTGCTATCAAGTGACCATTATTTTTCATATCCTCAACAAAGCATCCATGAGGATTAAATATGACCTGCAAGCCCTGCTCAACCATTTCTTGTCACAGAATTGGTCATGTGCTGCACCATAAACAACTGCTCATTTCTGTCATCACCCTATCTACTAGAGGATGCATAATTTCCTTGCTGCAATTTTCCATTCATGATGTCATTCTGCTTTTTGTTGCAGTCTTTAGACATATGACCCATTTTACCATAGTAGTAGCATTCAACATTGCTATTTGCATTTTGGCCTCTTTGTCATCCACCACGACCTCTTTGGCTCCCCCTGCCTCTAAAGTTACCTCGTCCTCCTTCATAGGAGTGGTTTTCTTGAATTTACTGCATATTCTAGTTTCAGCCACGGCCTCCAGATTGGCTTGCTCTACCTCTGCCTCTACCTCTTCCTGCATTTGAGTAGAAGATATTCTTTTGAAGTTCCTCCTGAAGAAGATGCACCACCATTTATCTACTCTTCGGAAATTAGAAGAGCAATCAACTCCTCAAAATCAAGAAATTTTTCAGGGACGGCAATGGATGTTCGAAATTGTGCATAATCCTTTCTTAGACCATTCAGGGTCACAGAAACTAAATCATCATCTTCCATTGGTGACCTAATGGAAGCAAGTGCATCTGCAATCTTCTTCACCTTCATATGGTAGTCATTGATGCTCATATTTTATCTCTGCACATTATGCAACTCTTGCTTGAGCTGCATTTTCCTGGCTTGCGTATTTGTGCTATACATTTTTGTCAAAGTATCCCATGACTCCTTCGGCATGCTTGCATCCTGAATATGCACAATCATAGAATTTAAAATACTGATAGACAGCCTGTACATAACTTTTCTGGCTCTCTCATGCCATCCTTTAAATGCGTGCAACTCCTGTTGATTGGGAACATTAGGAATAACTCGTTCTTGTTCAGCTTCAATAATGAACTCCCAATAGCCTTTTTCCTTAAGGAAATTCATCATTCTAAGGTTCCATGCTTGGAAGTTTTTCTTATCAAGCTTTTCAGTGACTATCTATGAAAGAGCATCAGAAGCCATTATAGAACACTGCAAAAATATTTTGTCACTGCAAAAAACACAACTTCTGCCTCACAAGGGCAAATCTACAAAATTGACAAAAGTGGTATTTGACCACACAGTCACTTCCTAGTGACAATTTTGCATCAACAGGAAATAAGAATGATTTTATCACTCCCAATATCTCTATGCATAGGCATACGATGCAATTTTTGTGGCAACTTTTCACTGACTTATAGAACAGTGGTTGCACAGCAAAAACATGGCACTTTTCTAAGTGCCTGTAGAAAACTTTTGCCACCAAAACAGGCCCCGAAATGGCCTCCAATCAAAAAAATAATGTCACCAGGGACTTTGCCTTCTTCCCACAACATATATTGCAGTCTCGCTGCACCACAAAGGGTGTCCCAATCTGAGACAGTGCACTCTTGCATTTTTTGGCTATGCTACCTGTAGAGATTTGCTCCCAAACTCGAAAAAGGAAAGCAACACTGATCCTCTTACCAAGACACCATGAACTTAGTTTTCTTTCTTGAGCTCCTTACTACGAACCGAGTTTTGATACCATGTGAAGAGAGTGGGAGAGAAGTAAGGAGTCTCACTTGCAACTTTCTCACATACACAATGGGGGAATACACACAAAGGTGGAGGCTGGAAACAGTTTTCCTCTTCTTAGTTGTGAAAGCCAAAAGAACTCTCTCTCTTAGTACAAAAGGAATAGGTGAACCCTATATGTGGGTCTCAAACCAAACTCAGCTAACTAAGGTGGCATACTAACTGAACCACTAACTAGAGTACGTAAAGATAGCTGTCATCCCCAGCTATTATTCATGGGCGGTGTACCAACCGCATCTACAGCTTGCACTTTTTGACTGTGCTACCTATAGAGATTTGCTCCCAAACTCGAAAAAGAAAAGCAACATTGATCCTCTTACCAAGATACCATCAATGGTACCATGTGAAGAGAGTTGGAGAGAAGGAGTCTCACTTGTAGCTCTCTCACATACACAATGGGGGAATACACACAAAGGTGGAGGCTGAAAATAGTTTTCCTCTTCTTAGTTGTGAAAGCCAAAAGAACTCTCTCTCTTGGTACAAAAGGAATAGATGAACCCTATATGTGGGTCTCAAACCAAACTCAGCTAACCTAGGTGGCATACTAATTGAGCCACTAACAGGCATACTAACTCAGCTAACCTAGGTGGCATACTAAAGGAGCATCATCTTATGTATTTAGTTATTGTATCAAATGTCAAACCAAAAATCTATGACTCTCTGTTTGTGACTGTTTCTTTTTCAGATAGGTTTTACCCCCATTCAGTAAACTGCCCATATATTTTTGACTGCTTCTCTGTTTCTTACAAATCTTATATCAAATTTAAGACCATTTCAAGGAGCATCTCAATATGTCTTTGAATATTTGATATCATGTCTCTGCTCAAAGTTATGGGTCTCTGTGTCTTATGATATTTTGGAGAGTGTTTTGAGGTAATTCTAAAGGTATCTATAAAGGAGGTGCAATGTTTCCCTGGAACCTACCCATCCGACCCAATGATCCCCTTCAAACTCCTCAATATATATCAGTTCATGTCATGTTGAGATGCAAGATCTTGTTTCAACAACGTATCGCTCTTCAACAATGTTATGCCTAGTATAGGCATGTGTTTTCTGATGTGATAAAGAAGATGCCTGGAAGAACTCCGTTAGAAGAGATTGCAGTCTGTTTAAGAGAACTAGAAGATTGTGAAGGTGATCCTCAAGCTATTTGCACAATCATCATGATCATATCTTTTATGTTTGCACTCTTGAATATGTTGGTGAATCGACAATTCTTTCAGTAGGCACAATGATAGATTGGGGATTGTTTCATGCACTGGCAACTTGGTGTGAAGAAGAGTTGAGTCTATGGGTAGTTTTTAACTATACAGTGGAGTGGTGATTCTCAATGATTTCAACTTATTTTGCTATGCAAATGATGAATAGTACAATATCTTGAAAGTTATGTGCACTTTCAATTGTGACAAGGGTGATTCTTGAATGCATGTATACACAATGTTTTCATGGTGCTGGTTGGTCACTTATTTTTGAAGATTTTGTTGAGGATCACATTGTGGAGGGTTTTTAGCAAGTGGTTATGCATAATAAGTTGGTCTTGGTATCCTAAGGCTATGTGGGATCTTGTTTGGGATATTATTTGGATCTTGGTGTTTCCTCTTTGTGTTTCATCATGGTGAAGATTCCAGTGTTTCAAGGGACCCAAGGGGAAGACCCGAAGTCTTATCTTTGGGATTTTGTTTGAGGATGCCAGCTTTTTGGATGGTCCATGAAGGATCGGGCAGATTTTTACCTGATTTTCTTGAAGGTGTATCCTGAAGTTGGCATGAGGCCTTGCCGGACTCTACCAAGGAGGATTGGGACCAAGTGGTGGTTGCAATGAAGCAAAGATTTGGGGCAGTGGAGTCACCAAATGCTTTGATGTTGCAGTTGGACGGGTTCTATCAAGGAGATGGTGAGATGGTCTCTACATTGGCAATCCGAGATGAAACTTTATGGACAAAGTATGAAACTCGTATGAAAGCCTGGGCAGCTTTGCGAGCTATGGAATCTGCATCATCGGGCCCTCAAAGTCTCGTTAGGGATGGAACACTTAAAGATGACCAAATTTGTTATGGCTTTGGAGCCTTGTATTCACTCAAAAGTAATGAGTAAAGATCCAATAACATACGTGGAGGCACTTCGCATTGTAACCAAGAAAGAAGTTTCTCTAAAGATTGAATCCTCTTTTGTGTCTTCAATAGCTTCAACTTCTAAGGTGGAGGTAATGGGCACTCCTCAAGTAACAAAGTCCTCTGAGTTAGATCATAATATCTCCCAATTGATGGTAGAGTTTGCTGATTTGAAATTGTATTTGGTTAATACATGAAAACCTAGAGCACAATAGGCCTTGAGATAAGAGTGGGGTCCTCGAGATAAGAGTGGGGTCACTTGCTATGAATGTAATGAAAAAGGTCACTATTGCCCTGAGTGTCCTAGATTGAGAAAGAAAGAAAAAAAACAAGTATCCTTGCTAGAAGCTTCTTCAGGGGATGAGGAAAGAGAGGTAATGATGGCTAAACGAGGGCGTGGTAAAGCAAAAGAAGAAGAAGAAAGCAAGGAAGAAGTAGATGAGGAACATCAGGAAGAGGAACATGGTATTAAGAAAAAGAGGGCATCTAGAATTAGCCAGTGAGACTTTCCTTTAGGACAAGGCATTGGAAGCTATGACTTGTTGTCCGACCTTAAAGAAAAGGAAGCTCATATCACCTTTGGTCAATTACTTGCTTTGTCTCTGAAACTATGGAAGGAATGGGGAAAGATAGCAAGCACAAGAGTGTCAAAGAAGAAAAAGAAGAAAAGTACCATTATTGTTGTTCAAAAGGTAGATATAGAGGTTCGTGATGATGTACCTATGGTTGATGTGATCATTGATGGTCAAGTGATTTCTAATGTTTACATTGATGGAGGTGCATTGATTAATGTCATGAGTGAGAAGACCATGATAGATGCTGATTTAAAATACTCTAGTACTACCTCTCCTTATCGCATCAAATTGGTTGACAACACTAGGGTAAAGACCTTGGGAGTTGTGAAGAATCTAGAAGTGGATGTATGTGGAATTTCTGTGCTGACTACTTTTCAGGTGATCCCTACCAAGCTAGATGCACATGCTTATCCATTGATTTTGGGAAGGCTTTGGCTATGCAAGGTGAAGGCTATTCAGAAGTGGGATACTAGAGAATTGATTTTGCAGGGAAATGATAAGAAGGTGCACTACAACATCAGAAGCCATAAAAAGGAAGTTGTCAAGGAGGAGTCTTCAACATCAGAGAGTTCGAGCTCTCACTTAATCAATGAAGAAGAAGATACAGGGCATAGCTCTAAGGAGTCCAGCTCAGAGGGTGAGGTGGAAGGAGTGGCCTTTGTTCTGTCTTGGTGTTGATCAGGACGAGTCAGGAAGGAACAAGGTGGTGGTGCAAGAAGATCTTGTAGAGACATTTCATGTGGAGGATGTGGAACACACTAAACAAAGCCAATGCAAGGAAGAGCTTCTTGGTGATTCTCTATCAGGTAGTGATGAGAAGCTCCAGTACTTGGATATGCTAGGAGCAATAAGAGTCTTGCATTCAGTTGGTGCTGTATTCCTACAAAAAGGAGAGGCAGGTAGAATGCAACCCATCTATTATGCCAGCCGACAACTTATAGAGGTGGAAACAAGGTATGAAGAAATGGAGCAGGAAGCCCTCTGTTTGGTGTTTTCAGTCAAAAATTTTCGCTCCTATTTATTACCTCGGCCATTTTCCTTCCTTACCTCTCACTCTATATTAGAATATCTAGTTCGCAAGCCTAATCGTGGGGGAAGCTTTGCAAAATGGTTGTCAGAGCTTTAAGAGTTCTCTTTCTCTTTTGTCACTGAAAATACCACTAGGTCCACTATGGCAGATTTGCTCATAGGACGGCAGGATCTAAGAGAAGAAAAGAAATATAAGGAGGACAATAATGATGAAAGGGAGACACCATCAATAGCTTTTGTCTTGTGTTTTGATGGGGCTTTTAGCCTTTAATGCCAATAAGGAGCCGGGGGGATAGTCTTGATGAATTCTGAAGGTCAAGAGGTGAGGGCAAGAGGACAAGAACTTCCAGGTATCACAACTAAAAATGCACTTGAGTATAATGCTTTGATTCTTGGTTTGCAGGGTTGTCTTCAAAGTCAAGTTAAATAATTGGAAATAAGAGGAGATTTTCAACTTATTATAAAGCAAATGCAAGGGCATTACAAGACAAGAAGTCCTCATTTGAAGGAGCTTAATCAAAAGGCTATTGCACTATGTAGTCAGTTTGATTTTTGCAAGTTTGTTCATATAAACAGAAAAGAAAATCAAAGGGCAGATGAGTTAGCTACTCAAGCCATTTAGTACAAGATCGGGGGGTGGTTTCTTTGGCAATTATATAAGTATTTTTAGAGTATCCTAAATAAAACATCCCCTTTCATTACTACGTTACTTGTTGTATAGAGTGACCACCCTAGGTCCTCATTGTGGTTATGAGATTTTGAAACACCTTCTCAACCTCTTTAAAACATTAAGGGCTAATATTCCTTTTGGGTCTCTCATCCATTTTCTACCCAATATCCTCTTTTTTTATCTAAAATTTTGAGCTTTTCTAGCTCCTTTGGAGAGTTCAACCCATATTCTTTTTCAAAAAAGATAAACTTCAGAACCTACCTTGAACCAATCAACAAAGACAAATTGCTTGGGCTAGTTAGCATCAATGTATCAATGAAAGTTGAAAGCTATAGAAATTTATCATAAATCAATGCAAAATCCTGGTATCTTTTGAGTATGAGAGGACTCTTTTACTATACAGAAAAGTTTGTTTGGGATTTTGCATGAATTGACTAAGAATACAAACTGAGTAAGAGATGTTTGGCCTTAAATAGTCAAGAGGTAAATCTTCTATTCAGCTATCTATATTGATGAATTGGAAGCTATTTATATTGATGAGGATCTATAGTAAGAGAATTGTCATGAGCTAGCAATTAGATGTTGCACTCCGTAGAAATTATTATTCTCACCTCAACGTTATAATTGTCTTTTAAACCACTCATAGAACCTCTTATTTTTTCAATCATCCCAAGCTTCCTATGCCCTTTCAAGCTCGTTTTCAAATAAAAACTCTTTTATAAGATTTTTTTGCTTTCAACCTAATACTTTGGAATTTAATCAATATCTCTAAGGCACATCCACCATTTATATGATTTATTGTTGATGCCAAGAGTGGCGGTTTTCCAACAGGAGTTATAAATTAAGAATATGATAACTTAAATTTGATTAGACTTTTTAATGAGTCATCAATAGTATCCGAGTGAGTTTCTATATCAGGATTTTGGTTTTTTAATTTTGTGTTTTGTATAAGAAATTCCATATTTGCTAGAGTCTACTTCCTTCAGATCCATAGAGTTGTCATGAGCTCATGGTGCATATCCTCTTCAACAAGAACTTTTACTTTCCTCACTTTCAATGATTACCCTTTCTTGCTTTGGACTCATTATCATGAAATGAGTTTTTCCCAAAAATGATAAAATAAGAGGTTTTCTCCTTTCTTTCTTTCTTTCTAGATTTTTGTAAGTTGTGTAGGTCACTGTAATGGTCAACAACAAATCTCTTTATCTTCCCATTTCTTCACAAATCTTTATTATCCATAGCAAAAAAGGTCTATAGTTTGTTTATAAGACCAGGCATTATCCATTCATTCTTGACATTGTAAAGATCATAGATCCTTTTTTTAAATAGGAGGGAGATGTTTCCCTTGTAGAATACAGGTGCTCTTACTCTTTTTGTTCTCTCCCCCTCTCCTTGTTCTAGTCCTGGACGTTTTTTCTTTTTCCTTGGATTGAATCTATATGGTTGTCGTGGATGTTCTTTTTGTTGCTTTTTGTAGGTAAGAAAGGCTCTAATCACAAGTGTAGGACCTAAAAAAGAAAAATGCAAGAGGGAAATTCAAACAAGTTGATTGACTGCATTTTTCATGTCCTTATGGATTAAACACAAATGATGAGGACCCTTCTTTAGATGGGAAATGTGGGCCTTAGTTAATGAAGTTGTTTGTACAGCAATGGCATAAGGCTGAGCTTGTGCCTTCTTTTTTATCTCGCATCATCTAAAAATGCCTTCCCATCTCATATGGATTCACAAAAATAGTCTGAGTAATATAAGTTATGTGGGACTATTACTCTATTTTGCAAAACCAAAATGGCCTATTTTTATTGAACTCATTCAGTCATATAAAAGTGATATAGGAATCTTGGGAGAAAGAAGCATTTCATATAGGATTTATTTCTTTTGATATTGTATAGGTTCAACTATTCCCCTTTAATTTCAAATGATCTTCCATCTTTATCTTCTCTTATCTAGCCTAATTCATAATTTTGCAGCACTCCACTATGACTATGTATCCATTGAAAGATTGAAAACTTTATTCACTTTTCCCCTAGCTCGGATACCACTATTAAATCAAATAGATATGAGATATTATTTTTTAATAACCACCTAGACATGGATTTTGAGCTCCCTCTATGTACTTGAGTCGTCATGTGGGATCTCCCTTGCTCTTGAGGCCTCCTTCCAACATGAGCACCCCAAAATCCCTCCCTTTACCTAGAATCTTTGTCTGCGACCTTCCTTGGGTCAAATGTGTCCTTAATGTTCCTTTTACCTTAGTCTTCATTAGAAGCTCTCATGCCATAGTCTTTTACACATTATTACAAAACACATCTAATGATCATATCCATTAACATCCTACATTGGTAGATGTTGTCAAGCCCTCCCAGTTTCTTGTATTACCATAAACAAACCATAGGCTTCCACAAAAATGGTTGATGCAACAACCCTATTAAAAGTTTGTTGCTTGTTTGCACTAAAGTTTCTACAATGCCTAAAGAAATTCCAATGCCTTCCAATGGTGGTGGGGCATTGTAAGTTTCAATATTTGTGTGTGGCTTTTATTCAGTCAAAAAGGATCCCATGACCTAGAAAATTAGTTCATTTTATGTCCTTACCCTATGGAGTACCTATTGGGATAAATTGATAAATGTCACTCAAAAATAACTGTTTGGTTCTAAATTGTATGCTTGCCCTATCTGCTTACCCTATGGAAAACTTATTTGGATGGATTGATAAATGACACATGGGAACCATAGGATAATAATTTGTATGGTTCTAAATAGTCTTTGATAATAATGGGGACTTGCATGTATGCTAATTGTTAAAACTAATATATATTATAGTTTTGAGGAACTAAATTGATTTATTGGCCCACTATATATCCATAACTTATAGGGAAATTATAGGCCCTTAGGGTGAAACCCACATCCAAAGACACATAGTAATCATTATACATGATCAAGCTAAGGTGATTATAAAGGTTCATGTGCTAAGCACATGAACATGGTAAAATTACATAAAAATTTAGAGAAAAGCGAGGTCAAAGGATCCTTGAAAAGGGATGTTATGCAAGTGTTGATATGAGTTTGTCATTTATGGTTTATCAATGGATATATCAGCGTTGTATTTTTTAAAAGTTATACAGATGATAGTTCTAGATCAATGCGTATTTTGATGGTTTAGATTTTAAATCTAGTTAGTTTAATTATTAGGGGTTTCTTTTAGATTTTTCTAGAAGAAAACTATATTTTTAATGGTAGATATATGTTACTTGTACGTATTTTATAACAAACTTTTATCTCTAAAAATTGGTTGATTTGCCTATGTTGACCACCTCAGGTGGGGTAGAGTAATGCCAAAATACTTTTGATAAAATATTATGTGAATATGCACAATGTAAGGGTGCCATATGTAGACTACTTCACATAGATTTGAGAGTTTTTGCATTTTGAACTGCAAGCATATATTCAAAACAATGAGGAGGCAGGAGCATAAGGATTTGTACTTCCTTACATCATCAAACTTGTGTGACATTTGAAATTTATTTTGATATATTTTATATCATGGAAGGAAAAATGTTGCCTTACATTCTCAAACCCATGAATCATAATTGAATTTAAAAAAATTGATGTTTACTAAAAGCACAAAGTCAAGGAGGAGAATAAGCATGATGGAAGCCGAGGAACATGAATATGTAGCTATTAAGATTGATCATGGGCAAGATGATGCGATTCATGACATGATACATGCATATCTTGATCAAGATCCTTTGAATGAGCACAAAGGAGAGGATCAACTAGAAGATGGAGAGCAATTATCACCACAACCAAAGAGTCCTAAGGAGATTCAGCTAGAGATTGGGGGGTAGGTGAGGCAAATAAAATATTATACATAGGATCTAGCACATCTTGTCTCACAACAATCCTTCTCATGTTGAATCTACAAGCTACCTATGCATGACGTGACATGAGTGTTGATTGTGTCTTTAAGTATGGAGCCTTATTGTTTTGTAATGACATTTTTTATTTACAAGACCCAATTTGACATCTTGTTTCTATGTAGGTCACCATATATTTCTTACAAAGGGTAACATGGTCACAGAGTTTAGGAAAGAGGCAAAGCAAGCTCAGATAGCATTGGTTATTGATTGCAAATTCATCCATGCTTGTCCAACTGATTGTAACTTTTATCGGGACACATATGATTATCCCACAATCTATTAAAGATGTACAATGAGATGTAGATCACTATGATATAGGCAAGATACACAATGGGATAACATAGCAAAGAAGGAGTTACAACCAATTCCTATTATACCTAGGCTAAAACACATGTTTCATTGCACTTCATTGGCCCAACTTATGTACTAGCTTGAAGAATTCACTCGACCTATGACATGCTAAGTGTCTTGGTTGATGGGGCAGCATATCGCCACATAGAGAGCAAGTGGGAAGCATTTAGAGACATCTAGGGCTAGATATGGATGCTATTAATCCCTTTGGATGCCAATTACGTCTTGGTCCAAATGGTAGTGATAGTTGTGAACTAAATATTACTCTATGGCTTACTATAGAGAAATGACATCTCATGCTAGCTTGATATTTCTAGTCAAGCATAAGGTGAGAACATGGACATGTACCTTGCACCAATGCTAGATGCAGTTCACATGGCAGTCACTTTTATCATAGCTGAGGACCCATTATTTGAAAGAGACATAATATTGTGTGGGACATCTTTGGTTACATTATTGTGCAGGTCTAGAAGTATAAGGATACTAAGCTTGTCCATTTTGTTAAGATAGTTTGGAGAGTTATCACTCCACACATCTCAAAAAAGTAGTGTATGAGAATCATAAAAAAGTGTCTATTGGGTGGATTGGTATGAAGCCAACCGATTGATAGACCACCAGATACTTCAACATGAAAGAGAACGCATCTTTAGAAGGATCCAATCCCATGGGTCATTGAGTTAAATTATGATTGTAATCTTTAATGTAATTAATGCTAATGAATGGTACCACAACAAAAACATCTAAACAATAATTTCTACTATGTCAAGAATGTTAAACATACACGAGAGACTTTGATGTGACAAAATTTTGTTTGGAATAGATAAAACATGGTGTATTGCCATTCTCAACATGTGAACGACAACATCTTCTAGTTGGGTCAATTAGTGATGAGGTTAAGGAGGTGGTTTTCTCCTTTTGGGCTTCTCATACCCATGTGTCACCCAGCACAAAATATGTTTATTGAAAGTGACTCGGAAGAAAATCTTGGATCAAGCACCCGGTGCACCTCCTTGACTAGCCTCAGGTGCTCACAATGGTCATGATTCTTTCATTATTTGGGTTGCTGCAATACCCCAACTATATTACTTTGATATTGATATTGTCATGGTGGTGGATCACTCAGGTTGTAGTCTGCAACGTATCATATTTCTTTCAGTTGTTCATTACAAAGCAAATAGTTACTTACCAATGCCACAGTGGTAGTACTAGAAAACTGGTATCATTGTGTGACTGTGTGGTAGTATGGACGAGTTTTACACTAGCAATGATATCTTATGGAGGAAATCACTTTTCTACTAGTTGTAGTAGTTTCCTTACAAGAAATTGGTTCCATAGTGAGGTGGCACACGTAAGTGCAACAATACCAGTATAAAATTAAGATATGTGCACTCATGAGAAAGGAAATAGTGGTAGCACAAGATACTATTTTTGTGTATAGATGGCAAGTAGAGCAATATAAAGAACGTTTGACATGGTTCCCAAGAGATGTGATTGTGTCATGCATAGATTTTGCCAAAAGTTCTAGCTTCAAGTAGCAAAATGAGATACAGTCCATGCATTGGTACTCCTTCTCCCTCCCTTCTCCCCTCTCTTCTCCCCTCTCCTTCTCCCCTCTCCTTCTCCCTCCCTTCTCCCCTCTCTTCTCCCCTCTCCCCCTTCCCTCTCTCTCGTGGAAACACATTGCAACAACACGGAAGCCGTTTGAGTGACACATGCGGATGGCTCGTGCCTTGCATTGCTCTCACAAGGAGTAGCTTGGAGTGGAGGCTCCATCGGCATCTATTCAACATCCCCATAACATGTGAGTCACCGTAGAGACCACATTTGCCGCTGCCAAGAAATGGAGGTATGCTTGTGCATTGCATGCGCCTTCTTTTGTTATCTACCCATTGCACAAGGTTTCAACTTAACTTGGAGCTTTGTTAGTGGATTTGTAGGAGAGGAAGGAGTGAAGAAGTGTGAGTATGGACAGAAAAGTTAGGAAAGCTATCAATTTCTGTTGGAGAGTCTTTTTGATCATTTGAAGCTTGTTTTTTATGTTTTTTAGTGTTTTGAGTTCGTAGGAAGATAGTTTGAAAGATTGCTAAGGAGTGTATGAGGTCAAAACACACAAAAAACAACCAAAAATATTAATTTATGCTGAATTTCAAAGTTGTTTTGTGTGGTAAAACTCACCCCTCAAGAAATCTTGCATTTTGGCATGCAAAAGTTGTTTTTCTTTCATGTTTTTTTCTTTGAGTAGGTAGACTAGGTAGTATAGCACACCCTAGCACAGAAAAACTTGAACAAAAACACCCTAGCCTCCAAAAACTAGTCGGTGACATACCCGAGGATTCAGTCTCAATAAAAGGGGGGCCTCACCTACGTGCATGAAATTCAAGAAAACCCCCTATATATGGTCCATGTAGGAGGATAAAGCACCCCTATTTAAGCTTATAAGGATACTACCAAAAGTCTACTATATCCCCCGCTTGTCTGAAATCAACATTATCTCTCAATCATTTAGATTATTCCATAAGAACATCGAAATAACATCCCTTGATATAGATTAGAATAACTTCAAATATTTGCCAATGGGATAACATCCACTCTTATTTTCACCCCCTATTATGGTCTAAAACTAGCCATAGTTTAGGCTTGGTTTATTCATATACTTGGTAATTCACAATTACAATTACTCCAATATGTATATGTGTGTTCTTTTTATGTGGTGTATAAATTTGTAGTGTCCTACCCTCCCCCCCCAAGATGCCATGTCCCCCCTAACTTAGATTTAATATTGGGCAAAAGTAAAAATGGCCCCCACCCCTAATGTATAAGCCTATGCCTCATCTCAAAAAACACCCCTATTGTACACTCACATGATATCATAAGTTGCCCCTTGTGAATCCCTTGGGGTGACATAGTGTTTCTCTATCTCCATGGGTTAGCGGCTTAGCACTATCCCACCGATCGTTGCCATAGTCATATCCCATCGGTCAAACTTTGTTGACCCGATGCCATAGTCGTAAACAACCGACCTAAGTTTTGACCACGGTCTAACTTGCTACCCTAATTAAATGCATGTAAGAGTTATTTATCCCGCTAGTCTGATAGCCATTGACCCATGGCCATAGCGTCTATCCCCAGGCCTGTCGCTATAACATTATCCCACCAATTGGTGCCTCCAGTCATCCCCACATTCGTGGCCATATTCATATCTCGCTGATCCATATATCCCATCTATTGTTCTGAAGCATGAAACATGGATAGCAATAAAGACTTACCAAGCTCTAGCTATCGTGCAATGATGGAGTCACCATTTCGAGTTGAAGGGAAATGTGGATCACGATAGGAGCAGCTTGCGGGTCTATGGATCATAGATCAATTGCAGAGTCTCAAGTGGTTTATGAAGGTGGCTAATCATGCAGCCATCCTTATGTGGATTAGGATGTCAAGTCATCAATGAAGAGTCTAATGTAGATGTGATTGCAAAACGCAACCTTGTTATGGAATTTTTGTGGTACAAAGTGATGGGAAAAGATTTGGATGGTTTTGTCCATTCTTAGGGAGCTTGGTTCAATTACTGTTTTGTACCCTCTTTAATTATTTGTAGGACTGCTTGCAATCCAAGGGGTTTTTTTTTCAATTAATCTCCAAGGGAAAACTGATGAAGTCGAGGCTATGATGAGAGGGACATGCCAACTCAAAGATAGATCGGATGGAGCTTCTACATTGAGAGTTTACTTCATTACTACACAAGGTGATTTTGTGGAGATGTGATTGAGAAGATTTACGGTTTGTTGCAGATTCATGTAGCTGATTTGGGTATTGTCATTGCAATGATGAGGCAAAAGCTACAATGATGTACCAATTGAAGCTTCTTCAAGAGTGAGGCATCCCGTTCCTATTTCTTTTTATTTATGCACTCATAGGTCCTCTGCTTTGGCTCTGCCCAAAAATAATTATTCTCCTTTGCACTCTTTCTTTGGGATTTGACTTCCACTCAGGGGATATTTGTGCATGTGTGGTTTGCATAGTCCACCTGAGTGCCATATGTTAAGGCCTAAACACACGGGTTTAGCCTTACATGGGGAATGTCAAGAGACCCATGTGTGTGGGGATACCAACGGGTGCATGGTGTGGGAAACCAAGGGGTGCATGGTGTGGGCAATGAAGGGGTATTATTCTCTATATATGTATTCATGCATGTAGCGGTTAATACAATCAGTTACATTCTTCCTTCTTCCTTGTGTCATATCTTCCTTCATAGTTTTGAAAGTTTCTTATGGTTTCATTCCCTGCAGGGGCCAAGGGCTGCTACAAGAGGAGAGAGGAGGGAAAGAGAGGACAAGAGAGGAGAGAGAAAATAAGAGAGAAGAGGAAAAAGTAAAAGAAGAAAGGAGAAGAATGGAGAGTTTCGATGCTCATCACTGCATTTAAATATTGCTTAAGGAACTAGTTGCAAGCCAATGTATGCATGAAGAGAAAATCAAGAGAGAGAGAGAGAGAGAGAGAGAGAGAGAGAGAGAGAGAGAGAAAGTTCTTACCTAGAAAGTATGTGTCTTAGGCACAACACTAGATGATCCTGCTCAAAGTTTCGTGTTTTGTGTTTTCTGCCAGGATATAAAAGAGAGTAAACATACCATTTCAAGAAAACTAGTTAATGAAAGGAGGAGTTTGGAGAAGCAACATACCAACAGAATGGAGAGAGGTGACAAAGAGAAGCCTACAAACAAGGAGAAAGAATGAAAACAAGAGGTAGAGCTTTCATGCTAATCTCTTGGATATTTCCTAGTTTTTCACCATGCATCATGCCTGAGCATTAAAAAACATGCATTGGTGTGCTTCTAACCATAAAAACGGTATTTTCTGGGAAAGATACTTTGCACAAGCCTTAAACAAGGCAATTTCAATGCCTATGCAAAGTATCATGCCCATCTAATGTTAATTGCATGGCTTGGAATGGATATTTCCTAGTTGTTCACCATGCATCATGTATGAGCATTGAAATACATGCATCGGTGTGCTTCTAGCCATGAAAAAAAAAAAAAAAAGACCCTTGCAAAGTTTGCAGTTGATCCGACGGTGGGATATACGGATGCGGATGTCCATTGTGCATTTTTCCTTCACATACATAGCATCCACATGAAATAACTAAAGGGAAACTAGAGTAAGGTTAACTAGAGGAGAGGAGAAAGAAAGACAGAGAAAAAAAAAAAACTTGAAATAGTAGTAGATGAGAGAAATTCTTACCTTGAGGTGGAGAGGGAGCTCTTGCAAGTCTTGTAGGTAGAGAGGGAGAATGTAGGAGAGGATGGAGAGGTGGGATGGGGAGGGAGGAGTGAGGAGGCAAGGGTTGAGGGTGATCATGAGCTAAAAGCAAGGAAGTAGAATGCGAGAAACAAAAATGCGAATGGCATTGTGGGAGGAAAAGTGTGGGTTTGGTCCCCAATGCCATCAATATCAACATCAATATATATAACAGAGGCATCAATAGGAAAGTTGGTATGGGGATCATTATATATGGATGCCTATACCCATGTCTATATTGACAAAACAGGGGTTTGGGGTTCAAGGATTTAGGGTTTAGGGTTTTTGGCAGGGCTTGGGAGATTTTGGGGGATTTGAGGATGTTTGAAGGGATTTAGGGGTGATTTCAGGGGGGTAGATTTAGACCCTGGGGTGTTCAAGGTTTAAGGGGATTTAGGGTTTGGGGGTTTAGGGAATTTGGATGGGTTTAAGGGGTTTAGGGTGGTTTGAGGGAATTTGGATGTAAGTGGAGAGGATGAGTAGTGATATCTCATCGAATGGGGGGCCACCTGCTAGGAGTGTGGAGTGGCTTTGTGAGAGATTGCCTTGCCCTTGCATGCATTGCAGGTAGGCAATTTGTCATCAACATCGTATTGTCATGCACCACTTGCAAATGTATGTAGAGGCACCACCAAAAGAGGACATTGGTAGTGCATCCTTGGTAAAACAATGATATTTAAGTGATTCATGGATATTTATATTACGTGCATATTGTAGACACTAACCTTGCATCATTATACATGATGAGGAGAGTAGCAAGATTGTGCTAGTTAGAAGCACATAGAAAACATGTGGCCAAACTTTGCGAGGGAGCCACACAATTTACATCTCGGGCTCACAATGGATGGAGTGAACCCTTTTGGGTTACGCTCTACATCTTGGTCAACATTGCCCATAGTCTTGGTGAACTACAATATCCTGTGATGGCTCACAATAAAGAAGGGATGCCACATGCTTGTTCCCTACTTGTGCAATGGAAGTACAAGGCCAAAAATATGGATGTGTACATGGCACCCTTGATTGAGGAGCTACAGAACCTAAGGAAGGGCATATGTGTCTTTGATATTTCTAAAGCCTTGAGGTCGGGCCACGAACATTTTCATCAAGGGGAATTTTGATGTGGACCACGCATGACTATCTAGGATATGGGAAGTGCATAGGTACGTGCTTGTGCATGCCTATTAATAACTTTATGCTTTATTGTGGTGTGATCTATGCATGTCTAATGACCTATTTGTGCATGCATATATGTAGGACTTAAAACACAAGGTTACCATGCTTGTCCTATTTGTGGCCCTAGTTTGAATGCATGACACATGGTTTATCAAGGTCATGCTCTCAATACCTTACCAGTTCATAGGAAGGCAAGTGACTAAATTCAGGATTAGAGAGATAATAGTGAGTAGCCTCCTCCTAGTATCGAATCGATGTCAGTCTTTCACAAGCTTCCATATTGGGGTGAGCTAAAAATCAATCATCTCTTGGATCCCATGCATATATTCAAGAATATGGGGGCCTCTATTTGGGCACACTTGGTTGGTGACAAAGACACAAGGGGACTTCGAGAAGTTTGCACAAGATGGGTATGATTCCTCACTTGTGGCCCCACGAGCATGTGCATAGAAAACAAGCACGTGATTCTACAACTCATGAGGGTGGTTCAAGAACCCAAGGGTGTCCTCCTAGAAATGTTCTCCTGAAGGCACCATGTATCCTTTCCAAGGTAGAGGAGACAAGGGTGAAGGAAGACATTGCATCTTTATGGACACCCACAAGATACGTGCATTGCCTTAGGGGAGCATTTACAAAGCACAGCCTCAAGTCCCATGATTGGCACAAGGTCTTACAAGTATTCTACATGTTAGCTTGAATGCTTAGTAGAACTAAGATTGTGATTCTTTCATGTAACTTATATGATTGTGATAAATTTTTCATTACAACAAATTTGGACTCAAATTGGGGCCCTTTGGAGAATTACTTAAATATTAGAGGCTTGGATAAGGGAATATGATATCCATGAAGCAGATTATTGATGGGATATCTCAAGGTGTATGCCCAAGGCACACCTTGGGTTCTATGTGTGTGTGCTAGAGGCATAGTTAGGTGCCCATAAGCACTATTAGGTGGTGGTAGATGCCACATAGGATGATTGAGAGATTCTAGGAGCTGATTGAGGAGATGATTATGGAGCTTGGTGGCTCATGTAGAGGTGCCTACATATGGACGTCAATGTGGGTTGTTGTGCATGTTGAAGATGCAACGATTGTCATCATGGCCACCGCTGATGCATATATGGCACCACAACCTTAGCGGTGGATTTGCTTGTGTAGTGATCCTGGCTCTTAGGATCGGGCACTCATTTGCTATATGATTGGCCATGCAATGTGGACACCAGACATTTTCTTGCTGTGGATGTGTCTGAGTTGGCGACTGAGACAAGTGAAGTTTTTGCTCCATGGCCTGCATCATGTCTTCTTTCAGCTTCATGGTCATGGCCTCTAGGCGATCGTCATTGGATGTTTCAACAGTGGACTTTGATTTGCCCTTTTTCGAGCGCTTATCTCACGCACTAGATCTATCGTCATCACTACTAGTGTCTCAGTCGGTCATGCCATCCTCAATGTCAATGGCTACCGCATGAGCAGCACTAAACATTTCATAGCTGCTAATTGTTTTCATATCCTTTCAGATTTTCTTTCTTAGTCCTACAATGAACTAGGCCATGAGGTACTTTGTATCGAGGTGTGGGTCACATTTGGTGATTAATATTTATGAAAGTGTCATTTAAATTCTATTTGAAGTAGGTCCCATGTGGCACGCTCTTCCAATAGAAGGTCTAGGTACCATTCAAATGCTTCATCAGTTAAGGCCATGGGAAACCAAGCCACCTTGGTTTCATGGGATTGATCTCCACCTGCTTGGCATGCTGCATCAAAATGTTGGAAGAATCAGGTTGGATCTCCCCTACCATTATATTTGGGAAGTTCCAGTTTTCCTAAGGGGCATCTACCTTGATTGTTATTATTTCTTCGATTAAAGAAATTGTTAGCCTATCCCCATCATTGTCGCGACAACATCCAGCCATGTTGGGGCGTGGAGGAGTGAGTGATTGAATCTCAGAGGGGGATTCGGGGTAGAGGATTGTCGGGGGCGGTGGTTGCAATGGAGTTGTATGTCGATTTGGCAAGCATTGGAGTTGGAGGCATTGGCTAGAATGTAGCTGGATGCAGATTGGGCGAGATTTGGAAGGGGTGTCTCTACCACAAGTGCGGGTGTGGATGTAGTTTTGTTGGGATTGTTAGAGTGGTGTTAGTTTGTGTAGGGACCATCATGTTAATAATGTGCCTAAGATTGTCCTACATGTGTAGGGAATTGTGCCGGTGCAGATGGATCCTTAATCGGAGGTCACGACATGAAGATACGAGCAAATTTGTGCAAAACAAGGCCCACACAGGGGCATGAATGAGTGAGTGCTAGGGATGCTGAAATGGTGTGCAATGGGCTAGAAAAATACCGCGTAGCATGGTGTTTCCATGTGTGGAATCTGGGTTCAAATGGGGTCTAGTTTGGGTCCCAAATAGATGAGTTACGAGGGGTTAAAGTAGGGGTAAAACTGGCTTTTTTTGGGCGGGGGGTGCTTGGTGTTAAGGATGGTGTGAATGGTCTTTAAGTCCAACTGAGGGTTTGAACCAAGTGAATTCTAGTTAGATTAACTAACTTATATCCTCCCAATTATGATAACTGGGAGGTTAATCTAACTACTCTTACTAGCAACAATTAGTTACTAACTGAAGGTTAGTTAGACTAACTTAAGTGGGACTAACCTAACCTAACTTAAACTAGCTTAGTTAGACTAACCTAACCTAGGTTACACTAGCCTAAGCTAGGTCTAACTAACCTAACCTTGGTTAAACTAACCTAGGGTTAGATTAATGGTTAAATTAGGTTTTTTTTAATAAATAACTTAATAAACTATTTGTTTGGGGGGGGTTTTGCAGGGGCGGCGCGAAGGGGGCGGGGGGTTTTGAATAGAGGGGAGGGGAGGGAGGTGGAGGGGAGGGCAGGGGTGAGGGGTGGGCGAGGGGTAGGGGCGAGCGGGCAAGGGGGCGAGTGGGAGGGGAGGGGGTGAGTGGCCGAGGGGTGGGGCGGAGGGTAGGCAGGCAGGCGAGGGCGAGCGGGGCGTGGAGGAGCACGAGGAGGAGGTGGCAAGGGATCTGGGCGAGCACCGGCGGTGCGTCGCTTGGGGTTGGCGTTGCGCATGGGCATCACCTGGTTGGCAGGTGCTGCTATGGGCATTGGCCCTTGACAGCAAGGGCCTTAAGGCCCTTGCTTAGTTAGTAGGTTAGTTTTTGTTAGTGTAGGGAGCGGCCGGCGAGGGGGGTAGAGAGAGAGAGAGAGAGAGAGAGAGAGAAGAGACAGGGGGTAGAGAGAGAGAGAGAGAGGGGGGGAGGGAAAGAGAGAGAGAGGGAGAGAGAGAGAGGGGGGGCAAGGGAGAGAGAGAGAGAAAGATAAGAGGGAGGGGGAGGGAAAGAGACAGAGAGAGGGAGAGAGAGAGAGGGGGGAGGGGAAAATAGAGAGAGAGAGGGGGAAGAGAGAGAGAGAGAGAGAGAGAGAGAGAGAGAGAGAGAGGGGGGGGGGGGGGGAGATGGGGGGGTTGATGAAGGGGGAGAGGGAGTGGTGGAGGGGGTGGTGGTGGAGATGGAGGGGGGGGAATGGGGAGCGGGTGGTGGAGGAGGGGGGGTGGTGGTGATGGAAGGGGGTGGTGGAGATGGAGGGGGGGAGGGGGTGGTGGTGGAGGGGGAGATGGAGGAGGGGAGGGGGGAGGGGGTGGTGGTGGAGGGGGGGTGGAGGGGTGGAGGAGGGGGAGGGGGTGGTGGAGCAGGGGGGGTTGTGGTGGTGGAGATGGAGGGGGGGGGAGGGGGTGGTGGTGAAGGGGGGCTCAAGGGGGAGATGGAGGAGGGGAGGGGGAAGGGGGTGGCAGTGGAGGGGGAGATGGAGGGGGAGAAGAAAAAAGAAAAAAGAAAAAACTTGACGGAAAACGGAAAACTTTGATGGAAATCCAAAGGGAGGAAGAGATGGTCACCTACACGCTCTCCAAGTCTTTCACGATGTAATAGGATTGTTGAGGACCAATGGATGATGGGTGGATGGCTTAGTTATCGCTGCGAGATGGGCTCAAAGTCACTTACCATGTGAGGATGGGAGTAGGGTGGTGGTCGATGGAGAGGGAGGAGTGTCTTGCGTAGGGCTCAGAATGAGGAAGAGGATGGAGGCAAGATGTGAAAGATGAAGAATGAGGGGGTGGAGTGGGTTTTTATAGGAAATGGGTTTAGGTTTAGGGTTAAACCCTAAACTCTTCCCGAGCCCTAACTTTTTATGGTTAGCTCGATTTGCTCTTCTGCAAAAAGGTGAAATGATTGAAATTGCAAGCTCTACGTATTCATGTCCACTACCTAGCCTAATTGTTTATCAAGTGGCTTCTTTTTAAGAAATAAAAAAAATTTCTTAAGGTAGTAACCCAAGGTTGATGCTTGGGGTTGATATGTTTCGCTAGAAATAGAAAAAAATTTACTCTCCCTGCCCTTGAGTGTTATGTTTGTGAAAGTTTGAAGTTCAAAGTAGTTTGTTTTTTACACAAACCTATGTATGTTTACTCATTACTTGAGATGCTAGTCACCTCGAGAATGGTGCCAAATGTTGGCTCTTTCCCACGGCTTCTGCAGAAAGAGCAGGGTATTCTCAATATGCAAGGTTCCGAGGCTTTTTGTCACCTACAGATATATGGGGTTGTCGTTTGTAGTATACGTGTAGCTTAGGACCTCGAGTCGTGTTTCGGTGAGAGATGTAGGCTTAAGTGTGGTAAGCAAACATAGTGCATGCATGTGTAAAAGGAATGTGTATCATCATGGTTGAGGTAATGAAGGATTTCATCTTCATTGGGGGTTGCAGGGTTTAGGAGGAGTTTCAAGGTTTAGAAGAGGTTCCAAGGTTAGAAGGAGTTCCAATATTTAGAAGGAGGTCCAAGGGTTAGAAGGAGTTCCAAGGTTTAGAAGGAGGTTCCAAGGTTTAGAAGGAGGTAGGTTCCAAGGTTTAGAAGGAGGTTCTAGAGTTTAGAAGAGGTTCCAAGGTTTAGTGTAGAGTACATGGTGGAGAACTCATCTCCCTTGTAGATCATGGAGGTTAAGGGTTGAGGAACTAAGGGTTTTGGGGGAGCATAGGAGTAGGAGAGGAAGGTGTAAGAGCATGGGGGAAAGAAGAGAGAGGAGGGAGGAAGAGGAGGAGGGAGGAGGAGAAGGGAGGAGGGTAGAGGAGAAGGGAGGAGGAGAAGGAAGAGGGAGGAGGTGGAGGAGGAGAAGGGAGGAGGAGGAGGGAGGAGGAGAGGAGGAGGAAGAGGGAGGAGGAGAAGGGAGGAGGAGGAGGGAGGAGGAGAGGGAGAGGATGGGTTGCAAGGTTGGAGGAGAGGGGAGGAGGAGTTGCAAGGTCAAGACATGCTTTTGGATGTGGAGTGCAAGGAAGCATAGACACTTGAGACAGTTGCTTGGAATACCAAAGTAGAACTCAACACAATGCCCCAAAGAGTGTGGGCTTCATTCCATTATGGGGTATTTATACAAGTTGGAGAGCTTCTCTCTGTGCATGTCATGTAGAACTTGCATATAGAAGTTGCATGTAGGAGTTGCATGTAGAACTCGCATGTAGAAGTTGCATGTAGAACTCGCATGTAGGAGTTGCATGTAGGACTCGCATGTAGAACTCGCATGTAGGAGTTGCATGTAGAACTTGCATGTAGGAGTTGCATGTAGAACTTGTATGTAGGAGTTGCATGTAGAACTCGCATGTAGGAGTTGCATGTAGAACGCGCATGTAGAACTTATATGTAGGAGTTGTGAAGATAGTGGGAGAGAGGGAAGGAGTCTCACTTGCAGCTTTCTCACATGCACAATGGGGGAATACACACAAAGGTGGAGGCTGAAAACAGTTTTCCTCTTCTTAGTTGTGAAAGCCAAAAGAACTCTAGTACAAAGAAAATAGAAGAACCCTATATGAGGGTCTCAAACCAAACTCAACTAACTAAGGTGGCATGCTAACTGAGCCACGAACTAGTGTAGATAAGGATAGCTGTCATCCAGCTATTATTCATGGGCGGTGTACCAACCGCATCTCCAGCTAACAAGTCGGTGACATAAATACACAACGGTCACCCTGGCATATCGCGAGTGGAGCTCGATATCTCAACACTCCCCCTCGAGCTCAATCCCAATTCCTGCACACCAAGCAGGTCTCTGAACTTGCGCAGCTTCTCTGCGCCCAATGCTTTCGTGAATATGTCAGCTACCTGACCCTCTGTGCTGACATAAACTAGATCAATAAGACCTAGTAAAACCTTCTCCCGCACATAGTGATAATGCACCTCAATGTGCTTTGTTCTAGCATGAAAGACTGGGTTCTTTGCCAAATGTATACTGCTCATGTTGTCACAATAAATGACAACCGGCCCATCGGTAGACTGATGCATATCATAGAGTAGCTTATGCAACCAAGCTACCTCACATGCAGCCATTGCTGCACCCCTGTACTCATCCTCTGTGCTCGACAAGGCAACTGTAGGCTGTTTCTTGCTGCTCCAAGTGACTGCAGCACTCCCAAAAGAGAACACATATCCACTGGTAGATCGCCTATCTGAAATGCTACCAGCCCAATCAGCATCAGTGTATCCATGCAACTGTATCTGAACCCCAGCCTCATAAAATAGTCCATACTGCAATGTGGACTTCACATACCTGAGTATGCGTCTAGCCGCATCCAAATGCGGTTTCCTTGGAGCCTGCATAAACTGACTTACCAACCCAACAGCATAGCTCAAATCTGGCCTGGTAATAGTCATGTAAATCAAACTTCCTACTATGCATCTGTACATGGTAGGGTCCTCCAGAAGCTCACCTACATCTGCACTCAGCTTCACATTCTGCTCCAAAGGAACTGAAATAGGCTTACAGCCTGTCATCCCATATTTGGACAGCATGTCCAATCCATACTGCCTCTGCAAGAGCTGTATCCCACTTGGTGATCTAATCACCTCAATGCCCAAGAAATAACGCAGCTCTCCCAAATCCTTCATCTCAAACTTCTGCCTCAATAACATTTTCACATGAAGGATATCTTCATCACTATCACCTGTGATGATCAAATCATCAACATAAATGACCAGCAACATAATCCCTTTCTCTGTTTTTCTCACATAGAGTGAGAAATCTGCCTTCGAAATCTGAAAGCCAATAGTGACAAGATACTGTCCTATCTTGTCAGACCATGCTCTAGGTGCTTGCTTCAAGCCATACAAGGCTTTCTTCAACCTACAAACAAACTCAGGATGAATAGCATGAACATAACTTGCTGGCTGCTCCATAAAGACCTCTTCTTGCAAATCACCATGCAAGAAGGCATTCTTTACATCCATCTGATGTAAAGACCATCCCTTTGATGCAGCCATAGCAATGGCTGCTCTTACGGTTGCCATCCTTGCAACCGGGCTGAAAGTTTCTTCATAATCAATGCCATATGTCTGTGCATACCCCTTGACAACTAATCTTGCCTTGTATCTATTCATAGAACCATCTGCATTTTGCTTGATCTTATAAACCCACTTACAACCACTTGCATTCTTGCCTTTAGGCAAAGGCACCAATTCCCATGTAGCATTAGCATCCAAGGCATCCATTTCTTCATCCATGGCTTTCTCCCATTTTTCATTTCCCATGGCTTGCTCAAAAGAAGTGGGTTCTGGTTCCTGTATCACTTTGACCATATAGGCATAGTGAATGGCTGTAAATCCATCATATTTCAGCCTATCCATAGAATACCTAACCCTGGTAGACCTGCACAAAATAGGCTCACTTTCAGGTGCTCTCAAAACATCCCTGGTCTTCCTTACTCCAGGTGTAACAATAGAAGGAATACCCAACTCATCATCAATGCTCTGTTCTGAGCCACTGAATTCACCATCCACACAAGAGTGACCTGCATTCACATCAAACATGGGCTGATCTACCTTCTCTTTTCCTTTTCGTGATACTTGCGTACCACTCTCTGCATTGCTTTGAGGGGATTCTCCTGATCTCAATCTGCCTGTCCATGGCAAAGTATGTGAACCACTGGTAGAAGACACTCCAGGTCCACTGATATTTTGTGATTGCTGCAGTGCATTCTGTGCAGCATTACCATTTTGTGCATCTACATCAATCATCACATTTACTGGTTTATACCAGCTGCTTATCTCATAAAAAACATCTCTGATCACTGTGAACTTACGTGTAGAAGGGTTATAGCATCTATACCCTTTCTGCTGTAAAGAATAACTAATAAAGATGCACTTCTCAACTTTTGGATCCAACTTGGACCTCAACTCATCTGGCACATGGACATAGGCAATGCAACCAAAAATCTTCAAATGAGAAATATTTGGTTTCCTACCAGTATACATCTCCTCTGGTGTCATGCCATGTATTGCTGCAGTGGGAGTCCTGTTCATTATATAGACTGCTGTAGCAACTGCTTCAGCCCAATAATAATCTGGTAGATCTTTTTCATTTAGCATAGCCTGAGATACCTCTCTAATATGCCTGTTTTTCCTTTCTGAAATTCCATTTTGCTGTGGGGTATGACTGCATGAATATTGCTGCTTTATACCATGCTCCTGCAAGAACCTTGCAAACTCATTTGAGAGGTACTCTCCCCCTCCATCTGACCTTAGGCATTTTATTTGCAGGCCTGTTTCTTTTTCAACCATAGCTTTGAAAGCTTTGAAGTGCCCAAACACTTCACTTTTCTTTTTCATAAAATATACCCACAGTTTTCTGCTGAAGTCATCAATAAATGTGACAAAATAGTGACAGCCTCCAATAGATGCAGCTTTTGTAGTCCACACATCAGAGTGGATTAATTCCAATGGCTTTTTACTCTCTTGAACATGCCTAGGAAAAGGTTTCCTTGCCTGTTTCCCAAATTGACAGGCTTCACAAACCTTGTGCATTTCTGTAACCTTGAATTTAGGCAATCCTGCAACAATATTTTGGGCTTGCATTGATTTAAGTCACTGTATATTAACATGACCAATGCGTTTGTGCCAGATATCAATATCTGCAACTACACTGGTCCCATGTGCAAACATTGCTGCACTCAATTCAGGCATGTCTGCATCCAATGTAAACATCCTGCCCTTCTTCTTTCCTTTTGCTATCAAGCGACCATTATTTTTCATATCCTCAACAAAGCATCCATGAGGATTAAATCTGACCTGCAAGCCCTCTCAACCATCTGGCCAACAGAAACCAGGTTCTTGGTGATGTTCGGGACATGAAATACATCAGACAGTATTTATTTTTCCCATCCTGCATAGACAAAGGAATTTTGCCAATCTGCACAATAGGATGTGTAGTATCATCACCAGTCTCCACAAATCCTGGCTTTTCCATTTTCCTTGCATCTTGCATCCATTCTGCATGACCTGTCATGTGGTTTGACGCACCTGAGTCAACATACCACACATCATTTTGTTCTTCTGCACTTGTCACAGAATTGGTCATATGCTGCACCATAAATAGATGCTCATTTCTGTCATCACCCTGCCTGCTAGAAGATGCATAATTGCCTTGCTGCAATTTTCCATTCATAATGTCATTCTGCTTTTTGTAGCAGTCCTTAGCCATATGACCCATTTTGCCACAATAGTAGCATTCAACATTGCTGTTTGCATTTTGGCTTCTTTGCCATCCACCACGGCCTCTTTGGCTCCCCCTGCCTCTAGAGTTACCACGTCCTCCTGCATAGGACTGGTTTTCTTCCGTTTGCTGCATATTTTGATTTCTACCACGGCCTGTAGATCGGCCTCCTCTACCTCTGCCTCTACCTCTGCCAGCATTTGAGTAGAAGACAGTTTCTTTTGAAGTTCCTGCTGAAGAAGATGCACCACCATTTCTCTGCTCTTCAAAAATTAGAAGAGCAATCAGCTCCTCAAAATCAGGAAATTTTTCACGGACGGCAATGGATGTCCGGAACTGTGCATAATCCTTTCCTAGACCATTCAAGGTCACAGAAACCAAATCATCATCATCCACTAGCGACCCAATGGAAGCAAGTGCATCTGCAATTTTCTTCACTTTCATGTGGTAGTCATTTATGCTCAAATTTTCTCTCTGCACATTGTGCAACTCCTGTTTGAGTTGCATTTTCCTGGCTTGCGTATTTGTGCTGTACATTTTTGCCAAAGTATCCCATGCCTCCTTTGGCATACTTGCATCCTGAATATGCACAATCATGGAGTTCGAAATACTGATAGACAACCAGTACATAACTTTCCTGGCTCTCTCATGCCATCCTTTGAATAATGAATTCCCAATAGCCTTTTCCCATCAAGAAATTCATCATTCTAAACTTCCATGCCTGGAAGTTGTTCTTGTCAAGCTTTTCAGTGACAATCTGTGAAAGAGAATCAGATGCCATTATAGAACACTGCAAAATATTCTGTCACTGCAAAAAAACACAGCTTTTGCCTCACACGGGCAGATCTGCAAAACTGACGAAAGTGGTATTTCACCACACAGTCACTTCCTAGTGACGATTTTGCATCAACAGGCAACAGGCATGAATCTGCAACTCCCAATATCTCTACACACAGGCATACGATGCAATTTCTGTGTCACCCTCCCACCGACTAGCCGCACAGTGGTCGCACAGCCAAAAATAGGGCCTTTTTCTGAGTGCCTGCGAAGAACTTCTGCCTTCAAAACGGGCTCTGAAACGGCCTCAAATCAGAAAAATAAAGTCACTGTGCTCTCGCCACACTGCGAAGGGCGTCTCAATCTGAAACAGTGCACTCCTGCACTTCTGGCTGTGCTACCTCTGCAGAGATTTGCTCCCAAACTCGAAATAGGAAAGCAACACTGGTCCTCTTACCAAGACACCACGAACTTGGCTTGCTTTCTTGAGCTCCTTACCACGAACAAGGCTCTGATACCATGTGAAGATAGTGGGAGAGAGGGAAGGAGTCTCACTTGCGGCTTTCTCACATGCACAATGGGGGAATACACACAAAGGTGGAGGCTAAAAACAGTTTTCCTCTTCTTAGTTGTGAAAGCCAAAAGAACTCTAGTACAAAGAAAATAGAAGAACCCTATATGAGGGTCTCAAACCAAACTCAACTAACTAAGGTGGCATGCTAACTGAGCCACGAACTAGTGTAGATAAGGATAGCTGTCATCCAGCTATTATTCGTGGGTGGTGTACCAACCGCATCTCCAGCTAACAAGTCGGTGAACAAGACTACAGGTCAACTACCCCTTGCTTTGTCATTCAGCCCAACAATCCCAAATTTTGGTGAGGCTGGAAAGTCACCCTGGCATATCACGAGTGGAGCTCGATATCTCAATAGGAGTTGCATGTAGAACTCGCATGTAGAACTTGCATGCAGAACATGCAAGTTGGATTTCTAAGAGGGATTATTTCTAGCCTTATGCAAGTACAAGCGGAGCTTTGTCACTACTCTACACACACATTAGTTCTACCTTAGTCCATGTTGGCACAGAGACAATAGCTTGGATCCTTCATTTAGAGTTCACACTATACCAATAGGAGCTGGTTCTGTAGCAGTACAAGTTGACGATGCAATCCATAAGGGTGCTTGTATATTTAAAGCAAATGATGAGATTCAAACATTGGGTCAAGCTGTAGGCTTGAATGTTACTTGGAAAACTCTTCATGTAACGTCTTTATAATTTTATATTTTATTTTTCTATGTACAAATTGTATTATTTATTTAACTATTCAATAATATTTGTTATCAAGTAAAATGCATGTGTTATAAAAGGTAAATACTATTCCTTAGAATTTTAGCTAACTTCTTCATAGTGTGTACTATGAGTACTGATGCAATTAAGACTTTTTATTAATCTCTCACACTAAGACAATAAATTTCATCAATGGATACCAAGTATCCAATGTAAAATTTGTCATTTAAGATTCCAAAGTCATGGAACTTTTTTGCCTATTTTAAAAGTTAGTAGAAGTTAACTTCTTTTGCCCATTTTGAATGCTGTTGTTTATAAAATAAGAAATGGAAATTGGGATACCATTTCTTGCCATTTGTAACATAATAAACGGCCTTTTTTATGTCTCTTTATTTCCATTTTCAACATGAAATCTTGCAATTTTATGTCATCTTTCACCATTTCAAATATAATGTGACAATTTTTATGTCACCTTTTGCCATTTCAAACATAACTTTTATGTAACCTTTTGCCATTTCTTTCACAGTTGATCTCAAATGTAGTGCCATTTCATACATTAAAAAGAACAAAAATATATGGTACTTTTGGTTGCCATTTCGGTTGTGGAAATGGCAAAACAATATGGCACTTTTAGTTGCCATTTCATACATAAAAATGGCAAAATATATGGCACTTTTGGTTGCCATTTCAGACATCAAAATGGCAAAAATATATGGCACTTTTGGTTGCCATTTTGCCTGTGGAAATGGCAAACCTATATGGAACTTTTAGTTGCCATTTCATACATAAAAATGGCACTTTTGGTTGCGATTTCAGAAATAAAAATGGCAAAAATATGTGGCGCTTTTGGTTGCCATTTTGCATGTGGAAACGGCAAAACTATATGGCACTTTTATTTGCCATTTCATACGTAAAAATGGCACTTTTGGTTGCCATTTTTCTTGTGGAAATGGAAAAGCTATATGGAAGTTTTAGTTTCCATTTCATACGTAAAAATGGCACTTTTGGTTGCCATATCAGACATAAAAATGGCAAAATAGAGGCCCATGTCTTGTAGTGATTGCTTCTACTCAAATTATAAGTCAAGTTGAAATTACTCCACAATCACAAGGGGGCACAAAGCTATCTTAAATGAAATTCACTCTAGATTTGATTCATTTAGAGCACCGTTATGGACTTCCCAATTCACTCAATTATCCATTCCAGGTATAGAGGAAAAAAAACAACTTTTGTCACATGAGCCACAATGTAACTTTGTGCAACTATGTTAAATAGAGGTGTAAATTTTGTGTTAAGTGGGAAGCTAGTAGGAAAATATGGATGTGGACCTTGCTTAAGTGTCATTTTCTCTATGGGCTAAAAAAAGAATACCAAGCTTTGTAACTTCATATCAAGAAATAGCTCAAAGAAAAACTTTTAACTTTGCTTATACTCTAGAGCAACTCTAATATAAACCTAAAAATGAAAAAGTAAGCATTTAGGTACCATCATTCAATAAAAATCTCTCAATACCTAGTCTTGAATCAGCATTTGCAATCATGCTTGAGCTATAGGTAGTATTGATGTAGCCACTTCCCAATCTATTGTTCAATAATGATCTCCATCTATGGCTCATGAAGCTAAACTAGCCATAAGTCGTGACTCCTCATCCCAAAAACCATGCAAAGTGAGAGACAAAAGCTATGGTTGTCCTAAAGTAATCATCTTTTCAATTGCTATGATAGTCTCTTCGTAATCCATACCATGCTCTTTGGCCAATCCCTTGGCTGCCAACTTGGCCTTGCACATATTGATCCCTCTATTTGAGTTGAGATTCACTTTATAGACCCATTTTCATCCTATGGTCTTCTTCTCTAAAGGGAAATCCTTAAGGTCTAAGTTTAGATTTGGAGGAGGTGACATTGTACTCATCATCCACCATAAGATGCCACTCAAAGACTTGCAATGCTTCTTAGAAACAAGTTTTCTCATCAAATTCCATCACTTTCGCCAAGAAATATGTACACTTTCTCTCATATGTGCACCTCTTAGGTACCATTTAGAGACTAGAAAATCTCTTGAGATTGGAGGTGGAGCTCTCAAGGATGTTGGGGATGACTTTGGCAATGGGTGTATCCCTATGTATCCACTATTTCAAAGACCTTTTCTTTGTATTGTGTATGTTCATTATACAGTGTGCACTATCTAACATTGCAGGTAGATAAATCCATCATTGGTGAATAAATAGGGTCTCAAAAAGGTCACATAAGGAATGTATTAGGGGAGGATAATGCAATTACTAGTGCCTGATTATAACGCCTGATTATAATGAAGACTAACCCCACTACCTAGATGGGTTAAGTGCACAACACCACTCAACTTTATACATCACCAAGGGTGGGGGCCACCTCTTTCAAATTCAAAATTCAAACCTCAATATTCAAATTGCTCCCTCCCTCTCTCCTTCCACTATATTCTGCCTCTTCCATCTTCCCACATGCCTTCTCCTCCTCGCTCCTATGGCTGCCCTCCTCCTTTTATGACTAGTGTCTTCCTTTGACAACCAACATCCTCCTCCACCTCCCTCTAGACATCCTTCCTCCATCCCTCCATCTCAAATTTTACACCTATAACCTTATCTACCACCTCTTATTGCCATGTCACTAGACAACTCAGTTGTTGCCACATCAACAACAACATGTGTACTACCACATCATTAGGGATCAGTGTTTAGCTTCCGACTAAACCAATTTAGGGTACAACACCTTATGAATCATTCAATTAATACAAGCCATGCATTGGGCATCTCCACATATTTAGTTGTGTAGCTTAGGCCCACATACATGACGATCATTATAGAAAGCTGGATGTCAAATTATGTAACTACATCATGGTTGGCTACAATGAAGAAAGCAAAGAATGCAAGTTGTATGATCCCATCAACCAAAAGGTCATAATCTCTAGAGATGTATTTTTTAAAGAAAAATAAGATTGGAAAAGATCAAACACATAGGATATGGTCACACTGATTACTCAGTCATCCATAGAGACGGTTGATGAAGAAGAGCAACAATTGCTAGGGAGGATCCACCAAAACAACAACAATTGAGATGGTCTATTAGGAGCCTACCAGAGAAAGCATACAACCAGAACAGTTGGAAAATGCTCAGAAAGGCAAGTAAATTTAGATTGGTACCACCAATTACACTCTTATTGACTACCATCATGGCTACCGAAGAGCTAGTATACTTTGAAGATGTAGTTGACAAGCTAGAATGGCAAACTGCTATAAATAAAGAGATGGAAGCTTTGTTAAAAAACAACACTTGGAGTTTATGTGACCTTCCACCAAGAAATAAGTGATGGGATATCTCAAGGTGTATGCCCCAGGCACACCTTGGTTTCTATGTGTGTGTGCTAGATGCACAGTTAGGTGCCCATAAGCACTTTTAGGTGTTGGTCGATGCCACATAGGATGATTGAGAGATTCTAGGAGCTGATCAAGGAGATGATTGAGGAGATGATTGTGGAGCTTGGTGGCTCATGTAAGAGGTGCCTACATATGGACCTCACCTTTCTTCATTCCATAAGCAAGCAAGCATTCTCATTTCATGTTCAGCTTCATGCTTTCCTTTCAGTTCTTCAACATGGTATCAGAGCACTATGATCCTCCTTGAGCCCATTTGTGCCATGTCATCTTCTTCATCTTCATCTTCTTCTTCACCTTCCTCTCCATTTTGCCCCTTTCTGCCCAACCACTTGGAAAGCTGAGTTCTCTACCGACAAGCAACCATTCCCAAGGTCCTTTTGGCTAGAGAGACCCTTCATATGGGTGAACTTCCACGTCAGAGGAATTAGATAAAGGTGCCCACGAAATTGCACAACAATCGTCTTCTTCCTGATGCCATTTCATGCGACTTGCTGAAGCAACCATTCCAAAATTCCTCTGAGCCAAGCTTGCACAATAGTATGAGCTAGCTCCTGTCTAGATTTGAAGGGAAATGGTCCACCAGGGAGGGAGAAACAGCCAAAAAACTAGTCGACTTTCAAGCTGTTGGCTATGGCAATGTGATGCGGCATTTGGCCTCTCTTCCTCAATGGCTCTTCTCTGGTATATCAGCTTTGTTTCTACCTAGAAAGCCCTCTTTTCTTTGCTTTGAAGAGTGAGATACAAGCCCTCCAAGTTCAGGCCTCTGTTTTGGATAGTTTTGACGATGTTGTGAGTTTGATGCTACATTAGATGCTACTTTACATTTCTGATGTTTTCAAGTGTTGAATAGCATTAGTACAACTGTGCCTAAAACTTTCATTTAAGTTGCTATACTTGGATTTTCTTGGAATACTTTCATTTAGCCACCTCTATGAAGCATGCAAGTTGAAGCATCATTTTCATTATGATTTGTAGTATGGAATTTGGTTACAAGTCTTTGCTACTCTAAATGCTTGTACTTTGAAGCTCTTCAACTCTTTCTAGCCTTGTAAGAGAGTAGACACTACCCATTTTGGGTTAGACCCTCTCATGGCTACCTTCTTGAATATTGATAAGTTTAATGGTAAAGGCTTTTGCACATGGCAAATGAAAGTTAAGTTTGCATTGATGAGGGAAAACCTCTGGGGGCTTGTCAATCCTGCTTCAACTTCTTCTTCAATAGCCTCTAATGTTGTAGAATCCTCAGCTCCTACATGCCCGGCACGAGATCTTGCTAGAGAGGAGAAAGCCTATGGCATTATTGCTCTTGGCTTAGGAGATGACTATATTCATCACATTTCTGATTTGGAGTCTCCTTCTGAAGCTTGGCAGAAGCTTGATATTATTTTTGGTGCTAGCTCTCACATCTCATGATTGAAGATGGCTAGTGGCACTCCTTTGGTTGCCCATGTCAATCACATGCGGAGTCTCATGACTCAACTTGCTTCTATCAACTCTCCAATCACTAGAGATGATGCAATGGCAGTATTGCTCAAAAGTATGCCTGAAGATTATGATCATGTTGTTACCACTTTGAAAAATCTTCCTAATCCTACTCTTGAAGGTCTTATTACTGCTCTTCAAGAAGAAGAAAGGCACATGGAACTCCGGAGAGGCAATGACAAAGCTTATGCCATAAAAACTCAAAAGGGCAAGTTTTCACCTTGCAAACATTGTGGGAAGACTAATCACCTCTCAAAAGATTGCTTTTAGATCAATACTTGCAAACATTGTGGCAAAAACAGTCACCATGAAAAGTATTGTAAAGCCAAAAAGGAAGCAACTACAAAGCCAGAAACTGCCAATTTACTTTCAGTTGATGTGCCTCCACAAGATGAGGCCTCCTATGAAGATTATGATTTTTGAACCATCTCCATATATGCTCCACATCTCTCTTTTTATGTTGAGTCAAGGTACTCTGCCTGGATAGTCCTCCGAAATGAATGAAATAAACTATTGTGTTATTTGTAAACACCTCTGGTCACCATATGATGTAGGCCATGTGTATGTGTTTTGCTCCATGGTACCTCTTATAGATTATGTACATGCAGGGTAGATAACCATTGGAAGGTCTTATGTATCCCTTTTGTTTGCTTCACACCCTTGGGAACCCCTTGCTAGCATGAGACCCTAGCCATAGATTTATCCTTGACCACCATGAGATGGCATGAGAAACTATGAGACTAGATGTATCCTTGAAATAGCCTGAGGCATTCCCTTGAGGGGGGGTATGATGGAATATCTCAAGGTGTATGCCCCAGTCACACCCTGGTTTCTATGTGTGTGTGCTAGAGGCACAGTTAGGTGCCCATAAGCATTGTTACATGGTGGTAGATGCCACATAGGATGATTGAGGAGATGATTGTGGAGCTTGGTGGCTCATGTAAGAGATGCCTACATATGGACCTCACTTTTCTTCATTCCATAAGCAAGCAAGCATTCTCATTTCATGTTTAGCTTCATGCTTTCCTTTCAGTTCTTCAACAATAAGGCCATTGCAAACAAAGGGTTTACAAAGTAAAGTACAATAAATATGGAAGCATTCAAAGATACAAAGCCAACCTAGTTGCAAAAGGTTTTGCACAACAATATGGTCAAGGCTATGATGGGAATTATGCTCAAGTAGCAAGGATGGACTCCATAATATTTTTTATATTACTAGTGACACTTGACAAATGGAATGTGTACCAACTATATATCAAAAATGCTTTCCTCAATGGTTACCTAGACAAGGAAGTCTACATGCAGGAGCCAATAGGATATGTTGAACCAAGAAAATAGAATCTGGTTTGACATCTCAAGAAAAGTCTCGGCGGCTTAAAGCAAGCACCTAGAAGTTGGTACATCAAAATCAACAAGTATTTTGCTAATTTGGAATACAAGTCCAATGTAGTTCATACTTTCTACTACAAAGTTCAAGGGGAAGACATTACTATTGCACTTTTGTATGTAGATGACCTGATTGTAGCATGAATCAATGAGAGCTTCATCAGCAAGATAAAACAAGGCTTATCTGTAGAGTTTGATATGAAAGATCTTGGACTTATGCACTATTTCCTTAGTGTTGAGTTTTGGACAGACTTAGAGAGCACGTTCACAAGCCTGTAGGAAAAATATGTGGATAGTCTCCTAAAGAAGTTTCATATGGCAGATTGCAAGATAGTATCCACTCCCATGGATCAAGGTTTGGAAGTAAACATGCAAAAAAGTCTATAGTTAATAACAAGTACTATCGGCAGCTCATTGGATCTCTTAAATATTCGACTATCACAAGGCTAGATATTTGTTATGCAGTAAGCTCGATTGCACAATATGGCAAATCCAAAATATTCTCACTGGAATGTAGCCAAGAGAGTCCTGAGATACATTAGAGGTACAAGACAGTATGGAATTGAATATAGAGGAAGTCATCCAAGGTTTCATGGATACTATGAGAGTGACAGTCCCTATGCAAGAGACCATGAGACTAGGAGATCCACACAAGGATATGAATTTTTCCTTGGTCAAGGTGCTATATCATGGTTTTCAAATAAGCAACCAACTACTTTAATAGAATTAGAATATAGGGCACTCACAACAGGTGCATGTGAGGCTATATGGCTTAGAAGACTATTATAAAAAAGAGATTACTTTGATGAGTCAAAACCAATGACAATATACTATGATAATCAATCAACTCAAGCATTAGCCAAGAATCTAGTTTATCACTCTAAGAAAAAACACATTGATGTCAGAAAAAGAGTGTTAGTGACATCACATTGCAACATTGTGACAACAAAGAGAATTTTGTAGATACCTTTACCAATCCACTTGGGAAAGAGCTTTTCAAGAAACACCGACAATCTCTTATTTGACTAAAAGGAAGGACATTCTCATTAAATGGGTGTGATGGAATGTAATGTTTAGTCCTTCTTCCATTCCCCATAATTAACATCCTAAGGAAATTCCTAATTCTTGATGTATATCTTAAGGGAATGTGTTGAGGATTCATCTCAACATCATGTGTTATCATATTTACATAGCACTAATATGCAGAGTGCTAAAAAGGCACAAGGGTTGAAAATCCTAAACCTAACCCTAAAGAGGTTTGTATATATTCATTATTTTTAACCAATCTAGTGTACAATTAGCTATTTTGTGGTGTTCTCTCTAGATGTGCCCTCTCCTCATCTCCACTCTTCTCCTCTTCCTCTCCATATTTGTTCAAGGAAGCCTACTTCAAGAACACAAGGCATGGTAGTGCTATTGCCCATAGAAATACAATACATGAGATGTTTGATTGGATTTTCAGATCTTTAATAGGTAGAACTATGAAGTGTCAAAGAGGAGTTCAACAAAAATTTCAAAAGTTAGTTCATGTTTTATCAAAGGATAGAAGTCATTATGCTGGGAAGTCATCTTTACGACGTCAAGGAGTTGCATGTTGTTTGCAAAGCAGAGCTAGATAGGGGAGTAGATGAGTTTATGGAAAATCTAAAGCTATTATTTGATTGTACATGGATCTATGATGAATTAAGTGCAAGTGTGGAACTCAAAGTATTTTCCTAATTATCAAAGTATTGTTTTCAATATTGGACCTCAAAGTATTGGCAGTTTGAAACCTAAACTCACATTTTCTATTGCAAGTCTAGTTAAAGCCCACCAAGCCTCATATCAGGAATCAAGCTTAGTCTTCTTTTCCTAACTTCATGGAATCCTTTAAATGCACTCTAGTAACTAAAAGATTTCCTTTTGATCAACCCTCCTTCACCACCCCCTAACCCTTGTCATTCATCCCCTATCCCTTGTCAACTCTACTATCAATAGGTGCTATCGATGGAAAATGAGGAATCATAGGTAAGTCGGGAATTAAAGGAAGATGAGGCTATGGAGCCATGTGCAGGCACCAATGCAAGCTCCAAAGATAAAGAGGCACATAAAATTAGGCATACTGGCACTATAAGAAAGCACTAAAAATTCAAGACCATTGTCCACAATCTGGTTCCTTGTGCTCCATCCCAACATGTTATACATGAAATGTCATAGAATTGCAAGTCATAAAAATTGATGTGGAGGAACTCCAATAGGTTGTAGAGAAAATGGCAATAGGTCTTTTTGAACATGCCAACATTACAAGCTATCGCTTTCCAATGAGTATTTTGATGCAAAATACATTGAGTTTTTTTTCCTAAGCATGGAGACTTTGGTATAGGCATCGGTTTGTCAGTCAAAAGGACCCCATTGTTATATGCATCAGGCACCAATGGAACCTAATAGTTTTGACATATGTGCTGGGCACCGATGCTGTGTTCTAAAAAAAAAAGTTACAGAGCATATTGTGGCTTCTTTCAGCCCCATATAATTGAAAACGAAAATTTAACAAACTATTCAAGCCAAAGCGATACATTATTCAAAAACTTTGGACTTGAACTCCAAATTTGGGTTTTTTGGAGCACTAAGTGGGTCACTTCTACACAAATATGGCCTAATAGAGATAAAAATTCCCCAAATTTGTAGTGGCAACGTCCACTCAATACATCATCATGGGTAAATTTGCAACAAAATGGGTCACCTCAACACAAATATGGCCCAATATGACATGATATGATAGTGAAAATATGACAACATATGGAAAGACTTTGTTGAATTCAACATATAGGTGATGTATAAATACTCCATTTGTTTGGAACAAGGCATATAATACATTATATTATGCATCTAAATTTCATCCAGAGTCATCAAATTCCTATATCACATATGCACCTCATGGGTTAAGTCGGACCAATTGATATTTAATATGACATAGCTAGGATCAAGGATTGTGATACATTCTTCAACATCATAGCCATGCTTCTTTTTAAAACTTTGAGTCCTTGATTTCTAGCAATGGGATGGAAGCACGTTAACCCACTCAAAAAAGAATGTCCATGGACAATGCTAAGAAACACCATTGAATAGCACATTTTGTCTTTGTTTGTAAGTGAGCATAATGTTGATTGCTAGTTAGACTCAACCCATGCATGGAATGTCTCTCTCTTTTGAATTTGAATTGTAGTTACAGTAACCTCACACACACACACACACACACACACACACACACACGGACGGATAGAGGTATAGTCTTCATCTCGCCTGCTCCACCATCACCAGCTCTCTCTCTCTAATAGCGGTGCAATCTTCCTCTTGCTTGTTCTATTGATAGGAATTGTTGTCCTCCCTTGCACTCACTCTGGTGCTATTTTAGGCAACATTGCAGTGCCTAGACTGCCTCTCTCACACATACACTAACATAGAGGAGGAAGCTTCCTCTTGCCTGCTCCATCACCAAGAATCCTTGTTGAGGGGGAGTATTCTCTCGTGTGGAGACTCTCTCTCTCCAACAACACATATCCTTTCAAACTATATTGAAGGGGCTACCACAATCTTGTTGGATCTCCTTGTAATCAAGCTTTCTTGGAGATGCTCACCACAATCACTAGATCTTGATGCTTCCACTTGTTGTTTTCTTTTAGACTTTGCATTATGGAGATGATGTAGAAATTTGTATGGATTCTTGGTTTACATTGTTTGTCATTCAGACATTGATTAGTTCTAGCCTGCACTGAATTGCAAGTTTTGGGTTTACATTTGAGCTACCAACAAGGTGAGCCAATGCAAGGCAACATGGGAAGATGAGGGGAAGATCCATTGAGCCAATAGTATGGGACAATGTCATAAAGGATTATGAATGCGGAAAGAAAAGAGAGCAGTGCACAAGAGACAAATGCATGAGGGAGGTTACTATACATGGACTTGATGACTTGTGAAAGCAGACGATTGTTAGCAAAATTGTGAAAAATTTTGATAGCAAGATGACTGGCATGGGTGTTGAACTCAAGACTGAACTTTTCTATTCAATATTGCAACATCCTTGAGTCCAATTCCTTTGTGACCTTTCATCAAGAGAAAAAGGTGGCATTCAAGCATGCCTCATTGACAATGTTTGTAGTACATTGGCCATTGTAAAGTAACCAGATTCCAAAGATGAGTTAATTTTTGTGCATTGACTATGCTGATGAACTCCAATCAGTGTATTCCCTCTCAAGAGTACTTCAAGTTCCTAGGTGTAGCTCTATATGAGGCAAGATCCAAAGTCTATGCATAGGCTGATGATGGTAATGGACTATTCTCATTGGCTACATATTGGAAGCAACACCACACTAGCCCAATCAGTGATGACGAAATAAAGTAACTTGTACAATCATTTTGGGAGGCTAAGACGCATGTTTCCTTGAACAAGAAGGAGGTGTGACTAGAAGGATTTGGCAAAAATATTTATATGAAGCACCCGATGCACCTTCTCAAGGAACCTCAAGTACTGCCCTATTAAAGTGCATGATGATAGCACCTAGTTTGCAACTTACCACTAACATAATAGCTACAATATGATATGTTGATTTCCATTGTCATGTGCTATTAACCAAAATTATGGGATGGTTTCCTCTCACCTTTGGCTGGTGCCATATGATAATTATAATTGTCATATTTTGATTAGCACTCTCTTCTACCAATGTCATAGGCTGCTTGGCACATACAATGCTTGCTACCACAATCAATGTTTTCCAGCATGTACAATGCTTGTTAGTACTATCAATCTTGGCTAGCATTTGCAATTAGCACTCCCATATCACATCCAATCACTTGTAATTGCTAGCACCTACACTACTTGTTAGGACCTACAATCTTTATTAGCACTTATAAAGCTTATTAGCACTCTCATCTACCACTTCCAGATGCTAGTTAGCACATGCAATGCCTATAATTGCAAGTGCTTGTTAGCACCACAATAACAGGCATGCGCTAAAAAGAATTGTGTGTGCTTGTTAGCATGTGCTAGAAAGAAATGCGTGTGCATGTTAGCACATGCCATTCTTGCTAGCACCACCTATAGTTTCTAGCACCATGCTCATTAGCACTTCCAATGCTTGTTAGCACGTGCAACGCTTATTGATAGTCTCATCTACCACTACCATATGCTAGTTAGCACCTATAATTCTTGACAGCATAACTTGCAGTTGCTAGAACCTACAATGCTTGGTAGCACCTTCCATCCTTGTTAGCACAAATGCAATGCTTATTAGCACTCTCATCTACCACTACCAGCTGCACCTATAATTCTTGCTAGCACCACTTGCGGTTGCTAGCACCTGAAGTGCTTGTTAGCACCTTCCATCCTTGTTAGCATAAGTGCAATGCTTATTAGCACTCTCAGCATTGCACTCTCATCTACCACTACCAGCTGCTAGTTAGCACGTGCAATGCCTGCTATTACATGTGCTTGCAGCACATGCAATAATAGGCATGTGCTAATAACAACTGCATGCATGGATGACTTCTTCATGTTAGTTTTGTTAAACGTGAAACTTTAATATTGGCATCGAAAGTTTATATGCCATAATAAAGATAAAAATTTGAAACATTGTCCAAGATTTGAAACTTTCTACAAAAAAATTAGAAGTTTCACGAGGAATTACATATTTTACTTAGAAATTAAAAAGGAAAATTTTCAATATCATGAAACTAAAAAATTTTCTTGATAAACTTTCTCAAGGATTTTATATTAATATAAAAGCATAGCTTTGATTAAAACATCCATGATTGCATGTGGTTGTTAGCATGTGTTTGCAAGAAATGCTTGCAATTTTTAGCACATACACTTCTTGCTAGCACCACATGTAGTTGCTAGCACCTACAATCCTTGTTAGCACTTGCAATGCTTTATTAGCAGTCTGATCTACCACTTCCATATGCTAGTTAGCACATGCAATGCTTGTTAGCACCTATGCTTCCTGCCAGCACTGCTTGTGGTTCCTAGCACCTGCAATCCTTGTTAGATCAAGTGCAATGATGATTAGTAGTCTCATCTACCACTACCAGATCCTAGTTACCACTGAGAGTGCTCTCAACGGAAGCAAGAACAGAAGAGGGAGAGAGAGAAACAGAGAGCCACACAAGTTTTGGTGGGTGCAGAACCACCCTAATCTTCTTTTTCATTCATTTATATATGTGTTTGAGTATTGTACATAACCGGGGTAAAGGCACAGTGACCTTTAACCCCCACAACCTCCCACTTAAAGGACAATGTGCCTTTAAGGGAGAACAACCAGTGAGCATACTATCCAATGCCCATCAATACACGACAATACTCAAACCACTGACTAGGTAGACTCTTCGTCAGCATATCTGCAGGGTTATCATCTGTATGAACCTTAACAAGCTCTATGCGCTTGTCCTCAAGTACCTCCCTGATGAAATGGTACCTGACCTCAATGTGTTTGGTCTTTGCATGAAAGACCGGATTCTGTGCTAGCTGAATAGCACTCATGGAATCACTTTGTAATGTCGGTACACCTGTATGAATCCCCAAATCTCCCACTAGCCGATCAAGCCATATAGCCTCCTTGCAACCCTTTGTGGCTGCAACATACTCAGCCTCTGTGGTAGACAAAGCAATGCACTTCTGTGTGCGAGACATCCACAACACTGCACCACCTGCAAAGGTGAACACATAACCAGAAGTGGATCTCCTACTATCCACATGCCATGCATAGTCTGAATCTGTGTACCCAAGTACACGCATGTCTCCTTTACCAAAGCAGATGCACATCTGCTTGGTACCCTTCACGTACCTCATGATGCACTTAACCGCCTCCCAATGCCTCTTTCCTAGATTAGCCATATATCGGCTAACAACTCCCACTGCAAATGCAATGTCTGGTCTAGTAGCTATCATAGCATACATAAGACTCCCAACTGCTGATGCATAAGGAACCTTGGCCATCATGGCCCTCTCCTCATCTGATTTGGGACTATCTGTATGACTCAGTTTCACATATGGAGGCAATGGATTACTCACTGCCTTCCCCCCCTCCATATTGAAACGCTGCAATACTTTTGTAACATACTCTTTTTGTGAAAGCCAAAGGAGTTTCCTACTCCGATCACGCGTGATGCGCATACCAAGAATATGATCTGCAAATCCCAAATCCTTCATATCAAAGGCCTCATGCAACTTGGCCTTTAATGCATCTAGCTCATAAGTATTCTTGCTAGCCAATAGCATATCATCCACATATAGTGCCAAGATTATCAGGCTATTATCCTTAGCCCTTTTAGTATAGAGGCAGTGATCAATTTCACTCCTTCTAAAACCCTGGGACCGAATGAAAGCATCAAACTTTTGATACCATTCTCTAGGCACTTGCTTACGACCATAGAGACTCTTCTTCAGCTTGCAAACTAAATGCTCTTTGCCCTTTTGTTCAAAGCCTTCCGGCTGCACCATGTAAATTTCCTCATGCAAATCCCCATGCAAGAAAGCTGTCTTGACATCCATTTGCATAAGCTCCATATCCTCTGATGCCACTAGCCCAAGCATGCATCAAAGTGTGGTCATCTTCACAACCGGAGAGAATATCTCATTAAAGTCCACACCTTCTCTTGTTTGACCCTTTAGCAACCAAACGGGCCTTGTACTTAGGCACATCATCACCTGTGACCTTCATTTTGTTAGCCCATTTACATGGCAATGCTTTCTTTCCATGTGGCAAAGAAACCAAGTCCCAAGTCTTATTCTTCATAAGTGAATTCATCTCTGATTGCATAGCATACTTCCACTTGCATTGATCCCCACGCATCATAGCCTCTCTGTAGCAAGAAGGCTCCCCGCAATCAGTAAGCATCACATAGTCTACCCCTGGAACAAACCTATCAGGCAGTCTAGACACTCTAGATGATCTTCTCACGGGAATTTTAGCTTGCTGTCCCACTTGCATATCAGCCACATTTGGTTCATCATTTCCACCAATAGATGATCCATCATCTACCCTTGATTGTATACCTGTGGGAGTACTTGGTGGTACCATTTCTTGCACATTTGGTGCATGGATAGCTTGCTGTCTATCAACATATGCAGGTGGATTCACATCCTGGAAAGTGATTCTCCTCATTTCCACATCCCTCATGGGTGCCTTATGCATCTTTTTCTCATTGAAGACTACATCATCGCTGCGTATGATCTTCTTTGCTTCTGGATCCCAGAGACGATAGCCCATCTCTCCACTTTCACCATAACCCAGAAAGATGCATTTCCTAGACTTAGGATCTAGCTTCTTTCGAAGCTCTTTTGGCACATGTGCATATGCCTCACACCCAAATATACGCAAATGAGAGTAAGAGGGCTTCTTGCCACTCCATGCCTCTTTAGGAATACCACCATCCAAACTCTTACTAGGTGATCTATTGATCACATGCACTACAGTCTTCATTGCCTCAGCCCAAAAACCACCAGAAAGACTTGCATTGGAAAGCATGCATTGCAACCTTTCTTAAATGGTACGGTTCATCTTTTCTGCAACTGGATTTTGCTCTGGAGTATGAGGGGATGTGAGCTCCCTCTTAGTCCCACGTGTATCACAGAAATGCTGAAAGTCATGAGAGAGATACTCTCCACCATTGTCAGTCCGTAGGCATTTAAGCGTTCTACCTGACTGATTCTCAACCAAGGCCAGCCATTTCTGAAATACCTGGAACACATCACTCTTCCGAGCTATAGCATAAGCCCACACTTTCCTAGTTGCATCATCAATGAATGTCACATAGTATTCAGCCCCGCCTAATGACCATGTAGGCATGAGACCGCATACATCTGAATGCACCAAATCAAGCTTTTCAAACTCTTTCTTTCCCCTTCTTTTATGGGCTGATTTAGTCTAATTCCCATAGAGACAGTGCTCACAAAATTCAAAATCAGAGAAACTCAAATGCGGTACATAACCCAAATGGCATAAGAGTTTCATTCCAATCTGGCTCATGTGCCCCAACCTGCAATGCCACAAAGAAGTGCTTGGCTGCTCGGTTATTGCAACAACATGATCAAATACCCCTGATACATGTAAGGGATACAAAGTCCCACACTTGGCACCCCTGGCTAAAAGCATAGAGCCCTTCTGAATTTTCCAACTTTGAAAGCCAAAAGTGGTGTGAAAACCAGCATCATCTAGCTGACCACTGAAATAAAACTCTTGGTCAGCTTAGGCACATGTCTCACATGTTTCAAAACAAATGTAGACCCATTTGCAAAAGAAAACTTTATGTCACGTGCTCCCACTATGTCACATGCATAGTCATTTCCAAGATGCACACAACCTATCTTTCCACTGTCATAAGTGGAGAACCATTCCCTATGGGGAGTAACATGGAATGAAGCACCAGAATCCAAAATCCAATCCTGGGAATATGCATCATCTGAAGTGGTAAGCAACTCTGCAGATAAACTAAACATGAAGAGAACGTCATTGTCACTATCATGTGTGACTGCATTGATCTCCTCGATCTTCACTTTTCCTTTGTCCTCCCTTGGAATCTCTTCCTTTTGATTTGCACCCCAATTTGCATTCTTTTTCTTATCCTTTTGCTCTCTTTTCAGCTTGTAGCAATCCTTTTGCATATGGCCCTTCTTGCCACAATGGTAACACTCAATGTTCTGTGCCCTGGATTTGCTACAAGACTTCCCTCTTTCTTGGGACTTCCCCCTGAACTGTGATCTGCCCCTTTGCACATTTAAGGCTGCATCTTGCTTGTCGCCATCCATAGACTTCTGTCTAATCTCCTCGGCCAATAAGCTACCCACAACATCATCAAATTTCAGTACTCCACCAGGTGCAGAGTTACTGACAGCTGTACGGAAGGTATCCCATGATGATGGCAATGAACATAAGAGAAATATTGCCTTAGTCTCTACATCAAAATTCATTTTCTGAGCCTGAAGCTGGCTGAAAATAATATTGAATTCATTCAAGTGAGAAGCAATGGAGACCCCTTCCTTCATCTGCAGCTCAAACAACCTCTTCATGAGGTAAACTTTATTAGAGATAGTTTCCTTTTCATAAGTGGCACACACTTTCTTCCACAAATCTTCTGTAGTCTGCTCATTTACTACTGTGAAATAAACTGACTCTGCAAGATGAAGTCTAATAGTAGACTTTGCTAATGCATCCAACTCATTCCAATCATCCTCAGACATATTTGCAGGCTTAGTTTCAATCCCTGCCAAGGGTTTAATCTGCTTCTTTTGAATAAGCACATCCCTTATTTGTTCTTTCCACAAAGAAAAGTTTGTCCCATCAAACTTTTTAATGCTGAAAAAATCCTTTTCAGACATGGAAGAGGATGCCATGATGCAAATGAAACAAAATCCCAAATGCTAGTGCCTGCAAGAGAGAATCACACCAAATACCAAGTGCACCCAAATGTGTATGCCACAATAGAGTGAAATATCACCAAAACTCAAAGCTCAAAGCATCAAAAGATGCATCTGACTCATGTGCATATACTATGCATCCATATGAGCAAATCTGGCCCAAAAGAAAATGCCAATAAGTGCCAAATGACTCAAGCATAAACACCATCCACTGGCATATGCATTAATAATATCTCATCCAAGAGAGCATAGCACTATCAGTGCATCACCTGCAATGTGTCAAAGCTATCCCTCAGCTTAAAATAGCATCCATGTGCAAAGCGTCCATAAAAATAGCATCCCACAAGGCAATTTGGGTCTATCAGCGCATCCAATAAGGACCATAATGCATCCAAATGGCCTATAAATCATCCTCTGCATCCCAATGCATACCACAAATGAGCGCACACTGCTCAAACTGCAACCAGAGTGATCTACATAAGGTATGCTCAAAAAATCATAGTCCCACGGGAATGACCGCTACTGAAAATAAAGCTTGAGATGCCTCAAAACATGGGCTCCATTGCATAATCGGACTCAGCAAGAAAATTTGCAAATATCTCTCTTCTGCCAGAACTCCAAAATCCCAACCGATGAGTGAGAAATGGGAGTCAACACTTATCCACTGCCATGTGGCATAAATCTAAGGTTTCAAAACCTTAGAATGAAAAATGCATAACAGAGAGACGAAATCGAATACATAGAGATCTATAACTCTAAAAATCCTCCACCGAATCGTGCAAGAACTGACAGGTAGGGGTTTTTCGGTGTCCGGAATGCAATGGGATAGACGGTTTTGGAAACCGTGGTCTCAATCACTAGGTCCAACACATGGACTGAAAAACGTTTTTGGAAACAGAGCTATTTGTAAACTCCACCGGAGTGTGAATGATGAGCAACATAGAAGTTTTAGGACCTCTTGAGTCCACCGGAACTGATAGATCTGCAAATGGTTGCTCCAAACTTGAGTTCCAACACCCGGGCAAAAAACACAAAAACTAACACAGTGAGTCAGAAATCCAATGAAATGATCCCAGATTCAAGAATAAAGGTGTTTCCAAGCTCCTGAAGTGAAGTGGACACCAAAAGCAAGCAATAGTTGCCTCTAAAAGTCAATACGGAGTCTCTGTCATCGAACGGAACAGGGAAAAGCTCAAAAAACGACTTTTTCTTTGAAAACTCTCAACAGGCTCTCAAAACTACTTCGCAAAACCAAAGTGACTTTTCCAAAGGTTCCTCCAAGGTCTCTACACAATCGAATGTAAGTAAAGTCACCCACAAAGCTTCCCATAGAGCTTCTCCTTCCTTCCAAAGAGCTGCTGAGCTTCAAGCATTCATGCACGCTTAGCTAGATCACTCGGGATCTGATACCAGTTGAGAATGCTCTCAACGGAAGCAAGAACGAAAGAGGGAGAGAGAGAAACAGAGAGACACACAAGTTTTGGTCGGTGCAGAACCACCCTAATCTTCTTTTTCATTCATTTATATATGTGTTTGAGTATTGTACATAACCGGGGCAAAGGCACAGTGACCTTTAACCCCCACAACCACATTTAATGCTAGTTATTGCACCTACGAATTGGAATATTTAGCACCTTCTATGCCAGTTAGCACTTGGAGTTCTTGTTAGCATCTACAATGCTTGTTGTTGCACCTAATAGTTATGTTAATTAGCATATGCACTACCTATTAGCACTTGCACTACCTATTATCACTTGCTTGAATGCAAGGATTATGACATAAAGAAGTTGGCATGCTGCCCCTTAGAGATAATAAAGGAAGGGAAATCCATCACTGTGAAAGTATTTGAACATGTGGATATTGTAGACAAGCATGGATATAAGAAGAAGAGGAAAGATCGCATTAACAAAGACATGCAATGTTGGGATTTTTTGCAATTCTTGAAAAGTAAAATGAAGCACTTTATCAAACACAACTACATAGCCCAATGGTGGTGGTAGGTGCTTTAATTCAAGGAATGTATTCTCAAATTCCCTGATGATTTTGTTGTCTCAGTTGTAGACTTTGTAAAAAATTATGTTTCAAAGAACAGAATGAGATTCAGTCATCAATGCACTGGCATTCAGTACATGTCTCAACTTTGGTGCATATAACTTAGTACTATAAGGCGAGAAAAAATATTAAAATAGTTCACTTGATTTCAGATGATAGGCAACATGCCACATTATTTTTACAACATTTTTTCATGTTACGCAAGATGTGGTTGAAAAAACAAGGAGTTGCAGTGAAATGGCGTCAGGTTTCGTATGATGGGACTGCCTCCCAATTCAAGGCTTACAGGCCCTTCTATTTTGTTGCTAGGTATGGTGGAATGACATGCATGGAAATGACTTGGAACTTCTTTCCAACTGGGCATGGCAAAGGGGAGCACGATGGAGTAGGGCTATTATTAAAAGAGCCTTAACAAAAGAACAACTAAAGAAAGACGATGCTATTTTAAAGTGTGCAAGTGATGTTCTTGCTTTCCTATAGGTCAACTTATCTGAGGGATTTGTAGCGTCTTATGCATCCAAAAAAAGGAAGTGTGCTCATGTATTTTGGGAGATATAGGTAGGAGACATGAACAGGGAAAATAAGTGAAACTATGAAGCTATTCTCAATTCACGTTCTTTAGATTTTTTTCATGGTCACAACCCACAATATGCATTAGGCCTTACTACCAAACATTTTTCATGCTTTTGTGATGCATGCATGCATAGTCTTTGTAACAAATGTACCAACAAAGCACATGTGCAACCTTGGGGTTTTCACACGTTGGTACCTTTACCAGATATAGAGCCTACTATAGATGAGGAAGATGCATACATATCTTCAACTTTTGAAGGTCATCATGATGTGTTAAGCAATGTTGGGTGACACTTTTGTAGTGAACACTGAGAGCAATAATGTTGAGGGTGCAAATTTTTACCTGCATAAATGCACTATTGAAAATTAGCAATTTGATCAGGATTATCTTGATGATTGGGAAAATGTCATAGTGAGGGGTCATTAAGGGTATCTTCTATAAAAAAATGGATCACTATTCCTTTAAACTCCTTATGACTCAACCAAAAGTCCACATACTCTCACACCTTATGTGTTGCATCAAGATACCTATGAAGAATCTCCCAAGAAAACGAAACCTTTTCTCAATCACTCCAGAGACCTATGAGGTTATATAGACCAGCATGCCCTTTGATGTTGACATGTAACAATCTATTCTTTGAGGAAATAGTTGCAATCTGAAGTGTTTGGACTTTTTGCAATATGAACTGTTTGAAAACATTCAAAAGGTAATATGTGAACATATATGCTAACACAAGTACACGAACATAAGTATGCTATCAAGTTGCTAACTTTAGTATCCTGACATAAGTACACTAACATAAGTATGCTATCAAGTTTCTAACTTCAATATCCTCACATAAGTATGCTAACAAGTATGCTAACATATACATGCTAGCAAGTATGCTAACATCAGTATCCTAACATAAATATGCTAACGTATATGTGCTAACAAGTATGCTAACATCAGTATACTGACATAGGTATGCTAACATAAGTATGATAACAAGTGTGCTAACAAGTATGCTAACATAAGTAATCGATATGGCCCTTGAGGGGTCCCCTTTAGGGGCAAGGTCCATATCAACATGCCATTGGACATATGTGGCATGTCTATATGTCCCTTTCCCCTAAAGGGGACCCCTCAAGATGGGTATGATACTTTGTATAGGCCTTAATGAAAGTAATAGAATTGTTCTTGCAAAAGTTTTATGTGGATCAAGTATGTTTTTCATGGCCAGGAATGTGTATTTCCACAATTCTTACCATGCAACATGGATGAGTGTTAAAAATATGCATTGATTTGCTTCTAGCATATGTGTGTGGGTTTGATGGATATGATACTTTATACAAGTATTTAAACCAATAATACCCTTATCCTTTCAAATTTTTGAGTTGATAGGATATCAAGGCAAGTGTATTTTCACAATTCTTAAACATGCATCATGCATGAGTGCTTCTAGCATATCTATGTGTGTCTGATAGGCATGATATTTTACATAGCTTCAACAAGATAAAAACCCTTGTGCTTTAAAATTTTGATGGGGATCAAGCATCCATTTCATGGTTGGGCATGTGTATTTTTAAATTTCTTACCATCATGCATTATGCATGAGTGCTAAAAATTATGCTACAAATCAAGCAATGAGTAAAAAGCAATAATGTCAAGCAACAAAGTAATGAAAACAAACAAGAGAAATGAAAGAAAACAAACAAGACAGCAAGATACTAAGAAAGCAACGAACTCAACCAAGCAAGCAAGCAACAAGATGCAATCGTGGAGGGACAAATTTATGAAAAAGTGTAAGGAGAGCACTGCATGCATGGCAGTGCTAAAAATCATCCATAAGGGGTTCCCAAGATCCAAAACAACGAAATCAAAGATGAATTGGATGTGCAGTGGGAAAAGAGGGTGGAGACTCCAAGAGATGAGAGAGAGAGAGAGAGAGAGAGAGAGAGAGAGAGAGAGAGGATTTTAAAGGAATAAAAGTAACAAGCGAAACTTGGACAAATTGTAGCAATCCAAATTTTCCCTTTCACAAACAATAGTATACCCTTCCAGGCCAAAAAAGTATAAGATTTCACCCAAATAAATGTGTGTGTGCGTGTGTGTGTGTGTTGTGTGTGTGTGTGTGTGTGTGTGTGTGTGTGTGTGTGGCCCATTTAAGACAATCATTATATGATTGATGACACGTTCAGTATGACTCATCTCTGATGGGCTAGAAATACCATGAAAAAAATCAGTTCTGAAGATGTTGAGTGTGAGAAGCTTATCTTCAATTTTTGAGGCAAATGCCTCTTCTACTTCTTTGCACTTGGGCTTCCATTCCTTTTGGATGGTACTCTTTCCCATTGGTGTTTGCACCTCCCATCACTTGCAAGGGTGAACATATCACCACCCCAATCTTGAACTATCTTAGCTCCCTTCATCCATGACCTTCCCACCCACATGTATCCTTTGTCATTCTCCATCTTGAGACCATGATGAACATGACTATGAAGTGCTCCACCATTCCTAATCCTTACCCTTTTGTACTGCCAACTTTTGATCCACCATACAAATTTTGAAAGGAGGTTGCATCAAGTTTTTCACCTTGAGCTACTTTTCGACTTCTTGAGAGAAGATGTTTAGTTCACTCCCTTTGCTATGTGATTCCAAATTTTAATGTCAATAATGGGTACCTCCTTGTCCTAACTCACCGTTTTTTCAGTTCATTGTTATGGTCAATGGCTTTGCTGGTAGAGGTACCCTCATGTCAACAACCAACCCTTGCCTTTTATTTGCACTTTGTTTTTTGCACCTTTTGTTGCCTGGTTGACTTCCCTTTGATATTCTAACCTAGCCCTTGTTGCCTGATATCGAAACCCTATCTCTTCATCTATGGGGTTCAAGCCTATCCCAGTTTATGACCATATCTCATCAAAATTAGAGGAATAAGTGCTCTTACCTTTTTTTGCAAGAGCTTGAAGCCACAAAAGGTATTGATCATCAAATAGTAGTGTTACAAATTTGAGCTTTACTCATCTAGAGGGCATCATGTGGGGAAAAATGTCTTCAAGCTATGTAACCATTGTAAAAGTGTTCTAGGCTTGTGATCATTATTATACAACATCTGGGCTTGTGATCTTGAAAGTGTTATGGGCTTGTGATCATTATTATACAACATCATCTATGAATGCTTCACTCTAATCTGCATCATGGACATCTAGGTCCAATGTGAAGAATCAAAATCCTCAAGTTGCATCAATATATACTTTCTTTCATATAGCTTCACTTTCTTAGGTTCTACCCAGTTCTTTTCCCCCACTCTTCCTGATCCCTAGGGCAGTCACTTTCCTTCATCCCCACTTCTCCTCATCCTTGTGCTGGCAGGTGACTTTGATGTTTAGCGATATGTGGAAGAAGGCATGTTTCCTCGAGGGTTTGTAAGAAAATAGTACGCAGCGGAAGATAACAACAAAACGCAAGTACACGATGGAAAGCTGGAGAGAATACAAAAATTCTGATATACCAAACTGCTGATACAACTGATGGTTGGCTGTCCACCCGTGCGCTCTACAGACAGAGCTTCGATGGTGATCTAGATAGATGCTGGACGGAGGACTATGAGCGTGAAGAACTGGTGATCTGATGATAGGGGGTGGCCACTTATATAGTGTAAGTGGTTGACGGTCGGCCCTGTAATAGGCAGTCGGCCTAATAGACAGTCGGCCTGGAAGACCAACCGACCCTTCAGAAAACATGCCGTCGGGCAGATGAAGGATCGCGCATAGGTCATACCGTCGGGCCTGGGGCTACCGGCAGCCCCCGGACCCTGCCGCTGGGGGCTTTGCCCCAAGACCCCCACCGGGGGCCTGCGCCCCCCGGACCCCCTGCTATCGGGGGGGCTATCGCCCCCCCGAACCCCCCCTTTGTGCAGACGGGTATCTACTCTTGGCTCCTAAGCCGTCTCATAACCATCTGGTCTACTCTAAGACCCCTTCCAGTGTCTAAACTGGGGATCCCTCCCAATATCTGATACCCATCATGGCTTCTCCTCATATGGGGGCCTTACAACATTGGGTACACAGAATATTGGTGGGTTACATGAGAGGTGGACATTTGAGCTAACTCTAACAGGGTTAACTCCACAACAGAAGTAGAGATTGGTAAGGAAGGCTTGTCCCTATACTATTGTTGATGACATTCTTTATAAATTGGGAAAAGATAAGGTGCTCCATTGGGTGGTCCATCCCATGGAGATTAGGAGAATCCTAGAAATGTGTCATGAATGCTCCAGTAATTTTGCTTCAACGAGCACAACTAGGAGAATTCTTAATTCAAGTTACTTTTGGCCACGCCTCCATAAGGATGTATACGAATGGTGTCAAAGTTATAAAGTATGCCAAAATTTTGGAAGGCGACAGTTGATTCCTGGGCCCTTGAAGCCTATTCCAGCATAAGGACCATTTGAGAGGTGGGGGTTGGACTTTGTGGGACCACTCCCTTGCTCATCTTAGGGCAAGCATTATTTATTGGTGGCCACAGATTATGCGACTCGATGGTCAGAGGCCAAGGCCACAGTTAATAGCAAGGCAAGCATAGTTGCAAAATTTCTCTTTGATCAAATTTGTTCACGCTTTGGTTGTCCTTTGGAAATTCTCACTGATGGAGGAACCTCTTATAGAAATGAACTAATTGAAGATGTGGTGCATAAGCTAAAGATAAATCATAGCATGTCCACGCCATACTATCCCCAATGTAATGGCTTGGCTGAGAAAACAAATGGATTGTTGCGCAATTCAATGGGAAACTTGTAGACACCAAGAAAAGGCATTGGGATAGGCACTTGGTAGAAGTTTTATGGGCTTATAGAACCACAAACAAGCTAGCTATTGGGTTTACACCATTCCAACTAGTGTATGAAATAGAAGCCATTTTGCCCATTGAATTGGAGATACATAGTCTTCGCATTGCTGTTGCAAGAAAAGAAGGACAGGAGGCCTATGCTCAATGCTTGGTACAGTTAGAAGCCTTGGATGAATGCAAATTACAGGCCTTACAAAACTTGGAAGCTTATCAAAAAAGGGCAAGGCCCATTTTGACACCAAATTACGCAAGAAGAAAGATATTGCAGAAGCAGATTTGGTCATGAGATTTGATAGCCGTCTGGACAAGCGACTAGACAAAAAGTTTATCGACCGATGGGAGGGACCATATGGATTCAAAAAGAAGTTCATGAATGCAACCTATCAACTTGAGTATGTTGATGGCACGGTGATACCCGGATGCACCAATGAGTATCACCTTAAATTCTTCTATGCTCGACCACCTTGAGGGCAAGTAGACCCTCTCTGTCACTAGCGAGGATCTGTTGGGGGGGGGAAGATGTGATGCCAAAAATTGATATTTTTTCATTTGGCATTGGTATTGTTTTTCTCTATGTTTGATAAGAGTTTGGGTATCAACAAGTGATAGCCTAGTGGCTCTCACTTATTTCTATTTTCTAAGATATTGTATGGGATTGAGAGGATGAGTGGAATGGATCATTGTAAATACCATATGTATGAATTATAAATACCTTGGTATGGGGTGAGAGTTATTTGTGTATGGGATATTATGGGGTTTTTAGAAAATAGGAAGAGAGTCATATAAAGAGGTTGGCTCATGTCCATGTATTCCAATAATATAAGAGAGATCACATGCTAAGCGTGTGAAAGGCATGTGGAGGAGTGTGGAGTCAAGAGGAATCCTTCAAGAATTCCTATGTGGAATAAGGAGGATGTGGACATATGGAAAAGAGAGGGTCCCTATGGGCTCCATGTGGGGAGACTCTTGATTTTCTCAATATTTTAAGAGTCTTGAGCATCTTTTGATGGGACACATGGAAAGAGTAGCCAAAAAGGACATGGATGGTGACATATGGGCTTATGTGATTGATGGGGAAAAGAATATACAGGTAGCAATCGTAAAACGGGTGAAGGAGGGTGAGAAAATCTCTATAAAAGGAGTCCTCCTCTCCCTTGTTCAACATCTCTTCCACCATTAGGCCTCATGTTGTTGTAGCTCTAGTCTCCTCAAGCCTCTTTGATGAGCCTTCTCTCCCTCTTGTAGATATTCTCTCATGTAGACTCTTGAGTCCATCTCTCTCTAGTTCATTCTCTCTGTATGAGTAGTCTTGGAACTTCCGCTCCCTCTTGTACATATGAAACCTTTTCCTCTCCCTTGTGTTTGTAGTATTTTAAGTCGCATTGGAGTAGAGTCTCACTCTATTGGTAATGAATGTCACTTCAAGCTCTCTCTCTTGAGTGTCTCTTCCCTTTTTCCATTGCTTTCTCTTCCAAAGTGCTCATAAGTGTTGTCTATTTGGCTACTCATTGTGCATACATGGTTTATCTATTTCTCAAGCCACAAAGGGGGCTCTTCCATTCTTCTTAGGCAACCTCTATGGGACTTGGATCGTTGATGAAGTCTAAGCATGGAGGTAGTATTCTCCCAAGTCGGCACCAGTAGAAGGAGTAGGTGTTTTTCATGACAATTTGATCCCTTGTCAGTATTTTGCTCATAACTTTTCGCTCGATGGTCCGATTTGGACAAAACTTATATCAACGCAAAGCTCTCTTCAAGGAGCATCATCTTACATCTTCAATTATTGTATTCAATGTTAAACCAAAAATCTATGACTCTCTATGTGTGACTGTTTCTTTTTCATATAGCTTTTACCTCCATCCAATAAGCTACCCATATCTTTCTGACCGCTTCTCTGTTTCTTACGAAACTTATATCAGATCTAAGCCCATTTCAAGGTGCATCTCAATATGTGTTTGAATATTTGATATCATGTCTCTACTGAAATTTATGGGTCTCTGTGTCTTATGATATTTGGGAGAGTGTTTTGAGGTAATTGTAAAGGTATCTATGAAGGAGGTGCAATGTTTCCCCGGAACCTACCCATCCGACCCAATCATCCTCTTCAAACTCCTTGATATATATTCGTTCATGTCATGTTGAGCTGCAAGATCTTCTTTCAACAACGTATCACTCTTCTCTTTGGCATAGACTGGCTTGCTGAGATTATGGCCTCTGCTTATCCTTTCCTTCTCCCTATGCTTGAGTAAAACATCACTTGGAATGCTACCATCTTCATTCTCATCTAAGGGAGGATAGTATGGTGTGGTCTCTTGGTATAAAAGCTTCTTTTTAATGTCCCTTTCCTAGTGATGAATATCTCTATCACTCAGTTCAAAAGCAGTAGGAAGTGAAGAGGTGTGTGAAGTTATTACCCCCAACTTCATGTCACAACATCTTCCTACAACTGAAGTTTCGATCCCTTGAGAATTGAATCCTTCTACATCCATCTATCTTTAGTAGTCTCAACCATATTGAAGTCCCCCAAAACTATGCAATCACTCCCTAGGTTCATCATTGAATCCCATGTAATTCTCCTTTCCAAAGAGCCTATGGGAGCATACAGTGAGACCACTGTGAAGCATAAGCTTTTTATTCTGCAATCCAAAGTAATCCACTTGCGATTGGGGTCATGTCTGCATCTGATAACGCAGTCTTGATAGTGAGATAGAGCACCAATTGCATTGCCACCCCTGCCTTCATCATGATTTGTATAGAACCATACTCTTCTACTATCAAGTCTTTTTAACCTCTTTTCCAAAGTGTCATTTATCACTTTAACTTCTTGTAAAGCAAGAAAAGTTGGAGACATTGAGCTGTCTGTCAGCCATTTGGCTAATTCCTGACTCCTCCAAGGGTCAGTTAATCCACAAACATTAAAGGTAAGAAAAGAGAATGGTTTATTTACCATTCTTGCTCTTCCCCTTTTTAGCCTTGGGGGTTGGGCTTTTGGGTGGGGCACTCTGACTTTTTACCTAGGAGATTCTTCTTTTGTTAAGAGTGGTAGCTTGAGGTTTAACTGAAGGACCAAGAGGGTTATTCTTTTTTCAGGCCAAGGGGTGTTCTTGCTCAGAGTCTCTTGGCTCTGACTCACTCATAGTACTGGCATCCACTTGGTTGACAACTTCTTCAAACTCTCTAGACCATCCAGGTTTAATCTCAGCTTCCTCCATTTGGGCATCTTGAATCCACTCTTCAGTTTCTTTGTCAATAAGAGCTTCAAAGGTATTATTTGTAGCCAAAGGAAAGGTTACCCTCTCCTTTTCTAAAGGTACATCAGATATCTTTTGCACCTCTATCAGTTTGACTAATTTGCTTTCTATCTCTGCTTCAACAGGCTTCACAAGTCCTGATTTTTTGTCTTTCCTTTGATAGTTCACTTTGGTTTGGAAGGGGGAATGGGTTGCTATTGGGCTGGCTCTTATACTGACTTAGGACCACTTCTCTTTAGTGGGTAGCCTTTGACTGTGTGACTTCAAAGCCCACACAAAAAGTAGGAATTGGGGAGGTTCTTTAGAGAAGGGGCTGCTCCATGAAAACACTTCCATTCCTGTTAACTATAACCAGGGTTTCAAGAAGTTCCTCAACAACATCGAGTCTAACATAGACTTAAGGGTGACGTCTGGGGTTGATAAATTGCTCCTTTTCAACATCTATAACTTGGCCTAAGATTCTACATAGGTTAGGAGCTTGGTTGACAAGGGAGAAAGGCAGATTAGGGAGTTCTACCCATACAGGAACAAAAGTGGAGCTTGGTTTGTCAGGGTTAAAAGCTTGAGACCAAAACTCAAGATATAAAGGTTGATGCCTAATAGTCCATAAAGCATGGTGGAGGGACTTCCAAGCCATGTCTTCAGTTTCAAAAAAAAAGAAAAAGAATCCTTTCCTTAAAAATCTAACACTAGTAACTACAAGGCCTTTTCTAATCCAATTATTTCTAAGCCAAAACCTTCTAGGAAAGCAGTAAGGGGCCTAGGTCCAGGCAAGTACCCAATCAGGGCATGAGATTCTAACCAATCAATTGACTGTTCAATCCTGTCTTCATCTAAGAAGGCTACCACCTTACCTTTAAAAGGTGACCCCTTCTCAGTTTCAAGCTGTTGATCCTGATGTTGAGGTTGTCGTGGGTCCGTTGATGGATGGCCTTTAGCTTCTTTTTTGTTGTCTTTCTGGATGGTTCCTCCCTCTAAACCTGGGGATTAGGGAGCTAGTTCTAGGGCATCTACAGGTTGAGAACTAAGACATCCCTCCTCTATAATACCTATTTCATTAATTTTGGACTTTTTCTGTTGTTTTTAGACGAAGCCCAAAAATCCTTCCCAAATGAAAACTTTACTTTGTGAAAATATCCCTCCTAAATAAAAATTTTACTTTCTAAAAATATTCTTCCCAAATCAAAAGTTCACTTTGTGGCACTATCATATTCACATAAAAATATTGTTTTTTCAATCTATACTTTTGCACCAACATGCAAGAATTTGAAATAATCCTATATTAGAAATTATAGCTATATCTAAGTTATTTCTTAATTTAATTATTTTTAATATTTTTCCTTGACATGATAAATTTATAAATCCATGAAAGGAGACTTAAATATTTCATGAAAATAACATTGTCATTCGCAATATGCACAAAATTTTTAAGACTTTTAATAAATAGAAAAAAGACATGATGCCATAAGACCCAAGTTTTGTATTGAACCAAAGAGGTATAATAGCAATTATAGCTGTTATTATATGATTACATTGAGAGATGTTGCTCTCAGCTAGAGTCTTTATATCCAAAATGATATAGATTGAACATATGTTTACAATTTAAATTGTTGCTCTTAAAGAGCCTCAATTCGTGCCATCTGCATAATTTGACTCCCCATTGTCTTATTTCTCAATGTCACGACAGTACCTTGCCAGGTGCCATCTACATAATTTGACTCCCACTTGTCTTGCCAAGCCTTGCCCCTTGGGTGCATTGACTCCCCATTGTCTTATTGCTCAATGCGATAGTCCCTTGCCAGGTGCCATCTGCATTAACTCCCTATTTTCTTGCCAAGCCTTGACCCTTGGGTGACATCCAGTGCAAAATACCTTGCCCCTTGGGTGCATTGACTCCCCATTGTCTTATTGCTCAATGTGATAGTCCCTTGCCAGGTGCCATCTGCATTAACTCTCTATTGTCTTGGCAAGCCTTACCCTTGGGTGACATCCAGTGCATATTTTGACTCTCATTTGAATAGGAGGTGATGACTTTGATTATAATTGTCTTGGATTGGCTTCTTGCCTAGTACCCAAATAAAATCCTTCAATGGACTTCAATACAAAGCTTTAATCATGGACATTCTTCATTTGTGCTGTCTCCTTCTACTTTCTCCATGGCGAGCATCCTTAAAAATTCGTGTATATGCAAAATAGTTTGCTATGGTATTTTTATTTTTCCTTCTACCTCATATCCCATGCGCTTCTTTGATTTCTTTGCCCTTGAATGCCAAGACACTATGATTGTCTTCGTCGAAACTTGAGAGACCGCTTCATCATTTGGGACCCACTCCTTCATTATACAATTAGTATACAATGTGTTGTTATCCATATTCTCCTTCCTGCCCTTTGGCTCATACCATACCGCTGTAAATGTTGTAGCTCTCCCTTGGTCATCTCTTTGCTCATCAACTACTTTTGCAACCCAAAACTTCACATTCTCATATTCATCATCTGATGGCTGAACCACAACAAAACAATCGACCTCTATATCTACTTGTGGCATAAATTCTCTCTTCTTCGGTCCACAATATGGACGTGGGAGTAATGATACAAATTAATTTTCAAAGACTAAAGCTGGGCGCAAATCGTTATGAACATTTGGCCAAAACATATTGTATTCTTCCTTGACATCCTTTGAGCCTCGCATTCTCTCAAGGTCCTTTATTAAATTTCGTGTCTTGTTAATTACAGTGGTAGTGTGTTCTCTCCAAGTAGGCTTTGAATCAGGATATCTCCAGAGCATTTCCTCTTTGTATGTAATAAATGCTTTTAATCCTTCTATTTCACAGTTAGACCTCTCATTGAATTCTTGTATAGGAGCCCATGTTGAATACCTTTCCTTGCTGGGAATTGAAGTTAAGAGACTGTAAGGTTCTTCAGGTTCCCATTTTGTATCATGAGAATATTGTTGCCATTGCATTACAGGTTTTTCATCTTAAAAAAAAAAATGAAAGTAGTGTGGATTGGTATGACCTTTCAATGCATCACCACCCGTTTGTATGAAAGGTAGAATGAAGCTCTTCCAATCATACATTCTTTCGAGCCTCTCACATACTGTACTTTTCTTACAACCACCAACTTGCCTGCCACATCTTCTTACCAAGTCATCTACTGTCTCCACATCCTTGCATTTAAGCTCCCTTGAGACTGTGCTAAAAACCTGATCGATATCCTCATGTGTATGCCCAACATACACAAATCCACATTCGACCTCATTGAAGATTCGATGAGCAACTAGCATGGAGCAGAATGCAAACATGAGTACATTCTTATTTTCTTGCCAGCAATTATCAGCTTGTATTCTCAAAGTCGGTGGTAGGTGACCTTTTTCTGCATGTATATTGCGAATTGCCTTCATAATAGATGTTACAACTTGATTGCTATCATGTAGATGCAAGGAATCAATCCATATATCTGCAAAGAACTTAATTTCATGCACTAACACTCCACATAGATGTGTCTTTAGAAAGTGCTTTCCTTGTAATTTAGGTGGAGTGGCAACAAAACGAGGCAATGTTGTTGTATTCTGATCCATGCCATCTACAATAAGGCACATGTAGTCATCGGGATGCGAAATAGGTTGCTCCTTCCAAAATGCATATTTTTGTCTGAATAAGGTCATGATGAGATTTTCGGTTTTTTTTGTATAATTCCCTTTGATTTGGACATGTTGCACTCTCAATCGCTCGCTTTAAATCATCACAGACATTGCACTTTGACATTTTTTACCTCCTTGGGATTTTAACATATCCAAAGTTCTTCTTCCAAAGAGTATACAAAGTATGAGAAGAAGCTACGGCATCCCCTCTTTGCCTTTGCTTTTCTACAATAGAGTCAAATACTTCGAGCTTTGTCAAGCCCATTGGAAGGTGCATTTCAGTGATCGCATCACCGTTAGGGAGTTTGGTAGATATATGGGGTTGAGGTAAAGCATTTTCATGTATGAAGTCTTGCAAAATTGCTGCTGCCCTGATAGTTGAGATTCTTGATTTGGACCTTCCTCTATTACCGTGAATGCTAAATTTGTTGCTGCCCTTTGCCTTGGTGACTAAATCCCAATATATACCATGGGATAATCCAGTAATATTGCGATATGCCTTATTGCAAATCCTTTTTCCATTTACGAGAGGTTTTACCTTTTGTCTTTTTGACTTAGTGTCATGCACAACCATGAAAAAACACGGTCCTAAGTGTGTTAATCAAACAAGTACTTATTCGATGGGGGCTCTAGTTTGCATGCAAGTCTGTTTCAACTAGGTTGAGATGCGTGGAAAGCATTGTCACCATCGGATATGCTCTGCATGGTCGATTACGCATTATACAACGTTTTTCCCATAGTGATATGCACATCCGCAAAAAAACATGCCCTTAGGTATGTTATCTGACCAAGTTCTTATCGGATGGGTGTGCCTCTTTGAGAACATTTCAATACCACCTAGGTTAAGGTGTAGGAAAAGTATTGTGCCCATCGGATATGCTTTGCATGGTCGATCAAGCATTAAATACCATTTTACCTTAGTGTCATGCACATCCGTAAAAAACACGTTGCTAGGTGTGTTATCCGATCAAGTACTTATGGGATGGGAATGCCACTTTGTATGTAAGTCAATTCCACCTAGTTGAAGGTGTGTGCAAAGTATTGTGCCCATTAGATATGCTTTGCATTGTTGATCAAGCATAAAACACCATTTTTGCCTTTGGGTCATGCACAACCATATAAAAACACGACCGTAGGTGTGTTATTCAAATAAGTACTTATTGGATGGGGGCTCCACTTTGCACGCAAGTCCGTTTCAACTATGTTGAGGTGTGTGCAAAGTATGGGGGCTCCACTTTGCACGCAAGTCCGTTTCAACTATGTTGAGGCGGATATGCTTTGCATGGTCGATCACGCATTATACACCATTTTTTCCCTAGTGATATGGACATCCACAAAAAAACACGCCATTAGGTTTGTTATTTGACCAAGTACTTACCGGATGGGTGTGCCTCATTGAGAACATTTCAATACCACCTATTTTGAGGTGTACAAAAAGTGTTGTGCCCATCGGATATCCTTTGCATGGTCAATCGAGCATTAAATACTATTTTTGCTCGTGTCATGCACATCCGTAAAAAAACACGTTGCTAGGTATGTTATCCGATCAAACACTTATGGGATGGGCGTGCCACTTTACATGTAAGTCAATTCCACCTAGTTGAAGGTGTGTGCAAATTATTGTGCCCATCGGATATGCTTTGCATTGTCGATCAAGCATAAAACACCGTTTTTGCCTTAGTGTCATGCACAACCATGAAAAAACATGGTCCTAGGTGTGTTATTCAAACAAGTACTTATCGGATGGGGGCTCCACTTTGCACACAATTCTGTTTCAACTACGTTGAGGTGCATGCAAAGTATTGTCACCATCGGATATGCTTTGCATGGTCGATTTCACATTATACACCATTTTTTCCCTAGTGATATGCACATCCGCAAAAAAGCACGCCCTTAGGTGTGTTATCTGACCAAGTACTTATCGGATGGGTGTGCCTCTTTGAAAACATTCCAATACCACCTAGGTTGAGGCATACAAAAAGTGTTGTGCCCATCGTATATCCTTTGCATGATCGATCAAGCAATAAATACTATTTTTGCTCTAGTGTCATGCACATCCATAAAAGAACACGCTGCTAGGTATGTTATCCGATCAAGCACTTATGGGATGGGAGTGCCACTTTGCACGTAAGTCAACTAGAAGCCCCTTGTGTGCCACCATCCAAAGGAAGTAGGAGATCTTCCTCGGATGCCAGCTAGCCCAAAGAGTCTTCCAGAAAGTGCGAAGAAAGACCAAGGATATCCCCTGGGCATACCACCTATGTGCCTATGTGGGTAGCCCTCATTGGACAGCCCCAAGAGCACGCTGACCCGTGCATGCACGGTAAGAAAAGAAGGGGGTACGGTTCTCTAAGGTCTTCGATGGTGGCCAACGCCACTCTCCCGGGTCCCACTCCACCTCTGTCAAGGAACGGCCCTCCCATATCCAAAGTCTCCAATCCTAGTCCTGCATAATCAGGGGGTCTATATGCCACGTCTTCCCTTGCAGCCCTACAATGCGAAGGTGCTACCTGGGAAGCTGGGGGTCGATCACCGCCTCTCTGCTCTATAGGCGACTGTCATCAGTGACGGAGAAGTGTACCGAGGAGTCTGAGAAGAGGCCTGCAACCACCAAAGGAATGCCTCGTGGAGTGAACTGTCCTAGCCACCTCTCATCTCCTGGAAAGAGCTGTCCGGTGTTTATGGAAATCCTCCAACCTGTAGGAATGGTAGAATCAATCTCCGCTCGTTGAGCCTGGATCCCACATGCCATACCTACTGTTGCTGCCAGCTCGCCTAGGCTCAGCTGATTGTAGACGTCCCTCCAAACCCGGACCGAGCGCATGGGCCCACGCACCCAAGGGATATGGGATCTCTCTCCAAGCTGATGACCTGTAACATCTGTCACCTGGCTGCTCCAGATCAAGGGCTGTCTATCTATCTCTTCTCGGTAGCTAGGGGGAACCTGGGAAAGGCTGTGTCGCAACTTCCTCCAGACCGAGATGAGGCTACGGAGGAAGGAGGAACGGGGCTGAGTCAAAGGAGCTGAAGTGAAGATCCATCGGATAGAAGGCTACCAAACACCCCCTCTCTAGGGAGTACACATGCTGAGACCATGCTGTAGCAAGAGCTTTCACGTCTGCCCTCTTGGGGTCAAGACCACGGATGACTAGCTTGCCAAGAAGTGCCTGACTCTGCACCTCTGGATCTATGATGCCTAGGCCGCCCTCTACTTGGGGGAGAATGACTGTTTGCCAGGCGACCCTAGCTCTGGTGGTGCCGGAACCGTCTGAACCAGACCATAGGAAGTTCCACACCAGTCTCCTCAACTGGGCTACACAAGACCTTGAGAAACACCAGCAAGAGGCCACATACCAAGCAGTGGCAAGAAGGACCTGGTTGACCACAAGGGCCCTGCCTGCCAAGGAAAGCCGAGCCGTGCTCTAGAAAGCAAGCTTCCGTCGTATGGAGGCTAGGACCGGCAAGAACCGCTGAGCCGGTGTGATGTCTAGGCCTACCTGGAATCCCAGGTAACGTGTCGTCTATCCTCTAGGGATCCAGCGAAACCCCAGGAAAATACCCCACTGTCAGCTGGGTGGCTCCCGGATCCATAAGAAAACCAACTGACTTATGCCAGTTGATTTTCGCTCCAGCCGCAAGGCAAAAAATCTCTAGGGATAGTCTCACTCGCTCCAGTGACTCGACATCATCCTGCCAATATAGGGCTGTGTTGTCTGCATACTCGGAGTCCAAAAGCTCTGCATCATCTCGAATAGGGAGACGCATCCCACGAAGACCAGTGGTATGGGCTCAAAGGAAGTGGGTCATGGCCTCCATAAAAAATAGGAAGAGGTAGGGTGCTAATGGACAGCCTTGACGTACCGAGCGCTCGAGTGTGAATCTCTCCCCCATCCTGCTGCTAATGATAACCCGACTGGACGATTTGTAAAGGCTAGCAGTACCTCTGATCCACTCGTCCGGGAAACCAACCCGAGAGAGTGTACCTTCCAAGAACAACCAGTCTACCCTGTCGTATGCCTTCTCAAAGTCGAGGAGTATGGCAAGGTGCTGGCCACTATGCTGGCCCATTCCGTTGCCTCTGAGAAAGTGAAAATGTTGTCCAAAATGCTGCGATCTTGGACAAAACCAGTCTGGGTGTCATGAATCAAGTCATGTAGCAGGGGGCGGATGCAGCTGCTGATCATCTTGGCAAGGATTTTGTAGGCGGTCAGAAGGAGGGTGATTGGGTGCCACTGTCTGATCTCCTGGTGGTTCCCCCCCTTTGGGGATGAGGCAAATCAGGCTTGTCGCAAGGCTCTCTGGCATCTACCCACTAGAGAAGATGTGCTGGAAGGCTACGAGCAAGGGCCGGTGGATCTGCTCCCAAAAGGTGGTACTTGGAAGCATGAAATGAAAACTCTGAGCGACGCTGGGTGATCTCCTCTAGCATGGCTCGGGCCCGAACCTCCTGCTGTCTGAGCTCCTCAGAGCCTGGAGAAAACTGCTGCATCTGCTGAATCGAAGCAAGATCACGTCTGAGACCCCTCTCCCACACCCAACACCGTTGTTTGACCTGAATCGCCTCCTACTGGCAAATGAGGCTAGACTCAGCAAGCGCCTGAGCTATCTGTGCTGCCATATCCCTGGTGGGGTGCCAATCTTGCTCCCATAGGTCCACTATCCTGCTGTGAACCGCTACTCTGATGGAGTCTGGGATCCGGCATGAACGTGGAGGTGAGGACTGAGAGGTTGAGTCCAGGACTAGGATGACTGGGGCATGTTCTGAGAGTGTCGTCCCTGGAACCATTCCTGACTCTCCTCCTCTACCAAGCATCCAATCACTGACATAGAAATGGTCCAACCACTCCAGAAGTCTACCTCCCTCCCTCCTGTAACCCCAAGAGAAGTCCAGACTCCCGGGCCATCTGTGAAAGGAAGGCTCCCTCCAACTGTCCCGACCTCCCACTGTAAAGAGGAAGGAGTCCCAATCTGCCTGCTCTACCTGAGCTATACCGAGGAACTCTGGGCCCCATCCTTGTTGATCCTCTAAGGTCTCAAGGTTGTTGAAGTCCCCTCCTACAATCCAAGAGTCCATCTCTGGCAACAAGTCCCCTCCTACAATCCAAGAGTTGTTGAAGTCCCCTCCTACATCCAAGAGTCCATCTCTGTCAAGGATCTCCAAAAAACGGATCTACGTCTGAGATCAGTCGGGGCATAGATATTGAGGATGCCGATATGGGATCCCTCAATATGCAAGCCCACCCAAAGCACACGTCCTGGGATCATAGTGCCAAAACCACACACATGCTGAACTAGAGAAGCGTCGATGGAGGTACAAACACCCCCACTCCTCCCTTGCTCGCCAATCGAAGGTTCCTAGTAGGTGTGGGAGCGTCCTGTGAGGACCTTCCCACAAATACTGGTCTGTGAAGTCGAAAGCTTGTGTTCCTGTAGTAGGAGCACATCTCCCTTTCCCACCAAGGCTGGCTGGAGCTCCTATCTGAGCACCATCTTTGTGGGGCCATAGGTTCCTGATGAGTGGAACTCGTTAACGTTCCAAGAGATAATGTGCATCATCAGGGGTGATAGGAGAGTTGATAGAAGCTAACTGAGTCATAAGACTCCGCATATAGTTGACATGAGCAGCTAAAGTAGTATCACTTGCCATCTTTAATTCAAAGAAAGAGATTTTAAGTGATAGTTTAGATATGTGAGAGCTTGCACCAAAAATCAAATCTAGCTTCTGCCAAGCTTCCGATGGAGACTCCAAGTCAGATATATGATGTATGTAATCATCACCCAAAGCTAAAGCAATTATACCATATGCTTTTTCTTCTCTTGCTAGATCCCTTGCCGGTCGTGTTGGAGTTGAAGTTTCTCCAGCATTTGAGGCCGTAGAAGAAGCGGTAGGAGTAGGTTTGACAAGTGCCCATAAGTTCTCCTGCATCAATGCAAATTTTACCTTCATTTGCCATGTATGGAAGCCCTTTCCATTGAACTTCTCAAGATTATATAAGCTAGCCATGAGAGGGTCTAACCCAGATATTGGGCAGTGTCTATCTCTCTTACAAGGCAAAAATAACTGAAATGCTTCCAAAGTATAGGCACTTGATGTAGCAAATAGTAGTAACTAGTTTTCAAACAATGATGCTACTTTTTGCATGCTTCATAGAAGTGGATGAAATAAACACTTTCCAATCACAACCAGGTCTAGCAAGTCAAAACAAAACTGAAGCAACACTTGTAATGAAGTTATTGAAAACTTCAAAAGACCAGAAATGCTAGAGTAGCATTTTATGTAGCATCATCTTCAAAACTTGTCCAAAACTGTCAAAAATGAAAAGCTGAACTTGGAGGGCTTGTAGCTCAGTCTTCAAAGCAAGGAAAAGAGGGCTTTCTAAAGCAAAAGAAAGCTCATATACCAGAGAAGGTCCAGCACAGAGGTTGGACGAAATGGTGCGCACTTTTGCCCGGGAGAGTTGCTACAGTCTGAAACTGAGTTTTGACGATTTCTCCCTTGTTACTGAACCAAATGACCTGAAAAATGGCTCAAAATCTTTGTCTTAAGGTCGCCCATCTACTCCTAAGAGGGCTCAGGCAATGGTGGAGTATGCAGGGAGTATTGAGCAACAGAAGAAATTCGCTCTTTGGAGAATGGCAGCCACCACAGACGTTTTTTCTTCAATTGCTTGCAGGTGGAAGTTCGCCCATACTAGAGGAGTTTCCAGCTCAGAGGGTTTGGGCAATGGCTGTTTGTAGATGGAGAACCAAGCTCTCAAAGATTTTGGGAAGAAAGAGGAAAATGGAGAAGAAGAAGATGATGATGTGGCAGAAATGGGCTCAAGGGGGATCAAAGGGCTCTGATACCATGTTGGAAAGCTGAAAGGAAAGCAAAGAGTGGACACAAACTCAGAATACTTGCATTACTTGCTTGTAGAATGAAGAAGAAAGAGGTCCTTAAGTAGGCACCTCATACAAGGTCACTGACATCACTGATGACCTCAAAGCTCCTCAATCATCTCCTCAATCTGCTCCTAGATTCACTCAATCATCCTATGTGGCTTTTCCACCACCTAACTGTGCTTGTGGGCACCTAACTGTGCCTCTAGCACTCACACATAGAAACATAAGGTGTGCCTGAGGCATACACCTTGAGATATCCCAACAGGCCCTTCGTCCCATGGTGGTATGCTCTCTCTAACCAGCTCGACGCCTCTGCCAAGGAAATGTTGTAGAAGCCCGCTACCTCTGATGTCCTCCATGGGCGAAGCCCTTCCACGTAGGCCCACTCCAGCGGTGGTCTAATAATGACCAGGAGTCGAAAACGTTTGGCGATGTGGCACCAATGCAGACGAACATCACCCTCCTGCCACTGCTGCTGAAGAAGCTCTGCTGCTCTGCTACCAATCCAGTCCTGCACCTGCTCTTGGGACTGGTCTCGTATCGTCTCCCAAACATTTTCATTCGTCCATTTCTCATTCCCTTCACTAGAGATAGTGAAGGAATAGCTAGGACCATCGTGTGGGGCAAGGATGGACACCTTACCCTCCGCCCCCTTGCGGAGGAAGAAGATGCTGATGTCTAGGCATGTGGGGAAGGAGCCAATACCTGCTGCATCCAAGTAATCCCAAGGACCTGCTCGATAAAACTCCAATGGAAGAGCTCTAGGAGCAGCCCTTGGGCATCGGGACAAAGATGAGGAGTCTGAACTAGAGGGAGGGGTGCTGGCCACCTACGGGGAAGGGCCTATCCCCTCCACTAGGCCCGGAGGGATAGGCAAGGGTGAGGTCTGTGCTGGCTTCGGGGCTACAAGTGGCGCAGGTGGAGGGGAAGATTCCCTCTAGATCATGCTCGAGGAAGAGAGTGGAGTGGAAACCACCGGTGCGGAGGGAGATCCTGGAGGGGGTGGGGGTCATAGAATCGAGGAGGAGGGGGGAGGGGGAGGAGGGCGGGGTGAAGGATGAGGGGGAGGCTAGCTGACCTTCTCCTTTCCCTTCTCCTTCCCCTTACCGGGCTGCTGATGAGTAGGGACCATTGGAGGGGGCTCTTGCTGTAGATGGGCAGGTTTTTTGGGGCTTGCTTTGTTTCCCTTCCATTTTCATTTGACCTCCATCCAGCCTTCCCCTTCGGGAGGGGATGTCGCTGACTGGTGCCGAGGATCCTAAGTTGCCTGAACGGGGGTCTTCTGAGGTTGTGTACCCGTGAATCGAGGACATGAGCATGCCTGGTGCCCGAAGCCATGGCATCTTAGACACTAGTTTGGGTGACCAGTGACCAGAATGCACTGCGTCTCACCACACCTATGTCTGTCTCTATCTCGAACTCCGAGGGGATGCTTTGTGGATCAAGGACTGCCACTTTGACACATGGCACCCCTTGGGCTGCTGTCGCATCAATGTAGGTGTCCTGCATAGGCCAACCAAAGTGCGCCCCCAGGTCCAGTTGCGAGACCTGGGAAGATAAGGGTAACAGGATGGCGAGGAATGCGAAAGCGGGCATCAAAGTCCGCTACACTGAAACCCCTGTACCATGGGACCATGAGGATGATCTTCCCACCCACAAAAGTAGGGGATCGCCTAACCATGTTGCTCGCAGCCTGTGCTGAGGAGAGCTTAAGCCAGAAGATGCCACGTCCCATGAGTGCAACCTCCTCAATGTGACTGTCCTCGAGGTAGAGGGTGGACTGAAGCGAGTCCCTGATGTCTGCTCGTGAAGGGGAGTAGCCAATGACTCTCCCATAAACTGATGTCTGGGAGAAATCCGTGGCGGCCTGCTTCACCAAGGAGACCTGGTGCTCTGTCAATGTAATGCGATAGGCTGATGGAGGGGGGGGTCCGTCTGGGCCACCGGTTCCAGCCACGTAGCCGCCATATCACATTGACTAACTGTGAATACTCCAAGGCGGGGGAAGGGAAAGGAAACAGAAGGGGCGGGGATGGGGATTAAGGTGGGGGCGGGGGGAAGGGGGAATGGAAAGGTATGGGGAAACCGGGGGGGAAGAGGGTGGTGATGAAAGAGATGGCGGAGGAAGAGGAGGAGAAAGAGAGAGGGGGGCAGCACAGCACAGGGGGGTGAGAGGAAGGGGAAGGGAGGGTGTGGCAGCGCCGCACGAGGGGGTGGGGAGGAGAGGTAAGGAGGGGAGGGAAAAAAGGGGGGGCAGCGTGGCACAGTAGCGGGGAGGGGTAGGAGGGGGCGAGGGGGTTGGTAGCGCCACACAAGGGGGTGGGGCAGGTGGGGGGGGCTGAATGCGGCGAGGGGGGGAGCAGGGCGGAGGAGCAAAGAAAGGGGGGGAGCGACGGGCGGAGAGGGGGTGAGGTGAGCGGAGCGGGGTGGAGCGGAGCAAGGCGGGTTGAGGTGAGGTGAGCAGAGCAGAGCGGAGCGAGGCGGGGTGAGGTGAGCAGAGCGTGGCGAGGGGGGAGGGGAGGAACAACAGGTGGAGGGTGAGGAGAGGGGGGTGGATGGCCGCGCGGCAGCAGCTGACGGAGGTAGAGGGAGGGCCACACATCATGCGAGGGGGGGTACACGAGGAACGGAGGAGGGAGGGAGTTCGCAGGAGCTATTTTTCCATCTCATATTCTTGCCTACCTCATAGTAGGGATCACATAAGGATGTTATGTTATCAACCATACCATCATCAGTGACTTTTCGAATCCTCATCTGTGCAAATGACCATTGCTCCACTTGTTCAAATCCCAATACTTCACCTTCTGCGCTACAGTCTTATTTGCAAATGATCTCATTTGTAAAATGTCCCCTATAGTAAAATCCAAGGTGGTGCACTTTGTATTCTTGATAATGTCTGTTGCATAAGTCTCATCTTTGTCCCATGCTATAAATGATTTGTTGGATGTATTGTAGGGCATAACATCTCCAAGTCTTTCCATATCTCCACATTTATACTTTAGCTCAACATGTGCGCTAAGAATCTTTGACACAGTAACTGCCACCTTATCTTCGCCAAGTCTTCGAAAGTGGCAAACTGAATTGGGATCACTATCATGGATTGTAGCAAATGCAACTACTTCTCTTTTGCTACATAAAATCACATCCATCCCTGGAAAAAAATCTATAGCCATCTCCTTTGTGAGACTCCCTCGCAAGCAAGCTGCAGTAGCAACAATTACATAAATATTAGTCTCTTTTTAATAATCTACTCATTTATTATAATTTTTAATTAGTACTTAATTTATTGGTGGGAGAAGTTATCCGATCAAGCACTCATCAGATGGACAGGCCAAGTTATCCTTTGCATGGTCGATCGAGCATTAAATACTATTTTTGCTCTAGTGTCATGCACATCCATAAAAAAACACGAGCTTGCTAGGTATGTTTTCCAATTAAGCACTTATGGGATGGGTGTGCCACTTTGCATGTAAGTCAATTCCACCTAGTTGAAGGTGTGTGCAAAGTATTGTGCCCATCGGATATGATTTGCATTGTCGATCAAGCATAAAACACCATTTTTGCCTTAGTGTCATGCACAACCATGAACAAACACGGTCCTAAGTGTGTTAATCAAAGAAGTACTTATTGGATGGTGGCTCCACTTTTCAGGCAAGTCCGTTTCAACTAGGTTGAGATGTGTGCAAATTATTGTCACCATCGGGCTTTGCATGGTCGATTACGCATTATACAACATTCTTCCTGTAGTGATATGCACATCTCCACTTTTCAGGCAAGTCCGTTTCAACTAGGTTGAGATGTGTGCAAATTATTGTCACCATTGGATATGCTTTGCATGGTCGATTACGCATTATACAACATTCTTCCTGTAGTGATATGCACATCTGCAAAAAAACACGCCCTTAGGTATGTTATCTGACCAAGTACTTATCGGATGGGTGTGCCTCTTTGACAAAATTTCAATACCACCTAGGTTAAGGCATAGGAAAAGTATTGTTGCCATTGGATATGCTTTGCATGGTCGATCGAGCATTAAATACTATTTTTACTCTAGTGTCATGCACATCCGTAAAAAAAACACGCTGCTAGGTGTGTTATCCGATCAAGTACTTATGCGATGGGAATGCCACTTTGCATGTAAGTCAATCCCACCTGGTTGAAGGTGTGTGCAAAGTATTGTGCCCATCAGATATGCTTTGCATTGTCGATCAAGCATAAAACCCCGTCTCTGCCTTAGTGTCATACACAACCATATAAAAACACAGCCCTAGGTGTGTTATTCAAACAAGTACTTATCGGATGGGGGCTCCACTTTGCACACAAGTTCGTTTCAACTACATTGAGGTGCGCGCAAATTATTGTCACCATCGGATATGATTTGCATGGCCGATCACGCATTATACACCATTTTTTCTCGAGTGATATGCACATCCACAAAAAAACATGCCCTTAGGTGTGTTATCTGACCAAGTACTTATTGGATGGGTGTGCCTCTGTGAGAACATTCCAATACCATCTAGTTTGAGGTGTACAAAAAGTGTTGTGCCCATCGGATATCCTTTGTATGATCGATCGAGCAATAAATACTATTTTTGCTCTAGTGTCATGCACATCTGTAAAAAAAGACGCTGCTAGGCATGTTATCCGATCAAGCACTTATGGGATGGGAGTGCCACTTTGCATGTAAGTTAGTTCCACCTAGTTGAACGTGTGCGCAAAGTATTGTGCCCATCAGATATGCTTTGCATTGTCGATCAAGCATAAAACAACGTTTTTGCCTTAGTGTCATGCACAATCATGAAAAAACACGGTCCTAGGGGTGTTAATCAAACAAGTACTTATCGGATGGGGGCTCCACTTTGCACGCAAGTCCATTTCAACTACAAAAAGTGTTGTGCTCATCGGATATCGTTTGCATGGTCGATCGAGCATTAAATACTATTTTCACTCTAGTGTCATGCACATCTGCAAAAACACACACTGCTAGGTATGTTATCCGATCAAGCACTTATGGGATGGGCATGCCACTTTGCATGTAATTAAATTCCACCTAGTTGAAGGTGTGTGCAAAGTATTGTGCCCATCGGATATGCTTTGCATTTTCGATCAAGCATAAAACACCGTTTTTACCTTACTGTCATGCACAACCATGAAAAAACACGGTGCTAGGTGTGTTATTCAAACAAGTACTTATCGGATGGGGGATCCACTTTTCACACAAGTTTTTTTCAACTAAATTGAGGTGCGTGCAAAGTATTGTCACCACCGGATATGCTTTGCATGGTCGATCACGCATTATACACCATTTTTTCCCAAGCGATATGCACATCCGCAAAAAAACACGCCCTTAGGTGTGTTATCTATGCCTCTTTGAGAACATTCCAATACCACCTAGGTTGAGGTGTAGAAAAGGTGTTGTGCCCATCAGATATCCTTTGCATGATCGATTGAGCAATAAATACTATTTTTGCTCTAGTGTCATGCACATCCGTAAAACAACACGCTGCTAGGTATGTTATCCGATCAAGCACTTATGGGATGGGAGTGCCACTTTGCAGGTAAGTCAATTCCACTTAGTTGAAGGTGTGTGCAAAGTATTGTGCCCATCGGATATGCTTTTCCTTGTCAATCAAGCATAAAACATCGTTTTTGCCTTAGTGTCATGCACAACCATGAAAAAACACGGTCCTAAGTGTGTTAATTAAACAAGTACTTATCGGATGGGGGCTCCACTTTGCACGCAAGTCTGTTTCAACTATGTTGAGGTGTGCACAAAGTATTGTCACCATCGGATATGATTTTCACGTTCGATCACACATTATACACCGTTTTTTCCCTAGTGATATGCACATCCGCACAAAAACACGCCCTTAGGTGTGTTATCTGACCAAGTACTTATCGAATAGGTGTGCCTCTTTGAGAACATTTCAATACCACCTAGGTTTTAGTGTAGGAAAAGTGTTGTGCCCATCGGATATCCTTTGTGTGGTCTCGATCGAGCATTAAATACTATTTTTACTCGTGTCATGCACATTCGTAAAAAAACATGCTGCTAGGTATGTTATCCGATCAAGAACTTATGGGATGGGTGTGCCACTTTGCATGTAAGTCAATTGCACCTAGTTGAAGGTGTGTGCAAAGTATTGTGCCCATCGAATATGCTTTGCATTGTCGATCAAGCATAAAACACCGTTTTTGGCTTAGTGTCATGTGCACAACCATGAAAAAACACGGTCCTAAGTGTGTTAATCAAACAAGTACTTATCGGATGGGGGCTACAATTTGCACACAAGTCTGTTTGAACTACTTGAGATGCGTGCAAATTATTGTCACCATCAGATATGCTCTGCATGGTCGATTACGCATTATACAACGTTTTTCCCGTAGTGATATGCACATCCGCAAAAAAACATGCCCTTAGGTATGTTATCTGACCAAGTACTTATCAGATGGGTGTGCCTCTTTAAGAACATTTCAATACCACCTAAGTTAAGGTGTAGGAAAAGTATTGTGCCCATCGGATATGCTTTGCATGGTCGATCAAGCATTAAATACCATTTTTGCCTTAGTGTCATGCACATCCTTAAAAAAGCACACTGCTAGGTGTGTTATCCGATCAAGTACTTATGCGATGGGAACGCCACTTTGCATGTAAGTCAATTCCACCTAGTTGAAGGTGTGCGCAAGGTATTGTGCCCATTGGATATGCTTTGCATTGTCGATCAAGCATAAAACACCGTTTTTGCCTTAGTGTCATACACAACCATAAAAAAACACGGCTGTAGGTGTGTTATTCAATCAAGTACTTATCGGATGGGGGCTCCACTTTGCACGCAAGTCTATTTCAACTATGTTGAGGTGCTTGCAAAGTATTGTCACCATCGAATATGATTTGCATGGTCGATCACGCATTATACACCGTTTTTTCCCTAGTGGTGTGCACATCCACAAAAAAACATGCCCTTAGGTGTGTTATCTGACCAAGTACTTATCGGATGGGTGTGCCTATTTGAGAACATTTCAATACCACCTAGTTTGCAGTGTAGGAAAAGTATTGTGCCCATCGGATATCCTTTGTATGGTCGATCGAGCATTAAATACTATTTTTTTCTCTAGTGTCATGCACATCCGTAAAAAAAACACGCTGCTAGGTACGTTATCCGATCAAGAACTTATGGGATGGGTGTGCCACTTTTCATGTAAGTCAATTCCACCTAGTTGAAGGTGTGTGCAAAGTGTAGTGCCCATCAGATATGCTTTGCATTGTCGATCAAGCATAAAACACCGTTTTTTCCTTAGTGTCATGCACAACCATAAAAAAACACGGTCCTAAGTGTGTTAATCAAACAAGTACTTATCGGATGGGAACTCCACTTTGCACACAAGTTTGTTTTAACTATTTTGAGATCTGTGCAAAGTATTGTCACCATCGGATATGCTCTGCATGGTTGATTACACATTATACAACGTTTTTCCTGTAGTGATATGCACATCCGCAAAAAAACATGCCCTTAGGTATGTTATCTGACCATGTACTTATCGGATGGGTGTGCCTCTTTGAGAACATTTCAATACCACCTAGGTTAAGGTATAGGAAAATTATTGCGCCCATCGGATATGCTTTGCATAGTCGATCGAGCATTAAATACCATTTTTGCCTTAGTGTCATGCACATCCGTAAAAAAACACGCTGCTAGGTATGTTATCTGATCAAGCACTTATGCGATGGGAATGCCACTTTGCATGTAAGTCAATTCCACCTAGTTGAAGGTGTGTGCAAAGTATTGTGCCCATCGGATATGCTTTGCATTGTCGATCAAGCATAAGACACCGTTTTTGCCTTAGTGTCATGCACAACCATATAAAAACACAGTCCTAGGTGTGTTATTCAAACAAGTACTTATCGGATAAGGGCTCCACTTTGCACCCAAGTCCGTTCCAACTAAGTTGAGGTGTGTGCAAAGTATTGTCATTATCGGATATGCTTTCCATGGTCGATCATGCATTACACACCATTTTTTCCCTAGTGATATGCACATCCACAAAAAAACATGGCCTTAGGTGTGTTATCTGACCAAGTACTTATCAAATGGGTGTGCTTGTTTGAGAACATTTCAATACCACCTAGGTTGAGGTGTACAAAAAGTGTTCTGCCCATCGGATATCCTTTGCATGGTCGATCGAGCATTACATACTATTTTTGCTCTAGTGTCATGCACATCCGTAAAAAAACACGTTGCTAAGTATGTTATCCAATCAAGCACTTATGGGATGGGTGTGCCACTTTCCATGTAAGTCAATTCCACCTATTTAAAGGTGTGTGCAAAGTATTGTGCCCATAGCATATGCTTTGCATTGTCGATCATGCATAAAACACCGTTTTTGCCTTTGTGTCATACACAACCATATATAAACACGGCCGTAGGTGTGTTATTCAAATAAGTACTTATCGGATGGGGGGATCCACTTTGCACGCAAGTCCATTTCAACTACTTTGAGGTGCGTGCAAAGTATTGTCACCATCGGATATGCTTTGCATGGTTGATCACACATTATACGCCATTTTTTCCCTAGTGATATGGAGATCCGCAAAAAAACATGCCATTAGGTGTGTTATCTAACCAAGTACTTATCGGATGGGTATGCCTCATTGAGAACATTTCAATACCACCTAGCTTGAGGCATACGAAAAGGGTTGTGCCGATCGGATATCCTTTGCATGCTCGATCGAGCATTAATTACTATTTTTGCTCTAGTGTCATGCACATCCGTAAAAAAACACACTGCTAGGTATGTTATCCGATCAAGCACTTATGGGATGGGCGTGCCAATTTCCATGTAATTAAATTACACCTAGTTGAAGGTGTGTGCAAAGTTTTGTGCCCATCGAATATGGTTTGCATTGTCGATCAAGCATAAAACACCATTTTTGCCTTAGTGTCATGCACAACCATGAAAAAAAGTACTTGCGTTATTCAAACAAGTACTTATTGGATGGGGGCTCCCCTTTGCACACAAGTCCATTTCAACTATGTTGAGGTGCATGCAAAGTATTGTCAACATCGGATATGCTTTGCATGGTCGATCACACATTATACACCATTTTTTCCTGAGTGATATGCACATCCGCAAAAAAACACGCCCTTAGGTGTGTTATCTGACCAAGTACTGATCGGATGGGTGTGACTCTTTGAGAACATTCCAATACCACCTAAGTTGAGGCATACGAAAAGTGTTGTGCCCATCGGATATCCTTTGCATGATCGATCGAGCAATAAATACTATTTTTGCTCTAGTGTCATACACATCCGTAAAAAAACACGCTGCTAGGTATGTTATCTGATCAAGCACTTATGGGATGGGAGTGCCACTTTGCATGTAAGTCAATTCCACCTAGTTGAAGGTGTGTGCAAAGTATTGCGCCCATCGGATATGCTTTGCATTGTCGATCAAGCAGAAAACACCGTTTTTGCCTTAGTGTCATGCACAACCATCAAAAAACACGGTCCTAACTGTGTTAATTAAACAAGTGCTTATCAGAGGGGGGCTCCACTTTGCACGCAAGCCCATTTCAACTATGTTGAGGTGCACGCAAAGTATTGTCACCATTGGATATGATTTGCATGGTCGATCACGCATTATACACCGTTTTTTCCCTAGTGATATGCACATCCGTAAAAAAACACGCCCTTAGGTGTGTTATCTGACCAAGTACTTATCGGATGGGTGTGCCTCTTTGAGAACATTTCAATACCACCTAGTTTATGGTGTAGGAAAAGTGTTGTGCCCATCGGATATCCTTTGCATGGTCAATCGAGCATTAAATACTATTTTTGCTCTAGTGTCATGCACATCCGTAAAAAAAACACGCTACTAGGTATGTTATCCGATCAAGCACTTATGGGGTGGGTGTGCCACTTTGCATGTAAGTCAATTCCACCTAGTTGAAGGTATGTGCAAAGTATTGTGCCCATCGGATATGCTTTGCATTGTCGATCAAGCATAAAACACCGTTTTGGCCTTAGTGTCATGCACAACAATGAAAAAACATGGTCCTAAGTGTGTTAATCAAATGAGTATCAGTGGGATGCATAAGTGGATATCATGTGGGCTGCATAAGTGGATATCAGTGAAACAGTTTTTAGTGGGTAGATTGCATCAGTTGGGTATCAATGCATAGATATCAATGGATGGACAGATTACATGTCATCACGAAGATTGAAGCTTTATGACTAGAGGGCAAATCAATGGATGGACAGATTACATGTCTTCACGAAGCTTCAGACATTATTTTATATTACTGTAAAGCTTTATTGGCTAATTTTTTTACATTGTATAAATATTTAAGCCTTGTAAAGCCTTCTAGGCTATTTCCCACATTTATTGCCATATGAAGCCTTGTAAAGCCTTTTGGGCTATTTCCCACATTTATTGTATCAAGGGTTGTATATTGTACTTTACTTGTATGTATCTAAATTCTTCATTATCTTTTCTTGTAGGATTATGGAGCAATCAACTAATGTGGTGGCTATCCTAAATGACTCTGAGATCAGAGAATGGGTTTCTGATGTCACTTTGAATTTCAAAGGAAAGGAATATAGCCCCAATGGCTTTGGTAGGTGGACTCGATATCACATGGGCAGAAGAGCTTGGTTTCTTCATTAAAAGGAAAAGAGACTTTTTCTACTTATGTCAAAAAGGGAGTTCAATGGTGTTGAAGATCCATGGGATGCTACTTTCTTCAAAAAAGATATGACTTCAAGCCTTGTGGTAGGCATAATGATAGAGCCAAAAGAGACCTTTGTGGATATTTTACAAAGAGTTCAGATCCTGAAATTGGCGGTCTTCATATTGTTGTGTCAAGGAGAGACTCAAAGACCTTTGTGATGCCTCCTCCTCAACCATCAAAGTTTCCAGAGTTGCAAAGTGCATTGGAGACTCTTTCATATACTTGGGAGCAATTTCCTAGTGTGGTGGCAAAAAGGATGCATGCAAAGATAATGTTTGAGTACTTTCAGGATGCACAATATGCTCCTCATATTCAAGGATCTTCACGTAAAGGAGATCAAAAAGCTCAGGCTTCGATGCACGGACAAGAAGAACAGGCACACTATCACAAACATGTAGAACATGAGCGCAAACTTCTAAGCAAGAAATGGTGGATGTAACTAAGGATGATGAAACACAAGCCTTGAGTGCATGGGAATTAAAAAAAATTGAATAAGATCAAGGTCGATCCACCGCAGTTATGCTAGAAACTCTTGCTAGCAAACCACGACGTGAAATGCAAAAGGCTAGTACTACAAGAGCCACGGTTCGAAGCAGTAAAAAAAGACATCGTCCCACTGTAGAGAGAGATAATGTGGATGAAAAACAATTAAAAGAAGAGAAAGATGAAGAAGACTCAGAACTCGAGGCTGAAGATGATCAGGATGAACTCACATCAATCAAAAATCTTAATCTGCGTCTTAATGAAGCAGTTACAGATGATGATGTGGGATATATATGGGGTCAAAGGACGTGGTTTGTGAATGCCAAAGATGTGGAAGCTATAGCTCTCTTTACTAATAGCCGAAGCCTTGATATATCCTATGCAATGCAAATATATGAGGCTTTGAGAGATGGTAAGAAACTTGTGGCAAGCAATGTGGTCTTGCGCCCAATAACGTTTTGTCCAATCAAAAATAGTTTTTTGGATCAAATAACATTTACAGGGACTACACATTTCGAGGAAACCTTCAGTCAATTCTTTGAAGACACTCTTAAAAATATTCCACATGAATAAGGCGAAGAGGCACAAGGTGAGAATATGCTAAAGAAAGCAAAGAAGGAATTCCTCCTTCATTGCAGATTCCAGCCCATTGATGGTCAACATTGGGCTTATGCTTGTAATCAGATCGCAAAGGAAGAAAAGGAGGTCAAAAGACTCACTCTAGAACAATTTGCAAAGATAAGTTCATTCCATTATTATTCTGCAACAATCTGTATATTCAAGCATGAGATCAAGTATTTGATTGAGTCCGAAAGACTTAATCATTATGTCCATGGAAAGCGTTAAGATATCCTCAACATCAGAGGTCATACAGAAGGCAAGGGTTATATGGACAACATTTGGTTCTCCAAATCCTAATTTGAAGCAAAAGGTCACAAAAGCAGACGCCGACACACTCACAAACTTCTATACTTCTTTGAGTGCAGTTGTGCCTAGGGGAACTCAAGAGCGAGAAGAAAGTATGACAAGCCTCAAGGTGGTGAGGGACAGATATGCCGACTACACTTCTATCATATTTCATCCTGTTGAAGTGTTCAATGAGATGCTTGAAACATGCATTGCTTGTGAGGGTGGACAGTTGACCTATGAAGCTCCTTTGTTTATCTCTGGAAAGTCAAAGCTAATGGATAAGAAGGAGTTGACGGCAAGGATGTGGAGGCCTATAAAGTACTTACCTGACAAGTATGCATCCATGGCAGCACAAAAAATTTTAAAGAAAGAATGGTTTTTTGGAAAAAAAGACAAAGACCACTGCATGGAAGAATGCATCAATGTACAGGTGAGGCGTGATGCAGTGCATAGTGCCATTAAGTATTTGCTATTAGAGAAACAAATTCCACTTAGTCATTGTAATATTGACTATAATGTGGTGAAGAATATAGCTTCTTTGTCAACACCCAAGGTAAAGCTATGGGCAAACAGGTGGATTAAAAAGGATGAAGATGGGTCAGAAATAGTAACCTCTTATATGAGAAAAGAAATCCCACAATAGGTGGTTGCATATGTGGAAAGATTAATCAGCGAGATAAGGATGCCAATAGATATGCACCAAATCTTTCAATTCAATGTAGAGGTTACAACAGAGTCTAGAAAGCTTGTGAACTTCAGGGGAGTCTCAGAAGATGACTTCTTCAAGAATGAGTCAGCATGGGATAAGCCATAACTATTCTTTATCAATGAAGTTTCTAGCGATGATATCCATAACTTCATTGATAGAATAGTATATACCACCATTAGCAAAGTGGCAATTTGCAACATTGTCATTTTTGTTGATAAAAAACACAAAGAAGCCATGCAGGTTACTCTAGAGCGAGCATATTCATCAGATTTGAAGATCTATAGTGGTGTTTATGCAGCAAAGAGAGGCAAGAGAGAATGTGGCATAGCGATTCAATCTCTTGAATCATTCTTTTTGTGTATACGGAGTCCCAACCCTGATCACTCCTTACAAAAGAACATAAGAGGGAATTCAAATAATTTGAGATTGATGCTAGAAGAGCAAGATATTCCCAGGTCCATACATTATCAAAAAAACAACTATGGAAGTCTTGCAAAAAGTGGGAGTCTCTTGCTTACCATGATGGAGAATTTGCTACCGGCAGGTTGGGAGGTCACCTTAGCACAAGATGGGATATTTATTTGAGGATCTCCTCAAAAAAGGCAACTCCACAAATATTATTGAAAATAAGCATTTCATGGCTTATTTTTAGCTTCAAGCAGATCTAACCACAGGCTATGAAAAAGAGATAGACCACAAGGACACTGATGACATGGATGATTACCTTGAAGATCATAATGTCCCAGTTGATGATGATGAAAAGATGGACTTACATGACCCGTTCAGAGAGAGGTTGGTGGATGAAGACAAACATGATGATGCCTTCTTTGATAATTATGGCTCGCAGGGTTATGAAAAAAGGCACTACGACAATACTTAGCGGTATGAACTCTCTATTTCTCAACTAAATACAATTTTTTAAATAAGATTTAAATTTAAAGATAATGAATCTAATCTCTCATATTTTTGTACAGGCAATAGAGGGAGAAGAAATGGATGAAGTCAATATGGAGGCACTCCCTTCTACTTCAACAATGCAACCACCTCTAAATTTGATTGAAGAATCCCATAAGCACAAGAGCTTTAAAGACACCATGGAAAAGCAGAATGACCCCAAACATAGAATACAAGCTATGATAGAGACCCATTCTGCAAATTTAGCTGCATTGGATATAATGGAGAGCTCATTTGAAGTGAGGATCGTTTTGAAACGAGAACCTCAGTATTTGAGCTTTGGTAGAGAGGAGGTTTCAATCCTCTCCAATCCTTTAAAAGAGGTAAATGACAATGTTATCTTGGCCATTCTCAGGTAACGTTTGTTTATTTGTTGCTACTTCAATGAGCTAACATTTGTGTATTTATTCACAGTGTAGTTATATATCAGTTATCTAGTGCAGAATGCAAATCAATTCTATGAGCTAACATTTGTTTATTTCTTGGTGCAGTGTAGTTATTTCTCAGCTTCCTAGTGCAGTGCAGCATCGTGTCTACATGCTTGATGCTCTCCTTTCTTCTATTCTTAGCTCTCCTCAAAAGACTATAGAAGATGTTTGTACCTGGTTAAGCCCTTTGAATTTAGATGGGGTGCGAGTCATCTTAATGCCTTATCATGAGGCATAAGTATCGACTCTAACCTTATTTTTACTTTCTTTGGCAAGTTTGTGTAAAACAATAATCATTTTTATTCTGATCGTGTAGCTTACATTGGAGTCTGATCATCTGGGACCTTGAACTCAACCGTTTATGGTTTGTGAATTCAATGGAAGGCTATCATGCCAAATCCCCAAGGTAATTATTCTCTTAATATTTTTGATACTTTCTTATTTTGTATCTTATGATCATGACATATTAATATATTTAATACGTCATGATGGACAGTGCTACATATCGGCGGCTAGTATCTGCTGTCAGAACAACCACGGAGCAACAAGATCAAGTAGAATTCAAAAGACATCTGCTAGTGGAGAAAAACGATGGGCACAGCTATGGGTGGAGAGTTGCCTACAACTGCATGTTTCTTAGAGAGATTTTTGATTTGGAGTTACTAGTCAAAATGGAATCATATACAAAAGTCGATCTGCTAGAATTTCGGGCTGAGAGTATTCAGCGTCTAATTACTACCATTGGGAAACAACCTGAAAATATGACTACATTGCAGCATGTATAAAACCTTATCTTTATACTTGTATGCTTGTTCAAGCCTTTAATTGGGATGTGTAAATCTCATAACTTTTTATATTTTCCTCCAAGAGGAGAAGAGACTGAGTCTAATGAAAGCATGCTATCTTTATACTTCTATGATTATTTAAACCTTTATTTTTATTTAGGATGTGTAAATCTCATAACTTTTTAAATTTTTCCTCCAAGAGGAGGAGAGACTCACTCTAATGAAAGCATGTATGAAACCTTACTTTTTAAATTTTTGTTCCAAGCAGAGGAGAGACTCACTCTAATGAAAGCATGTATGAAACCTTATCTGCTTGTTTAAGCCTTTATTTGGGATGTGTACATGGCATAACTTTTTTATATTTTTATAGCAGAAGGAGGATGTAGAAGACATAGCAAGTGAAGAAGAATACAATGTAGACTACTCTCTCAATAAGATGAGTCATGAAAATATGAATCTATTGGAGCAGATTGGAAGTTCATTCACCGCTATGTTGTTAATTCGACAACAACCTCATTTTTTTGAATTTGGTGAAGAAGAGATTTCAATCCTCTTGAATCCTAAGAAAGAGGTTAATGTCAAAGTCATTACAACCATCCTCAGGTTTGATGCAGCCTTTTCCTTGGCTTTATACTTTGCTTATTTTGATTAAACCCAAGAAGCTAATACTTTTTTTTTTAATATAGTAATGTTATAGCAAATTTTTTGCAAAATATACAAAGCATTTCATATATGCTCAATCCTCGTATTTCGGAAGTGCTTAGCAACAAAGAAGAAACCATAGAGGATGTTTGCAAGTGGTTGAAGCACGTTCCTATGAATGACGCATGAGTTATTTTTACAGCATATTATGAGGAGTAAGCATCAAACCCTACTTGTTTTTTCTATTGCATTGCTAGAATTGTCTCAAACATAGTAATTATTCTTTATTGATAATGCAGCTCACATTGGAGTCTGGTAGTCATGGACATCTTTGCGAAGAAGTGCTTCTTTGCCAACTCAATGACATCCGTCCATGGCACTGTGTTAGAGTAAGTATAGACTACACTTGTTGTCACTTCTTGACATGTAAATTGATATGCAATGCACATATTCACTGTTGTTATATGTTTTGATTTGCAGATCAGCTCAAAAGTTAGTAGGTGCTATCGACACAGTAATGCGGCAATGTGACTTGGCACAACAAATAGAGTATATAACATGTCAGGTATCACATCAAGAGAATAGCCACATCTATAATTGTGGATGGAGGGTGGGCTACAATTTCTTTTTGGTACTTGATCAAATTTTTGAGATACAAAATGACACCACACTGTCAACATATATGGATTTGCATCTCTATGCATTTATAACATGTACCATTTGAGCAATCATTAAGGGCGACATTATGGACCCTCCCACAAGGCAAATAGATAATGGCTCAGAGGAGTGCGAAATGAATGCCGTCAAAGAGTCAAAGGGGATAGAAGACCTCAACTCTACAAACATGGCTTCATTGGAAGAATTGGGAAGCTCTTTTAATGTTAGGGTTATGATTCAACATAGACCTCAGTATCTTGAATTTGGGGGAGAGGAGATTTCAATCCTCTCTAGAGCTTCAAATGAGGTCAATAACAATGTTATGATGGCCATTCTCAGGTTTGATACAAACTTTTTCTCTGCTTGATAATTCAATATTTTGATTAAATCTAATAAGCTAATATTCATTTATTTGTTGGTGCAGTATAGTTATCTCACGATTTGGTAGAGCCATACAAAACCGTGTGTATATGTTAGATTCCCTCCTTTCTCCTATACTTAGCGATAGCAGAAAGACAATAGCCGATGTTTGTAAATGGTTATAGCCTTTACATTTACATGGCGTGCGAGTCCTATTTATTGCATATCACGAGATGTAAGTATCATGGCAACCTTTATTTTCATCTTATATTGGCAACATTGTGTTAAATAATAATTGTTCTTAATTATTCGTGTAGGGAACATTGGAGTCTGGTGGTTTGGGACCTTGAAGACAACTATTGTTGGTTTGTTAACTCGATTGCAGGCTTTCATGGCTCAGTGCAAACGTAAGTATTCTATTAATCTGTTGTTACTTCTATATTATGTACCTTATGTAATAGACACACTAAGTTTTTTTAATATGTCATGATGAGCAAGTCGATTGAGAAGTTGGTATCTTCTATCAGAGAAACAAGACAGTACAAAGACTCGGTAGACTTCCAAAAGCGTTTAGTAATAGAGCAGGAAGATGGGCATAGTTGTGAGTGGAGAGTTGCCTACAACTGCATGTTGATTTTCAAAGAAATTTTCTCACTTAAGCCACAGATCTCATCGGAAGACTCTTTGGAGCTCAAATATTCAGAGGAGGATATACAATTGTTTAGGGCTGAAATTATTCGAGACCTAATTGCTGCCATTAGAATACAACGTGCAACTGAAGCAATATCAGAGCTTGCATTTAAGGAAGAGGAGACTGAGTCTACTGTGAAAGCACTGCACACTACAAAAGAAGTAGAGACTCAGTGTATACCTACAACACCACAACCTCCACTGGAAGCATTAGAAGAGTTGCCACAGCCTCCGCTTGCATTTAAGGAAGAGGATACTGAGTCTACTTCGAAAGCACTACATACTATAGAAGAAGTAGAGACTGAGTGTACATCTAGAGCACCACAGCCTCCATTGGAAGCATTAGAAGAGTTGCCACAGTCTCCACTAGAAGCATCAGAAGAGTTGTGATGCATGTATGATGTTGTGTTTGTATATATGCATGAGGAGCATATTCTCATGATGTTGTTTACTCCATGAATATTATCGTTGACATTTATTTGTTGCAATGTATGAATCATGATGTAGTTTTTGTTGATTATACACCAATTTCTAACTTATTACTTAAGTGGCATTTAGTCATGATATTTATATATTTATTTCATGCACACAATTTTATGATATGAATGTGTGATGATGTGATTATTAGGAAATATAACCTTTTGTGAAGAGAATTTTGATATGAATATGTGATGATGTAATATTTGTAATATATTTCATGGCAAAGTATCAATTCCCAATGCTCCACTCACTTAAAGTACAGCATTCCCAATGCTCTACAAAATTTATTCAGTTGGACAGTCTCCACTCACTTAAAGTAGAGCATTTCCAATGCTTCTCTCACTTTATTACAACCCTTATCCTTATCATAGCGAATACATCGTGCCTTAGTGCACTTGTAATCTTCCATCGTAGTCCTTTCACAAACACTCTCTTATTTCTTATATCCTAGTCCTTCTAATTAACTTGTATTCATCTTTCACTTTACGTCTTCCCTCACTTTCTATCACTCTTGAAGGAGGGGCAACTCACTATGCATCCCTCACTATTGCTCCCTCACTCTCCTTCTCCCACTTTCCCTCTAAGACAATGACTAGTTACTATCCAACTTCATTTACTGAACTCAAATTTTGTCTTAGATCTCTTTTGTATGGACCAATGAAGGAAAATCATTCGAGGAGGATATGTTACGCACATGGCTGCTTGATTTGAACTCAGCAGAAGAGGTGAATATCCTTAGCTTTCTTTTTCGCTTCTTTTAATCACGTACTTCTTATGCGAACGAGTTAAATTTTCGTACAGGATATGGCGGTGGCTAGAAGCTATATTGAAAAAAATGGTGAAGATGAGGAAAGCCAAGAGAGAAAAGAAGAGTTGTTGAATGCTTACAAGTCAGCGGAAGATTCGAAACAAGTTGTGAGGAGAGCCTGTGAGGAGATTTGCGATGCCAGCCCTGGTTACGCATGGCCTGCAAGTTTAAAGTCTGCTTGTTTTCATGAAGCCAATGCCATATTAGGAACTTTCAAGGACATATGCTCTCTCTAATGACTTAATAGTCAAGTGATGGAAATTTAATTCCATAGAAATTTAAAGTAACTGTGAAATTTAATTCCATATACTTTTGTGTTTTCTAAAGTAACTGTAATAGACAAGAAATGAAACTACAGTTCCACACAAACTTTTTAGTTCTCTAATGTAAAGTTGTAATAGACAAGAGAGACAAAGATGACATCTTCTAGGCTGATCTAATGGAAGGTGTTTTTAAACACCATATGGCTTTGAGTTATATTATCTACTTCTTGTACAAATGTGTCATGCTTTTTTTTAAATGTACTCTAGTTTTAATAACATGTCACGTCATTTTTTCTAATTTGCTTTTTTAAAATCTTACTTTTTGACTCAAAGTTTTGTTTTATAAGAGCCTCTTTTTTTGAAATGCTTTATCCAAAATTATCTCACAAAACAAATTTGGACAGTACACTAGTCCAAAATTAATGAAATAGGTGTTCTATGTTTCCTACTGTGTTTGTATCAACTTGGAGGTGGGGAGCAGAGTTCTGAAAGACTCTTTTCTTCCTGGCTCTGAACGCGCCCATTAAGCAAGCTATTGGTATCAAGATTGTTTGCCCTTTGTTCTGATTCTCCTCGTTTGGGTTCTCCATGGGATGAAGCTACTATGTCCCCTCCTGGTCTATTGTTGGGCGAAGTAAGGCTAGCAATACTACACATGAAAGGGGGGGTGAAGAGCCATCCTCTAAATTCTTCCACCACCCCCACATAAGAGGGCCATGGAGTCTTCAAGGGTCAATACTACCAAAGCCTGTAGTGATAGCATTTGTAGGGAGAGTTCTTCCGCGTCCATTATTAGAAGGTGGTGAAGCAGGAAGGTCTTTCAGCAATGGGAAATGCGTTGTGTTTCAATTCAAAGTGTCATTGTCGAGTTTGTCGTTGTCAAATCTAGGCACATGAAAGGTAGAGGAGGCTAGATTTGGAGGTGCTCTGCCCCCCGTATCTATCCCCATCTCTCGTCGTTTTTTTAAGTACTGCAAGGACTCCCCAAGCTGATTTATGGCATGCCAGGTTTCAAAATGTCCATCACAAGGCATTGTCCTACTTGTACAACAATAATATGACTCATAGAATGCCAAAATTGCAGCAACCAGAAAATGAAGTCTGTGAGGGGTGTGCACTTGGCAAATTGCATCGCTTGCCATTCAGTAAACAAGGCAAGAATTGGGTCAAGGCAACCAGAGTGTTGCAGGTAGTGCATAGTGATGTATGTGGCTCCATGACTATTCCCACACATAGAGGAGCAAGCTACTTTATGACATTTATAGATGAATTCTCCAGGTTCACATGGCTTTTTCTCATGAAGGAAAAATTTGAGGTGTTCTATTAGTTTTAGGAGTTCAAAGCTATGGCTGAGAACCAAACCAATTCTAGAATTGGAACACTCAACTTAGATAGAGGGGGAGAGTACTGCATTCCAAGGATTTTTGAAGCAGCATGGGATTAAAAATCACTTGACATGCCCTTACACACCATAGCATAATCCACTCTGAGAGGAAGAATCGTACTTCATGGAGATGACGAGATGCATGCTGAAATTGAAGAGAGTCTCAAAGGATTTTTGGGGAGAAGTAGTTGTGACAACCACTTACATTCAGAACAGATGCCCTACTAAAGCTTTGGTTAATGTGACTCCATTTGAGGCTTTGTATGGCTTTAAGCCAAAGGTTAGTCATTTCAAAGTTTTTGGCTCAGTGGCATATGCTTTGGTTCCAGATGCACATCAGACAAAGCTTGATGACAAGGGTGTCAAATGCATTTTCATGGGGTATAGCACTGAAAGCAGGGGATTGAGGCTTTATAATCCCGCTACCAGGAAGGTAATAATTAGTAGAGATATTCTCTTTGCTGAGAATGAGTGCATGCAGCCTGCTAGTGCAGACTTGCCACCATACGATGACACCCCTTTGGACATCATCCAGTTTGAGGATGATGAGATGGAGTCTCTTGATGCTTCTCCTTCTACTTCTCATAGTTCAGATGGATTGCCACATGTTGAGGATGGCTCCCCCTCCAATGTTTCAGATTTGTAGCCAATTAATGAGAATAGACAACCTCATGTTTGGAGGAATTATCAATGTCATGAGGTCACTAAAGATGTTGATGCGGCCATGAGTGGTACATCAGAGAAATCTATTCCATGTTGGGCAAGGTTGACCATTCAAGATGCTAAGGATCAGCCTACTTTGGGGAAAACTAGGGCCAACACTCAGAAAAATCAAAAAAAGGTCAATTTTGCTTTGATGACCTCAGTGATGGAAGTTGAAAATGAGCTTTAGAGCTTCAAGGATGCTCAACATAATCCGGCATGGCAGAAAGCTATGGAAGTTGAGATTAAATCCATTGAGAAGAATGCAACAAGGGACTTGGTTGATGCGCCCATTAGAAAAAATGTGGTTGGCACAAAATGGATTTATAAGGTGAAATACCATTCAGATGGCACAGTTGAGAAATACAAAGCCTGTTTGGTTGCCAAGGGGTATGCACAAGAGGAGGGGATAGATTATGAGAAGACTTTTGATCCAGTAGCCAAGATGACCATGATTCATTCTGTCATCTCTCTTGCTGCATTTTATGGTTGGTTAGTATACCAGATGGATGTCAAGACCGCTTTCCTCAATGGAGATCTTATAGAGGAGCTCTATATGGGCTGAAGCAAGCACCTCGTGCATGGTATCTGAAGATACATCAATTTTTATGTCCGAGGGCTTCGTAAATACTCATACAGAGCCAAATCTATATGTTTTGCAGCAAAAATAAGAATTGGTCATGTTGGTACTATATGTGGATGACATCATACTCATTGGCAGTGATTTATAGAAAATTATAGCAGTGCAATCCACTTTATGTCACAACTTTGACATGATAGATTTCGGCCTATTGCATTATTGTCTTGGCATTGAGTTTTGGCAGACCCATGATGGGATTTCTATGTCACAGACAAAGTAATCAAAGGGGTTGTTGTAGAAATTTAAAATGGAGAACTATGAGGCTGTGGCCACTCCATTGGAAAAGGGACTCAAGCTGAGTAAGCATGATGCTATTGAAAAGTTTGATGGCACTTTGTACAGGCAGCTGGTTGGCAATTTAATATATCTATGCTCCACATGGCCTGATATTTCCTACGCCACAAGGCTTTTCAGCTAGTTCATGCATTATCCCATAATCACACATTGGAATGCAGCAAAGAGGGTTCTCAGATATGTCCATAGAAGTCTCTCTCTTGGCTTGCATTATGCTTTACATTGTGATCTAGAGCTATGTGGTTTCATCGACTCAGATTCGTTAGGGGACATTGACGACAGATGGTCCAATACTGGCTATTGCTTCTCATTGGGTTCAACCTATATCTCATGGCTCAGTAAGAAGCAAGAACAAGTCTCTCTTTCCTCCAGTGAAGCAGAGTACAAAGCTGCTGCAAATTCAGCCACTACAGAGTTAATGTGGTTAAGGAAGCTTTTGCATCACTTGCATCATGCACAGGATGGCAAAGCAAACTCTATCTTTGTTGACAGCCAGAGTTGCATTACCATAGCCAAGAATCATGTCTTTCATGCTCGCATGAAACACATTGAAAATCATTATCATTATGTACGGGATTGTATTTCTGATGGCTTTATTGATCTCATGTATTGTCCATAAGGACAATGTGGCAGATATCTTCACCAAATCCCTATCAACAAATCTTTTCTTAATGACATAAACATGGCTTGGGGATCAGAGACGTTCTTGCAATGTCAAGGGGGGTTGTCAAGTGATTCACAAAATGACATTGTTTTCATGTACTCCCATAAGTTGCATATCCATCTGGATGAATTTGTGCAACCATGGTTCTTTAGGTACTGTAGGGTACACTTGAGACATTTCCAGGGTACTTTCAGCCATATCTTTGAGGGGGGATTTGTAAGACATTACAAAGATATGGTTGTTTAGGCATAAAGTCAACCCTATGGTTGACTAGTAATATTTGGGTACTATATATTCCAAGTACTTGTATTGTTTCATATTGAACATTTCTATTGGAGCTTTCTTGTGTGTGCACTCTTGCTCACTTGTGTTCACAACCTGTCTCCACTTTGTTCCTACAATCTATTGCCTCAAATGTGCATTGAGCTAAGAAATTTCTCTTGGCATACTTTATATGTTGTTCTAGATCATTCACTGAACTTTGTCCTTCCTGAAGTGAGGGAACTTGTTTTCTGAGGAACTTAGTGAATTCCATCTCAAAATCCGAGGCAGCTCGAGAGGGATCGATTGACTAGAATCTCCTTTGACTGGCCAATATGCCCTTGGACAAATTACCAAATTTGAGACAACTAGTTTTTTTCCATTAGTCAAATCCTGAAAAATCTTTTCATCATAGTCTATATCTAAGGTCTTACTGTTGGTGAAGATGCTTAATTTCACCACCGTTGAAGCATGTACAACATAAGTCTTTTGGCCCCATATATATCCTGGATCCTCATCTGTCACTGTCTCATTCAAGCGAAGATTTAGGTTCTTCATTGACAACATTTTTGCTTCTGAATTTGAGTCCATTTCAAGACCCTCTACATCCTCTTCGTGTTCTTCCTCTTCTCTTCTTAACCTTTCTTTGTAGATGAATGACCTCTTTTTTAAGTACTTGTAGCTATCATAGGACTTAGAACTATATCTCGTGAAGCACTCGCCTTTTGCATTTGACATCGGGATTTATTTTTTAGGGGCTCTATATGAACCGCTCTAGATTGCCCTACTTCTTCTTCTATTGCCTCCACTTCAAGTATACTCAAGGGTTGTTGGGATAAGTGTGATCAAGGGCTTGCTCTATGGTGCATGTGCACATTTAGGGGAGTCACATGTGTGTTTGTGTGTGTTGTAAAGGCACATCAAGTGCTATGATGTGCCTAGTGTGTGACCTAAGTGATGATGTAAGCCAAAGGCCCCCACATGGGAGGTTCCTTTGATTTAGGCCAGTCCCACTCATGTAGGGACTGATTCCCACTGATGTAGGGGCTGATTGCCACTTCTGTAGGGAAGGTACTACCTTCTCCCCCTTTCTATAAGAGAGAGTCCTCTCTCTCATAATCTATAATAGAGAACTACATTTTGGTTTCATTGTGCTCTGACTCCTCTTCCAAGATGCATCTATTCTATCCTATGGGATTCTACACTTGGTATTAGAGCTTTAGGTTCTAGATCTAGCCTAGCCTAGCATTAGATGCTCTCTCTAGCATAAACTACTAGTTTTTTCAAAGCTTCTTCATCATCTCCATTTTCCTCTTTCTTCCCAAATTTTGTGAGAGCCTGTTCTCTACCTACAAGAAACTATTCTCCAAGTCCTCTGAGTTGTAGACTCCTCATCTATGGGCAACCTTCCAGCTAGAAAAATATTACTTGTATGCGCAATGCCAACACGAAGAATGTCTGCTGATGAATTGCAAAATTTCACCTTTGTGGTTACCTATCTGCAAATCCCTCTAAGCTCGAGCTGGAAGACACTGCAGGCAAGCTATTGTTGAAATCTGAGCCCGTTTGGTCAAGAATTGGAGGAGAAAATGCCAAAAAACCAGTCGATTTTCTCAAGCTTGGCTATGGTGACTTGGCGCAACATTGTGCACTTCCTTGGTGGAAGACCTTCTTTGGTATAAGGCCTTTCCACCTGCATAAAAATCCCCTTGAATAGAGCTATGAGCTGTGAGAATTGCACCCTCCAATCTACTCTGATCTCTGTTGATAGAATTCTGCATATTTTGGTCAAAGGGTGTTGAGTAATCACCATAAGTTTGGGGCTTTCATTATTTACTGCAAACTTTCATTGTTTTGCTTGTACTTGAGTAGTAGAACTCAGTCATGGAGCTCATAAGTGTCCTTATACTTTGCATTTAGAATGATGACTATGTGATTCTCTCTTGATGAGTACTTGAATTGATGAGTACTTGAATTGTAAAGATGACTAAGCCCAAGCAAGTAGAGAAGTTGGATGGAACTAGTTTCCATACTTAGCAAACAAAAGCTGAGTTTATGCTTATGAAAAAGAAGATATGGAATGTTGTGAATGGAAAGAAGTCTACAAAAGAAAAAGCTAATTGGTTGATCAAAGACAAGAAGGCTCTTGCTATCATTGCTTTGGGATTAAGTGGCTCATACATTCACCACATTGATGGCTTTGAAACTTCACATGAAGTTTAGGATCATCTTCACACAGTATTTGCACCAATTTGGGATCATCTTCACACAGTATTTGGTGCACAAGGGAAATGCTTCAAATATATCTTGCTCTTTTGGCTACAATTGAAAAAGGGAATGTGTTATTCCATGAAGAACAACAAAGAGAATCAAGCATTTCTTGTGAAGAAGGACTACTTCAACAATAAAGCAAATTTGGCTAAAGAAAGAACTCCATCAGCAAATGAAGAATCAAACTTTGAAAATAAAGACTATGCTTTTTAAGCACTTTATCTTTTGAATTTTTGTTTATCATCACTTGGTCAAATTTTGAGGTTCTCTGCCTAGAGTAGTACTCCAAAAAGAATATCATATGTTATTTTGTAAATCACCTCTGGTCACCATATGATGTAGACCATGGTGATATGTGTTTTGTCTATCCCATTTCTGTCTGGGAACCCTTGCTAGCATGAGATCCTAGCCATAGATTTATCCTTGACCACCATGAGATGGCATGAGAAACTATGAGACTAGATGTATCCTTGACACTACAAGAGGCAAACCATTGAGGGAGGGTATGTTGGGATAAGTGTGATCAAGGGCTTGCTCTATGGTGCATGTGCACATCTAGGGGAGTCACATGTGTGTTTGTGTGTGTTGTAAAGGCACACCAAGTGCTATGATGTGTCTAGTGTGTGACCTAAGTGATGATGTAACCCCACATGGGAGGTTCCTTTGATTTAGGCCAGTCCCACTCATGTAGGGACTGATTCCCACTGATGTAGGGGCTGATTGCCACTTATGTAGGGAAGGTACTACCTTCTCCCCCTTTCTATAAGAGAGAGTCCTCTCTCTCACAATCTATAATAGAGAACTACATTTTGGTTTCATTGTGATCTCCCTCCTCTTCCAAGATGCATCTATTCTATCCTACGGGATTCTATAAGGGTTGCACTTGTTCTGTTATCCCATCAACTTCATGTGTTACACCATCTAAGTGAGTAATACCATGAGCGAGACATGCATGTGCATGTCCTATCTCCTCTGATGCATGTCATGTCTCAGCCAATTCAATTCTTGTCTCAGATTTAGATCCCTTGTAAGCATCCATGTGTACAAGGCCCTCATCCAATGCTACATGTTCTGTCTCATCCACTCTAGTTCCTCTCTCATTTGTATTACCTTGAACTAGAGGTCTACATGGCATGTCTCATCCCTTCCTTTCTCATGTGTGGATTCTTGCACCTTAGGCGTGTTATGTGTGGATCCTTGTACTTTAGGTCCCTCGATTGAATTTGAACCTTGTTCTATGGCACCCTGAAAGTATTCAAGGATTATCTTAGACTGTATTTTTCTTGCTTCCTCAATGGAAAATTCCTCCCACACATGTTGGAGGATCTCTAATACAGGACCCAATTCATGAAATCTAGGTGCTTTTGGAGGTGACATCACAAAGTGCATTGCATCTTTCTTTGAAAGAAGAAAAAACATGTTGCTCATTCTTGACTTGGTGTAAATGATCATTGTATTGCTATCTTTTTCAATTTTTATTCCTAGTAAGGTGCCTCCTTGAATCAAATTTCTTTTTGAGAAAGATACATCCAATGCCTACTCATCTTTCTCCAACTTTCTCTTTGTCATCACTAGAATGAGATTGCCTTTGCTTAGTACCAAGAACCATGCTTTCTTTGTGGTGTCAACAACACTCCAGCTGGTGAAGTCCTTCGGGGCATAAACTCTTCCATAATACTTCAATGTCATACCATTGACAAATGCTATAGCCTCAAGATCCATCCTATATTAAAGCATAACAAAAATTTTAGGTATAAATAATATAATACTTTTGCATGAAAACTCCAATTACTTTGATAAATCAAAAGTACAATGAGTCCCATTGATACACCTCAAGTTTTCATTCTCCTCAATGGTATAAGTGTCAATTTCATGCTTTGGGATAGCCTAAAAGGCTTTACAAGGCTTAGATACATGCATAAATGTGAAAAAAAATATAAGGAATTACAATGAACTCATGGATAGTGTAAAATGAAACAAAGTACAATCGGATATAAATTTGAAATCTGTCTGATACAAGTGCAATATGCTTTGTCTGTTGAGATATTGAGCTCCACTCGTGATATGCCAGGGTGACCATTGTGCATTTATGTCACCGACTTGTTAGCTGCAGATGCAGTTGGCACACCACCCATGAATAATAGCTAGATGATAGCTATCCTTATGTACTCTAGTTCGTGGCTCAGTTAGTATGCCACCTTAGTTAGCTGAGTTTGGTTTGAGACCCACATATAGGGTTCTTCTATTTCTTTGTACTAGAGTTCTTTTGGCTTTCACAACTAAGAAGAGGAAAACTGTTTTTCAGCCTCCACCTTTGTGTATATTCCCCCATTGTGTATGTGAGAAAGCCGCAAGTGAGACTCCTTCCTTCTCTCCCACTATCTTCACATGGTATCAGAGCCTGGTTTGTGGTAAGGAGCTCAAGAAAGCAAACCAAGTTCGCGGTGTCCTGGTAAGAGCACCAGTGTTGCTTTCCTTTTTTCGAGTTTGGGAGCAAATCTCTGCAGGTAGCATAGCCGAAAAGTGCAAGAGTGCATTGTCTCAGATTGAGATGCCCTTCGTGGTGTGGTAAGAGGGTAGTATATGTTGCAGGTATGGGCAAAGCCCAGGGTGGCTTTATTTTTCTGATTCGAGGCCATTTTGAGGCCCATTTTGGAGGCAAAAGTTCTCCGCAAGCACTGAGAAAAAGGCCCTGTTTTTGCTGTGCGACCACTATTCTACAGGTCGGTGAAAAGTTTCCATAGAAATTGCATCGTATGCCTATGCGCAGAGATATTGGGAGTTACAAAATCATCCTTATTGCCTATTGATGCAAAATCATCACCAGGAAGTGACTATGTGGTCAAATACCATTTTTTCAGTTTTGCAGATTTGCCCTTGTGAGGCAGAAGCTGTGTTTTTTGCAATGGCAGAATATTTTGTAGTGTTTTGTAATGGCGTCTGATTCTCTTTCATAGATTGTCACAAAGCTTGACAAGAACAACTTCCAAGCATGGAAGTTTAGAATGACGAATTTCCTTATGGAAAAAGGCTATTGAGAGTTCATTACAGGAAATGAAGAAGAACCAGTTCTTCCTAATGTTCCCAATCAATAGGAAATGCAGGCATTTAAAGGATGGCATGAGAGAGCCAGAAAAGTTATGTACTGGCTGTCTATCAGTATTTTAGATTCTATGATTGTGCATATTTAGGATGCAAGTACGCCAAAGGAGGTATGGAATACTTTGGCAAAAATGTAAGCACAAATACGCAAGCCAAGAAAATGGAGCTCAGTTGCACAATGTGCAGAGAGAAAATATGAGCATCAATGACTATCACATGAAGGTGAAGAAAGTTACAGATGCACTTGCTTCCATTGGGTCGCCAGTGGAAGATGATGATTTAGTTTCTTTGACCTTGAATGGTCTAGGAAAGGATTATGCACAGTTTCGAACATCCATTTCCGTCCGTAATAAATTTCCTAATTTTGAGGTGTTGTTTGCTCTTCTAATTTCTGAAGAGCAGAGAAATGGTGGTGCATCTTTTTCAGGAGGAACTTTAAAAGAAACTGCCTTCTACTCAAATGCTGGAAGAGGTAGAGGCAGAGGTAGAGCATGCCAATCTAGAGGCCATGGTAGAAATGAGAATATGCAGCAAACTCAAGAAAACCAGTCCTATGGAGGAGGACGTGGTAACTCTAGAGGCAGGGGGAGCCAAAGAGGTCGTGGTGGATGGTACAGAGGCGAAAATGCAAACAGCAATGTTGAATGCTACTACTATGGTAAAATGGGTCATATGGCTAAAGAACTCTATAAAAAGCAGAATGACATCATGAATGGAAAATTGCAGCAAGGCAATTATGCATCTTCTAGTAGATAGGGTGATGACAGAAATGAGCATTTGTTTATGGTGCAGTACATGACCAATTCTGTGACAAGTGCAGAAGAAAGCAATGATGTGTGGTATGTTGACTCATGTGCGTCAAACCACATGATAGGTCATGCGGAATGGATGCAGGATGCAAGGAAAATGGAAAGACCAAGATTTGTGGAGACAGGTGATGATACTGCACATCCTATTGTGCAGATTGGTAAAATTCCTTTGTCTATGCAGGATGGGAAAAAGAAATACCTATCTAATGTATTTCATGTCCCAAATATCACCAAGAACCTAGTTTCTGTTGGTCAAATGGTTGAGTAGGGCTTGCAGGTCAAATTTATTCCTCATGGATGCTTTGTTGAGGATATGAAAAATAATGGTCGCTTGATAGCAAAAGGAAAGAAGAAGGGCAGGATGTTTATGTTGGATGCGGACATGTCTAAATTGAGTGCAGCAATGTTTGCACATGGGATCGGTGTAGTTGCAGATATTGATATCTGGCATAAACGCTTGAATGATGTTAATGTACAGTGACTTAAATCAATGCAGGCCCAAAATATTGTTGTAGGATTGCCTAAATTCAAGGTCGCAAAAATGCATAAGGTATGTGAAGCCTGTCAATTTGGAAAACAAGCAAGGAAACCATTTCCTAGACATGTTCAAGAGAGTAAGAAGCCATTGGAATTAATCCACTCTGATGTGTGGACTACTAAAGCTGCATCTATTGGAGGCTGTCATTATTTTGTCACTTTTATTGACGACTACAGCTGAAAAGTTTGGGTGTATTTTATGAAAAAGAAAAGTGAAGTGTTTGGGCATTTCAAAGCTTTTCAAGGTATGGTTGAAAAAGAAACAGGCTTGCAAATAAAATGCCTAAGGTCAGATGGAGGGGGAGAGTACCTCTCAAATGAGTTTCCAAGGTTCCTGCAGGAGCATGGCATAAAGCAGCAATATTCATGTAGTCATACCCCACAGCAAAATGGACTTGTAGAAAGGAAAAACAGGCATATTGAAGAGGTATCTCGGGCCATGCTAAATAAAAAAGACCTACCAGATTATTATTGGGCTGAAGCAATTGCTACAGCAGTTTACATAATGAACATGACTCCAACTGCAGCAATATATGGCATGATACCAGAGGAGATGTATACTGGTAGGAAACCAGATATTTCTCATTTGAAAATTTTTGGTTGCATTGCCTATGTTCATGTGCCAAATGAGTTGAGGTCCAAGATGGATCCAAAAGCTGAGAAGTGCATCCTTATTGGTTATTCTCTGCACAGCAGAAAGGGTATAGATGCTATAACCCTTCTACTCGTAAGTTTACAATGAGCAGAGATGTTGTTTTTGATGAGATGAGCAGTTGATATAAACCAATAAATGTGATTGATGATGTAGATGCACAAAATGGTAATGCTGCACAGAATTCACAATAGCAATCACAAAATATTAGTGGACCTACAATGTCCTCTAGCAGTGGATCACATACTTTGCCATGGATAGGCAGATTGAGATCAGGAGAATCTCCTCAAAGCAATGCATATAGTGGTATGCAGGTATCATGAAACGGAAAAGAGAAGGTAGATCAGCCCATGTTTGATGTGAATGCAGGTCACTCTTATGTGGATGGTGAATCCAGTGGCTTAGAACAGAGCATTGATGATGAGTTGGGTATTCCTTTGGTTGTTACACCTAGAGTAAGGAAGACCAGGAATGTTTTGAGAACACTTGGAAGTGAGCCTATTTTGCGCAGGTCTACCAGAGCTAGGTATCCTCTGGATAGGCTGAAATATGATGGATTTATAGCCACTCACTATGCCTATATGGTCAAAGTGATATAGGAAGCAGAACCCAATTCTTTTGAGCAAGCCATGGGAAAAGAAAAATGGGAGAAAGCCATGGATGAAGAAATGGATGCCTTGGAAGCAAATGCTACATGGGGATTGGTGCCCTTGCCTAAAGACAAGAATGCAATTGGCTATAAGTGGGTTTATAAAGTGAAGCACAATGCAGATGGTTCTGTGAACATATACAAGGCAAGATTAGTTGTCAAGGGGTATGCACAGACATATGGTATTGATTATGAAGAAACATTCAGTCCGGTTGCAAGGATGGCAACCGTAAGAGCAATCATTGCTATGGCTGCATCAAAGGGATGGTCTTTACATGAGATGGATGTAAAGAATGCCTTCTTGCATGGTGATTTGCAAGAAGAGGTCTTTATGGAGCAGCCACCAGGTTATGTTCATGCTGTTCATCCTGAGTTTGTTTACAGGTTGAAGAAAGCCTTGTATGGCTTGAAGCAAGCACCTAGAGCATGGTCTGACAAGATAGGACAGTATCTTGTCACTATTGGCTTTCAGATTTCCAAGGCAGATTTCTCACTTTATGTGAGAAAAACAGAGAAAGGTATTATGCTGCTTGTCATTTATGTTGATGATTTGATCATCACAGGTGATATTGATGAAGATATCCTTCATGTGAAATTGCTATTGAAGCAGAAGTTTGAGATGAAGGATTTGGGAGAGCTGCATTATTTCTTGGGCATTGAGGTGATTAGATCACCAAGTGGGATACGGCTCTTGCAGAGGTAATATGGATTGGACATGCTATCCAAATATGGGATGACAGGCTGTAAGCCTATTTTAGTTCCGAGCAGAATGTGAAGTTGAGCGTAGATGCAGGTGAGCTTTTGGAAGACCGTACTATGTAGAGATGCATAGTAGGAAGTTTGATTTATATGACTATTACTAGGCTAGATTTGAGCTATGCTGTTGGGTTGGTAAGTCAGTTTCTGCAGGCTCCAAGGAAACCGCATTGGGAAGCGGCTAGATGCAGACTTAGGTCTGTGAAGTCCACATTGCAATATGGACTATTTTATGAGACTAGGGTTCAGATACAGGTGCATGGATACACTGATGCTAATTAGGTTGGTAGTATTTCTGATAGATGATCTACTAGTGGATATGTGTTCTCTTTTGGGAGTGCTGCAGTCACTTGGAGCAGCAAGAAATAGCCTATAGTTGCCTTGTCGAGCACAGAGGCTGAGTACAGGGGTGCAGCAATGGCTGCATGTGAGGTAGCTTGGTTGTATAAGCTACTTTATGATATGCATCAATCTACAGATGGGCCAGCTGTCATTTATTGTGACAACATGAGCAGTATACACTTGGCAAATATCAGAGTCTATCATGCTAGAACAAAGCACATTGAGGTGCATTATCACTATGTGCAGGAGACGGTTTTCCTAGGTCTTATTGATCTAGTTTATGTCAGCACAGAGGATCAGGTAGCTGACATATTCACAAAGGCATTAGGCGTAGAGAAGCTGCACAAGTTTAGAGACCTGCTTGGTGTGCAGGAATTGGGATTGAGCTCGAGGGGGAGTGTTGAGATATTGAGCTCCACTTGTGATATGCCAGGGTGACCATTGTGCATTTATGTCACCGACTTCTTAGCTGTAGATGCAGTTGGTACATCGCCCATGAATAATAGCTAGATGACAGCTATCCTTATGTACTCTAGTTTGTGGCTCAGTTAGTATGCCACCTTAGTTAGCTGAGTTTGGTTTGAGACCCACATATAGGGTTCTTCTATTTCTTTGTACTAGAGTTCTTTTGGCTTTCACAACTAAGAAGAGGAAAACTGTTTTCAGCCTCCACCTTTGTGTATATTCCCCCATTGTGTATGTGAGAAAGCCGCAAGTGAGACTCCTTCCTTCTCTCCCACTATCTTCACATTATTAACTCCCACAACTAGTACAAATATAATCTACTCTGTCCACTCCCACAATTGATAAAACTGTAATTTATCCTATCCACTGATACAACTTCTAATCACCTTGAAAGTTTTAAAACCTTGCTCGTTGCTTGAATGGTAGAGTTGTTGTGAGTGTGAAACCGCATGTGAATGAGTGGATTGACTCCGATTAGGAACTACTCAGGAAATTTTGAGCATGGCTATGATTGGTTTTTTTGGAGTTCTCTACTCTAAGGATAAACTAATCTATGCTAATGTAGACTACACCGACCGTCAAAGCGAATAAAAGCAACAAATAATTTATTTTCCATTGTCCTTTTTAATATGCTTAGGTTGCGAGTTTTAAAAAAACCATTACAATTGAGACAAAAAATTTAAAAAATGAGACAATATTTTTATTTACAGAAACTAATTTACTTACAACTCATAAGAGTATAACATTCACATTAATAAGAAGTTAAAATATCAATAAATCTAAATTTAACTTTATGAAAAATAATGAAAACTAAACATTAAAATTGACTGCAAACCCTAAACCTTAACCACAAACCCTTAAACCTAAACCCTAACCCCTAAACCTTATTCTTGGCCTTCTAAACCCAAACCCCCAAACCCTAAATCCTAAACCCTAACAACCAAATAATAAACCCTAAACCCTAAACCCCAAACCTTGGACCCTAAACCCTAAACCCTTATCCAAAAACCCAAAACCCAAAACCCCAAACCTTAAAGCCAAACCCCCAAACCCTAACCCCTAATGCCTAAACCCTAACCCCCAAACCCTAAACCCTAAACTCTAACCCCCAAACCCTAAACCCTACACCCTACACCCTAACCCAAAATCCCCAAACCCTAAACCCTAATCCCTAAATCCTAAACCCTAAATTCTAAGCCTTAAATCTTAAACCCTAAATCCTAAAACCAAAACCCTCAAACCCTAAACACTAAACCCTAATCCCCAAACCCTAAACCCTAATGCCCAAACCCTAAACCCCCAAACCCTAATCCTTAAGCCCTAACCCCAAATCCTAATTTCGAAAATCCTAATCTTGGCCTTCTAAACCTAAAACCCTAAATCCAAAACCCAAAACCCAAACCCACAAACCTTAACCCCTAACCCCCAAACCCTAAACCCTTAACCCTAATGCCCAATACATAAACCCTAAACCCTAAACTCCCAATCCCCAAACCTTAAACCCAAACCCTCAAGCCCTAGACCCTAAAACCTAACCCCTAAACTCTAAACCCTTTTTTAATTCAAATTAATTTCATCTAAATTTTTATTAGTTTGAACCACAAAATTCAAAATTTATTTTTATGGAAAATATAAAATTTGAATGTAAAATTCAGAAAATAAGGCTTAAAATAAAAAATGCAAAATTTACGTAGAAGGAAATTTTAATTCTCCCTAAAAGGAGATAAACTAAACTAATATATTGAAAATGTAAGCTAAACTAATTTAAAATTTCCAAAAAGGTGAGAAATTTGAAATTGTACTTTCTATATTCCAACACAAAATACATTTTTTTCTACTATATTCCATAAGTTTCAATTGAGAAATTAAACTAGTGAATTGAAAAAAGGCGAGAAATTTGAGTTTCCACAAGTTTGTCTTTTCACACACCAAGTACATAGTTTTGTTTTCAATTTTCCACACGTTTGTCTTTTCACACATCAAGGTTCATAGGAACCCCCAGCGAGAGAAACTCATCCTAATAATTAATTTGTGGGGGGGAAGGGGGGGAGCAATGGTCAATTACGATAAGCTCATGTTTTGGGGGCCGCGATGGTAAATTAAGGTAAGATTGATTATGGCGATGGCATAGCAATCTATGATAGCAGGCTGGAGGCTTCTTCCAAAAGCCTATGAATCTAGAAGTTTATATTGCCCTAGGCATAAAAGGAGGAGGGGGCCTATAGAGTGCTCAATGTAGGCAGGGGGGCTGTGAAGGCCTCTCCAAGAGAAGGCAGGGGCTATGAAGGCTCTCCAAGAGGAGGAGGAAGAGGTTGAGTAGAAGGTAGGGGGAAGGAAGAAGAGTGGGAGAAGTGAGGGGGAGGAGGGAGGGAAGGGCAGTTGAGGGAGAGGAGTGTGGGATGGGGGGTTGAGGGAGGAGGTAGAGAGGAAGGAGGGAGCGAAGGCGAAAGAGGGACCTGAGCAGGAATTGACACGAATGGAAGCAGTTGTAGCAATAGGGAGGGTCTTTGAGCTTAGGTTAATTGTGAATATCAATCGATACAACATGCATTGATAAATTAATTAATCAAAATAGGATGGAAAGATGCGAATAGGACCCAATGATCGCTTTGTTTGTTTAAGTTTCGACTAAATCACACACCAAGGTACATAGTTTTGTTTTGAAGTTTCCACACATTTACAATTAGTCATTCCTGTCTTCTCTTTAGTAGCATGTAATCTCCTTCCTTGATTGTCACCTCTACTCCTATATCCATTGTCATCTCTAATCTCCTTCACTATCTCTCCTCTAATATCCCTCATTGATCATAGCTCCCACATCCCTCCATCAAAACATCTCTCCTCCAAAATCCCTCCTTGATCGCATTGCGAACTCCTTTCTCCTCCTCATTTGTAAGATTTTCTATGTCTTTCATTCTTACTCTCTCGTACTCTCTCTCCCTCCCTCCCTCCCTAGATTTTTGTCTCTCTCCTCTCTATCTCTCTCTCGTCTTCCCTCTCCCTCTCTTTGTCTCTGTCTGTCTGTCTGTCTATCTCTCTCTCTCTCTCACTCACTCACTCTCGCGCTGCCACGATAGTGGCACTCTCTCCCTACACCGAGCCTACACCTCTCTCTCTCTCTCTCCCCTCCCTCTCCTTTGCTCTCTCTCTCTCTCTGTCTCTCTCCCCCTACCTCTCTCTCTCTCTCTCTCTCTCTCTCTCTCTCTCTTGCTGTGCCGTGACAGTATCACTCCTTCCCTACACCTCTCTCTCTCTCCCCTCCCTCTCCTTTGCTCTCTCTCTCTCTCTCTCTCTCTCTCTCTCTCTCTCGTGTGTGCGCACGTTGCCCAGTAACGCGTTCTCTCAATCTCTCTCTCTCTCTCTCTCTCTCTCTCTCTCTCTCTCTGTCTCTCTCTCTCCCCCTCCCTCCCTCCCTCCCTCCCTCCCTCTCTTGCTCTCCTCTCCTCTTCTCTCCTCTCTCTCTCTCTCTCTCTCTCTCTCTCTCTCTCTCTCCCCCTCCCTCCCTCCCTCCCTCCCTCCCTCACTTGCACGTGCGCACACACGCACATTTCTGCAACAGGGTGCTCTCTCCCTATACCTCTCTCCCCCTCTCTCTCCCCTCCCTCTCCTTTGCTCTCTCTCTCTCTCTCTCTCTCTCTCTCTCTCTCTCTCTCTCTCTCTCTCTCTCGTGTGCACTGCTGCAGTAGCATGCTCACTGTCTCAGTCTCTCTCTCTCCCTCTCTCTCCTCTCCTCTCCTCTCCTCTCCTCCCTCCCTCCCTCCCTCTCTCTCTCTCTCGCTATCTCTCTCTCTCTCTCTCTCTCTCTCATGCACGTGCATGTTGCCGCAGCAATGCGCTCTCTACGTACACCTCTCACTCTCTCTCCCCTCCCTCTCCTTTGCTCTCTCTCTCTCTCTCTCTCTCTCTCTCTCTCTCTCTCTCATGCGTTGCTGCAGTAGCGTGCTCTCTCAATCTCCCTCTCGCTCCTCTCCTCTTTCTCTCCCCCCTCTCTCTCTCCTCTTTCTCTCTTAGTGCGCTCTCCTCTCCTCTCTCTCTCTCTCTCTCTCTCTGTCTCTCTCCCCTCCTTCTCCTTTGCTTTGTGTGTGTGTGTGCGTGTGTGTGTGCACGTGTCTCTCTCTATCTCTCTCACGCATGCCGTGATAGCGTGCTCTCTCAGTCTCTCTCTCTCTCCCTCTCACTCTCCTCTCCTCTTTCTCTCCCCCCCTTCCCTCTCCCTCTCTCTCTCTATCTATTTGTCTCTCTCTATCTCTGCAAAGCATATCCGATGGGCACAATACTTCTCCTACACCTTAACCTAGGTTGTATTGAAATGTTCTCAAAGAGGCACACCCATCCGATAAGTACTTGGTCAGATAACATACCTAAGGGGGTGTTTTTTTGCGGTTGTGCATATCACTACCAGAAAAACAGTGGATAATGCGTGATCGGCCATGCAAAGCATATCCGATGTCTCTCTCTCTCTCTCTCTCTCTCTCTCTCTTTCCTCTCTCTCTTTCTCCCTTCACTCTCTCTCTCCTTGCCATGCCTCCTCTCCTCTCCCTTGCCCCCCCCCCCTCTCTCTCTCTCTCTCTCTCTCTCTCTCTCTCTCTCCCTTCTCTCTCTTGTGCGCTACTATGGCAGCACGCCTTCCTACTCCCTCTCCTCTCTCTCTCTCTCTCTCTCTCTCTCCTAATCCCCGCCAATAATAGATGGAACAGCTGTGTGCAACGGAGACTTGATGCAGGATGGGCAAAATACTTCCAATTTGAAAATGAGTGCAACAATAGCAATACGAGAAGGTGGCAAGTACGAAATATGATCTTTGGGGCATATGTGATACAGACAGTACTCTACGGAGTAGAGGTATGGGGTGGGAGTATATCTCCATCAACGTGGAATGAGATAGAGAAAATGCAAAAGTCTTTCATTAGGAGGCACCTGGGCATCAAGGCTACTACACCATACTCTTTGTTACTCCTAGAGACAGGATGTATACCCATAGAGCTACATGCTCTGAAGAGAGTACTCAGATACATCACAAAGGTCAAGTGCATGGATAATGAAAGGCTACCAAAGAGAGCATGGAATGAAAGTCAGAAGCTTCAAAAGACAAACAAGGGCAAGATTTTGACATCCGGATGGGCACAGGACCTAAAAAAATGGTTCAAGAAGTGGGAAGTAGAAGAGTATTTAAACTACTCTTCAGAGGAGATTGATGAAGAGGCTTTTCATTATGACCTGCTGAATGCACTACACAGGAAATGGCAAACAGCAGAAAACAAAGATAAATTTGAGTACTATCGCACATATATCAACCCCGAATATTGGTCAATTTATACAGGAAGGGAGACAACAACGCAGAAGTACATATGTACACCTATAGCAGTGCATAAACGGAGGGCTTTAGCCTCACTTCGCACCCGATCACACCAGCTGCAAATAGAAACAGGGGGATGGAAAAAGATGCCAAGGGAGAGTAGAATATGCCAACTATGTGATCAAGGTATGGTTGAAACAGAAGAACACATGGTAATGATATGCCCTCACTATGCACACATTAGGGAAGAGTTCAATCACCTCCTTGAGGGACATAACAAACTGGCTGATTTGCTGCATAAAGGGTCACCTTCAGCTTTAGGAACATTTGTGTATAAGCTCTTCAAGCATAGGAATCCACCTGAATCCTAGAAGGTGGTTTCTCTTTCCACCCTCCCATCTTCGGGAGGAGCTTTCATGTACTTGTGATATTGTATTGCTCAGGTCCCATAGGCCGGTTTTGGTCTTCAGAGGACGATAATATATTCTTCTTCTTCTTCTCCTCTCTCTACGTCTCCCCTCCCTCTTTCTTTCTTTCCACCTTTCTCTCTCTCTCTAAGTTATCTCTCTAGAGTAAAATTTCAAAGAAGAAAAGTTTAAAAAAATACCTGGAAGAAAGTTGAGATTGAAACATATGGTTGTACTTGCTTTTGCTCTAAAACCTCCTCTTGCTTCTCCTCTTGCTCTTCCTTGTTGAAATCGGAGAAAGAATGAGAGGAGGAGAGTATTTATAAGAAAAGCTAGGGTTTTAAGTGCTTCTCTCTGATTGGTCCCTACATTTCATTGTCTCCTCTCCCATTGGCCCTTCCATCACATTATCTCCTCTCCCTTTGGCCCCTCCATCCAAGTACCTACTCTTCCATTGGTCTTTCCTACCCTCCCCTCTCCTACCTCCCCCTCTCCCACCCACTCCCACTCCCACTCCCTCTCCCACTCCCACTCCTGCTCCCACTCCCGCCCTCCCACCCCCACCCCCACTCCTACTCCCACTCCTTCTCTCTCTCCCACTCTCACTCCCACGTCCACACTCCCACCTTCCCTTTCTCCCACTCCCACCCTCCCTTTCTTCCCCCCCCCCGACCTCCCACTCCCATTCCCACATTCCTACCTTCACTTCCACTCCCAATAAAAACTATTACTTCAATGAACGATATTACTTGAATCAATCATAGGATTTAGGGTTTAGGGTTTAGGGGTTAGGGTTTGGGAGTTAGGGTTTAGGGTTTAGGGGTTAGTTTTTACGGGTTACGGTTTAGGGTTTAGAGGGTTTATAGTTTAGGGATTAGGGGTTAGGGTTTGGATGTTAGGGTTTAGGGTTTAGAGGGCCAATATTAGGGTTTAAGATTTAGGGATTAGGGATTAGGATTTAGGATTTAGGGATTAGCGGTTTGGGTTTATGGGTTAGGGTTTAGGGGTAACGGGTTAGGGTTTAGGGTTTAGAGTGCCAAGATTAGGGTTTAAGGTTTAAGGTTTAGGGTTTAGGGTTACGGTTTAGGGTTAAGAGGTCTAAGATTAAGATTTAGGGTTTAGGGATTAGGGGTTTACTTTTAGGGTTTTGGGATTATGGATTAGGGGATAGGGTTTACAGATTAGGGTTTAGGGTTAGGGTTTAGGGTTTAAGGGTTAGGATTTAGGGATTAGGGGTTAGGGTATAGAATTTAGGGATTTGAGGGCTAGGATTAGGCTTTAAAGTTTAGGGATTAGGGGTTAGGGTTCAAGATTTAGGGTTTAGGGATTAGGGATTAAGGGTTAAGGGGTTAGGGTTTATCTTTTCGAGGGCCAAAATTAAGGTTTAAGGATTAATGGTTAGGGGTTAGTATTTAGGATTTAGGGTTTACGGTTTAAGGTTTAGGGTTTAGGATTTAGGGTTCAAAGAGCAAGGATTAGGGTTTAGAGTGTTTGGGTTAAGGATTTAGGATTTAGGGTTTAGGGTGTAGTTTAGGGGGTAGGGTTTGGGTTTAGCAAATTGTGAATGACTAAATCCGAAATCCTTTATTGAAAACATAGATTTCTAAATAAGACCTCCCATATTTTCAAAACAAGATCTAGATTTCTAAATAATCAATAAAGTATTTTATTGAAAATAGACTATTTATAATGGTTGTTACAGCTTGTTTGCAAAGGAAACTCACAAAGGAGATGGGGGAGAAGATTCTAGTAGGATTTAATGATCTAGTTTATGTTAGCACAAAGGATCAGGTAGCTGACATATTCACGAAGGCATGCAGAGAAGCTACGCAAGTTCAGAGACCTACTTGGTATGCAAGAATTGGGATTGAGCTCAAGGGGGAGTGGTGACATTATTTTTTTGATTCGAGGCCGTTTCGGGGCCCGTTTTGGTGGCGGAAGTTTTTTGCAGGCACTCTGAAAAGTGCCCTATTTTGCTGTGCAACCACTGTTCTGCAGGTCGATGAAAAGTTACCACAAAAATTGCATCGTATGCCTATGTGTAGAGATATTGGGAGTCACAGAATCATTCTTATTGCCTATTGATGCATAATCGTCACTAGGAAGTGACTGTGTGGTCAAATACCACTTTCGTCAGTTTTGCAGAATTGCCCTTGTGAGGCAGAAGTGTATTTTGTAGTGACAGAATATTTTTGTAGCATTCTATAATAGCGTCTAATGCTCTTTCATAGATAGTCACTGAAAAGCTTGACAAGAACAAATTCCCAGCATGGAAGTTTAGAATGACGAATTTCCTTAAGGGAAAAGGCTATTGGGAGTTCATTACTGGAGCTGAACAAGAACTAGTTATTCCTAATGTTCCCAATAAACAGGAGGTGCAGGCATTTAAAGGATGGCATGAGAGAGCCAGAAAAGTTATGTACTACTATCAGTATTTCAGATTCTATGATTGTGCATATTCAGGATGCAAGCACGCCCAAGGAGGCATGGGATACTTTGACAAAAATGTATAGCACAAATACGCAAGCCAGGAAAATGCAACTCATCAAGCAGGAGTTGCATAATGTGTAGAGAGAAAATATGAGCATCAATGACTACCACATGAACATGAAGAATATTGCAAATGTACTTGCTTCCATTGGGTCGCCAGTCGAAGATGATGATTTAGTTTCTGTGACCTTGGATGGTCTAAGAAAGGATTATGCACAATTCTGGACATCCATTGCCATCCGTGAAAATTTTCCTGATTTTGAGGAGTTGATTACTCTTCTAATTTCTGAAGAGCAGAGAAATGGTGGTGCATCTTCTTCAGGAGAAACTTCAAAAGAAGCTGTCTTCTACTCAAATGCTGGAAGAGGTAGAGGTAGAGGTAGAGCAGGCCAATCTGGACACCATGGCAGAAATCAAAATATGCAGCAAATTCAAGAAAACCAGTCCTATGGAGGAGGACGTGGTAACCTTAGAGGCAGGGGGAGCCAAAGAGGTCATGGTGGATGGCAGAGAGGCCAAAATGCAAACAGCAATGTTGAATGCTACTACTGTAAAACGGGTCATATGGCTAAACACTGCTATAAGAAGCAGAATGGTGTCATGATGGAAAATTGGAGCAAGGAAATTATGCATCCTCTACTAGATAGGGTGATGACAGAAATGAGCATCTGTTTATGGTGCAGCACATGACCAATTCTGTGACAAGTGCAGAAGAAAGCAATGATGTGTGGTATGTTGACTCATGAGCATCAAACCACATGACAGGTCATGTGGAATGGATGCAGGATGCAAGGAAAATGGAAAGACTAGGATTTGTGGAGACTGGTGATGATACTGCACATCCTATTGTGCAGATTGGTAAAATTTTTTTGTCTATGCAAGATGGGAAAAAGAAATACCTGTCTGATGTATTTCATGTCCCAAATATCACCAAGAACCTGGTTTCTATTGGTCAAATGGTTGGGTAGGGCTTGTAGGTCAGATTTAATCCTCATGGATGCTTTGTTGAGGATATGAAAAATAAAGGTCGGTCGATAGAAAAAGGGAAGAAGCAGGGCATGATGTTTACGTTGGATGTGAACATGCCTGAATTGAGTGCAGCAATGTTTGCACATGGGACCGGTGTAGTTGTAGATATTGATATCTGGCATAAACGCTTGAATGATGTTAATGTACAACGACTTAAATTAATGTAGGCCTAAAATATTATTGCAAGATTGCCTAAGCTCAAGGTTGAAGAAATTCATAAGGTATGTGAAGCCTATCAATTTGGAAAACAAGCAAGGAAACCATTTCCTAGACATGTTTAAGAGAGTAAGAGGCCATTGTAATTAATCCACTCTGATGTGTGGACTACTAAAGCTGCATCTATTGGAGGCTGTCATTATTTTGTCACTTTTATTGATGACTACAGCAGAAAAGTTTGGGTGTATTTTATGAAAAAGAAAAGTGGTGTTTGGGCATTTCAAAGCTTTTAAAGCTATGGCTGAAAAAGAAACAGGCTTGCAAATAAAATACCTAAGGTCAGATGGAGGGGGAGAGTACCTCTCAAATGAGTTTGCAAGGTTCCTGCAGGAGCATGGCATAAAGCAGCAATATTCATGCAATCATACCCCACCCCAAAATGGACTTGCAGAAAGGAAAAAAAGGCATATTGGAGAGGTATCTCATGCCATGCTCAATGAAAATGACCTACCAAATTATTATTGGGCTGAAGTAGTTGCTATAGTAGTCTACTTAATGAACATGACTCCCACTGCAGCAATACATGGCATGAAACCAGAGGAGAGGTGTACTGGTAGGAAACGAGATATTCTCATTTGAAAGTTTTTGGTTTCATTGCCTATGTTCATGTGCCAGATGAGTTGAGATCCAAGTTGGATCCAAAAGCTGAGAAGTGCATCTTTATTGTTTATTCTGTGTAGCAAAAATGGTATAGATGCTATAACCATTCTACTCATAAGTTTACAATTAGCAAAGATGTTGGTTTTTATGAGATAAGCAACTGGTATAAACCAGTGAATGTGATTGATGATGTAGATGCACAAAATGGTAATGATGCATAGAATTCACAACAACAATCACAAAATATTAGTGGACCTGTAGTGTCCTCTAGTAGTGGTTCACATACTTTGCCATGGACAGGCAGATTGAGATTAGGAGAATCTCCTCAAAGCAATGCAGATACTGGTATGAAAGTATCACAAAAAGAAAAAGAAAAAGTAGATCAGCCCATGGTTGATATGAATGCAGGTCACTCTTATGTGGATGGTGAATCTAGTGGCTCTTGATGATGAGTTGGGTATTCCTTCTATTGTTACACCTGAAGTAAAGAAGAGAAGGGATGTTTTGGGAGCACCTGGTAGTGAGCCTATTTTGTGCAAGTCTACCAGAGTTAAGTATCTTGTAGATAGGCTGAAATATGATGGATTTACAGCCATTCACTATGCCTATATGGTCAAAGTGATATAAGAACCAGAACCCACTTTTTTGAGCAAGCCATGGGAAAAGAAAAATGGGAGAAAGCCATGGATGAAGAAATGGATGCCTTGGAAGCAAATGATACATGGGAATTGGTGCCTTTGCCTAAAGACAAGAATGCAATTGGTTGCAAGTGGGTTTATAAGGTGAAGCACAATGTAGATGGTTCTGTGAGCAGATACAAGGAAAGATTAGTTGTCAAGGGGTATGCACAGACATATGGAATTGATTATGAAGAAACATTCAGTCCAGTTGCAATGATGGCAACCGTAAGAGCAGTCATTGCTATGGCTGCATCAAAGGGATGGTCTTTACGTCAGATGGATGTAAAGAATGCTTTCTTGCATGGTGATTTGCAAGAAGAGGTCTATATGGATAGGTTATGTTCATGCTGTTCATCCTGAGTTTGTTTGCATGTTGAAGAAAGCCTTGTATGGATTAAAGCAAGCACCTAAAGCATGGTCTGACAAGATAGGACAGAATCTTGTCCCTATTGGCTTTCAGATTTCCAAGGCAAATTTATCACTTTATGTGAGAAAAATAAAGAAAGGTATTATGCTGCTTGTCATTTATGTTGATGATTTGATCATCACAGGTGATAGTAATGAAGATATCCTTCATGTGAAAATGCTATTGAAGCAGAAGTTTGAGATGAAGGATTTGGGAGAGCTGTGTTATTTCTTGGGCATTGAGGTGATTAGATCCACAAGTGGGATATGGCTCTTGCAGAGGCAGTATGGATTGGACATGCTATCCAAATATGGGATGACAGGCTGTAAGCCTATTTTAGTTCCTTTGGAGCAGAATGCGAAGTTGAGGGTAGATGCAGGTGAGCTTTGGAAGACCGTACTATGTAGAGATGCATAGTAGGAAGTTTGATTTATATGACTATTACTAGGCCAGATTTGAGCTATGCTGTTGGGTTGGTAAGTCAGTTTATGCAGGCTCCAAGGAAACCGCATTCGGATGCGGTTAGACACATACTGAGGTATGTGAAGTCCACATTGCAATATGGACTATTTTATGAGACTGGGGTTCAAATAGAGTTGCATGGATACACTAATGCTGATTGGGTTGGTAGTATTTTTGATAGACGATCTACTAGTGGATATGTGTTCTCTTTTGGGAGTGCTGCACTTACTTGGAATTGTAAGAAACAGTGTACAGTTGCCTTGTCGGGCACAGAGGCTGAGTACAGGGGTGCAGCAATGGCTGCCTGTGAGGCGGCTTGGTTGCGTAAGCTACTTTATGATATGCATTGGGCCAGTTGTCATTTATTGTGACAACATGAGTAGTATAAACTTGGCAAATAACCCAGTCTATCATGCTAGAACAATGCGCATTGAGGTGCATTATCACTATGTGTGGGAGAACATTCTAGTAGGTTTTATTGATCTACTTTATGTCAGAACAGAGGATCAAGTAGCTGACACATTCATGAAGGCATTGGGTGCAAAGAAGCTATGCAAGTTTAGAGACCTGCTTGGTGTGCAGGAATTGGGATTGAGCTCGAGGGGGAGTGTTGAGATATCGAGCTCCACTCGTGATATGCCAGGATGACCGTTGTGCATTTATGTCACCGACTTGTTAGCTATAGATGCGGTTGGTACACCGCCCATGAATAATAGCTGGATGACAGCTATCTTTATGTACTCTAGTTAGTGGCTCAGTTAGTATGCCACCTAGGTTAGCTGAGTTTGGTTTGAGACCCAAATATAGGGTTCATCTATTCCTTTTGTACTAAGAAGCGAGAGTTCTTTTGGCTTTCACAACTAAGAAGAGGAAAACTATTTTCAGCCTCCACTTTTGTGTGTATTCCCCCTTTGTGTATGTGAGAAAGCTGCAAGTGAGACTCCTTACTTCTCTCCCACTCTCTTCACAAGCACATATGTAAAGCACTCTTTAGATAGAAATTAGTGGACAAGTTGCCACAAATCATGCAAAGCACATTACACGTGGAAAGCAGTGGAAAAGCACTCATAAAGCAGTCAGGAAAAGGACAACCAGTCATAAAGCACTACCAAAGCAATAACAAGTACATGCAAAGCATTGCCAAAGCACTACCAAAGCACATGTAAAGCTCTGCCAAAGCACATGTAAAGCACTCTTCAAATAGAAAGTAGTGGACAAGTTGCCACAAATTATGCAAAGCACATTACAAGTGGAAAGAAGTGGTGGAAAAGCACTCATAAAGCAGTCAAGAAAAGGACAAGCAGTCATAAAGCACTGCAAAGTAGTAACAAGCACATGCAAAGCACTACCAAAGCACATGTAAAGCTCATGCAAAGAACTTCCAAAGCACATGTAAAGCTCCGCCAAAGAACATGCAAATCACATGTAAAGCACTCTTCAAATAGAAAGTAGTGGACAAGTTGCCACAAATCATGCAAAGCACGTTACAACTGGAAAGCAACACTCATAAAGTAGTCAAGAAAAGGACAAGCAGTCATAAAGCACTGTCGAAGCAATAACAAGCACATGCAAACACTGCCAAAGCACATGTAAAGCTCTGCCAAAGAACATGCAAACCAATCATAAAAGCAAAGCAGTGACAAAGCAACATCATTGTCATAGCACTGAAAAACACATGTAAAGCACTCCCTCAAATAGAAAGCAGTGTACCAATAGCCACAAATAAATGTAAATAACTTTCAAAGTAGTCACAAGGCATATACAGAGAACTTGTAAATTTCATGCAAAGCACATTACAAGTAGAAAACAGTGGTGGAAAAGCACTCATAAAGTAGTTAAGAAAATGACAAGCTGACATAAAGCACTACCAAAGTAATAACAAGCACATGTGAAGCACTACCAAAGCATTCACAAAGCATTGCTAAAGCACTGACAACCAATCAAAAAATCAAGTAGTGAGAAAACAAATTTTAAAAAGAAAGCAGTGGTATAAATCCAATGCCATAGAAGCTTCTAAAATGAAAAGACAGCCCTGAAGCACTTGCAAGAGCACTTCTAAAGTGAAAGACCCAACTAGGCACATGTGAAAACTTCTAACATGGCTAAAGAACATGCCAAGAACATTGTAAAGCATAAGAAGAAAGTAGTCACAAACCATTCTCAAGGTAGTTATACAAGAGAAGCTATGAATGACATGGCCACACAAGAGGACCAAGCGGCATTGACAAAGCAGTCCAACAGAAGATCCAATTGACTTTGTAATTCATCTGTATATATCAAATCAAGAATACCTCATTCTTGAGAGGTACTTCTACCAAAGTTGGTTCACTTTTGTTTGCCGAAAAAACATGCTTCACAAACTTTTCCAAGAAACTGTAGCTTAGGAATCTCGATTGCCATATTCTAATTCCTGAGATCCAACAAGCTCTTGAAATTGGCATGACCATATCTCTTATGCCATTTTGCAGATAGTGGCATTTGTTGCAGTTGAGCTCACATGGCATGCTTATATGGTACTCTAGTAGCTAGCATTCTGTACAAGCGTCCTTCCTTGACACCTTTTGCTACTAGTTGACATCTTCTAGATTTATCTCTAATAGTGCATTCATCTCCATCAAAGATGACTCGGTAGTTGTGTTCCGTCATTTAACCTACTAACAAGAGATTCTTGCTGAGCTTTGGAACATAGAGTAGATCTTTCACCAATCCTTTTGTACTAGTGAAATTGTTCATAGGGATAACACATGTCCTTTGAACTAGATTTGGTGTATTATCTGCTGTGTAGATGACATTCTTTTGACCTTCTAATGGTTTCATCTCTGTGAACCATTCTTGATGATTTGTCATGTGATATGATGCACCATTATCAATATACCAAGGATCATGTTTTGCTTGGTCGACTTGGTAAAATCCTCCTTTGGATTGCAATCCATGTCTAGATACACTGTATCAGTTTGCTGCATTTCCTCATTTGTAAGAAACATATTCCCATGTTCATTTTCAAAATGATTGTGACTAGAATTTCCACCATGATGATTTCCTATTCTGTAGAAATTTCCTCAACTACTGTTGGATTGATCGCCTTTTGTACTACTTCTTGCAACAATCGCTTTCATAGTGTCCAAACTTATGACGGTAGTTGCACTGGATGTTTGACACATTAGTGGATGCATTTCCTTGTCCTTGGAATCTTCCTCGGTTGGAACAATTTCGTCTTTATTGACTCGTTCATAATTGTCTACCTGTATTCTCAAAGTTGCTGTGGTAAGCGACCTTTTTCTACATGTACATTGTGAATTGCTTTAATCTTGATTGCTATCATGTAGATACATGAATCAATCCATAATCCTCTACAAATGATAACATTTGTAAAATATGTCCCACTCTAAAATTCAAAGATATGCACTTTGTATTCCTGATGACATGTGTTGGATAAGTCTCATCTCTGGCCCATGCAATAAATGCTTTCTTAGAAGTATTATAGGACATAACATCTCCAAGGATTTCCATATCCCCACACTTACGCTTTAGCTCAACATGTGCACTAAGAATCTTTGATACGATAATCGCCACCTTATCTTCTCGCCAAGTCTTCTGAAGTGACAAATAGAATTTGGATCACTTTCATGGATTGTAGCAAATGTAACTACTTCTCTTTTGCAACATAGAATCACCTCCATCCTTGGAATAAGATTTGTAGCACAGAGTGATAATGCACCTCAATGTGCTTTGTTCTAGCATGATAGACTGGGTTATTTACCAAGTGTATACTGCTCATGTTGTCACAATAAATGACAACTGGCCCATCTGTAGACTGATGCATATCATAAAGTAGCTTACGCAAGCAAGTTGCCTCACATGCAGCTATTGCTACAGCCCCCTGTACTTAGCCTCTGTGCTCAACAAGGCAACTGTAGGCTGTTTCTTGTTGCTCATGGTGACTGTAGCACTCCCAAAAGAGAACACATATCCACTAGTAGATCATCTATACAAAATACTACCAGCCCAATTAGCATTAGTGTATCGATGCAACTGTATCTGAACCCAGTCTCATAAAATAGTCCATACTGCAATGTGGGCTTCACATACCTCAGTATGCATCTAACCACATCAAATGCGGTTTCCTTGGAGCCTGCATAAACTGACTTACCAACCCAACAGCATAGCTCAAATCTGGCCTGGTAATAGTCATATAAATCAAACTTCCTACTGTGTGTCTGTACATAGTAGGGTCTTCCAAAAGCTCACCTGCATTTGTACTCAACTTCACATTCTACTCCAAAGAACTGAAATAGGCTTGTAGCCTATCATCCCATATTTGGACAGCATGTCCAATCCATACTGCCTCTGCAAAAGCCATATCCCACTTGTAAATCTAATCACCTCAATGCCCAAGAAATAATGCAGCTCTCCCAAATCCTTCATCGCAAACTTCTACTTCAATAGCATTTTCACATGAAGGATATCTTCATGACTATCACCTATGATGATCAAATCATCAACATAAATGACAAACAGCATAATAACTTTCTATGTTTTTCTCACATAAAGTGAGAAATCTGCCTTGGAAATCTGAAAGCCAATAGTGACAAGATTCTATCCTATCTTGTCAGACCATGCTTTGGGTGCTTGGTTCAAGCCATACAAGGATTTCTTCAACTTGCAAAAAAACGCAGGATGAACAGCATGAACATAACCTGGTGGCTGCTCCATATAGACCTCTTCTTGCAAATCACCATGCAAGAAAGCATTCTTTACATCCATCTGAGGTAAAGACCATCCCTTTGATGCAGCCATAGCAATGATTGCTCTTACAGTTGTCATCCTTGCAACTGGACTGAATGTTTCTTCATAATCAATGCCATATGTCTGTGCATACCCCTTGACAACTAATCTTGCCTTGTATCTGCTCACAGAACCATCTGCATTGTGGTTCACCTTATAAACCCACTTGCAGCCAATTGCATTCTTGTATTTAGGAAAAGGCACCAATTCCCATGTAGCATTTGCTTCCAAGGCATCCATTTCTTCATCCATGGCTTTCTCCCATTTTTCTTTTCCCATGGCTTGCTCAAAAGAAGTGGGTTCTCATTCTTGTATCACTTTGACCATATAGGCATAGTGAATGGCTATAAATCCATCATATTTTAGTTTATCCACAGGATACTTAACTCTGGCAGACTTGCGCAAAATAGGCTCACTACCAGGTGCTCTCAAAACATTCCTTGCCTTCCTCACTCCAGGTCTAAGAATAGAAGGAATACCCAACTCATCATCAAGGCTCTGTTCCTGAGCCACTGGATTCACCATCCACATAAGAGTGACCTGCATTCACATCAACCATGGGCTGATCTACTTTCTATTTTTGTTTTTGTGATACTTGCATACCACTATCTGCATTGCTTTGACGAGATTCTCTTGATATCAATCTGCCTGTCCATGGGGAAGTATGTAAACCACTGCTAGAGGACACTACAGGTCCACTAATATTTTGTGATTGCTGTTGTGAATTCTGTGCAGCACTACCATTTTGTGCATCTACATCATCAATCACATTCACTGGTATATACTAGCTGCTCATCTCATAAAAAACCTTGAACTTAGGCAATCCTGCAATAATATTTTGGGCCTGCATTAATTTAAGTCACTGTACATTAACATGACCGATGCGTTTATGCTAGATATCAATATTTTCAACTACACCGGTCCCATGTGCAAACATTATTGCAATGAATTCAAGCATATCTGCATCCAATGTAAACATCTTGCCCTTCTTCTCCCCTTTTGCTATGGGGGTTTTCATTTTCCGAGCAGAAACCCCCGAGTGACGAGCGGAAAAAGGTTGGGAGGGTCAAAATATATAGGCTCAAGTCATTTTTGGGTAGCAAAAAATTCCAAATTATTTCAAGGAATATGTAAGTAAATATGAAACATTGATAAATAGATATAGATATAAATATACCTATGTCCAAGTGGTGACTTATTTTATGACTTTCAAAAATCCTTTCTTTTCCTTTCACCATTGCTTGGATCATGAAATTTTGAGCAAATATCCTTGTTACGGCTCCTCGGGATGACCTAAGAAAAATAAATATTACCTTTTTAATAGTCCGTCTAAGTGTATTTTTCCAGAGGAATATGGTTTGAAGAGCTTGCCCCCCAACCCTATTCCGCCAGCGAAATACCCTTGAAGAGCCTATGCAGAAGGGGTCATAACTTTTGCTCCTTAGCTCAGATTGAGGAGTTGTAAAAAGGAAAAATGTTCAAAATTTAATGATCTATGTAATAGTAGGCTTAAAATTATACTTTTTATAGCTATAAAAGAGAAAATTTAAAATTTTCAAGATGTATATGAGAGTTACAACTTCTCCCTAATTCATATTATGGTAGGAAGGAGTTCAGTAGAGACCACATTTCCTTAAAAGTACTTAGGTTTAGAGAATTGGGAATTTTTTTAAAATCCCTACCTTGCCTTCCCATATTTGATAATGTATTAGAGATTAATGATCGATTGTAACTGTGCACATCCCCTTTTGCTATCAAACGACCTTTATTTTTCATATCCGAGTCAACAAAGCATCCATGAGGATTAAATCTGACCTGCAAGCCCTACTCAACCATTTGACCAACAAAAACCAGGTTCTTGATGATATTCGGGACATGAAATACATCAAACAAGTATTTCCTTTTCCCATCCTGCATAGACAAAGGAACTTTACCAATCTGCAGAATACGATGTGCAGTGTCAGCACCAGTCTCCACAAATCCCGATCTTTCCCTTTTCCTTGCATCCTGCATCCATTCCGCATGACCTGTCATGTGGTTTGATGCACTTAAGTCAACATACCACACATCATTGCTTTCTTCTACACTTTTCACAGAATTGGTCATGTGCTGCACCATAAACAAATGCTCATTTCTATCATCACCTTGTCTACTAGAGGATACATAATTGCATTGCTGCAATTTTCCATTCATGATGTCATTCTGCTTTTTATAGCAATCTTTAGCCATATGACCCATTTTACCACAGTAGTAGCATTCAACATTGTTGTTTGCATTTTGGCCTCTCTGCCATCCACCATAACCTTTTTGGCTCCCCCTACCTTTTAGGTTACCATGTCCTCCTCCATAGGACTGGTTTTCTTGAATTTTCTGCATATTTTGATTTTTGCCATGGCCTCCAGATCGGCATGCTCTACCTCTACCTCTACCTCTACCTCTACCTCTTCCAGCATTTGAGTAGAAGATAGCTTCTTTTGAAGTTCCTCCTGAAGAAGATGCACCACCATTTCTCTGCTCTTCAGAAACTAGAAGAGCAATCAACTCCTCAAAATCAAGAAAATTTTCTCGAACGGCAATGGATGTCCGAAATTGTGCATAATCCTTTCCTAGACCATTCAAGGTCACAAAAACTAAATCATCACCTTCCACTGGAGACCCAATGGAAGCAAGTGCATTTGCAATCTTCTTCACCTTCATGTGGTAGTCATTGATGCTCATATTTTCTCTCTACACATTATGCAACTCCTGCTTGAGCCGCATTTTCCTGGCTTGCGTATTTGTGCTATACATTTTTGTCAAAGTATCCCACGCCTCCTTCAGTGTGCTTGGATTTTGAATATGCACAATCATAGAATCTGAAATACTGATAGACAGTCAGTACATAACTTTTCTGGCTCTTTCATGCCATTCTTTAAATGCCTGCAACTCCTGTTGATTGGGAACATTAGGAATAACTGGTTCTTATTTAGCTCCAATAATGAAAGTCTCCCAATAGCCTTTTCCCTTAAGGAAATTTGTCATTCTAAACTTCCATGCTGGGAAGTTGTTCTTGTCATGCTTTTCAGTGACTATCTATGAAAGAGCATCAAACGCCATTACAGAACACTACAAAAATATTATGTCACTACAAAATACACAACTTTTGCCTCACAAGGGCAATTCTGCAAAACTAACGAAAGTGGTATTTGACCACACAGTCACTTCCTAGTGATGATTATGCATCAATAGGCAATAAGAATGATTCTGTCGCTCCCAATATCTCTGTGCATAGGCATACAATGCAATTTTCGTGGCAACTTTTCACCGACCTGTAGAATAGTGGTTGCACAACAAAACAAGGCACTTTTCTGAGTGCCTGTAGAAAACTTCTGCCACCAAAACGGGCCCCAAAATAGCCTCGAATCAAAAAAATATGTGGGTCTCAAACCAAACTCAACTAACCTAGGTGGCATAATAACTAAGCCACTAACTAGAGTACATAAAGATAGTTGTCATCCAGCTATCATTCATGGGTAGTGTACCAACCGCATCTGCAGCTAACAAGTTAGTGACATAAATGCACAACGGTCACCCTGGCATATCACAAGTGGAGCTCGATATCTGAACAGTGCTTTGCATTAAAGCTTCACATGTGCTTTGGTAGTGCTTTGCATGTACTTTACATGTGCTTTGCACGTGCTTTACATGTGCTTTGCATGTGCTTGTTACCACTTTGCCTGTGCTGTATGACTACTTGTCCTTTTCTTGACTGCTTTATGAGTGCTTTAACATTGATTTGTGGCTGCTGTTGCTTGAGGTAGTCGATAAAGCGAGCGACAAAAACCGAGTGAGGTAAGAAAAGCGAGTAGTGAAAACCAAGAGAGTACACTTTACATAGTTAAAGTCATGATTCCAACATGCAATTGAAAACATGATGTTGCATGCCTATCCTATCAAGTAACACATTTAACATGGTCCATCTAAGAAATACATGGTCCATTAACAAATTAAACACTAAATGTTTTGACTGGAAGGACATTAAGATAAGTAGTTATGTTGTATGTGAAGTCATGCAAAAAGGAAAAAATAATAAAATAAAGCAAGCATTTGCCTTCTTGAAAATGGGAAAATAATAGTCCCATCATCACCAGCCCCATGTGGCTATATTGTACCCCAAGTGTTCCTTTATGACTTTGTTCCATGGAGGGATCCCAACATTCCCCTCCATCTTAAAACTATTTAGGAAGACAAACAATCCACCCAAAAAATTTGCAAGAACGATCTTATTGGACCTCTATGAAACAAAGGTTTAAAGTTGAAATAGGCTATATCCATTTCGTTCCACCAAGCATCATTTTTACATTCATAGTGGCCATATAGTATTTACAATAATAGCCAATCACCCTTCAAAATTTTTCTATCCAATTCATACAAGTGGAAAAAAGGATGCATTATAGAACATTATTTGGATGTTGACTTCTGTCCTTCAAGCATGGTGATGGAACTCCATGAAACAAATTGAAGATAAGAAAAAACCAAGAAAGATTGATCACGAACTATGCTATCTGTGTGATCTCAAAGCCTGTAGGTGGTTTGAGGATTCAGAACCCAATGCAAGAATCAGGCGCACCTCATGATACCAATTGATACCACTCTAATTGAATTGATCTAACGGTTTACATTCATCACATTAAATCCAAGGTCCCACATTCTCTAAATGATCCTATCCAATTAGCGTGCTTAGTATATTATAGATATGACAATTGACTTAGGATCTGACAACTAGAAACAAAAAAATCCAACAAACATGATCATACAAGCACTGAATATCTTATGGAACATGATAATCCATCACCAATAGTCTTTTTTAGTTTCCTTTCAACGATTGAAGACCAAGTTGAAGCAATAAATTGAATTATAATTCAACAACAAACTGAAGCTCAGGTCAAACTTGTTGAGCATTCATCATCAACAAAGATGCAACGAACTTGTTTCATCCCTTTGATCCTTTGAATAGTCTTATCTCTTTTCACCATTTCCCTTGCCATTGCTTCTGCATAGCATGGTAGTTCACTACACACACAACATACAGCGTAAATATATATGAATGTACAAATAGCACTAAAGTTTATATGACTATTTGACTATTGAACATTATTGAAGTATTTTTGCGACATATCACATTTAAGAATGCAAGCAATGAACTCTACACCCAAGCACACCATGCTCCATTCCTACCTTCAAAACAACATGTATGACAAGACGTACTCATCCTAAAGCATTGCATTTGACTTTCCAAAAGAAATTACTTATCATTTGCACTTCATAGTTTGACCAATATCACATAAGATCACATGGAGTGAGTCTTTAATTAAGTGTAGCATAAGAGAATAGTTAGATGAGTGCTAGAATTTATGTGTCTTCCTCCAATCAAAAGTATTAAAAACACCAATCACCATAGTTTGTCATTACCCCTGACCATGTTAATCACACAACTCTAAAATGTCACTAAATATCACCAAAACAAGCACAAAAGAAGTCAAGCTAAAAGTAGCTCACTATGAGTCATAAGGGTTTTTGAGAGGCTCAATAGAATTCTCATCACCCTCAATGTCTTGATCAAGAAGTTCCAATCGAGCTCTCTTTGCATTGGCGGTTTGCACAAGTGGCTCCACAACACTACTCACAATGAAAACATCATTATCAAAAGAGAAGCATGCACGCCGATTTGCCAAGCATGCTCTCATGAGAGGTGCCACACCACATCCCATGTCCATGCACAAACCACCAGGAGGACACAAAAGGATCAACAAACACTCAATGAAACTAGCAGATTTCTCTAATGCTCCTCGAGCTGTCTTTTGTATGTCAGGGAGATAATGAGTTCATTGGTCACTCATTTGGCAAACATTCAACTTGTCAAAAAGAGGTTTACTCTCCACATGGAATGTTGGTGGTTTATGGCCCACACACCTCACAAACACAAGCATGAAGGATCGCATCTGGAAGATGAAGGAACATACGTCATTGACATTTTATCTCTCACACCATACAATGATAAAAAGAAACTTCATGAACCCAACTCACCAACATATATTCTCCTTCATGTACATTTATGTGACCATATGGAAGCTTTTCTAGCACAAATACATGACGGTCCACCTCCAATCCTTGTGCACGAACATATCATTCCATCCATGTAATACATGGTCCTTCATATCAAATCATACAAAATATCCATATTGTCAAAAAGCATCCATGCTCGAAGTCTTAAATGGAAGTAAAGTGAAAGAAGGAAGTAAATGGATGTAAATAGAAGCTTACCTGCCAATGGACAGATGAGTACCAACCACCCATCATCATCCAACATCGCTGCAGCTACAGCTATGCCATACTTCAAGTGATCCTCTGTGAGTTTGTTCCATGAGGGGAGGCCAGCATCTCCACAAATCTCAAAACCAGTCAGAAAGTCAAGCAACATAAAGTTTGCAGCCCAATTCACCTTCTTGCCAAATCTCCTATAGTTTGTTTCTTTTTGAGCCACTGCTAAGAAAAATTCATGAGCTTGCATGTAAACACCATTCTTCTTCCCATCAACAAATTCCAAGCCCATGGCAATATAATCTCCAATGGAACAATTGCAAAGCAATGTGTCTCCTCGACACACAGTGGGATCCATAGGTGATGGACGATGAAAGACATAAGTGATCATCTCTTTCACAACCATCCTACTTCCTGTAATATACAATATCACAAATATAACAATATAACCTTTTCTTGTAGTAATGAAAATGATATAAGAATGAGTTATTGTATATAGAGCAATTGTTTCATGAAAGGAGAAATGATTATACCTTGGTCTTGGCCAATGCTTTCCTGACGTTCTTTATCAACACGAGCTAGAATCTCTACAACTCTGCAAGTAAATCGAATCAGTCAATCTACAACCAAAAATACTTTCGACAACAATTGAACAAATTTATCAAAATGATGTAATAAACACCTCTTCATCCTGGGGTGGAACATCCTTCGGTGGTGGCACAGAAGTTGTAGCCTTTTGACTCCCCTTGTCTGTCTTGCTTGTGGCCTTATCTTCACTTTTCTTGCTTGTAGAATATTGTGTGAAGAGATCTCTCTCTCTTGTTAAAACTTGACCATCGGTGAAGTCAATCCACCAAGGGCAGTGTGCAAGTTCCCATTGAGACAATGCATGCATGGTTCCTGGGTACATGCAACTTGCTGGGTTCCGAATCTCCAACCACCCTTTGCACTGTCTAGGCAAATCATTCAATTTTCCTTCTTGCACCAAGTGGGAGAGATACCTTAAAGACATACAGTTTGATGTTGTGTCAAAGCTCTTAGAAAGATACTGCAAGGTAACCCTAAACCACCCTTTGCACTGCCTAGGGAGATCTTTCAATTTTCCTTCTTGCACCAAGTGGGAGAGATACCATAAAGATTGTATGACATACAATTTAATGTTGTGTCAAAGTGCTCACAAAGATAATGCAACATAACAAAATAACTCAAAACTATACCTACAAACCACACGCTGCACTGCTTGATCAAGCTCTGTTGCTTTCCTCTATGCTCCTCCATCTCCTCTTCTCCCACTCTTGAGCTCAGCCTTGCCATCCCTGGATCTCAAGGAAGCAAACATATGCTTTCGTCCCTCCAACTTAATGTCCTCTATATATTGTTGTAGTGTATAATCTTTTGGCAAATCAAGTGGCTGGGTCATTGCACAAAGTGCACATAAATCCTCCAAAGCCATTGATGATTGGATCTCCACTTTCTCAAGGAATGTCTCCTTTGTTAACCACCTACTTGGAAAGAAATACAACTAAGCACATACCATCCTAGGAAAATATAGGATAGGCATGAAACACTTACCCTCTATACTCATTATCTCCTGCAGGCATAAAATACATCTCCCTCATCCTCTTGTTCGCATCGAGAAGTGATAGCAACATGAGTCTCTTCTCATTTCTCAACTCCACATTAGCAAGATACTTTAACTTGGATAAGATAACAATAGAATCATGACTTTCAAAGTGCAATGAAAAAACCTTTTTCTTCCACACATCACCAAGTTTAGGATCAAGGATGTTGAGCACCTAGGATGATTCACCATAAGCAAAAAGATAAGATACTTCACATTAAAAGCCATCAATAGTATTCAAGAAAAAGATGGTCACATACCATTCCCATTTTATCCGAGTACTTTTTGTGAATTCTTGTACGCTCTTTGTGCTCAACCTCTGCCCTCCTCTCTTCAGAAACTATCTTTCCCACATGTTCTATTGCTTGCGTAAGGTCTCCAGTGTATTCAACCTATGAAATCAAGACCCTTGAAAAATAGTGAATGGATACAATTAAAAATGCTAATCTTGCTAAATGAAAAGAATGAATACAAAGAGAAATGTGAATACAATAAAAATGAGCACACCTGAAACACCAAACCTACAAGATATATTCTTGTCAAAGGGTACCATTGTTTTTTCCCTTTTGAATCCCTTGTCCTTGCTTTTTCAATGACTACACATTGTTCACTAGTCAAAGTACTAAGAAACAAGGTGGCATCACACTCACATATATTATTTGTATTAACAAGAGTGTCTCGTACACTAGGTTTAATGATAGCATGCTCATTCAATCTGCACAAATAGACAAGGTTTAAATAGCATTCTAGTTAGTAGTTTCCATATCAAATCGTGCACGACATCAAATAAAATATTTTAATGTACTTACGAATTCATTCTTTGCAATCTAGCAAGCAATGCAATCTCTGAAGTACGGCGAGGGTCCATCACTGTGCACATCACCCTAATGTGTCTTGACTTAGTCTCCATGTAGGCCTCAGAAATCAATTGCATCCATGCAGTGGTACGATGATTGCCCTCCCATACATAAACATCTTCTTACACATAAACTGCCACTCTTTTTTACGTGCAAGCTCCTTTTCAAATTCACCTTCAACTTCCCTCCACAATGGTGTCCATGTTTCTCTGACTTCATTTGTGACTTTTGTTTCCTCCCCATTTGAAGTGCAAAGAGAAACAATGAAAGCCCCCTTTTTAGGTAAGTATCCTTTATATTGAAAAGCACTTTTAAGTGTTGCCACATCAGACCTCAGACCATGTACACGAGCATATGGAATCATCCTACACAATGGTATTTGTGGACACTCATTAGAGCCAAGGAGTCTGCATCTGCCAATGACATCACCTCCTCATGCCATCTCCACCTCCATTTTTGCAAGATCAACATCTATCTCTTCATCCTCTTGTGGAAGTGACCGCTCAATTTCTTCATCCATACCTTGAATTACAACACTATCCACTTCAAGAACCTCTCTTTCGTTCCCTACATTGTCATGGACAGATCCCTCACTCGGGGGCACTCTCTTTTCCTTCTTTGTGCCCTTGCAGTAGTGGCAAGAGGAGGCTTTTTGTTTTCACAAAGATTCAAAACCCTCTTCTTGACCATGATTCCAAGACTGAAATCCACCAATAACAAAAAGCAATCCATGATGAAAAAACAATCAATCCGTTACTTTTCAAGCATTTGCTATATCAAGGCAAGCCAAAATTCATCTTTTTGCTCAAGCTCCAACAAATGGCTCCAAGAGTAAGCACGAGCACAACACTAATATGCCCTCCTAAATCTACACGAGGAACAACCTTTTGCACTGCGTATTAATATGCTGAGCTAAAACTTGCAAATTGCCTTGTTTAATAACATCTGAAATCTTGCCTTCCTCAAGCACAAATATGGAATTTTCATAGACAAATCATTTCCTAAAACACATCATTCTTGCCAACAAATCACCTCAATGGAGAATTGATAAAAGGCAAACTATAAAATCTTTATAGCATGAGAAAATGGTAGAACATTTGGAAAAAAGCAAGATTTAAAGGTTTTCAACCACGTATTAATACGCGTGCTCTACCAATGAAAAAAATGCATTTAGAGCTTGCCTGAAAGGCCTTCATTCCAAACTTATTATCATGGTACTTGATTTTATCTCCACGGCTCTAGTTAAGTTGGAGACGAAGATTTGATCAAAAAGCTTTGTGATCTGTGAGGAAGTGGCAATTCAAAGAGAGAGTTAATTAAAGAGGAAGCTATAATTCAAACTAAGAGGAAGTGATAATTCAAGCATAAACTACTTCCTCACATGCAAGGAAGTTATTTCAGCTTGCTTTGATACGAGAGTTTGGCACCGCGTATTAATACGCGGTGCTCAAGCCATGAAAAGGCAAAGATATATGTTGGTTCCATGGAGAGTGTGTAGGTGTGATGGAGAGAAAAGCACGATTAACAAAAATCTATCCTGCTTTCAGTTATAGGCGTTGTATGTCCACTCTCGTTGAGTAACCCACAACTTGGGGGCGAAGGCGACCATTTGTCCACTTGGACTTTCGAAGAGTGTCTTTCTAGTTAAGAAATGTTTCAACATGAGCAAGGATTACTTCTGATCAATGATTTCATTCTGGGCCTAGAGGAGAGAGAACACATTGATCTCATTCCGGGCCTAGAGGACAGAGAACAGGTTCTTGACACACCGGCTGCAAATTCCAGCAACATTGAAAATCTTTCGAAAGAAAATCTTCCGTTCTGTGCATTACCCAACGACGAGCTTGTAAAGAAGGCACTTTGGCACTTTGTAGAGAAGAGCTTATATAATACACTGGCACCGCGTATTAATACGCGGTGCTCAAGCCATGAAAGGACAGCAACGTCTGCCCGAAAACTTTGAGACCACATTCGTTTAAAACCCACGAACAGAACATATTCAGTGAAACGAAACCCACAAACAGAACATATTCAGTGACCAGCCAAGTGCTCACGAAGAGAAACCAGGGGCTAGCTTGTGGAGTGAGGGAAAAGAGAGTCTGGACGTGTTCACCGAGGAAGGATGGGACGGAGACGAGGATGAGGTGAAGAAAATGCAGGTGGGAGGCAGTTGCATGAAGGTTAGCATGCGGGAGGCGGCTGCATGAAGCCCCCTATTGCGATAAGGGGCTCACGGTAGCTATGGCGTCAGTCCTCAGGCTAGCAAGCTCTATGCCATTCAGCGTGAAGGGAGCTTGAAGAGATGCAGAGAGATGGCATCAAAGGAAGCTCACAGAGATGCTCACAGAGAGACATGGCGTCAAAGGAAGCTCACAGAGATGCAGAGGGATGGCGTCACAGAGAGACACGGCATCAGAGGAAGCAGACGATGCTCACAGAGAGACAGATGATGCTCAAAGAGAGACGATGCAGAAAGCTCACAGAGAGAGACATGACGATGCAGAAAGCTCACAGAGAGACGATGCAATTGAGGTCGCTGCAATTGATGGCTTTCAATGCTTTCCTGTGAGCTTGCAGGATTAAAGTAAATGCAGGATTACTGTCAGCGCATGAGAAGTATTTTGAAGCGCATGAGAAGAAATCCGAGCGCAAGAGATTTGGAGCGCATGAAAAATCCAACGGTTTCTTCACAAATCTTTATTTCAAGTTTCCCATTCGCCGGTTGAAACATCGCTTCCTCGAGACCCAAATTTTTCAGCCTACTTGTGCTTTCCTCTGTTGGAAGATATATTACGTTCACGGCTCGTGCTTTCCTCTGTTAGAATTATCTGACATGAAGCAAATTGATCGAAACAAATGCAGAACGCACGGGTGAGGATAGGATGCCATTCGCTGGGAGTACTGTAGTGGGAACTACAAACTTCTTTCGAAACAGTTGTATTTAGAGGAAAAAGAGAGACTGGAGGCGTTTCCTCCATTACGACTCTAGTATGTCTTTTCCCGAGGAGGGTAAATCGTTGGTGCCTGTGGATTGTACATTTTGAACTGTTTGGAAGGCACGACAATATTTTTTAACATGGCCAAATTTGTTACACTTGAAACAAGGAGGGCGACCACTTGCATCACGATTCTGTAAAGAATTTCTATCAAACGGACGACAATTGGGATGAGAGTTATGATTGCGTTCTGGACAATATCTATTTCCATCACTGTAGGAAAATTGCTAGAAGTAGGAATCGGCAACAAAGCGGGCAAAGGAGGAAGTTTACAATCAACTACAATCAACAGCGCTTCATTAAGTGACTTTGGCCCTTGATCTTGAGTTCTTTGGGAAATGTCTGGACGAAGTTGTGCTATAGAGAAGCTCCCTGAGGGCAAGCGAATGGCATCCTATCCTCACGCGTGCGTTCTCCATTGCATATGGTGGCTTGCTTGTGTCTTTTGCTTGGAGTTTACTCCCTGTGTCTTCACGAAAAAGTAGATATATAATTTTCAACCTTGGCTACCTTCATGCTCCCCTTTCTATATATAGTACCCATGGGCTGTGCCTTCACGCTCCTCTTTCTCCAAGGTGTCACTCAAGCCTGACACCAACCTCACGTTGCGTCCCCTCGAGCTCAGGATCCGTCTGGCGTATTTCTTGCTTGTAGTGAAGTTCCTCTGTGCAGGGCGGGTAGGTGGGGATGTTGACGGCGGGAAGGCGGGGACTCGGCATGAAGCTCACAGGCTGGAGAGAAGACACAAAGGCCTAGTTAACGATACGATTTCAATCGTGGAGGGCAGGCAGCGCCACTTTGTGCCTTCGTATGATTCGTTGGCGCTAACTCTATAGTGGCAGCACACGGGCTGACCACCAAGGCATGGACAGTGGTCACGACTGAGGAAAGGAGACTAGGATGTATGCTTAGTTTTGTGTGTTACTTGCAAATGGTTTCGGAAGGGGTTAGCTGGGCGTAAAGGAAGAAAAGCGCATGCATGCGAGAAAAAATAATAATAGCAGAAAAGCGGCATGGGCAGCAAAAGCACATGAGCCTTCTGTTCTTTCCAACTGTTCTAGTACAAAAAGTATTAATGAGGTGATGCCACGGCTACGGTAGAAGAAACGGATACTGAGCACGAAAGCAAAGACTGAGAGAAAGTAACATAAACAAGCAAATGAGAAGACGATGAACAAGCATAAGGAGAAGACAGAGGAAGTGTAGACCTCTGTCTTCGCAATAATAGTTAAGAGCACTCGATGAATAAGCATAAGGAGAAGACGGAGGAAGTGTAGACCTGAGAGGTCACCATGAAGCAATCTTGCCAAGGATTTGCAGATGATCACTAAGTCGAAGATTGAGCTAAGAGAGATGATCGTCTATCACCACTACTGAGAAATTTGCTGAGAGAGATGATCGTCTATCACCACAGATTTAACTTCGTCGGAACTCCTTGGCTTGTAAATAGGCAGACCTGCACCACAGATTTAACTCCTTGGCTTGATCGATGGCAGGAGGAAAAAGGAGGAGGGGGAAGGGGAGAAGAGCGAAGATGCTTGAGAGCGAAGAAGCAAAGCCTGAAATGAAGATGGAACTAACAGTTTTCAGCATGAGTACGTCAGTTTTCATTGAGTTAGGAACGTCAGATTTTCATGAAAACTGACAGATGGAGCATCAGTTTTACATGAAGATGGCAGCGGCTTTAGATTATCGGTAGCACTCGGTTAGTTCTTCCAGTTAGGCCGAACACTCGGTTAGGCAGAACACTCGGTTAGGCATAATTATTAGCATGAAGTTAGAAGTTAGCTTGATGGAAAGCTAGATCATTATCATGATAGTTAGAAGGAGGTTAGACGTTAGCATGAAGTTAGAAGATCATAGTTTTGTTGATGGATAGTTACAAGTTAGCGTGAAGTTAGAAGTTGGCATGATAATAGAAGTTAACATGAAGTTGGTTGTTCACACTCTCGAGCTTCAATATCGACATCATTAGTTGGTAGCTCATGAGTTATAGGAGTCACGGTGGGCTACCTCCAAAGTGATGGGCAGAGATTCACACAATTAATACGTATTTGGCAATGTGCACCATCTACTGGTCCGTTTTTTTGGACTGTTCTCCTATAATAAATATAGTGCATCATGTACAAGTTCACAGAATAAATTCGTATCCACCTTTGCAATATAATAATAATATCAATTTAAAATTATAAATTCAAGATTAGCACATGTATTCATCCTTGTCACCTTTCTCCACTTTTCGTCACCTTCTACTAGTAGCTTTGCAATTCTCAAAGCTCTCCATTTCTTGACCCTTCTCCAAGGCCTCCCCTTCTCGTCACCTTCTACTAGCTTTGCATTTATGTTCTTCTATCTAAGACAATAGAATGGCACCTCAAACTATTCTACTAAAATATTTGCAATCTCAAACACTTGCTATTAGATATGATACTGAGTTTTGTGAGGTTGCATTAACAGACATTAAGGACCATTTTGCCATTGGAGATCAAGAGATTCAAGTACATCAACAGATTGGAATTGAAGATGTTGCTATTTGTCAACCTTTGGTGGATTTGGAAGGGGGAGAGAAAGGGTCAGATTGGATGGCCAAACCCATCAACATTTCATGGTGGTCATAAGAAAAATAGTGTCAAATGCATCATCAACTTCTGTTGAAGAGGTGAGTGTACTTACAATTTTGCAAAGGCTTCCATTGTCTAGAGCAAGGGATCTCAAGGCAGAAAAGACAACAGCTAGAGGACATGGTTTTGATGCATGCTAAGGTGTCTCCAAATGCATCCTGTAAGAACATCGAGATGATAGTTACAAGAGACATATTGATGGATATGTTGCTTGTTGATGAAGACACTAAGCATGAAGAATTAATTGAGACAAGGTTTAATGAAATGCTAGAAACAATAACCCCTTTTTGCCATTGGTGCCTTCAAAGATCTATTGACCATTGCTACATGTGAGTTTAAAGTACAGAACACAGATGCACAGGTGCAATTTTGGCACATGTTAAATGAGCAAATGTTGCAAAATGGATTTGAGAAACCAGACTTTCGAGGGTTTATGGCAGATAGTGCTGGTTCAAATTGGTTGGCTGTAACAATGGAGGGCCGAAAAATAGAATGGAGGGAAAAGAGAGAACTTGTATTTTCCATTGGGAAATGAGTATGGTTGATCACACAAGATGTTGCATTACCTCCTAGTTTCAAGAGGAACACAAATCATTATGCCGAAGTTGGAGAAACGCAACCACAGATGCCGCAGCAGATGAATAGAAAAATAGGATTAGAAAGTTTTGGTCTCCTACCCATGTGAAGGAAGGTGAATTGACTGTCCTCCAAGTCTGGATGGCCTTTTGGGACATTCGTGTTAGTCAATGGAGAGGCATTTCTTAATGCAACATGAAAATGTTGGCTTTGTACCTATAGTAAATCTATCTGAGAACAAGCACTCTAGCATAAGAGCGGGTCATGGGTTGCAAAATTATGTGTCTCTATACGAGGCTTCGGTTTTAGATCTTGCAATGAGTGCTTTACAAAGTGCCCATTATCATGCATACATGTTAGGAAAGCACTCTGGGACTAGACCAGATTTGGAGGTTTTGCGAAGACGAGTTTCTGAGGGTAATTCAAGTAGAGCACAACAAAATAAGCTTGTGGATTTGATAGAGGTTGTGCTAGAAGAGGCTGGATTGAACTCTCCAGAGTTGAAGAGACCCATGACTGAACCCTTGACAACAAGAAGAAAGAGGGGTTTCAGATTACCTACTGAGGAGCATGAACTAGACAGTTATCATCCCGAGTACATCATAGTGACAACAAATAGAGTGCTTGGTAAAAGAGGAAAGCCAAATATAGCAAGACACAGTGTTGTCACATGCTTTGGGTACATGAAAGATATGCAAAGGAGGTGTGGGGTGTTGATTAATGCACAGGGTAGAGGGGCTGATCATGGAGTGCCTGCACCATGCTTCAAAGGTAGAAGACAACATCCAAATGGAATCACAGAGCAATTTATCTGGTTTTGCAATACAACGGTGACCCATACTTGGAACGTGGATCGATCTATTCAAGGTGTGCCAGGGGATTCACCTAGTGTGTGGAAGGTTGCTGAGGGAACCTCTCTAAGTATTGAAGAGAGAGTTGAATTGATAAAAGCAAGCTTTGTCCTTGAGGATGTTGGGCAAGGTGATCCAGTGCAACAAGGCAACACAGTAAGCCATGCACATCCATGTCATCGTGATGGAAAGATTGTGAGATGGAGATCTAAATTGAGTAAGGAATTCAAAGAAAGGATTGCGAAGGAAATGATAGAAAGTGGCAAGGTTTTGAAAGATGATATCATTGTTCCAAATGTGTCGCATGTGTTTCACGTGCAGACTCCAGGCTCAATAGCTAAGAAGGTTAGTTATGCTGTGACAATTGCGGAGTTTCCACGTTGCACTTGTTTGGACTTTGCAGAACGTGATGCAAAAAAGAATGCATACATGCCTTGCAAACACATATACTTCATATTCATTTCGGTGCTCGACCTCGTTGCAGAATTCCATCAATTCATGCATCAGGTTGCACTTACAAAGGTGGAGTTGTTTCATGCCTTAGCCGGTGGTAGAAACCTTGCACGCATGGAGTAGATGCACAAGAAGTTGGCAAAATCCTAACATGTGCAGAGTGTATGGAGAATGGTAGCAATGTATGGGAGATGAAAAGAGATCCCTGTCTCAATTTTGGTAATGTTTTGCACATATAATAACAAGGATTTGTGGGTTTGGTATATCAATACCTTTAGTCTTTACAAATGTTTGAAAGTAAGTAGAGCCAAACAAGTGTGGAGTAGATAAAAGAGACATTTCTATATTTCTTCAGTATCTATTGCGTAAACATGTCATGGACACTTTTTGTAAGTGCAAGGTCGATGGGCTGTGATTTTCATATACATGGAAATAATGAAGATCTTTTAGTTTGGACTAGCTTTAGTACCTTTGGTATTTCACTCTACTGTGCATGAACTTTTTTTCCATTAGAATAATGGATGCATTATGAAATATGCTCCACTACATAAAGCAAGTACGTGAAAGTGGACTGATGGGATTTGATTGTTTGAGAACTAATTTGGCATCACTGCCTGCCTGGCTTAATTCTTTGCATGGCTTCCTTGTTGTTACTAAATGCTTTCTCTAATGGCTTACCCCATTTCCATAAATTTAAGGTGCCATGATTAAGGAGACTGTGAAACTCTTCTATCCTCAGATTATTCATGAAAAATGTGTGTGGCTTTGAAGTACAATATAGTGTCATGCAAAAGCCAAAATAAAAGTTTATTTCCATGCTCATATGATGTTAGGATAGACGGATAAAAGGTTAGGAAAATAATCCAAAAATTGAAGCTTCTTATGCTCCTTTTATTTGTTGTAAATAAGAAATAGATACATATATAGATAGATTTTGATCATCCATGTGAGAGGTAATACATATATAGACAGATTTTGTTCATCCATGTGAGAGGTAATGGATCTTTAGAGGTGCATATAATGAGAAATAGGATGCTTAGAGCCTACAGAAATGAGTAGCAACTTTCCCTACACCACACTTCTGGCCCTTTCATGTTTTTAGTTGTGTTTGATGTTGGTTACAATATTATTTCCCCAATACAATAAATGAATGATTTGGATGGTCTGCTCGCTTTTTTATGCTCGATGTAATAGCTCTGCTCGGTTTTTCTTGCTCGCTTTTTGGTAACCCTCCTGCTGCTTGCCCACGGATTTCTATTTGAGGAGTGTTTTACATGTGCTTTTTAATGCTATGACAATGCTTTAGTGGTTCTTTTTCATGGCTAGGGATTTGCTTTTGAAGTCCTTGAAAACAATCGTCATATTAAAAGCTTTTTGCCCAAGTCCTTTACATGTGCTTTGGTAGTGCTTTGCATGTGCTTGTTACTACTTTGGCAGTGCTTTATGACTGCTTGGGCTTTTCTTGACTGCTTTATGAGTGCTTCTCCACTACTTTCTACTTTTAATGTGCTTTGCATGAAATTTACAAGTTCTCTGTATGTGCTTTGTGTAGAATCCCGTAGGATAGAATAGATGCATCTTGGAAGAGGAGTGAGAGCACAATGAAACCAAAATGTAGTTCTCTATTATGGATTGAGAGAGAGAGGACTCTCTCTTATAGAAAGGGGGAGAAGGTAGCACCTTCCCTACATAAGTGGCAATCAGCCCCTACATCAGTGGGAATCAGTCCCTACATCAGTGGGACTGGCCTAAATCAGAGGAACCTTCCATGTGGGGGCCTTTGGCTTACATCATCACTTAGGTCACACACTAGACACATCATAGCACTTGATGTGCCTTTACAACACACACAAACACACATGCGACTCCCCTAGATGCACATATGCACCATAGAGCAAGGCCTTGATCATACTTATCCCAACATATCCTCCCTCAAGGGTTTGCCTCTTGCAGTGTCAAGGATACATCTATTCCATAGTTTCTCATGCCATCTCATGGTGGTCAAGGATAAATCTATGGCTAGGTTCTCATGCTAGCAAGGGTTCCCAAGGGTGTGAGGTTCACAGAAATGGGATAGACAAAACACATATCACATGGTCTACATCATATGGTGACCAGAGGTGATTTACAAAAGACATAACATATAATATTCTTTTTGGAGTACTACTCCAGGTAGAGAACCTCAAAATTTGACCAAATGATGATAAACAAAAATTCAAAAGACAAAGTGCTTGAAAAGCATAGTCTTTATTTTCAAAGTTTGATTCTTCATTTGCTGATGGAGTTCTTCCTTCAGCCAGATTTGCTTTGTTGTTGAAGTAGTCCTTCTTCACAAGAAATGCTTGATTCTCTTTGTTGTTCTTCATGGAATAACACATTCCCTTTTCCAATTGTAGGCAAAGGAACTTAATAGGCAAGATATATTTGAAGCATTTTCCTTGTGCACCAAATACTGTGTGAAGATGATCCCGAGCTTCATGTGAAGTTTCAAAGCCATCAATGTGGTGAATCTATTAGTCAATCCCAAAGCAATGATAGCAAGAGCCTTCTTGTCTTTGATCTAATTAGCTTTTTCTTTTGTAGACTTCTTTCCATTCACAACATTCCATATCTTCTTTTTCATAAGCATAAACTCAACTTTTGTTTGCCAAGTATGGAAACTAGTTCCATCCAACTTCTCTACTTGCTTGGGCTTAGTCATCTTTACAATTCAAGTACTCATCAAGAGAGAATCACATAGTCATCATTCTAAATGCAAAGTATAAGGACACTTATGAGCTCTATGACTGAGTTCTACTACTCAAGTACAAGCAAAACAATGAAAGTTTGCAGTAAATAATGAAAGCCCCAAACTTATGGTGATTACTCAACACCCTTTGACCAAACTATGCAGAATTCTGTCAATAGAGATCAGAGTATATTGGAGGGTGTAATTCTCATAGCTTATAGCTCTATTCAAGGGGATTTTTATGCAGGAAGAAAGGCCTTATACTAGAGAAGGTCCTCCACCAAGGAAGTGCGCAATGTTGCGCCAATTTGCCATGGCTAAGCTTGAGAAAATTGACTAGTTTTTTGGCATTTTCTCCTCCAATTCTTGACCAAACATGCTCAGATTTCATCAACAGCTTGCTTGCAATGTCATCCAGCTTGAGCTCAAAGGAATTTGCAAATGGGTAAGCATAGAGGTGGCATTATGCGATAGATCGACGAGCAGTCTTCATGTTGGCATTGCACGTACAAAAGAGATCTTCTAATTTCCTGTAGTTGGAAGGTCGCCCATACACGAGGAGTCTATAGCTCAAAGGGTTTGAGAAATGGTCGCATGTAATGGGAGAACTGAGCTCTCATAGATTTGGGGAAGAAAGAGGAAAATGGAGAAGATGAAGAAGCTTTGAAAAAACTAGTAGTTTATGCTAGAGAGAGCATCTAATGCTAGGCTAGGCTAGATCTAAAACCTAAAGCTCTAATACCAAGTGTAGAATCCTGTAGGATAGAATAGATGCATCTTGGAAGAGGAGTGAGAGCACAATGAAACCAAAATGTAGTTCTCTATTATGGATTGTGAGAGAGAGGACTCTCTCTTATAGAAAGGGGGAGAAGGTAGCACCTTTCCTACATAAGTGGCAATCAGCCCCTACATAAGTGGGAATCAGTCCCTACATCAGTGGGACTAGCCTAAATCAAAGGAACCTCCCATGTGGGGGCCTTTGGATTACATCATCACTTAGGTCACACACTAGACACATCATAGCACTTGATGTGCCTTTACAGCACACACAAACACACATGTGACTCCCCTAGATGCACATATGCACCATAGAGCAAGCCCTTGATCATACTTATCCCAACACTTTGTGGAATGCTTTACAAGTTCTCAATATATCCATGGAGTGCTTTACATATGTGCTATGATTTCTATCCAACTAGTCTCCCTTTTTTTTGTGCACCAACATAAGTTTAGTTCTTCCAATGATTCAAGGAAAATTTTCCAAAGATAAAGATTCAGCAATGCTCGTTTGAGTGCTTAAAGCTCTCTTTCATTCAAAAGATGAAGGACAGGTACATATGCTACTCCATTTATCATGTGCAAATGTGTTTTTTAAAGGATGTAGTCAACCAGCTAAGGACCTAGGGTTTTGGGATTCATGGAGCATGCTGCAATTGTGACTGTAAGGTATGTGGAAATAGTGAAGGGGAGTGTGGCTGCAAAGCTATTCAACATGCTACCATGGGTGTAACTAGTCTTTGGAATTCTGTGTTGTGCCCCAAATGTCTTGAAGCATGCTACCACCAATGTGGGTGCCTTTTGGGTGACTGCAAAAAATGTGGCCCACACAAAATGTCATGTTGCCCATGCAAGATGAATTTTGTTTCTAGAAAGGTGATGGCGAAGGTCTTCTAGAATGTGGAGATAGGAACCATGGTGTAGGGAAAAAAGAAGCAAAGGAAAGACCTTGTTGGCAAGGAGATGTATTGCAAATGAACTTATATATTTAATGAGGACTCACCTCAAAATATTCATCAAGCACAGTTACACGTGCAGGTGGCAGGCTGAACAATTCAAAGACTGTCTGCTTAGGTTTCCCAAAGATGTTGTGGTTTCAGTAGTGGACTTTGCAGAGAAGTATTCTTTCAAGGAGCATCAGTCCATGCACTAGTACTCTGGCCAGGTTACAATTTTTATTCACCTAACATATGTTTGTATTGGATCTGAGGTGAAAAGGACATTTTATTTTTTCATTTCAGATGACAAGGTGCACAATACACTCTTTGTCGAGCATTTCTTTATGCTGCATCATAGGTGGTTGTCCGATCAAGGGTTGGAACTGTGACTAGGCATTGGGTTTGGTTGGATAGAGCAGCCTCTCAATTCAAGGCTAGAAGACCTTTCTATTTTGTTTCTAGATTTGAATAGTTGGTGGGTTTGAAGATGACATGGAATTTCTTTGGATCTGGACATGGAAAGGGCAAGCACGATGGGGCTGGGGCTGTTGTGAAGAGAACATTGGCACATGAACGACTAAAGACAAATGGAGCCACATTAAAAAATGCAAGAGATGTTGTGGATTTTTTGAGGACCAACTTGTCTCATGGGGCTCAATCCAGCTATGCATCTAAGGAGAGGAATGTAGCACGAGTGTTTTGGGCTGTTAAGGAAGGAGATATTGATAGATGTGACACAATCCATGCATTGCATAACAAGGAGCTGCATAAGGGGTTGTTAGTCAAATAGCTATGAAAAGGTTGTCGTGCTACATCAATGCTTGTATTCAAGAGTCTTGGGGACACTGCACCAGTAAGAAGCATGTGTCCAATTGGGAATATCACATCATTGTTCCTAACAATGCAGGTGTTTTGGAGACTGATGAGGAGCTCATTAAGGATCCTCTCTTCGAAGGGCATCATAAAATTCTTAGCAATGCTCTTTGTGTGGGGGACAACTTTGCGGTGAATGCAGAGGTAGACAATTAAGAAGAGGGTGCTGACTTCTATATCTTGAAGTGTACCAAAGCTAAGGAGAAGAGCCAAAAGGCTATGCAAGATGCTTGAAGCAACATAATTTCTACAAGCTCCTTTGTTGTGAAGGGTCTCTTTTATGGTCATCAAGGTGATTGCTGCTACAAGCTTCTTGATCACAAACCTGAGGTCATATTATATTCCCATCTTGTATGGTCAATCAAGTTTCCAATAGTAGCCATTGAGGGAGAGAGGAACTTGTACTTACTATCACTTGAAGATTATGAGGCTGTCTATAATAGCATGCCTTATGATCTCTAGACCACATTCTAATTAATTTATTTCCCATGCTTGCTTTCATTTTCTATGATTGTTTATTTGCTTGCCATTTTCTATGATTGTTTATTTGTCTCCCCCCAAAAAAGAAGCCAAGTATGATTGGCTGTACCAAATATGTGAGAAACCATTGTATATACATCAGTCAAGTAATGGTCATGATCCATTAGCAAAAGTAATACTTCATGAGACAACTATAGGGCACATGATCCAAGTTATTGATAATATTTGCAAGTAGTCAAAAAGCACTACAGCAGCTAGGCAAGACATGATGCAAGTCACAAAGAATACATGGTCATGTATTATATTCATGATCCCCAGCTGTAGCAATTGTACATGATCCAGTAGCCAAAAATTACACCTCATGAAACAACAAGGTAAATGATCAAGGTTACATATAGTATTTGTAGTCCTTGAACAATTTCATAGATAATAGCTTGTAAACTATGTCCTCTACCTCAGTTTGATAAACATGTCGCATGCCCTAAAAGCAATCAGCTCCACAATTGGGGCTATCACCCATCCAGGTTGCACAACATACTTTTCTACAACTAGCAGGCTATCTGTATCTTCCCAAGCACCAAAGTAGTCTTCAGATGCAAACCGTTGGTGATCCCATGAGTTCAACCATTGCCATAACCAGGGTCCTACATGCTTACCTAGAAAACTATGATGCCAATGCATAGGGCTTGGGTTGCTCAAACTTGGGTTGCTCGACAAAGGTGTTATCTCATCATCAATAAACGTACAAACAGGTTCTCTTCCGACCATTTCTGACAACCTCACATGTTCATTATCAAAAACAACTTTCCAAACTCATGGGCTGTGTTGCCCAAGAAAGGTGCAGGCTCAGTAGTAAATGTATGTGCACATCCAAGTACTCCAAGCTTGTTTGATGATCCCACCTCTGTGAATTATCAAGAGAGACTGCATCCATAGAACATGCCAAATTTCAAGTGGAGATTTTATCCTAGTGGAAAAAACTGTGAAGATTGTGGGAGAGAGGGAAGGAGTCTCACTTGCGGCTTTCTCACATGCACAATGGGGGAATACACACAAAGGTGGAGGCTGAAAACAATTTTCCTCTTCTTAGTTGTGTAAGCCAAAAGAACTCAAGTACAAAGAAATAGAAGAACCCTATATGTGGGTCTCAAACCAAACTCAACTAACTAAGGTGGCATACTAACTGAGCCACAAACTATAGTAGATAAGGATAGCTGTCATCCAGCTATTATTCGTGGGCGGTGTACCAACCGCATCTCCAGCTAACAAGTCGGTGACATAAGTACACAACGGTCACCCTGGCATATCTCGAGTGGAGGTCGATATCTCAACACTCCCCCTCGAGCTCAATCCCAAATCCTGCACACCAAGCAGGTCTCTGAACTTGTGCAGCTTCTCTGCGCCCAATGCTTTCGTGAATATGTCAGCTACCTGATCCTCTGTGCTGACATAAACTAGATCAATAAGACCTAGTAAAACCTTCTCCCGCACATAGTGATAATGCACCTCAATGTGCTTTGTTCTGGCATGAAAGACTGGGTTCTTTGCCAAGTGTATACCGCTCATGTTGTCACAATAAATGACAACCGGCCCATCTATAGACTGATGCATATCATAGAGTAGCTTATGCAACCAAGCTACCTCACATGCAGCCATTGCTGCACCCCTGTACTCAGCCTCTGTGCTTGACAAGGCAACTGTAGGCTGTTTCTTGCTGCTCCAAGTGACTGCAGCACTCCCAAAAGAGAACACATATCCACTGGTAGATCGTCTATCAGAAATGCTACCAGCCCAATCAGCATCAGTGTATCCATGCAACTGTATCTGAACCCCAGCCTCATAAAATAGTCCATACTGCAATGTGGACTTCACATACCTGAGTATGCGTCTAGCCGCATCCAAATGCGGTTTCCTTGGAGCCTGCATAAACTGACTTACCAACCCAACAGCATAGCTCAAATCTGGCCTGGTAATAGTCATGTAAATCAAACTTCCTACTATGCGTCTGTACATAGTAGGGTCTTCCAGAAGCTCACCCGCATCTGTGCTCAGCTTCACATTTTGCTCCAAAGGAACTGAAATAGGCTTACAGCCTGTCATCCCATATTTGGACAGCATGTCCAATCCATACTGCCTCTGTAAGAGCTGTATCCCACTTGGTGATCTAATCACCTCAATGCCCAAGAAATAACGCAGCTCTCCCAAATCCTTCATCTCAAACTTCTGCCTCAATAGCATTTTCACATGAAGGATATCTTCATCACTATCACCTGTGATGATCAAATCATCAACATAAATGACCAGCAGCATAATCCCTTTCTCTGTTTTTCTCACATAGAGTGAGAAATCTGCCTTGGAAATCTGAAAGCCAATAGTGACAAGATACTGTCCTATCTTGTCAGACCATGCTCTAGGTGCTTGCTTCAAGCCATACAAGGCTTTCTTCAACCTGCAAACAAACTCAGGATGAGTAGCATGAACATAACCTACTGGCTGCTCCATAAAGACCTCTTCTTGCAAATCACCATGCAAGAAGGCATTCTTTACATCCATCTGATGTAAAGACCATCCCTTTGATGCAGCCATAGCAATGGTTGCTCTTACGGTTGCCATCCTTGCAACCGGGCTGAAAGTTTCTTCATAATCAATGCCATATGTCTGTGCATACCCCTTGACAACTAATCTTGCCTTGTATCTATTCACAGAACCATCTGCATTGTGCTTGATGTTATAAACCCACTTGCAGCCAATTGCATTCTTGCCTTTAGGTAAAGGCACCAATTCCCATGTAGCATTAGCATCCAAGGCATCCATTTCTTCATCCATGGCTTTCTCCCATTTTTCATTTCCCATGGCTTGCTCAAAAGAAGTGGGTTCTGGTTCCAGTATCACTTTGACCATATAGGCATAGTGAATGGCTGTAAATCCATCATATTTCAGCCTATCCACAGGATACCTAACCCTGGTAGACCTGCGCAGGCTCACTTCCAGGTGCTCTCAAAACATCCCTGGTCTTCCTTACTCCAGGTATAACAACAGAAGGAATACCCAACTCATCATCAATGCTCTGTTCTGAGACACTGGATTCACCATCCACACAAGAGTGACCTGCATTCACATCAAACATGGGCTGATCTACCTTCTCTTTTCCTTTTCGTGATACCTACGTACCACTCTCTGCATTGCTTTGAGGAGATTCTCCTGATCTTAATCTGCCTGTCCATGGCGAAGTATGTGAACCACTGGTAGAGGACACTCCAGGTCCACTGATATTTTGTGATTGCTGTTGTGCATTCTGTGCAGCATTACCATTTTGTGCATCTACATCAATCATCACATTTACTGGTTTATACCAGCTGCTCATCTCATCAAAAACAACATCTCTGCTCACTGTGAACTTACGTGTAGAAGGGTTATAGCATCTATACTCTTTCTGCTGCAGAGAATAACCAATAAAGACGCACTTCTCAGCTTTTGGATCCAACTTGGACCTCAACTCATCTGGCACATGGACATAAGCAATGCAACCAAAAATCTTCAAATGAGAAATATCTGGTTTCCTACCAGTATACATCTCCTCTGGCGTCATGCCATGTATTGCTGCAGTGGGAGTCCTGTTCATTATATAGACTGCTGTAGCAACTGCTTCAGCCCAATAATAATCTGGTAGATCTTTTTCATTTAGCATAGCCCGAGACACCTCTCCAATATGCCTATTTTTTCTTTCTGCAATTCCATTTTGCTGTGGGGTATGACTGCATGAATATTGCTGCTTTATACCATGCTCCTGCAAGAACCTTGCAAACTCATTTGAGAGGTACTCTCCCCCTCCATCTGGCCTTAGGCATTTTATTTGCAGGCCTGTTTCTTTTTCAACCATAGCTTTGAAAGCTTTGAAGTGCCCAAACACTTCACTTTTCTTTTTCATAAAATACACCCACAGTTTTCTGCTGAAGTCATCAATAAATGTGACAAAATAGTGACAGCCTCCAATAGATGCAGCTTTTGTAGTCCACACATCAGAGTGGATTAATTCCAATGGCTTTTTACTCTCTTGAACATGCATAGGAAAAGGTTTCCTTGCCTGTTTCCCAAATTGACAGGCTTCACAAATCTTGTGCATTTCTGCAACCTTGAATTTTGGCAATCCTGCAACAATATTTTGGGCTTGCATTGATTTAAGTCGCTGTATATTAACATGACCAATGCGTTTGTGCCAGATATCAATATCTGCAACTACACCGGTCCCATGTGCAAACATTGCTACACTCAATTCAGGCATGTCCGCATCCAACGTAAACATCCTGCCCTTCTTCTTTCCTTTTGCTATCAAGCGACCATTATTTTTCATATCCTCAACAAAGCATCCATGAGGATTAAATCTGACCTGCAAGCCCTGCTCAACCATCTGACCAATAGAAACCAGGTTCTTAGTGATGTTCGGGACATGAAATACATCAGATAAGTATTTCTTTTTCCCATCCTGCATAGACAAAGGAATTTTGCCAATTTGCACAATAGGATGTGCAGTATCATCACCAGTCTCCACAAATCCTGGCTTTTCCATCTTCCTTTCATCTTGCATCCATTCTGCATGACCTGTCATGTGGTTTGACGCACCTGAGTCAACATACCACACATCATTTTGTTCTTCTGCACTTGTCACAGAATTGGTCATATGCTGCACCATAAATAGATGCTCATTTCTGTCATCACCCTGCCTGCTAGAAGATGCATAATTGCCTTGCTGCAATTTTCCACTCATAATGTCATTCTGCTTTTTATAGCAGTCCTTAGCCATATGACCCATTTTGCCACAATAGTAGCATTCAACATTGCTGTTTGCATTTTGGCTTCTCTGCCATCCACCACGGCCTCTTTGGCTCCCCCTGCCTCTAGAGTTACCACGTCCTCCTGCATAGGACTAGTTTTCTTGCGTTTGCTGCATATTCTGATTTCTACCACGGCCTGCAGATCGTCCTCCTCTACCTCTGCCTCTACCTCTGCCAGCATTTGAGTAGAAGACAGTTTCTTTTGAAGTTCCTGCTGAAGAAGATGCACCCCAATTTCTTTGCTCTTCAGAAATTAGAAGAGCAATCAGCTCCTCAAAATCAGGAAATTTTTCACGGACGGCAATGGATGTCCGAAACTGTGCATAATCCTTTCCTAGACCATTCAAGGTCACAGAAACCAAATCGTCATCATCCACTGGCGACCCAATGGAAGCAAGTGCATCCGCAATTTTCTTCACCTTCATGTGGTAGTCATTGATGCTCATGTTTTCTCTCTGCACATTATGCAACTCCTGTTTGAGTTGCATTTTCCTGGCTTGCGTATTTGTGCTATACATTTTTGCCAAAGTATCCCATGCCTCCTTTGGCATATTTGCATCCTGAATATGCACAATCATGGAGTCCGAAATACTGATAGACAGCCAATACATAACTTTCCTGGCTCTCTCATGCCATCCTTTGAATGCCTGCATTTCCTGTTGACTGGGAACATTAGGAAGAACAGGTTCTTCTTCATTTCCTGTAATGAATTCCCAATAGCCTTTTCCCATTAAGAAATTCGTCATTCTAAACTTCCATGCCTGGAAGTTGTTCTTGTCAAGCTTTTCAGTGACAATCTGTGAAAGAGAATCAGATGCCATTACAGAACACTGCAAAATATTCTGTCACTGCAAAAACACAGCTTTTGCCTCACACGGGCAGATCTGCAAAACTGACGAAAGCGGTATTTCACCACACAGTCACTTTCTAGTGACGATTTTGCATCAACAGGCAACAGGCATGAATCTGCAACTCCCAATATCTCTGCACACAGGCATACGATGTAATTTCTACGGCACCTTTCCACCGACTAGCCGCGCAGTGGTCGCACAGCAAAAACAGGGCCTTTTTTTGAGTGCCTGCGAAGAACTTCCGCCAGGACACCACGAACTTGGCTTGCTTTCTTGAGCTCCTTACCACGAACAAGGCTCTGATACCATGTGAAGATTGTGGGAGAGAGGGAAGGAGTCTCACTTGCGGCTTTCTCACATGCACAATGGGGGAATACACACAAAGGTGGAGGCTGAAAACAGTTTTCCTCTTCTTAGTTGTGTAAGCCAAAAGAACTCAAGTACAAAGAAATAGAAGAACCCTATATGTGGGTCTCAAACCAAACTCAACTAACTAAGGTGGCATACTAACTAAGCCACAAACTATAGTAGATAAGGATAGCTGTCATCCAGCTATTATTCGTGGGCAGTGTACCAACCGCATCTCCAGCTAACAAGTCGGTGACATAAGTACACAACGGTCACCCTGGCATATCTCGAGTGGAGCTTGATATCTCAACAAAAACATGTGAAAAATAATGCAAGAACACATTTAGTAATCATGTAGTCATGCACAGACAATGCACAAACAAAGCACTACCAATAAAAATACAAAGCACTCCCTCAAAACTGTCACAAAGCACATGATTCACTTGCATAGCCCATGTAAAGCATATGAAAAGAAGTCAAAAAGTAGAAGGAAAGCAAACAAAAATCTAAACCCACTGCTTAAGCATTGCCAAACGAGTCACAAAAGCACTGACAAAATCAAGCAGTCAGAAAGCAGTGCCAAAGCACTACCAAACCACTCACAAGCAGTGCAAAAGCAACGTCTTGAGGGAGCAATGTCAGTACCCTTGTCAATATGGCCCTTGCCCCTAAAGGGGACCCCTCAAGGGCCATATTGACAAAGAAATTTATCTCTAGATTCTTTTCTAGAAATAAACATTTGTCAATATGGCCCTTGAGGGGTCCCCTTTAGGGGCAAGGGCCATATTGACCACCGTTTATCTCTAGAAAGGAGCATAGTTTTTATCCCTATTCTAGCGACTTATCTCTAGATATTGGAGCCTTGCTAGTTAGCATAGAATACATGCTAGCTAGCATAGACCAAATGCTACCTGACACACAAAAATGCTAATAGGTAGAAAACATATTATAAATAGTAGAAAATGAATGCTAACTATACTAGAGAACACATTGTACCTAACACAGAACACACAAAGCAGTTTTAAAAGAGAAAGTAGTTGGTAAAGTAGTCACAAAGCACTGCTAAGCATTGACAAGCACACATACAAAGTAGTGCGAAAGTAGTGAGACCCAGAAAGCACATGTAGAGTATCTTGTGGGTCTCGTTGCTTTAGCACTGCTTTGTATGTGTGCTTGTCAATGCTTAGCAATGACCAAGTAGATAGAAAGTAGTGCCAAAGAACTACCAAACCACTCACAAGCAGTGTTAAAGCACTCACAAAAGAAAGCAGTCAGAAAGAAGTGCCAAAGCACATGTAGAGTACTTTGCATATTCCATGTAACGCAGTCTAAAAATGCAGAGCAATGACCAAGCAATCAGAAAGCAATGCCAAAGCACTACCAAACCAGTCACAAGCAGTGCAAAAGCCCTCACAAAAGCAAGCAGTGCCAAAGCATACTAAAAGCAATTACTATTTATATGGAAAGCGGTTTTAAAAGAGAAAGTAGTGGTGAAGTAGTCACAAAGCACTGCTAAGCATTGACAAGCACACATACAAAGCAGTGCTAAAGCAGTGAGACCCACAAAAGCACATGTATAGTACTTTGCATATGCCATGTAAAGCAGTCTAAAAATGCAAAGCAGTGACCAAGCAGTCAGAAAGCAATGCTAAAGCACTACCAAACCACTCACAAGTAGTGCGAAAGCACAGCAAAAGCACTCACAAAAGCAAGCAGTTCCAAAGCATACTGAAAGTAATGACTGTTTACATGGAAAGCAGTTTTAAAAGAGAAAGAAGTGGTAAAGCAGTCACAAAGCACTACTAAGCATTGACAAGCACACATATAAAGTAGTGCGAAAGCATTGAGACCCACAAATCACGGGTAGAGTACTTTGCATATGCCATGTAAAGCAGTCTAAAAATGCAAACCAGTGACCAAGTAGTCAAAAAGTAGTGCCAAAGCACTACGAAACCACTCACAAGCACTGCAGATGCACTCATAAAAGCAAGCAATCACAAAGCAATGCCAAAGCATACTGAAAGCAATGACTTTACATGGAAAGTAGCTTTAAAAGAGAAAGCGGGGTTAAAGTAGTCACAAAGCACCGCTAAGCATTGACAAGCACACATACAAAGTAGTGCTAAAGGAGTGTGACAAAGCACATGTAGAGTACTTTTCATATTCCATGTAAAGAAATCTAAAATTACAAAGCACTAACCAAGCAGTCAGAGAGCAGTGCCAAAGCACTACCAAACCACTCACAAGCAATCACAAAATCAAGCAGTCACAAAGAAGTGCCAAAGCATACTGAAAGCGATGAATATTTATATGGAAAGCAGTAAGAGAAAGCAGTGGTAAAGCAATCACAAAGCACTGCTAAGCATTGACAAGCACACATACAAAGCAGTGCTAAAGCAGTGAGACCTACAAAGCACATGCAGAGTACTTTGCATAATCCATGTAAAGCAATCTAAAAATACAAAGCAGTGACCAAGCAGTCAGAAAGAAATCCAAAGCACTACCAAACCACTCACAAGCAGCAATGCAAAAGCACTCACAAAAGCAAGCATATTGAAAGCAATGACTGTTTACATGGAAAGCAGTTTTAAAAGAGAAAGCACAACCATAAAGCACTACTAAGCATTGACAAGCACACATACAAAGCAGTGCTAAAGCGATGAGACCCACAAAGCACATGTACTGTACTTTGCATATGCCATGTAAAGTAGTCTAAAAATGCAAAGCAGTGACCAAGTTGTCAGAAAGCAGTGCCAAAGCACTACGAAACCAGTCACAAGCAGTGCAAAAGCACTCACAAATGCAAGAAGTCACAAAGCAGTGCCAAAGCATACTGAAAGCAATGACTTTACATGGAAAGCAGTTTTAAAAGAGAAAGCAGTGGTAAAGCAGTCACAAAGCACTACTAAGCATTAACAAGCACACATAGTGCTAAAGCAGTGAGACCCACAAAGCACATGTAGAGTACTTTTCATATTCCATGTAAAGAAATCTCAAAATGCAAAGCAGTGCCAAAGCACTACCAAACCACTCACAAGCACTACAAAAGCACTCACAAAAGCAAGCTGTGCCAAAGCATACTAAAAGCGATGACTATTTACATGGAAAGCAGTTTTAAAAGAGAAAGCAGTGGTAAAGCAATCACAAAGCACTACTAAGCATTAACAAGCACACATATAAAGCAGTGCTAAAGTAGTGAGACCCTCAAAGCACATGTAGAGTACTTTGCATTTTCCATATAAAGCAGTCTAGAAATGGAAAACAGTGACCAAGCAATCAGTAGTGTCAAAGCACTACCAAACCACTCACAAGCAAGTGCTAAAGCACTCACAAAAGCAAGCAGTCAAAGCAGTGCCAAAGCAAGCAATCACAAAAGCAAGCACTACCAAACCACTCACAAGCAGTGCTAAAGCACTACAAAAGCACTCACAAATGCAAGCAGTCACAAAGCAGTGCCAAAGCAATTTGAAAGCACATGTAAAGCATTATAGAAATAGAGAAATAGAAAGCAATGAGCAACCAGTCACAAAGCAGGTATGCAATACATAAAAGCCAAACAAAACAGGGAGTGAGGCATACCAATTGATGAGCCTAAAACCATCGATTTTCTATTGTGGGGATTTTTCCCAAGCAACCCTCCACCCTAAAATGCGTGTCTTCCAAAAACAGATTTACCAAACAAAATTGGTGGTAAAGATGGTCACACGCAAGCACACACAATAGTAAAGCCACATCCACCAGAGGGTTGTACAATCATAAGACACATTAACCCCGATCACTGCCACCCCATTCTCACCATGTCCTATTTCTCCTTAGATCTTTAGCTCCCTAGTGTCTCTCTTCTCTGCCCCTCTGACCTCCAACTCTCGCCGCCCATCCCATTCTACTAAATTCCCAATCTTGGTGCCACCTCATCATGGATTCCATAATTATTCAGTGGACGATGATGCAATGCAAATCGCAAAGCCTGAGGAACTCAAATCGAGAGCAAAAAGAGTTTAGAATGTACAGGGAGTCTCCGCACAACTCGCCACTTACACACTCGCACCACGCACTATCCCCTAGACACTCCAAGTGCACTTGGATGCACTCCATGCACAAAACCTTATATTCCACCTAGATCTCATAGCCCCACTCCCTCCTAATGCCCTCCAAACAATCCTTTGCCATAACCCCAATCATCACTGCCACTACATTCTCACCATGTCCTTTTTTTTTGGAGATCTTTAGCCCTCTAGTCTCTCTCTTCTCCACCCTTGTGACCTCCAAACTCTCGCTGCCCATCCCATTCTGTTAAATTTCCAAGACTGGTGCCACATCAGCACGGAGTCCACTAATTATCTGGTGGATGATGATGTGATGCAAATTGCAAAGCTTAAGGAGCTCAGCCTATAGGTCTACACCCCTAAAAGTCTGCAAGTTGACATTAATTAGATGCAGACCTATGACAACTCTCTACAATACAATCTCAAGGGCATCTTGTGGCATACCAGTCCACCACCTACAAACCCCTTGGCATTATAATCCTCTTTAATTGGGTGCTACAAGCTCTCCAAGACTCACTTCAGCCCTTGGTGAGCAATTTTGAAACAATACATGTAGCATATCCCTAGGAACTAACCGAGGAGGAAGGCCAAGAAGCCATCACAATATTTAATTCTACCACCCCACCTATTGAAATCCCACAACCACCTCCTCTGGATCCCACCCAACCCACCCAGCAAGCCACCCAACCTCCCCTTCCTTGCACAACACTACTCGAATATTCTTCCAATGCCTCTAACACCACCACTGCATAGCACGAGACCTCCTCGTCCATCTCCTCTATGGCTCCGTGGTCCGACGTCCTTGAAGAGGCTCTCAACACGCTGCTCAAAGTAGCCAATTTTGTCCATACAGCTGATGATACAATGCCAATAGGAATAGCAGAGGTGGAACCCATGCCCATTGAAGATGATGAGTCTCTACAAGCTCCTCCCTGCCCAAAAATGTCTAGTGGCACCCTGACTTATAGCCATTCCAAGAATTTCGAGATAGTGCAATTATGCACCATTGGAAGTGCCAACTAGACAGATCCCACCTCCACCTCTATGAAATCTTAGAGGTGCACCCCCTCACACAATTCATCACCCAGTCTTCGACGATTGGCGATGCACGCATCCAAAGTGCACAAGAGGAGGATACAACCTTGCCCCCGATGCTCCAACCCCACGGACCAATGCAAAGGTTAGTCTACAGCCTCGCTGGTGCATTCCCTTCCTAAAACTGGAGTAGTTTTGGTGGTACTACCACAGTGCCCATGTCGATCGTCAGATCCATGCCCTATACATGCCAATGGAATGACGATGGACTTGGGCGGAATTTTGGGAGCTCCAGCAAAAGGACGCTAATATGTTGTACAATTTTTTGAAGTACAACATCCCCAAAAAAATGACTGCTTTCACCTCCAGTCATTCAATGACATGTACGGCTTGGTACCCAATCCCGCCGTCCTGGCAATGGTCCACTTCAACTGCCTCCTCCTCTTACTTCTTTGTTACCTCCCCACCCACAGTCGCCCCATCGACGATCACCTTCACAATCTGACCAATCAGATTGTCTTCAACCCCCCCATCAGTCCTACACAATTTCAAGACCTTCGCCTCTACCTCCGTGTCTGCAATCTCCACGGACACCACATCCACACATACGACGATATGCACACCACCCACTTTTAGAAGTATCGCTCGTACCTCACTCAACTAACTCCATGCCAACTGGAAAGCTATGCTGTCCTACAGATAGTCCTCACTACACACCTCCTCCAATGCGGCTGATTTGAGGGCAGATCAGCAACAACAAGAAGGAGGGCATGTTAATGTCCATGGAGTACAGCCACTGAATGCAGGGTAATCAATGATTGGAGGTGATTAGGCTTCATGATTTACCTCAACAGTTTGCAACCATGGAAGGAGTACAGTACAAGCTCAGGGAGTTTAAGCCCCAAATACCTCAAGGTCAAAGATTGCAGGAAATGGGCACAAGTTGCAAGTTCTAGCTCATAGATTGCAAGTTCTAGCTCACAGGTTGTAGGTTCCAATTGCAAGCTATGGCTAAGTGGTGTCTCGCGGGAGTTAAGCCTTGCCACTCCTGGTTTTGAGCCTGGTATAGGGGGTTTGAGCCCCAAATATCTTAGGGCTTGGAGGCGCGAGGTTAACACAAGCACTATTTGGGAGCTGGTTAGGGACACCTCCTAATTCCACGCTTGTCCCAAGCACTCTTGTATGGTTAACACGAGTGCTATTTTTGCTAATAGGGAGAGATGGAAAGAATAGCAATATTCCTTGGCACCCTATGGGCCCAAGAGCCTTTTTATGTAAAGAGAAGGAGAGTGATAAAAGGAAAGGGTTGGCCCTCCCTTTAAAAGGTGACATGTATAAAAGGCCAAATGGTTGACTTTGGTCTTCATTGTTGTTTGCACAAGTTGGAATATAAGCTCCCTTTTCTCTTCCAAGAGTGTTTTGGGTGTTCCCTTGTTTCTCTTATAGTGCCCTTGTGTTTTCCACTCCATCCCCCTTCACTCTCCTCTTCCCTTCTCCTTCTCCCTCCCTTCTACCCTCTCTTCTCCCCTCTCCCCCTTCCCTCTTTCTCTCGTGGAAACACATTGGAATCTGAAAGCTGCTTGAGTGACACATGTGGATGGCTTGTGTCTTGCATTGCTCTCACAAGGAGTAGCTTGGAGTGGAGGCACCATTGGCATCTCTTCAACATGCCCAGGACACGTGAGTCACCGTCGAGAGTACACACCGCTCTTGAATCTCCTCTAGAAGCCTTGACACTACTAGGCTACAAATGAAAATTACATCACATCATTTATTGGGATTATTTTGGTAAGAAAGGAGGATGGAATGAAAAATAATGACAAAACAAGCTAAGTAAAGGGTCGATGACTGTATCTTGAATGCCCCTATGTACATTTGAAAGAACTTGAATGTTGTTTTTACTAAAAGGCAAATAATATGATATGCCTCGAAACCTTATATGTACATGGAAAGAACCAAGAGAGGATAAAGTAGACTTATTTGATTGCCACATTGCCCGTATGGTGTCTTTCTTTTAATTATGCATAGCCACTCAAATCTTCTTGATCAGAGGCAGCTTGTTCAGTTGCAGCTTGCTTAGCAACTCTTCTTGTGGCTTCCATCTCTATTCAGCTTCCATCTCAACTACACATTTCATTTCAAACCTCCATAGCTCAGGGGGGTCACTATGTATAAACCCTCTATACCACGTGCGTTCAAGGCATATTTCTAAAATCCCTTATCTGTGTAAATTTCTCATTAATAAAATGTACCCCTTTTCTATACAAATCTGTAAATTTTTTCCAAAACTATTTTAAATAGTCCCTTATGTATATTTATTTCTGTAAATTTTAGAAATAAAAAATATCCTTTTGTTGAACTCACGTGATAGGGTTACATATGATGAGTGACCCCCCCGAGCTCCATAGTTAGGCTATTGGCTCTTTCCTACTACTTTCGTAGGAAGATGGGTATTCTGAGTATGCAAGGTTCCAAGGCTTTTTGTCACCTACAGATCTATCAGAATTGTCGGTTGTAGTATATGTGTAGCTTAGGACCTCGAGTCGTGTTCCAGTGAGAGATGTAGGATTAAGTGTGGTAAGCAAACAAAGTGCATGCATGTGTAAAAGGAACGTGTATCAACATGATTGAGGTAATGAAGGCTTTCACCTTTGTTGGGGGTTGTAGGGTTTAGGAGGAGTTTAAGGGTTAGAAGGAGGTTCTAGGGTTACAAAGTTTAGGAGGAGTTATTGACGGTGATCTAATCTGAGGCACTAAAGAAAGAGGTAACACAACTACTTGAGGTGGGATTCATCTTTCTTGTTGATGATTCAAAATGGATATCTCCTGTAGTTGTCACACCAAAGAAAGGAAATAAATGGCGAGTTTGTGTGGACTTTCATCCTTTGAATGCATGCACTAAGAGGGATCATTTTCCTTTGCCATTCCAAGATGAAATACTAGACCAAGTAGCAGGGCATGAGATGTATTCTGTATGTGATGTGTATTCTAGGTACTTTTAAATTCGTATTCGGGAGGAAGATCAAAAGAAAACATCATTTGTCACACCTTGGGGAGTTTTTACTTACAGAGTGATGCCTTTTGGGTTGACCAATGCACCAGCTACATTTCAAAGGTTCATGAGTCAAGTCCTTGAGCCTTACTTGGGAAAGTTCATAAGGGTGTTTTTGGATGATTTTTGCATTTATTCTTGGCGCATAGATCACATGGAGAAGTTAAAGATGGCCTTAGCTAGGATTGTTGATGAAGCAAAAGGGTGTCTAAATCCTAGCAAGTGTCATTTGGCTCAAACAAAAGTAGTCTTGTTGGGGCATATTGTGTCTAAAGAAGGCCTGCAAATGGATCCTGACAAGGTCCAATCAATCATGGCATTAACAAGTCCTGAGAGTGTCACTGGTGTTCACAGAATTCTAGGAAAGAGTAAGTATTATCAATGCTTTTATGATGATTTCACAGAGATAGTGCATCCCATGAACTTGTTGACAAGAAAAGGAGTTTCTTTCTAATGGGGTGTGGAGCAACAAGATTCTTTCCAACAACTTAAGGAGGCCATGAGTAAGGGCCTAATATTGAAGCCCCCTGATTGGTCTCAAGACTTTTATGTAAATCCAAGTGTATCTTTGCATTCAGTTGGTGCTATATTGCTCCAAAAAGGAGAGGCAGGTAGAATGCAACCCATCTATTATGCCAGCGACAACTTACAGATGTGGAAACAAGGTATGAAGAAATGGAGCAGCAAGCTCTCTCTTTGGTGTTTTCAGTCAGGAAGTTTCGCTCCTATTTATTACCTCAACCATTTTTCTTCCTTACCTCTCAGTCTGTATTAGCATATCTAGTTCGCAAGCCTAATCCTGGGGGGAGATTTGCAAAATGGTTGTCACAGCTTCAAGAGTTCTCTTTCTCTTTTGTCAGTGAAAATACCACTAGGTCCACTATGGCAGATTTGCTCACAAAACGGGAGGATCTAGGAGAAGAAAAGAAATGTAAGGAGAACATTGAAGATGAAAGAGATATACCACCAACAGCTTTTGTTTTGTATTTTGATGGGGCTTTTAGTCCTTCGCGCCAACAAGGAACCGGGGGGATAGTCTTGATGAATTCTAAAGGTCAACAAGTATGGGCAAGAGGACAAGAGCTTCCAGGTATCACAACTAACAATGTAGATGAGTATAATGCTTTGATTCTTGGCCTGGAGGATGGTCTTCAAAGTCAAGTTAAAGAATTGGAAGTAAGAGGAGATTCTCAGCTTATTATAAAGCAAATGCAAGGGCATTCCAAGACAAGAAGTCCTCATTTGAAGGAGCTTAATCAAAAGGCTACGGCACTATGTAGTCAATTTGATTTTTGCAAGATTGTTCATATAAATAGAAAAGAAAATCAAATAGCAGATGAGTTAGCTACTCAAGAGATTATAGTACAAGACTAGGGGATGGTTTCTTTGGTACACACTGGATGGCCAGAACTGCAAGATAAAAGTTATGAGTCTCTGTGTATAACAGTCTGTTTTCATGATAGTTTTTACCCCCGTCTAGTAAACTATCCACAACTTTTTGGCCACTTCTCTGTTTCTTACGGAACATATATCAGTGCGAAGCTCTATTTAAGCTGTATGTGTCTATGTACTTAGATCTTGAATCAAATATTGCTGCAAAATGTTGAGTCTCTATGTCTGATAGTCTATTTTCATGACAGTTTTTACTCCCTTCTAGTAAACTGTCCATATCTCTTCAACCGTCTATCTGTTTTCAACAAAACTTATATCACTGTGAAGCCCATCTCAAGGCGCATCTCTTTGTGTATTTTAATTCTCTGATATCATGTCTCTATTGAAAGTTATAGGCCTTTGTGTCTAATGATAGTTTGTAGAGTGTTTTGAGCTAAGTGTAAAGGTGTCTATGAAGGAGGTGCAATGTTTTCTCGGAATCTACCCATCCGATTCAATCAGCCCCTTCAAACTCCTCAATATATATCAGTTCATGTCATGTTGAGCCACAAGATCTTATTTCAACAACGTATCGCTCTTCTCTTTGGCACAAACTGGCTCACTGAGATTATGGCCTCTGCTGATCCTTTCCTTCTCCCTATGCTTGATTACAACATCACTTCGGATGTTACCATCTTCATTCTCATCTGAGGGAGGAAAGTATGGTGTGGTATCTTGGCATAAAAACTTCTTTTTAATGTCCCATTCTCAATGATAAATATCTTTGTCAGTCAGTTTGAAAGCAGTAGGAAGTGAAGAGGTGCGTGAAGTTTATTACCCCCAACTTCATGTCACAGTATGCAAAAAATTCATGAAAACCCTAAATCTGACATCATTCTCTATTTCCGCATAAGCTTATGCTTATGCTTCTCTCATTCCCCCTCATCTCTTTCCCCTTCTCTATTTCCCCCTTCTCTCATTCTCTATTTCCTCATTCTCATTCTTTTCTTTCCTTTCCATCTTCTTTCCCTCTTTCCTTTCCCTCTTCTTTCCTTTCCCTCTTCTTTCTTCTTGCCTATGCCTATGCCTATGCCTATGAGAATGCTTATGTTTGTTTTTTTGTTTTCTGTTTTTGTGTTTGTGTCTATGTTAGACATGGGATCACGTCACTCATTTGACGAGTACGGACAGCCTCGCAAGAGGAGAGCTCACGATCTATATGCTCCAGAGGACTTTGATTCCTCTCAGGTGACTACCTCGAGGACTACCCCTGGTCCCCGACACCTCTCGGACCTAGCACTACGACTACCCCTGGTCCAGCCCCACTAACCCTTTTTTTTTACTTCTGTTAATCGTCGCTATATAGCGACATTTACCAGTGTCGCTATATAGCAACGATTAACAGTGTCGCTATATAGCGACGTTTGCATTGTCGCTATATAGCGACGATTGCCAGTGTCACTATATAGCGATGCTCCTTTTCCGATGCATTTAGCGACTTTTATAGCGACATTTGCGCCCGTGAAAAAAAAAAATTTTAATGTAAAAAGCGTCGGTATTTCCATCGGAAAATGGCCTATGCCTTGTAGTGTCTTTATAGAACTGGACAACACATGGAACAACCTCACAACTTAAGGAATCCCGTCTATGCTTTCAACCTCCACCTGCCCATTTAAAGGAGGCTTGTTTTATGTCCACGCGATGTTTCTTCAGATTCCATGCTTAAATTCCAAGGGCTTTAGCTACTTTGCTATCACTATATTTTTAAATTGCTGAAGTGTTAGCAATCATGTGGAGAGCTACTCTCTTTACAGCTAACTTATCATCACTTTCTACTCTTTTCACAAGACTCAATGATGTCTTTAGATTATCCACTATTGCCATTGATATGGACTGGCTTTGACAACCTCTTGCATATCTAGATGTTTTATAACCTTTTAAATGACTAGTATATTATCAACTATAATATGATGTGGATAACTCCATGATGCTGGAGGCAGTCTGATGCTCTATGCAAGAGGTTTACCCATGTACCGGCGAGAGTGTCTACCCATGAGAACATTGTGTGAAATCTGCCACCATTGAGGAGCTTGCTGCCGCCAGGGGCTTATGCTACACCTGTCAATTTGTGAACCGTCATGTAATGGAAGAACAAATGTGTGCCAAGAATCAATCCTAAAATGAAATGATGACAACTATGTGTCGGAGTAGACAAGATGCTATACAAGGTTGATGTTTGTGTGTAGGAGCCAATGCCAAAAAATAGTCAATGAATATGATTGTACATGGGTGGCATGTGTGTGCAAGATGTCTGCAACAATCTTGAATCCGAGGAAGATCACTCTGTTGCCAAGCATCACACTTAAGTGCTGAACTAGTGAATTTCCAAGAGTAGTGAACGGGTATCAAATGTGTGAGTGTATATACTAATGATAGGTTTGAAGGAAATGATTTTGGTGGAAACTAGTTAAGTAATATGGCAATGGCTTACTTGGCTTGGTGGAGTTGAATCTCCTCTATGGTTGTGCTAGTCTATAGCTAGACTACACGTCGAAGTGTCAAATGAAGCAAAAGAATTTTATCTTAATTCATTTTATGTGCTAGGTATGCTGCAATGGATCAGGAGGTGGTTTCGATGAGGAGGATTGAATGATTTTGACTATGGAAAAGTAGAATAGTAGATTTGAGGTGCTCAGCGCATAGAGCACAATTCGCCAAACATTTTTTTGGATCACTTGACCTGGATCAAAAGTTATGGCTCTCGGAAGGATGGCCATAATTTGATCCCAAGAGGGTGATCAAAATGATGAGGTGGATGGAGGGTGATGTGGCACCAGTGTTCACATGCTCTAAAAAAGGGTGCCTCTGTGGCACAATGTGCTTAGAAGTCATTGATGACATGGCATGTTGATTTTGCTCTGCTGATTAGATAGTTGGCATGGCATGCTGACTAAGCAAATTGCATGGCACTGCCATGTAGTTAATGAGGTGGGAGGTAAGGGGACCACTATTGATGTGGCACTTGGGGCCTACAGTGCTGATCTGGCAAAGGTGCCACGTGGTACACGAGGATGATGTGGTAGTAGGAGGGCCCTATTGAAGTGGCAGGCCAACAATGTGTTACTTATGTGACTCAAGGTAGTTGACATGTTGTGCCACCATGGTAGTGCTGATGTGTCAAGGTATGTGGCACCTATGATGTGGAGGATAAGGTGGTGATGCAGCAACATGAGATAATATGCCACATAGCAACTGGATGGCCAAGCCTCTATCAATCTCTAAGATGCTTGAGAATCTACGATGATTTTTTCTGCTTACACTCAAAGATCTGTGGAATTCGGAGCAAGGTCCTTGGAGATGCACGTTTCGCACCAGTGTTCATCACTATGCCGGGAGCTACTACTACTACCTAAATGCGAGATGCCCTTTGGTGCTGTGTGAGCCGTGTGGAGTTGGACATAGCTGGGGGTGCTGGGCCGTTGTTGGTAAGTGGAGGTTTCCGGTTCTACTTAGGAGTTGAGGCTATTGTGAGTGTGGAGGATGGAAAAGGAAGCCTAGAGCCTTGTTGACTTTGTGTCCAGGCCATGGAGTAACCCATTGCTATTGGTGCCACTACCACAGGTTGATTTTTTCGTCATGGGTTTCCATTTGATGGTGTTGTCGTGCTTTCTTGGCATTGGCCATGTTGGAGACACGAGGGTCATCCGTGAGGTTTGTTGGTGAGCAAAACTTTTGGATCTTTGGCGTGTGTTGCCCTTGAGGTCATAGCTTGTCTAGCTATAGTTTAGCTTGGGAGCTACTCGGGGCTTTGAAGGATACATCGATCGTAGCTTTGTTGAGAAGGCGGTTGGCAAGCATGGAGATCATAGAGGACATGGACTCATCGTAGGTGTTGTATGTGGTGGTCACGTGGTGGTGCTGAGGCACCTCCTTTGCTTGCGGGCCATGGTGAAGGTGGTCGCAAGAGTTGTTGTTTATGGGAGCCTATGAGTGCTACCGTGAGTGCTACTTATGGGAGCCCATGATCGTTGCCATGGCGCAGATCTAGGAGACGTTGCTAATTGGAGCTCTTGTGTGTCGGCTCACATTGTAGAGATGATTGGTGAGCCTGCGTTGCTAGCCCATATTTTTGTTTGCAGGAGACGTTTCTCACTGTGAGCATTGTGCTTTTACTGATGGATAGAGCCTTTGTAGAAGATGATGTCTCTGCAGTTGGGTTTGGAGAAGTGCCAGTGAACCCGTGTGTTGCCTTGCTTGCCTGAGCAATGTAGAGTTAGTGACTTAGAGTCCCTCTAACACAACTTCATCTCGCCAAACACAGAGATTCCTTGTAGAGGTTTAACCATTCTCTCTCAAAAGGAGAAGCAAATCTCTCTCTCTCTTAAGAAATTGAAACCTCTAAAAAAAACCTATGAAAATTTAGAGTAGCATAACTTGGGCTGCAAATATCAAAACTGTGAGCTTTCTAAAGCAAAATGAGAGAAGAAAGAGCTCTACAAGTTGAGCTAGTGAAATGAAGAAGATGCCTTAGATAGAGGGCTTATTGCTGCCACAATGGAGAAAAGGTTGTGTGTGCCTTGACCAAACAAGGGCTAATACTCTCTCGTGAACAAAAACTGTCTCAATGGAGGATGCCTTGTAGAATGAGGGCGTGACACACATGACAGGAGTGGGAGCACCATCGATACCATGATAAAGTGGGGAGAGAGAGAGAGAGAGGTGTGCACAAGATATAGCTACCTATACACTATGTTGTATTGAACATAAACATGAATATATTCATGAGTACCCCTTAGGATTAGGGTTAGGGTTAGGGTCTGCCCCTAATGCCCTATCTAGATGATGCAATTTACATCATCCTTAATGTGCTATTGCTTCGATCACAGTGCCACGTCTGACCCCATTTGCCCCCCCCTCTTCTCGTCTTCCTAAACTAACTCCAACTAGACCTAACAAGACTAACTACGTGCTAACCACCCAACAACAAACTAACTAAACCATAGATATTGCAGTTTATCTAACCTAATTATTGTAGGTCAACTTAGATTCATATAACCATAGTTAGTTTTATTTAACCAAAATAAAAAGTATCCAACCAAAATTAGTTAAAATCTAACCCTACTAGTTAAACAAACTAGAGTTAGTCTCACAAAACCCAAGACCTCATCACACCTTACCTTAAGGGTTGAGCCTCTTTAACACCTTACCTGGTCACACCTTACCTTAGGGGGGAAAAACCTCAATGAGGGAAAAGTGCCCCGAACCTACTTATTACAATACATTGGCCACTGCCTACAGTCCCTTGCCAGGTGCCATCTGCATCAACTCCCTATTGTCTTGCCAAGCCTTGAGCCTTGGGTGACATCCAGTGCATATTTTGACTCTCATTTCACATAGGAGGTGATGACTCTAATTATAATTGTCAATTGGCTTCTTGCCTAGTACGCAAATAAAATCTTTCAATGGACTTCAATACAAAGATTTAATCATGGACATTCTTCATTTGCGCTATCTCCTTGTACTTCCTCCATGGCGAGCATCCTTAAAAATTCATGTATATGCAAAATACTTTGTTGTGGTATTTTTATTTTTCCTTCTACCTCATATCCCATGCGCTTCTTTGATTTCTTTGCCCTTGAATGCCAAGACACTATGATTGTCTCCGTTAAAACTTATGAGACCACTTCATCATTTGGGACCCACTCCTTCATTATACAATTAGTATACAATGTGTTGTTATCCATATTCTCCTTCTTGCCCTTTGGCTCATACCATACCGCAGTAAATGTTGTAGCTCTCCCTTGGTCATCTCTTTGCACATCAACTACTTTTGCAACCCAAAACCTCACATTCTCATATTCATCATCCGATGGCCGAACCACAACAAAACAATCGACCTCTATATCTACTTGTGGCATAAACTCTCTCTTCTTCAGTCCACAATATGGACGTGGTAGTAATGATACAAATTCATTTTCAAAGATTGGAGCTGGGCGCAAATCGTTATGAACCTTGCATTCTCTCAAGGTCCTTTATTAAATTTCGTGTCTTGTTAATTACAGTGGTAGTGTGTTCTCTCCAAGTAGGCTTCGAATCAGGATATCTCTGGAGCATTTCCTCTTTATATGTAATAAATGCTTTTAGTCCTTCTATTTCACAGTTAGACCTCTCATTGAATTCAGGAGCCCATGTTGGATAGCTTTCCTTGCTGGGAATTGAAGTTAAGAGACTATAAGGTCCTTCAAGTTTCCATTTTGTATCATGAGAATAACGTTGCCATTGCATTACGGGTTTTTCATCTTTTAAAAAAAAATGAAAGTAGTGTGGATTGGTATGACCTGTCAATGCATCACCACCTGTTTGTATAAAGGTAGAATGAAGCTCTTCCAATCATACATTCTTTCGAGCCTCTCACATACTGTACTTTCCTTATGACCACCAACTTGCCTGCCACATCTTCTTACCAAGTCATCTATTGTCTCCACATCCTTGCATTTAAGCTCTCTTGAGACTGTGCTAAAAACCTGATTGATATCCTCATGTGTATGCCCAACATACAAAAATCCACATTCGACCTCATTGAAGATTCGATGAGCAACTAGCATGGAGTAGAATGCAAACATGAGTACATTCTTATTTTCTTGCCAGCAATTATCAACTTGTATTCTCAAAGTCGGTGGTAGGTGACCTTTTTCTGCATGTACATTGCGAATTGCCTTCATAATAGATGTTACAACTTGATTGCTATCATGTAGATGCAAGGAATCAATCCATATATCTGCAAAGAACTTAATTCCATGCACTAACACTCCACATAGATGTGTCTTTAGAAAGTGCTTTCCTTGTAATTTAGGTGGAGTGGCAACAAAACGAGGAAATATTGTTTTATTTTGATCCATGCCATCTACAATAAGGCACATGTAGTCATTAGGATGCGAAATAGCTTGCTCCTTCCAAAATGCATATTTTTGTCTGGAATATCGAATAAGGTAATGATGAGATTTTTGGTTTTTTTTGTATAATTCCCTTTGATTTGGACATGTTGCACTCTCAATCGCTTGCTTTAAATCATCACAGACATCGCACTTTGACATTTTTTGCCTCCTTGGGATTTTAACATATCCAAAGTTCTTCTTCCAACGAGTATACAAAGTATGAGAAGAAGCTACAGCATCCCCTCTTTACCTTTGCCTTTTTGCAATAGAGTCAAATACTTCGAGCTTTGTCAAGCCCATTGGAAGGTGCATTTCAGTGATCGCGTCACCATTAGGGAGTTTGGTAGATATATGGGGTTTGTTGAGATATTGAGCTCCACTCGAGATATGCCAGGGTGACCGTTGTGTACTTATGTCACCGACTTGTTAGCTGGAGATGCGGTTGGTACACTGCCCACGAATAATAGCTGGATGACAGCTATCCTTATCTACACTAGTTCGTGGCTCAGTTAGTATGCCACCTTAGTTAGTTGAGTTTGGTTTGAGACCCACGTATAGGGTTCTTCTATTTCTTTGTACTTGAGTTATTTTGGCTTACACAACTAAGAAGAGGAAAACTGTTTTCAGCCTCCACCTTTGTGTGTATTCCCCCAATTGTTTATGTGAGAAAGCCGCAAGTGAGACTCCTTCCCTCTCTCCCACAATCTTCGCATGGTATCAGAGCCTTGTTCGTGGTAAGGAGCTCAAGAAAGCAAGCCAAGTTCGTGGTGTCCTGGTAAGAGAACCAGTGTTGCTTTCCTATTTCGAGTTTGGGAGCAAATCTCTGCAGGTAGCACAGCCAGAAGTGCAGGAGTGCACCGTTTCTGATTTGAGGCCGTTTCGGGGCCCGTTTTGAAGGCGGAAGTTCTTCGCAGGCACTCAAAAAAAGGCCCTGTTTTTTGCTGTGCGACCACTGCGCGGCTAATCGGTGGAAAGGTCCCGCAGAAATTGCATCGTATGCCTGTGTGCAGAGATATTGGGAGTTACAGATTCATGCCTGTTGCCTGTTGATGCAAAATTGTCACTAGGAAGTGACTATGTGGTGAAATACCACTTTCGTCAGTTTTGCAGATCTGCCCGTGTGTGGCAAAAGTTGTGTTTTTTGCAGTGACAGAATATTTTGCTGTGTTCTGTAATGGCATCTGATTCTCTTTCACAGATTGTCACTGAAAAGCTTGACAAGAACAACTTCCAGGCATGGAAGTTTAGAATGACGAATTTCTTAATGGGAAAAGGCTATTGGGAATTCATTACAGGAAATGAAGAAGAACCTGTTCTTCCTAATGTTCCCAGTCAATAGGAAATGCAGGCATTCAAAGGATGGCATGAGAGAGCCAGGAAAGTTATGTACTGGCTGTCTATCAGCATTTCGGACTCCATGATTGTGCATATTCAGGATGCAAATACGCCAAAGGAGGCATGGGATACTTTGGCAAAAATGTACAGCACAAATACACAAGCCAGGAAAATGCAACTCAAACAGGAGTTGCACAATGTGCAAAGAGAAAATTTGAGCATAAATGACTACCACATGAAAGTGAAGAAAATTGCAGATGCACTTGCTTCCATTGGGTCACCAGTGGATGATGATGATTTGGTTTCTGTGACCTTGAATGGTCTAGGAAAGGATTATGCACAGTTTCGGACATCCATTGCCGTCCGTGAAAAATTTCCTGATTTTGAGGAGCTGATTGCTCTTCTAATTTCTGAAGAGCAGAGAAATGGGGGTGCATCTTCTTCAGCAGGAACTTCAAAAGAAACTGTCTTTCTACTCAAATGCTGGCAGAGTAGAGGCAGAGGTAGAGGAGGCTGATCTGCAGGCCATGGTAGAAATCAGAATATGCAGCAAATGCAAGAAAACCAGTCCTATGCAGGAGGACATGGTAACTCTAGAGGCAGGGGGAGCCAAAGAGGTCGTGGTGGATGGCAGAGAAGCCAAAATGCAAATAGCAATGTTGAATGCTACTATTGTGGCAAAATGGGTCATATGGCTAAGGACTGCTACAAAAAGCAGAATGACATTATGAATGGAAAATTGCAGCAAGGCAATTATGCATCTTCTAGCAGGCAGGGTGATGATAGAAATGAGCATCTATTTATGGTGCAGCATATGACCAATTCTGTGACAAGTGCAGAAGAACAAAATGATGTGTGGTATGTTGACTCAGGTGCGTCAAACCACATGACAGGTCATGCAGAATGGATGCAAGATGCAAGGAAGATGGAAAAGCCAGGATTTGTGGAGACTGGTGATGATACTGCACATCCTATTGTGCAGATTGGCAAAATTCCTTTGTCTATGCAGGATGGGAAAAAGAAATACTTGTCTGATGTATTTCATGTCCCGAACATCACCAAGAACCTGGTTTCTGTTGGTCAGATGGTTGAGCAGGGCTTGTAGGTCAGATTTAATCCTCATGTCCGATGCTTTGTTGAGGATATGAAAAATAATGGTCACTTGATAGCAAAAGGAAAGAAGAAGGGCAGGATGTTTACGTTGGATGCAGACATGCCTGAATTGAGTGCAGCAATGTTTGCACATGGGACCGGTGTAGTTGCAGATATTGATATCTGGCACAAACGCATTGGTCATATTAATATACAGCGACTTAAATCAATGCAAGCCCAAAATATTGTTGCAGGATTGCCAAAATTCAAGGTTGCAGAAATGCACAAGATTTGTGAAGCCTGTCAATTTGGGAAACAGGCAAGGAAACCTTTTCCTAGGCATGTTCAAGAGAGTAAAAAGCCATTGGAATTAATCCACTCTGATGTGTGGACTACAAAAGCTGCATCTATTGGAGGCTGTCACTATTTTGTCATTTTTATTGATGACTTCACCAGAAAACTGTGGGTGTATTTTATGAAAAGGAAAAGTGAAGTGTTTGGGCACTTCAAAGCTTCCAAAGCTATGGTTGAAAAAGAAACAGGCCTGCAAATAAAATGCCTAAGGTCAGATGGAGGGGGAGAGTACCTCTCAAATGAGTTTGCAAGGTTCTTGCAGGAGCATGGTATAAAGCAGCAATATTCATGCAGTCATAACCCACAGCAAAATGGAATTGCAGAAAGAAAAAACAGGCATATTGGAGAGGTATCTCGGGCTATGCTAAATGAAAAAGATCTACCAGATTATTATTGGGCTGAAGCAGTTGCTATAGCAGTCTATATAATGAACAGGACTCCCACTGCAGCAATACATGGCATGACGCCAGAGGAGATTTATACTGGTAGGAAACCAGATATTTCTCATTTGAAGATTTTTGGTTGCATTGCCTATGTCCATGTGCCAGATGAGCTGAGGTCCAAGTTGGATCCAAAAGCTGAGAAGTGCGTCTTTATTGGTTATTCTCTGCAGCAGAAAGGGTATAGATGCTATAACCCTTCTACACGTCAGTTCACAGTGAGCAGAGATGTTGTTTTTTATGAGATGAGCAGCTGGTATAAACCAGTAAATGTGATGATTGATATAGATGCACAAAATGGTAATGCTGCACAGAATGCATAGCAGCAATCACAAAATATCAGTGGACCTGGAGTGTCCTCTACCAGTGGTTCACATACTTCGCCATGGACAGGCAGATTGAGATCAGGAGAATCCCCTCAAAGCAATGCAGAGAGTGGTACGTAGGTATCACGAAAAGGAAAAGAGAAGGTAGATCAGCCCATGTTTGATGTGAATGCAGGTCACTCTTGTGTGGATGGTGAATCCAGTGGCTCAGAACAGACCATTGATGATGAGTTGGGTATTCCTTCTGTTGTTACACCTAGAGTAAGGAAGATCAGGGATGTTTTGAGAGCACCTGGAAGTGAGCCTATTTTGCGCAGGTCTACCAGGGTTAGGTATCCTATGGATAGGCTGAAATATGATGGATTTACAGCCATTAACTATGCCTATATGGTCAAAGTGATACAGGAGCCAGAACCCACTTCTTTTGAGCAAGCCATGGGAAATGAAAAATGGGAGAAAGCCATGGATGAAGAAATGGATGCCTTGGATGCTAATGCTACATGGGAATTGGTGCCTTTGCCTAAAGGCAAGAATGCAATTGGCTGTAAGTGGGTTTATAAAATCAAGCACAATGCAGATGGTTCTGTGAATAGATACAAGGCAAGATTAGTTGTCAAGGGGTATGCACAGACATATGGCATTGATTATGAAGAAACTTTCAGCCCGGTTGCAAGGATGGCAACCGTAAGAGCAGCCATTGCTATGGCTGCATCAAAGGGATGGTCTTTACATTAGATGGATGTAAAGAATGCCTTCTTGCATGGTGATTTGCAAGAAGAGGTCTTTATGGAGCAGCCAGCAGGTTATGTTCATGCTACTCATCCTGAGTTTGTTTGCAGGTTGAAGAAAGCCTTGTATGGCTTGAAGCAAGCACCTAGAGCATGGTCTGACAAGATAGGACAGTATCTTGTCACTATTGGCTTTCAGATTTCCAAGGCAGATTTCTCACTCTATGTGAGAAAAACAGAGAAAGGGATTATGCTGCTGGTCATTTATGTTGATGATTTGATCATCACAGGTGATAGTGATGAAGATATCCTTCATGTGAAAATGCTATTGAGGCAGAAGTTTGAGATGAAGGATTTGGGAGAGCTACGTTATTTCTTGGGCATTGAGGTGATTAGATCACCAAGTGGGATACAGCTCTTGCAGAGGCAGTATGGATTGGACATGCTGTCCAAATATGGGATGACAGGCTGTAAGCCTATTTCAGTTCCTTTGGAGCAGAATGTGAAGCTGAGCACAGATGCAGGTGAGCTTCTGGAAGACCCTACTATGTACAGACGCATAGTAGGAAGTTTGATTTACATGACTATTACCAGGCTAGATTTGAACTATGCTGTTGGGTTGGTAAGTCAGTTTATGCAGGCTCCAAGGAAACCGTATTTGGATGCGGCTAGACGCATACTCAGGTATGTGAAGTCCACATTGCAGTATGGACTATTTTATGAGGCTTGGGTTTGGATACAATTGCATGGATACACTGATGTTGATTGGGCTGGTAATATTTCTGATAGACGATCTACCAGTGGATATGTGTTCTCTTTTGGGAGTGCTGCAGTCACTTGGAGCAGCAAGAAACAGCCTACAGTTGCCTTGTCGAGCATAGAGGCTGAGTACAGGGGTGCAGTAATGGCTGCATGTGAGGTAGCTTGGTTGCATAAGCTACTCTATGATATGCATCAATCTACAGATGGGCCGGTTGTCATTTATTGTGACAACATGAGTAGTATACATTTGGCAAAGAACCCAGTCTTTCATGCCAGAACAAAGCACATTGAGGTGCATTATCACTATGTGCGGGAGAAGGTTTTACTAGGTCTTATTGATCTAGTTTATGTCAGCACAGAGGATCAGGTAGCTGACATATTCACGAAAGCATTGGGCGCAGAGAAGCTGCACAAGTTCAGAGACCTGCTTGGTGTGCAGGGTTTGGGATTGAGCTCGAGGGGGAGTGTTGAGATATCGAGCTCCACTCGAGATAAACCAGGGTGACCGTTGTGTACTTATGTCACCGACTTGTTAGCTGGAGATGCGGTTGGTACACCGCCCACGAATAATAGCTGGATGACAGCTATCCTTATCTACACTAGTTCGTGGCTCAGTTAGTATGCCACCTTAGTTGAGTTTGGTTTGAGACCCACATATAGGGTTCTTCTATTTCTTTGTACTTGAGTTCTTTTGGCTTACACAACTAAGAAGAGGAAAACTGTTTTCAGCCTCCACCTTTGTGTGTATTCCCCCAATTGTTTATGTGAGAAAGCCACAAGTGAGACTCCTTCCCTCTCTCCCACAATCTTCGCAGGGTTGAGGTAAAGCATTTTCATTTATGAAGTCTTGCAAAATTGCTGCTGCCTTGACAATTGAGATTCTTGATTTGGACCTTCCTCGTTTACCGTGAATGCTAAATTTGTTGCCGCCCTTTGCCTTGGTGACTAAATCCCAATATGTACCATGGGATAATCCAGTAATATTGCGATATGCCTTATTGCAACTCTTTTTTCCATTTATGAGAGGTTTTACCTTTTGTCTTGAACTTAGCCTTTTATTGCCATTCTGAAGAAAGCAAGAGACACTTGTGAGAAGGTATTCATTTCTTTCGCTTCCTCTTCTTTGCCACATGTGTCCTCTACATTCCCTGATGTCTGTAGGATCAATGAAGCGCATACATCTTCACTTGCAACATAGATATCCCAATGCATTTAACATGTTCTCCTCCTTCATTACTCTCTTCCTCTTTGGTTGCTTTTGTGGATCTGCCTGGATTTGCTTTCTCTTCATGCATATGTATGACCGTTTTCGTTCCTTGTGCACATTGTTATCTGTATTTATGCACTTCTTCTCCTCACATTTGTTTGTAACCAAGCATCCATGATTGGTCGTTGCATCCTTGGCCATATCACAATCAAAGTTAAATATTGAATAATCCTCTGTTGATCTCATCCTCATTTTTAACATACTCTTAAGACCATTCAATGAATTCAATATTCTACAAGAGTATTGAGAACCTTGAAACTCTTCCACTCCTGAGAGAACATTGCTCATTGGGACATCTTGCATGGCTTTCACAAATCCACAAGCTTGATTGACACCAGGTTTGTTAATATGCATGAAATCATCCACACTTGACAAGACATCGCTATTGAAACCTTTGCCCTTCTCACTATGTAAGAATTCATCCACCCCAGATAAGGCTTCACTTCTAAAATCATTTTGTTTCTCGGAACCAATGAACTCATCCACTCTAGATAAGATGTCACTTCTATAATTGAGTAAATTGAAATCATCCACATTTGAAGTGATAGAGCCTAGCACATGGGCACACTTTTTAGGTCCTTGATATTGTAGTATACCTTGTCTTTATCATTGAAAACCACGTGCCTCTTTCTCATGTTTAAAAATTGCATGCTCCATCTCATATTCTTGCCTACCTCATAGTAGGGATCACATAAGGATGTTATGTTATCAACCATACCATCATCAGTGACTTTTAGAATCCTTATCTGTGCAAATGACCATTGCTCCAATTGTTCAAATCCCAATACTTCACCTTCTGCTACATTCTTATTTGCAAATGATCTCATTTGTAAAATGTCCCCTATAATAAAATCCAAGGTGGTGCACTTTGTATTCTTGATAATGTCTGTTGCATAAGTCTCATCTTTGTCCCATGCTATAAATGATTTGTTGGATGTATTGTAGGGCATAACATCTCCAAGTGTTTCCATATCTCCACATTTATACTTTAGCTCAACATGTGCGCTAAGAATCTTTGATATAGTAACTGCCACCTTATCTTCGCCAAGTCTTCGATCGAAAGTGGCAAAATGAATTGGGATCACTATCATGGATTGTAGCAAATGCAACTACTTCTCTTTTGCTACATAAAATCACATCCATCCCTAGAACAAAATCTATAGCCATCTCCTTTGTGAGAGTCCTTTGCAAGCAAGCTGCAGTAGCAACAATTACATAAATATTAGTCTCTTTTTAATAATCTACTCATTTATTATAATTTTTAATTAATACTTAATTTATTAGTGGGAGAAGTTATCCAATCAAGTACTCATCAGATGAACACATCACTTTGCATGCAACTCAATAACACCTACGTTAAGGTGCGTGCAAAGTATTGTGCCCATCGTTTATGCTTTGCATGGTATATCACGCATTAAACACCATTTGTGCCTCAGTGTCATATACAACCATAAAAAACACGATCCTAGGTGTGTTATTCAAAAAAGTACTTATCGGATGGGGGCTCCACTTTGAATGCAAGTCAAATATGCTTTGCATGGTCGATCACACATTATACACCGTTTTCCCCCTAATGATATGCACATCCGTAAAAGAACATGCTCTTAGGTGTGTTATCTAACCAAGTACTTATCGGATGGGTGTGCCTCTTTAAAAACAAGTCAATACCACCGAGGTTGAGGCGTAGGAAAAGTATTGTGCCCATCGGATATGCTTTGTGTGGTCGATTGAGCATTAAATACCATTTTTGCCTTAGTGTCATGCACATCCGTAAAAAAACTATGTTATCCGATCAAGTACTTATGGGATGGGCATGCCACTTTGCATGTAAGTCAATTCCACCTAGTTTAAGTTTGCAAAGTATTGTACCCATCAGATATGCTTTGCATTGTCGATCAAGCATAAAACACCGTTTTTGCCGTAGTGTCATGCACAACCATAAAAAAACACGGTCCTAGGTGTGTTATTCAAACAAGTACTTCTCAGATGGGGGCTCCACTTTGCATGCAAGTCCGTATCAACTAGTTTAAGGTGTGTGCAAAGTATTCTGACCATCAGATATGCTTTGCATGGTCGATCACACATTATACACCGTTTTTCCCTAGTGATATGCACATCCGTAAAAAAACACGCCCTTAGGTGTGTCATCCAACCAAGTACTTATCTGATGGGTATGCCTCTTTGAGAACATGTCAATACCACCTATGTTGAGGCATAGGAAAAGTATTCTGCCCATCAAATATATTTTGCATTGTCGATTGAGCATTAAATACCATTTTTGCTCTAGTGTTATGCACATCTACAAAGAAACATGTTGCTAGGTATGTTATCCGATCAAGTACTTATGGGATGGGTGTTGTGATGCCAAAAATTGATATTTTGAATTTCGCATTGGTATTGTTTTTCTCTATGTTTGATAAGAGTTTGAGTATCAAGTGATAGCCTAGCAGCTCTCACTTATTTCTATTTTCTATGATATTGTATGGGATGGAGAGGATGACTGGAATGGCTCATTGTAAATACCATAGGTATGAATTATAAATACCTTGGTATGGGGTGAGAGTTATTTGTGTATGGGATATTATGGAGTTTTTTAGAAAATAGGAAGAGAGTCATATAAAGAGGTGGGCTGATATCAGTCCATGTGTTCCAATAATATAAGAGAGGCCACATGCCAAGCGTGTGGAAGGCATGTGGAGAAGTGTGAAGTCAAGAGGAATCCTTCTAGAATTCCTATGTGGAATAAGGAGGATGTGGACATGTGGAAAAGAGAGGGTCCCTATGGGCTCCATGTGGGAAGACTCTTGACTTTCTCAATATTTTAAGAGTCTTGAGCATCTTTTGATGGGACACATGGCAAGAGTACCCAAAAAGTACATGGATGGTGACATACGTGCTTATGTGATTGATGGGGAAAGGAATCTACAAGCAGCAATTGTAAATGGGTGAAGGAGGGTAACAAAATCTCTATAAAAGGAGCCCTCCTCTCCCTTGTTCATCAATCTCTTCCACCATTAGGCCTCATGTTGCTATAGCTCTAGTCTCCCCAAGCCTCTTCCATGAGCCTTCTCTCCCTCTTGTAGATATTCTCTTATGTAGACTCTTGAGTCCATCTCTCTCTAGTTTATTCTCTCTCTATGAGTAGTCTTGGAGCTTCCGCTCCCTCTTGTATATATGAAACCTCTTCTTCTCCCTTGTGTTTATAGTGTTGAAGTGGATTCTCACTCTATTTGTAATGAAGGTCACTTTAGGTTCTCTCTCTCTTAAGTGTCTCGTCCCTTTTCTCTTTTAAAGCCTTGAAAGTTCTTTCTATTCGGCCGCTCACTGTGCATACATGGTCCATTTGTTTCTTGAGCCACCATGCAAACTTCTTCCCCTCTTCTAAGCAAAATCTATGAGGGGTGGATTGTTGATGAAGGTGGAGTCTTGAGGGAGCATCCTGCTCAAGCGAAATTAGCCTGGGTGGAGGGTAGTTTTCATGACTGTTTGACCCCCTGTTAGTGTTTTGCTCATAACTTTCTGCTCAATAGTCTGATTGTAATGAAATTTATATCAGCACGAAGCTCTCTTCAAGGCGCACATTTTTATTAATCAAATCTTGAATCAAATACTGTTGCAAAAAGTTATGAGTCTCTGTGTTTAACAGTCTGTTTTCATGACAATTTTTACCCCCGTCTAGTAAACTGTCCATAACTTTTTGGCCGCTTCTCTGTTTCTTACGAAACATATATCAGCACGAAGCTCTCTTTAAGGCACATGTCTATGTACTTAGATATTGAATGAGATACTGCTACAAAATGTTATGAGTCCCTGTGTTTGACAGTCTGTTTTCATGATAGTTTTTACCCCCTTCCAGTAAACTATCCATATCTCTTCAACCGTCTGTCTGTTTTCAATGAAACTTATGTTAGTGCAAAGCTCATCTCAAGATGCATCTCTTTGTGTACTTGAATCTTTGATATCATGTCTCTACTGAAAGTTATAGGCCTCTGTGTCTAATGACAGTTTGTAGAGTGTTTTGAGCTAAGTGTAAAGGTGTCTATGAAGGAGGTGCAATGTTTCCTCGGAATCTACCCATCCGACCCAATCAGCCCCTTCAAAATCCTTGATATATATCAGTTCATGTCATGTTGATCTGCAAGATCTTCTTTCAATAACGTATCGCTCTTCTCTTTGGCGCAGACCGGCTCGCTGAGATTATGGCCTCTGCTGATCCTTTCCTTCTCCCTATGCTTGATTTCAACATCACTTGGGATGTTACCATCTTCATTCTCATCTGAGGGAGGAAAGTATGGTGGGGTATCTTGGCATAAAAAGTTTCTTTCTAATGTCCCATTCTCAACGATAAATATCTTTGGCTGTCAGTTCGAAAGCAGCAGGAAGTGAAGAGGTGCATGAAGTTTATTACCCCCAACTTCATGTCACAGTGTGCCACTTTTGATGTAAGTAAAATCCACCTACTTGAAGGTGTGTGCAGAGTATTGTGCCCATCGGATATGCTTTGCATTGCCGATCAAGCATAAAACACCATTTTTGCCTTAGTGTCATGCACATCCGTAAAAAAACACGCTGCTAGGTATGTTATTCGATCAAGTACTTATGGGATGAGTGCTCCACTTTGCACGCAAGTCCGTTTAAACTAGGTTGAGGTGGATTCAAAGTATTGTGACCATTAGATATGCTTTGCATGGTCTATCATGCATTATCCACCGTTTTTCCAGTAGTAATATGCACATCCACAAAAAAACACGCCCTTAGGTATGTTATCTGACCAAGTACTTATCGGATGGGTGTTCCTCTTTGAGAACATTTCAGTACCACCTAGGTTGAGGTTTAGGAAAATTATTGTGCCCATCAGATATCCTTTGCATGGTCGGTTAAGCATTAAATACTATTTTTGCTCGTGTCATGCACATCCATAAAAAAACACGCTGCTAGGTATGTTATCTGATCAACTACGTATGCGATGGGCACGCCACTTTGCATCTAAGTTCATTCCACCTAGTTGATGGTGTGTGCAAAGTATTGTGTCCATCAGATATGCTTTGCATTGTCGATCAAGCATAAAATACCGTTTTTGCCCTAGTGTCATGCACAACCATGAAAAAACATGTTCTAGGTGTGTTATTCAAACAAGTACTTCTCACATGGGGGCTCCACTTTGCATGCAAGTCAGTTTCAACTAGGTTGAGGTTCGCTCAAAGTATTGTCACCATCGGATATACTTTGCATGGCCAATCATGCATTATACACCATTTTTTCGCTAGTGATATGCGCATCTGCAAAAAAACACGCCCTTATGTATGTTATCTGACCAAGTAATTATCGAATGGGTGTGCCTGTTTGAGAACATTTCAATACCACCTAGGTTGAGGCATAGGAAAATTATTGTGCCCATCGAATATGCTTTGCATGGTCAATCGAGCATTAAATACCACTTTTGCCTTGGTGTCATGCACATCCAAAAAAAACAAGTTGCTAGGTGTGTTAACTGATCAAGTACTTATGTGATGGGCATGCCACATTTCATGTAAGTCAATTCCACCTAGTTTTAGGTGTGTGTAAAGTATTGTACCCATCGGATATGCTTTGCATTGTCAATCAAGCATAAAACACCATTTTTGCCTTAGTGTCATGCACAACCGTAAAAAACACGGTCCTAGATGTGTTATTCAAACAAGTACTTATCAGATGGGGGCTCCACTTTGCATGCAAGTCTCTTTCAACTAGATTGAGGTGCATGCAAAGTATTGTCACCATCAGATATGTTTTGCATGGTCAATCACGCATTATACAACGTTTCTACTATAGTGATATAGACGCTCTGTTAGATGATTTGTTAGATGCTCTGTTAGATGCTCATTTAAACACTTTGTTAGATGCTCTATTAAACGCTCTGTTAGACGCGTCTATAGACGTGCTAATCAGATGCGTCTATAGATGCGCTTCGATAGTAAGCCTCTCTTCCCTTCCCCTTTCTTCTCAGCTCATCAGTAATAGATTTTTTTCCTTTTTTCCAGTTCAACATGTGGCCAGGAAGCGCTTCCAACTCACCTGATCCACGAGAATCTATTTGGAAGGACTTATATAACCTTTTAGGGCACCCTCCTAGTCCTGCGGAGTTATACGGGTATATGACGGGTACTCTAAACACTCCCCAGGAGTCGGCACTACAGACTCCAAACCACCCCACACTGCTTGAGATCACCCCAGCGGAGTCAGCACAGCCATCTTATGCCCCTTCCCCCATACCGTCTTATGCCCCTTCCCCCATGCCGTCTTATGTCCCTTCTGCCATCCTGTCTTATGCCCCTTCCCCCATGCCGTCAAGAGGTCCTTCTGTCTCGCAGAGACGTTGACATACTCTTGTGCCGTTGAGACACAGTTCTCCAGCTACGAGTGGTCAGCATAATCCCATGTAGTCTCCAGCTACGAGTGGCCAGCGTACGAGCTCGACATGACACGGTAGCAGGCGTAGTAGCAGGGAGAGCGGTGGGGGATGCATGGCACAATGCTTTGGGAGGGGTGGCGGTGGGGACGATGATGATTCAAATGATTTAGACGTGCCTCTGGGTAATGGTACGATTTATTATGACATCACTCAGACAGGAGTCATCTTGATGGATGCGCGGGGGAAGGACATCATGGCCTTCATGCGCTCTGTAATTGCTAACAATTATAGAGATTGCTTTATCCACTATAAAGACCAGCCAAAGAGGTTGGCTGATGAGACCCTCGCTGCTGTTCGCTCTAGGTATCCTAACCCCCCAATCGCCAGTTCACAGATAAATGGGCCAAGTCAAAGATTGTTACGATACTTGGCAATAAAAGATCTTCGCTCAAGAGGCAGGCACTAGCGGAGCTTGCCAGGCTTGAGGGAGGTCAACCACTAAGGGGCTCGCCCCACACCGCTCACAAGTGTGAGTGGAAGAAAGCAATGAAATCAGCGATGGAGGACACCAGTCTGCAGCACATGGAGGCATGGAGGATCCAGATGGAGGAATATGGAAGCACGCATTTTGGAGCAGGGGGTATTGAATCATGGGAGGCCCAATTTGTAAGTATCAATCTCAAATTATATTGCTTATGTAGTTTATTAGGAGGTTGTTTCTTTGTATTAATCCCTCTACAAAGTGTGTCATCATGCAGCTTGAGATCGTGGGCAGATACCCTACTCCTGTGGAGATAGCCTACCACCGCCACCATCGCAGAGGAGATACATGGAGGCACTTCTATGATGACAGGTTGATTACTAAGGAGCAGTATACCCGAGCTACTTGAGCGACCCCCGAGGTATTTGAAAGTAATTAAATAATGCCAAAATTATAAGTAAAGATTTGATTTTTCATACATTGATATATGTTGTCCTTGTTTACAGGCCCGTGCACAAGACGATGAGGAAGACGAGGAAGGCTCGAGGAAGGAGGCGCAGAAGGGAGCGTAGAAGGGAGCGTGGAAGGGAGCGAGGATATGGAAAGCATAGATTAGTCGTAGAAGTAGTGCTAGCTACTCTTTTTTGTACTTAAAGCCACTGGCTTGGCTTCATGCCTCTTGTATATACACTCCTCTTATTTTTTGTACTTGAAGCCACATGACGTGGCTTAGCTTCGTGCTATATGTATATACAAGCACTTTTTGAGCTTTCAATTTTATTGCATTTTAGAGTTGTAATGTTTTATTTGGAATTGTAATTAAAATGCGATTCAAGGCTGTAAGAATTGAATTACACGATGTGGATATGGGATTCTTGTAACTATATAGCATACACAATATTCTGTAATTTAAAAATAATAATAATAATAAAGCGTGTCTATCAGTGCATCTATAAACGCATATATATACGCATCTATCTGTTCTACTAGCGTCTATATTTGCATCTATAAACACGTTTATAAGCGCGTCTATTTAAGCATCTAAGTGCACGTCTATACATGCATGTGTCTGATATATAGACGCACCATTAGACGCAGGTCTCCAAACGCAAAAATGGATGCACAAATAGACTCGCCCGTAAGTTTTTTATTTAGTTTAGTAAACGCATCTGTGCGCGCGTCTATAGGTGCTTTGTCTTGTTGTGCATGCAAATACACACACACACACACACACACTTTTTGTATACTCAAACATACACAAACACACACAAATTTATACACACTGACACACACACTCACATGCTTATTATTTGTGTCATGAATACACGTACACATTATTACCCCTCATAAAATACACATTTTATTAACATTTTATGTTGGTTTGATACAGTTTACCTAGTGGATATGGTGGTAGCATCTCTTTGTAAGGAAGATTTTGCTATATTCAAATATCAATGTAGCTGGCAGCTTCTTTTAATTAACCCCCCATTTTTTTGGATGTACCTTTAATTGATCAACCCCAATTCTATATGTTATGAGCCTTGTCAATTCTTGGAACTATAAGAATTTCTCTTTTATGCCATTTTAGTAATGTTAATTATTCCAAGGACTCTACGCTAACACACAATTGGTATAAATATGTGCTATGCTTCTGCGTAATGGAGTAATACAGTTAGCATGCAAAGTTTCAATGAATAAGGGGGTCTTCATTATGACCCTAAAATTCCTTATTTTACATTTTACTCCTAAATATAACCATAGGATTTCAAATTGCCCTACCTTTTCTATTTCATTATGTGATAAGGTTGATGACCTACTAGCGGTGCCCTTACTAAGTGCAGTAGTTACTATATTAAAAACCCCCTACTTAGCGTATATTCTCCTCTACCTACTTTGCCTTTTTCTACCTGTGCTATGACTTCTTCAGCAACCTCTATACTCCACCTATATCCCTATCTTCCTACACGTCGCCTCCAGTCGATCGCCTATCTTCCTAATCCCTTAACTCACCTCCATTCTTTCCTCCTCCATGCGCAACTAAAGCACTACCCTACCTTTACGTGATGGCATCTTCTTAGGTATCCTGTCGTTCCGATTGACCTCTCTTTCCCTCTTTCTCACTCCTTCACCATTACTTCGCCTCTGGTTTTGGTAGACAAGCGTCTCAGTCGTCTTACTCTATTATTAAGTTGTGTCCTTGATCATTTTATCCGCTTGATAGCTGTCGGTATCTATTCCGTGATCCCCTAGACTATTTTCTGTCGATAGCTGGCAGTTGGTTGCATTGCAGCTCACTTTGGCATTGGTCACGGTCCTCCTTGTAGCTCTGAGCTCGCAGCTATCCCGTATCTTTAACTTAGATTGTGAATACATACCTGCGCTCATTTAGGTCTCTTTGAAGCTGTGAAGCTCGTAGTTATCATGTCGTGGTCTTCGTGTTTGGGTCTTTGATTGTGTGGCGTCAGTTGCAGCTTGCTGCGTTACGTTTGCATGGGTCAACTTTTGGTTTTATATCATCCCGTACCTACATGATAATATTACTACGTAAACAAAACTCAGGCCTCTTGCTTTATCTGCCCTACGTACTTCACTACACAAGGTTTATTCGGTTGGTGCTTACTCTCCTTTCCCGCTCTCCCGTGAGATCTCTCTCAACTTACCACATAAGCTTATGTAGAGCAATCTCTTAAGTATTCCCTTTTCCAATATCTCTGTCGCAACAACAAGAGAGAGTTCAAGGGTACTATGACCTCGTTTCCTTTATCGTGTTCACGGGTATTGTGCTTGTAGATGGTCATTCTCGCTTGCCTGTAACTATTTACTACTTGGTCGTGAAACGTGGATGTTCTTTATCACCTTTGATTTGCATGAGACTTTGGTTGCTCCCCGACTGTTTCTTTGTCACTTTTCGGTTTAAGAAGTTCACAGCTTCTTGTGAGGTCTTTGGCACTCTCTTTCTTTAATCCTCTTCATAGCACGCTTGGTGATCTTCTCTTCTTGGCGGTCGCCTCCTACAAGTTTTTCTTGACGAGTCATCAGTAAACTAAAGCAAGAGCTAGGCTCTATCTCCCGAACACAAGTGCATGGCTCTCTTTCCATGCTTGTGAGCTTACCTCTTTTTGCTTGCCTTTCATCACTCTTTGGCTATTCGGTTCGAGCTTGGGAGTTCACTTGTCTTTATACCGCCTAGTGTGAACCTGTCTTGAATAAGCCAGCGCCTCTTAGTCTCATGGTTTCTTCTCTAGGCGTCTTCACTTTATTTAGAACTATTGGCTTGCCTTGTACCTTGACCGGCCTTAACCACTATTGGCCTATAACTACCAATGCACTACCACTCTAGCTCTTCATTGCTCCCTCCATTAAGTAGACTTCTCTATAGTTACATATAGATGAGCATAATTTACTGTTTCATACTCTTACCCCCTTGGTTGATTGCCCCTCTCTTGCTTATTACATAGGCACTTCATTTTATGACGGCGGTCTCTCTCTTTCTTGTTGCATGGGCATATTTAATTCTAGGTGATAAATTCCTAGTAGTTGTGTCTTTGTGTATTTTTTTAGTAATTAATTCCTTGTCGGTCTTGGATATCTATACACTTTCCATCACTTATTATGCAATTAATCTCTAATTATTTGCTAACTTTCTAACTAACACTCTTATAATACTTTATTCTATTCTTTTCACTAAATTATTTCTTGTCTTACAGGAAGAATCGGGCATGAAAACCACTATGGACAAAAAATCGCTAGAATTAATGCCAATCAAAAGCTTAGTTATATAGCTTTTATCAATCATAAAATGCAAAAAGCCCATGAAGAAGAAGCTAAATATAGGCTTCGAGCATATTTGGCAAGAAAAGCTAAGAAACAAGTAGTTGAAATCTAATTGGGAAGCACCTTTGTTTGGATACTTTTTTATTGAAAATTTTTTCCTTGAGTATATAATCACATCTTGTCTATTTTTATAAAATAATCTTGTTCTCCATAAACATGGTAGTGGATACCCATGTAATGAAATTCTAGCTTCAATCAATTTCTCTAATTTGTTTCCAACATTTATTGTACCTCCTCTATGGAAGGCTTAGCAGTTACAGTATCTGTAATGCCTCCTTTACAGCTTAGCAGGCTAGGAAATTATTTCACTAACTTCTAATCTATTGTGCCTCCTACATGGTAGCCCTCTTTTTTTTCCTTTATCTTGTATCATGCCTCCTTTATGGAAGGCTAGGAATTTTAGCAATGTTCAATTAAATTTTTTTTTCTCTAAATTGTTGCTAACATTTATTGTGCCTCCTCTATGGAAGGCTTAGCAATTACATTTTCTTTAATGCCTCCTTTATGGTAGGCTAGGAAATTATTTCACTAACTTCTACTTTATTGTGCCTCCTACATGGTAGGCTTTTTTTCTCCTCTTGCTTGTACCATGCCTCCTTTATGGAAAGCTCGGAAATGTTTTTTCCATACAAGTTAAATTTGTTTTTTCTTGCACCTAATATGGTCTTACCCTTTCTGCTTTATTTTTAGCTCATGGTATATGACATTTACTAGCCTTGACTCTTGCATATTTGATGTATATTATTCGTAAAAGCAATGACGAGCGAGGGAAGAATGTTTGGATACTTGGCACCCATTCAATAACCAGTAAAGTTCTAACTTTTGTTATTGTCTGGTTGGTTGGCAGGTATAGTTCTTCTGTTCTCGAATAATTGTTATCAAATACACAACTACCTTGGCTACCCCTTGAAGATACATTGTTATCTCCTTTGGATTTCATCAAAAATCAATAAAAACTATTTTTGCAACTCTACAAAAGATCAATATAATGTTTGGAGTATATGTATCTTTTCTGAATTAAATTCTTATTTCAATTATTGGTAATATTACTTGGAACTAAATATATGGTTCATTTATATGATGGGATACTGAATTAGGGCTACTACCATATATTTATTTCTTAAGTAATTATTACTATTAAGTTCCCCCGTAATCTTGTTTTTCCCCCCTTTTTTTAATTATTATTAGACTAACCTTCTCCTCATGTTCAGACTACTTGGATCCCCATCCTTGGTTAAGTTGGGGTACTCTGTAACTAATGTCAGTTTACCTATTCCACCTATTGGTACTCAATGCACCCTCTTCTATTTTAAAGGACCCGATTTCCATAAAAAATTATTAGACTTTGAAAAAAAAGCCTCTGTGGAGAAGACTCCCTCTGCCTTTACCATTACCTCTGTCAATGATTGGATTGATTTATTGGTTGCTTAAAAAAGAGACCAGTCTGATTTTTTAGAAGCTTTCAACAAACTACTCTCCTCACTTCCTATTGTTGACTGCCAAGATGCATGCGACCTCAACTTCTATTTTTTAACCCTTCCATCCATTGTGAACAAACTTTTCCAAATAAATGGGATTTCTCCTATCCCTATAGAAAGTAAAAGAGTACCTAATATTGTTAATCCTCTGGTTGATTTTGATCTCTTGGATAATGAAGAAAAAGAGGCCCTTTAATCTTTAACTTCCCAACCACTTACAGCTTCAATACAGAAAGGTATTTCCCAAGCCTTTTCAGGAGCCATCCCTCTCCTCCCTCTGTGACAACTTGAGGTGGATTCTATTCTCTTAGAACATAAATTATGGGATTTCTAGGTCATAAACCATAGAGACCCTTTTTCTGTGACTTCCCTTGCTCTAATCTGTAGCTTTCCCTCTAATTTGGTAGACTATTGTAAGTCTACTGCCATCTAATCTAAACATCTTCTTTCTAATGACTTTTTCTTTGAGCTTAGCCAAATTAAGCTTTCGGACATAGACCCTTCAAAATGTTCTAGTTTGGCACTCATTGCTAGAACAAAAGGACCTGTTAATCAAGATAAAGTCCGAGAACCCAAAAAATTTCTCAAAAACTATTGGAACACTTTTAGACTCTTAAGTGTCAATGCAAAAAATCTAACCGTAATTCCTCTTGCTCAACCTCTATCATTGGTTCGATCATCTTCTATGGTACGTTTTTCAAAACCTTCCCCACTTTTTTCATTTTTCTTCCGAACCAACTCTTGTTTATGCTTTTATTGGTTGGGTTGCCTCTTTCCCTTCCAAAATTTGAATAGCTCTCTTGGTTTACTTCTGGTTCCATGAGTATATGTTAGAAGCAACTCGCAACTTAGCACTATATACCCCTAACTCCTCCCTGCTTCCTCAGCTACTCACAACACCCCTATTTCCAACACGAATAAGTCAATTCTCAAACCAGCTAAGAGCAAGGATTCTAAAAGACTCTCCATTGCTTCCAATTCTATGAAGTCCATGACATCAAAGAAGCCGCAGATGTTTCGTGGGTCTGAAGAGTTTGGTGATACAACTAAAGCACTTGACTTCAATACCAAAGATGATCAGGTAAGAGTTCTTACTAAAGAACCTAATGGCTTACTTATGCTCAGTAAAAAGAAAACTAGATCTAAAAGATTTATTCATCTCCTTTTTGTTAATAAACTTTTTGACTTCATTTTACTTGAAAAAGTGTTTTTAGAAGTCTTCAAGAGATTTAACATTGATAAAACTTTTGCTGCATTTAATATAGGTTTTAGTTGGAAATACTCTAAAAATTTAACTTGTTCACTTTATAAACCTTTTGACACATTTGCTAATTTTGAACCCAAACCCTAGATTGCATATGTTCTACTTCAAATAGATTTAAACCTTTTATTAGGAAATTTGAAGGATTTGGTACCCACATTTTATCAACAGACCCTACCTTCTGCAGACATCCTCGCCTACAAGAGTTTATGACAAAAGGTCTAAACCACATTCCTCAGGTTCCCATTAACCCCTATCCAGTCATTAAGGAATTAAAAACCGCTTTGTCAAAACTATGCAACTGGATGTGCATAATTGAAACTCTTGACCATCATAGTTTTATTAGAAACATTGTCCTAAGGGACTTCAATAGCCATTTCCCCAATTATAGGTTTAATCAAGAACCGTGGATTAAATACCCCAATATTGTTGATGAAATTAGATATCTCAATAAAACCACCTTTTCATTTGTGGCTTAGACAAATCAGTCCAAACCCCTACTTTCATCTGTAAGTCTCTCATTAGAAGCTTAGCCCTTCAATGACTTAATTCCCCTAAATTCTCGCTTTCTACCACCAATGAAGGGGAAATTACTAATCTTGTTACAACCTTTTTTCAACCCTTTGATATTAACATCCCTGCTTGTTCTTCTATCCCATACATTATGGGTGCTTATAAAATTCACAAAAACTCCTTTAGATGGCTAACTAATGCTCATAATTGCATATTCTCAAACATTACTAACCATATTACTAAACTACATAAAGCCTTAGATATTGGTATACAAGAATATATGGAAATGCTACACAAAGATTTATTTACCTTTTCATGGGTTAGAACTAATGCATACTGGATTATGATTATCCAAAACCAGTATGATTTCCTTGTAAACCTACCCAAACACATGTACTCTATCTTTACATTTGATGTTACCTCGTGTTCTGAAGCCATCCCACATCAAGGACCCAATAGTCTTATCGAATCACTCCATAATTTAATTAAAATTACACAAACCCTTGGCTACTGTGGTCTCAAAAATCATACAAAATCTTTTTTGCTAACCAACAAAATCAAGGAATGTTGGTGACTTTGGAACACGCACATGTTGGAAGAAGGATAAATTACCTTGCCCTAATATTTCTTTCATTCATTCAAATAGTAATAGGCCCAAAAATTGTGCCTATAAAATTTGTATTTCACAAGTAACACTTTTGTATAATGCATCACATTTCACTTGTGCCTATATTGATCTTCTCATATTAATTCATTTTTTTGAGAAAAATGGTTTGAAACATTTATTATTACAAAAATAATTAGGTTTTTTATAAAAAATAATAAATTTCCAAGTGTAAAGTTTGACATCAATCAACTTATTAAACTCTTAGGTGGGGGGTAAGTTTCACTTGGTGGGATTACTCCCCACTATGTGGACCTTCCCCTAGGGATGTGGGTGGGCACACACACACACACACACACACACACACACACACACACACACACACACATACACTATACACATACACACACACACACACACACACACACACACAGGCTACATACACTTACATGCACAAACACATGCACACACTTACTCACACACACACACACACACACACACACACACACACTTATACAACACACACACACTTTTTTATATACTCAAATGTACCCAAACACAAGAAAATTTATACACACTGACACACACACTCACATGCTTATTATTTGTGTCATGAACACATGTACACATTATTACCCGTCATACAATACACATTTTATTAACATTTTATGTTGGCTTGATGTAGCTTACCTAGTGGATATGGTGGTAGCATCTCTTTGTAGGAAAGATTTTGCTGTATTCAAATATCAATGTAATTGGAAGCTTCTTTTAATTAACCCCCCATTTTTTTGGATGTACCTTTAATTGATCAACCCCAATACTATATGTTTGGACCCTTGTAAATTATTGGAACTATAAGAATTTCTCTTTTATGTAATTTTAGTAATGTTAATTATTCCAAGTGCTCTATGCTAACACATAATTGGTATAAATATTGGGTATGCTTCTGCCTACTGGAGTAATATAGTTGGCATGCAAAGTTTCAAAGTATAAGGGGGCCTTCATTATGACCCTAAAATTCCCTATTTTACATTTTACTCCTAAATATAACAATAGGATTTTAAATTGCTCTACCTTTTCTGTTTGATTGCGTGATAAGGTTGATGACCTACTAAGCGATGCCCTTACTAAGTGTAGTAGCTTACTGTATTAAAAACCCCCTACTTAGCCTATATTCTCCTCTACCTACTTTACCTTTTTCTACCTCTGCTATGACTTCTTTAGCCACCTCTATACTCCACCTATATCACTATCTTCCTACACGTGGCCTCTATTAGATATCAACGCTCCACTCTTGTGTAACTATGCGAGAACCAGCTAACTCTACTTGTAAGCCCCCCATATGAGGAGAAGGCATTTGAGTAGCTCGGCTATCCGGTAGGTCCTGGTTTGGACACCAGTGATGATTTAGTTTTTGTGACCTTGAATGGTCTAAGAAAGCATTATGCACAATTTCGGACATCCATTGCCATCCATGAAAAATTTCCTGATCTTGAGGAGTTGATTTCTCTTCTAATTTTTAAAGAGGAGAGAAATGGTGGTGCATCTTCTTCAAGAGGAACTTCAAAAGAAACTGTCTTCTACTCAAATGCTGGAAGAGGGAGAGGCAGAGGTAGAGCAGGCCGATCTAGAGGCTATGGCAAAAATCAAAATATGCAACAAATTCAAGAAAACCAGTCCTATGGAGGAGGATCTGGTAACCTTAGAGGTAGGGGGAGCCAAAGAGGTCGTGGTGGATGGCAAAGAGGCCAAAATACAAACAAAAATGTTGAATGCTACTACTGTGGTAAAATGGGTCATATGGTTAAAGACTGCTATAAAAAGTAGAATAACATCATGACTGGAAAATTGTAGCAAGGCAATTATGCATCCTCTAGTAGACAGGGTGATGACAGAAACGAGCATCTGTTCATGGTGCAACACATGACCAATTCTATGAAAACTGCAAAAGAAAGCAACGGTGTGTGATATGTTAACTCAGGTGTATCAAACCACATGACAAGTCATGTAGAATAGATGCACCTCCTATTGTGATGATACTGCACATCCTATTGTGCAGATTGGTAAAATTCCTTTGTCTATGTAGGATGGAAAAAAGAAATACCTATCTGATGTATTTCATGTCCCGAATATCACCAAGAACTTGGTTTCTGTTGGTCAAATGGTTGAGCAGGGCTTGCAAGTCAGATTTAATCCTCATGGATGCTTCGTTGAGGATATGAAAAATAAAGGTCGCTTGATAGCAAAAGGGAAGAAGAAGGGCAGGATGTTTACGTTAGATGTGGGCATTCCTGAATTGAGTGCAGCAATGTTTGCACATGGGACCAGTGTAGTTGCAGATATTGATATCTGGCATAAACACATTGGTCATGTTAATGTATAGTGACTTAAATTAATGTAGGCCTAGGAAACCATTTCCTAGACATGTTCAAGAGAGTAAGAGGCCATTGGAATTAATCCATTCTGATATGTGGACTATTAAAGATACATCTATTAGAGGCTGTCATTATTTTGTCACTTTTATTGATGACTATAGCAGAAAAGTTTGGGTGTATTTTATGAAAAAGAAAAGTGAAGTGTTTGGGCATTTCAAAGATTTTAAAGCTATGGTTGAAAAAGAAACAAGCTTGCAAATAAAATGCCTAAGGTCAGATGGAGGGGGAGAGTACCTCTCAAATGAGTTTGCAAGGTTCCTACAGGAGAATGGCATAAAGCAGCAATATTCATGCAGTCATACCCCACAACAAAATGGACTTGCAAAAAGGAAAAAGATGCATATTGGAGAGGTATCTTGTGCCATGCTTAACGAAAAAGACCTGCCAGATTATTATTGGGTTGAAGCGGTTGCTACAGCAGTCTACAAATGAACAGGTCTCCCACTGTAGTAATACATGGCATGACACCAAAGGAGAGGTATATTGGTAGGAAACCAGATATTTCTCATTTGAAAGTTTTCAGTTTCATTGCCTATGTTCATGTGCCAGATGAGTTGAGATCCAAGTTGGATCCAAAAGCTGAGAAGTGCATCTTTATTGGTTATTCTCTGCAGCAGAAAGGGTATAGATCTATAACCCTTCTACTTGTAAGTTTACAGTGAGCAGAGATGTTATTTTTGATGAGATGAGCAACTGGTATAAACCAGTAAATGTGATTGACGATGTAGAGGCACAAAATGGTAATGTTGCACATAATTCACAGCAGCAATCAAAAAATATTAGTGGACCTGTAGTGTCCTCTAGTAGTGGTTCACATTAGAAAAAAAGGGAGCTCATTTTGGGGCCTTTTAGAAGAGAGAGAAAATAGGCTCTCAACCAATCAGGAGTGGGCCAACGTAACGTTGAAAATTCAACAAAAGAAGATGAAAATAAGAAAAAGAAATAGTACTATATGTTCGTAGAAGCATGTCACATTAATGAGGTGATCTGATTTGAATCTTTAAAAAATTTATTTTCTGTGCAGAATTTGGTGATTCTGACACCAAAAACGCATTCGGAACGGCCCAAAACCCCCGGAACGACACTGGAAATGCTGGAATTGGACATCTAGAGGCCTAAAAACGACAGGTACCAAATCGTGTTTATCAGCAAATCTCACTTTTTGTGCCTTTTTTGGCCGTTTCCGAGCCTCTGGATGTCCGATTCCAGCGTTTCCAGTGCCGTTCTAGAGGTTTTGGGCTGTTTTGGATGCGTCTGTGGTGTCAGAATCACCAAATTCTGCACAAAAAAGTGTTGTTCTTATATGAACATTGAATGTAAAGCATGTGAAAGAATATATTTATTTCTTTTCACACTGACATTTCTCACGCAAGTATCCATATTTTCTTGCTTTTGTAGAGAGAGAAAAGAGAAAATAGTGAATTTCTTACAGGGCCCCAAAAGGAGCTTCCATTTTTCCTAATGCATACTTCGCCATGGACAGGCAGATTGAGATCAGGAGGATCTCCTCAAAGCAATGCAAATAGTGGTATGCAAGTATCATGAAAAGGAAAAGAGGAAGTAGATCAGCCCATGGTTGATGTGAATGAAGGTCACTCTTATGTGGATGGTGAATTCAGTGGCTTAGAACAGAGTCTTGATGATGAGTTGGGTGTTCCTTCTATTGTTACACCTGGAGTAAGGAAGACAAGGGATGTTTTGAGAGCACCTGGTAGTGAGCCTATTTTGCACAGGTATACCAGAGTTAAGTATCCTATGGATAGGCTGAAATATGATGGATTTACAGCCATTCACTATGCCTATATGGTCACAGTGATACATGAACCAGAACCCACTTCTTTTGAGTAAGCCATGGGAAAAGAAAAATGGGAGAAAGCCATGGATGAAGAAATGGATGCCTTGGAAGTAAATGCTACATGGGAATTGGTGCCTTTGCCTAAAGACAAGAATGTAATTGGCTGTAAGTGGTTTTATAAGGTGAAGCACAATGCAGATGGTTCGATGAACAGATACAAGGCAAGATTAGTTGTTAAGGGGTATCACATATGGCATTGATTATGAAGAAACATTCAGTCTAGTTGCAAGGATGGCAACCGTAAGAGCAGTCACTGCTATGGCTGCATCAAAGGGATAGTCTTTACATCATATGGATGTAAAGAATGCCTTCTTGCATGGTGATTTGCAAGAAGATGTCTATATGGAGCAACCACCAGGTTATGTTCATGCTATCCATCTTTGTTTGCAGGTTGAAGAAAGCCTTGTATGGCTTGAAGCAAGCACCCAGAGCATGGTCTGACAAGATAGGACAGTATCTTTTCAGATTTTCAAGGAAAGAAAAACAGAGAAAGATATTATGCTACTTGTCATTTATGTTGATGATTTGATCATCACAGGTGATAGTGATGAAGATATCCTTCATGTGAAAATGCTATTGAAGCAGAAGTTTAAGATGAAGGATTTGGGAGAGCTGCGTTACTTCTTGGTCATTGAGGTGATTAGATCCACAAGTGGGATATGGCTCTTACAGAGGTAGTATGGATTGAACATGCTATCCAAATATGGGATGACAGGTTGTAAGCCTATTTTAGTTCCTTTCGAGTAGAATGTGAAGTTGAGCATGGATGCAGGTGAGCTTCTGGAAGACCCTACTATGTACAGACACATAGTAGGAAGTTTGATTTATATGACTATTACCAAGCCAGCTATGCTTTTGGGTTGGTAAGTCAGTTTATGCAGGCTCCAAGGAAACCGCATTTGGATGCGACTAGACGCATACTGAGGCATGTGAATTCCACATTGCAATATGGACTATTTTATAAGACTGGGGTTCAGATACAGTTGCATGGATACACTGATGCTAATTGGGATGGTTGTATTTTTGATAGACAATCTAGCAGTGGATATGTGCTCTTTTTGGAGTGTTGTAGTCACTTGGAGCAGGAAGAAACAACCTACAGTTGCCTTGTCGAGCACAGAGGCTGAGTATAGGGGTGCAGCAATGGCTGCATGTGAGGTAGCTTGGTTGTGTAAGCTACTTTATGATATGCATCAGTCTATAGATGGGAAAGTTGTCATTTATTGTGACAACATGAGCAGTATACACTTGGAAAATAACCCAGTCTATCATGCTAGAACAAAGCACATTGAGGTGCATTATCACTATGTGCGGGAGAAGGTTCTAGTAGGTTTTATTAATCTAGTTTATGTTAGCACAAAGGATCAGGTAGCTGACATATTCACGAAGGCATTGGGTGCAGAGAAGCTACACAAGTTTAGAGACCTGATTGGTGTGCAGGAATTGGGACTGAGCTCAAGGGGGAGTCTTGAGATATCGAGCTCCACTCGTGATATGCCAGGGTGACCGTTGTGTATTTATGTCACCAACTTGTTAGCTGCAGATGCGGTTGGTACACTGCCCATGAATAATAGCTGGATGACAACTATCTTTATTACTCTAGTTAGTGGCTCAGTTAGTATGCCACCTAGGCTAGTTGAGTTTGGTTTGAGACCCACATATAGGGTTCACCTATTCCTTTTGTACAGAGAGAATTCTTTTGGCTTTCACAACTAAGAAGAGGAAAACTATTTTCAGTCTCCACCTTTGTGTGTATTCCCCCATTGTGTATGTGAGAAAGCTACAAGTGAGACTCCTTACTTCTCTCCCACTCTCCTTACACACCCTTTCACTATAATTGGGAGGATGAACTATCCAAGCAACAAAGAAGTCATGTCAATAATATAACATAGTCATAATTATACTAACGCATCACGATTATCAGTACACTAATCCTACAGCTTAGAATACCTGTAAGACCTTGTGCCAATTATGGGACTTGAGCCCACTAAGCTTATCGTCCTTTGAAAATGCTCCTTCAAGCAATGCACCCTGTCGGTGCTTGAAAAGAGGCAATGTCCGCCTTGATTGCCGCTGCCTCCTTTCTCTTGGCTCTAGAGGATCCATGTTGCTTTTGAGAGCACAACTTTATGACCATGCACTTGGGGCCACAAATGAGGCATCCTATTCATAGCGCACAAGTCTTCACACACTCCTCTCGAGTTTTTGTCACCAACCAAGTGTGCCCAAATAGTAGCCTCCACATTGTTGAAGATATGCATGGGATCCAAGAGATGATTGATTTGTAAGTGACCCCAATAAGAAAGCTTGTGAAAGATGGATATCCTCTTCATACCAAGAGGAGGCTCCTCTCCATTTGCCCTCCAAGCTTGAGCCAATCACTTGCCTTCAAATATCATGGTGGTGGATCAAAATCTGGCCTTCACGTGCTAGATGGTCCAGCAGAAGGGATCGAGCATGGCCTTCATAAACCATTTTCCTCATATGTTTCGAGTGACGTGCAAGCATACTCAAACCCTTCCCATAAATAGGACAAGCATGGTTCCCACTTATTGCAAGTCCTGCATGCGTGCATGAATGTGTTAGTATAAGACATGCACTAGAAAGAGAGTCATAAAAGTATCATTATACATGTAAAGAGACAACCACATACCTATACACTATCCATATCCTGGGTAGTCATGCAAGGTCCACATCAAGATTCCCCTGACCAAAATGTCATTGGTATGTCTAGGAGCTCTGGAAATATCAAAGACCTGTATGCCTCTCCATAAGATCTATAACTGCTCTATGAAAGGTGCCATGTACACATCCATATTTTTGGCCTTGGACTTCCCTGGCACAAGCAGTACAAGCATGAGGTGTCCCTTCTTTATTGTTAGCCATGGTGGGATATTGTAATTCACCAAAAATAAATTATCAATAGGATCTAGGAAAAGAAATGGTAGACATACTTTGTTATTAGATCAATCAAGTAATATTTATAAAATAACTCCACTAATATGTTTGGAAAATAAACTAACATACAAAACATGGAATGAGAAAGATATAAATAAACTAGAAGAAATATTATTTACAAAATCATTATCTCTCAGCAAAAGAAGTAGCTACATTGTTTTTGCAAACATTTGAAGAAACATCTTATTCAATGCAAGGAGTTCTGAACAAAATATACAAAATGTAAAAAAAAGTTCTTCACGCAAATGCAAATTTAGATCCATCAAGCTTACTAAAAAAAGATGAACCATCTCAAAAACCAAATTGTACAAGAAAAAGAAAAAGAACTACAAATATATATCAAGAACAATATTGGAAGAAAATATTGGATACTCCATCATTTGCATGTATTTGTTGTGGATCACTCAAATTTTTGTCCAAATTGAAAAAACTACTTACATTATTAGCAATTAAATCTCAAAATAGCTACTTATGTTCTATTTGTAACAAAGATGTCAACAAATACAAGATGCCATTACTAAATAAGACAAGCTTACAAATGGCTACTAAAATACCTTCCACTAGCAAACTCAATGAAGTAGAAGCACCTTTAGTTTCCATTCGAATGCCATTTGCACAAATACATGAGCTTTCCTATAAAGGACAATATGGTCTACATGGAAGTGTTGTGAATGTGTTTGCAGATGTTGATAGAGCCCAAAAAGTATTGCCAAGGTTCATAGGGGACAATGACACAGTAGCTATAGTAATAAAACGGAAGCTATCATACAAACATAGCTACATGAGTGGTATAGTATGTCCAACGTTGACTATGCTTACATTACTTGAACTATTAAACATGCCACTTTATAAAGAAAATGATGTCAAAGTAAATCCTCTTTGGGAAAGTCATATAAAAAAAATTCAACAACAAGAAGAACCATCGCAAAAAAATATTGAAGAGCACATGCAAATTGATGAACATGATTATGCAACAGATATTGTTGTTCATAGTAGATATGCAAACCAACAAGTTGTGGATTTTGAAGATAAAACTATTGTGGTTGCTCCTTCTGAAGGCTTTTCCCCCTTAAGTATTTTTATAGATAAATATTGTGAAGAATTAGCATACCCCAAACTTTTCTTTGGACAAAATGGAAACTATGCTATTTGAGAATGAACTTCATACCAAACCATTGCTACTTGGGAATTATTAAATGTAGTTCGTCGATTTGCAATGTCCATAGACAATCTCTTCTTCAAAACAATGAAAATATTGGTACGACAAATTCTTTCTTCATCTTGGGTTCGAATGCAAAAAGCACAAACAAAGGGTAGAACATTGCAAGTCAAAGATGCTCTCTTGGATACTAACATTGAAAAGCTTCTTCAATCAAATATAGGATTTCATGACTTCACACATCTCAGAACTTCTATTGATTACAAGCACCATCTTTAAAAAAATGTATTTGCAATGTTAAGACAATTAGGGCCACCATGTTTCTTCATAACACTATCTGCTACAAAGAAGCTTTGGGAACCACTTCTACAATGTTTAAGAAAACTATCTTTATCACAAGAATCCAAAAATTCAAACTCCAATATAGAAATGCGTAATTTGATAAGATCAAATCCAATCATAACCGCAAAATACTACGTACACAAATTTCAAGCTTTTAAAACATTATTAAGAAAAGATAACACAATACTAGGAAAAGTAAATGACTTCTTCTTTAAAATGGAATTTCAGAATAAAGGTAGCCAACATGATCATGGACTATTGTGGGTACGAAATTCTCCCAGATTTGGAATTGACCCAAACCATGACATAGAAATTTTTGTTGATAAATACATCTCTACAAATATCATGGAATTCCCCCGTGAAAAACAAGAAATACAAACACATAAACATCAAAAGACTTGCTTCAAGAAAAAAACTAAATGTAGATTTGGATTTTCACATTTGCCTATGAAGAAGAGACAAATCTTGGAGCCTTTGCAAGAAGATATTGATAAAAAAACTCTTAAACACAATATTAAAAAAATTGGAAATCTTCTACTTGAGCAAACAACATTAACACTTGATTACTCCTCTTTTCTAAAAGCATTAAATATGGCCAAAGTAGAATACATTTATTCAATTCAATCATCTATCTCCCAACCAACATTACTGTTAAAAAGAGAACCAAAAGACATTTGTACAAATAACTTCAACCCATCAATTTTTAAAATTATGGGAAGCAAATATTGATATTCAATTCATCCTAAATCCACATGGAGCAGCAACATATTGCACATCATACATAATCAATATAGACAAAAGACAACCGAAGCAGTTAAACTAGCTCTCATGCAAAGCATTGCTTCCAACTCTCCAGCAAACGAATGTATTCGTAGAGTTGGAAATGCAATCATAAATACTTAACATATTAGCTCTCAACAAGCTGTTTACTTGGCACTTTCTTTACCCTTATCATCATCAACTAGACAATTTCAATATATCAACACAAATCCACTAAACAAAGCGTACTTACCTACTAAAACGTTGAGAACAACTAGATAAAATGCATCCTGAAAATACAAACATCTTCTTTGATGACATTATGACAAAATATTTAAAACATACAAGCAACCTTCACAACATATGTTTCGCAACATATACTAGTCATTACACAATCACAAATTCAAATACCAAAAAAAGAAAAAAGCATAAAATCATTCGCTTCAACAATTATGGCCTTCACAATGATCCTGAAAATCACTATAGAGAGCAATGTATTCTATTTCTTCCATACCACAATATTGAACTTGCACTTGATGATAATAATGAAACATGGGCGCATGACATGTTTCAAAACAACAAACACATCGCCAACGAAAATGAAGAGAAGTATATCAAACTCATTCCAAAGTTTCCCACAAACTCAAGTAATACATCAACAACATTATCTTCAACATCAACACACACATCAAAAAACATCAATGCATACGACATAGGAATAGAAATGCCCAAAAATGTAAAAGCAAATCAACATTTAGATGTCAAGTCTTTGCCAAAGTACTCCATGTTACCTAACCATGAATATTACTACAATCTGAGATTACTAAACAATGAACAACATTTGCTTCTCCATGACATCATGCTTAAAAAAAGATGTCATTCACAAAAGCGAAATCATCTATTTTTGACAAGAAATGCTGGCACAGGTAAAACATTCACACTACTACTCATAGCACAAGCTCTTTTATGCCACTATTCCCACAACCAATCAATAAACATTGATCTTCCAAAAGTGTTGTTGCTTGCCTATACAGGGAAAGCAACTTTCAATATTGGAGGCACAACCATCCATGATGCCCTTCATTTACCAATGATGGCATCTCATTACACAAGCCTCTCCGCCGAAAAATTGCAAGAACTATCTCAACTATACAAGGAACTAGAACTTGTAGTGTTCGATGAGGTTTCATTGATTGGACATAGTACACTTGTGGCTGTAGATATGCACTTGCGTGAAATTAAACACAACCACCTACAACATTTTGGAGGAATTGATGTTACTTTTTGTGGAGATTTATGCCAAGCAAGTCCAACAAAAGACTCATGGATATTCATGGATCAATCATCAAACACAAGATCAATGTCATCATTTTGGTCAAAAAACATCCTCCTCTATGAAGTAACAAAACCAATGCGACAAAAATACAATACATACATAGACATACTAAATCGCATTAGAATTGGGGAACACACTCTTGAAGACATCTAATATCTCAACAATAGATACTTTCGTCAACCATTAAAAAAAGAAGATATTCCCAACTTATTCTACACAAATGCTTCAAAAGATGCACACAATGAAGAATTATTCTCATTGCTTAAGGAGAATCCACACATCTTCAAAGCAATTGACAAAAGACATAAAACATGTAGCAAAACAATAAACATTCCTACATATCCAAAAAATCTATTTCTCATCAATCCACTTTCCACTTGAGACTAAGCACATTAAAATAAATAAGAACATTGTAAAAGAAACAGAATGCTTGAGATCACTTTGAAAATGGATTCCACAACAAATAAATCACTCTATAATGAACCCACACAAATGACATTGCAATCTTTGAATACTAGAACATTATCTTCGCACTATGAAGACATTGTTGCTGACAAAAGCTTAATGAGCGCAACAATCTTGTGCCTCCAAGAACTTCATTGCCAAAATAATGATTCGCCCTCCCTTGAAAATTTCACAACTTTGCAATACATCAATGGAGTTGGAATAGCGACATGTTATAAAAATAATGTACAATTACAAATGTAGGAATACATTACAAAAACAAGGTGCGAGTGTTTGTTGACTATATTCAAAACATATGAAGGTTCAAGTTTTGCAATCATTAATGTTTATAAACACCCTTCCTCACCACAATCAACACTCATTAATATCTTGGAAAATATGATTTTGAAATTAAAACATAATTTTCCAACTACAATCCTAGGAGACTTCAATATTCATTGTGACAACTCTTCAATTTAATCACAACTTCATAAATTCATGACAGAAAACAATTTTATACAATTAATAAAAGAACTAACAACAATCCATGGTTCCACAATTGACCACATATGGAAAAACACAAACCATAACAACTCAACATATGGCACAAACTTCATATACTGGTCAGACCACTCACTTCTATATACAAGCATAAATTAAATTTGGTAGGCCTATTGAATGAAATTCACCTTGTTATATTTTCCTTTCTATACCTTTATTAGCACCACCACTTCACTTCACTTTTTTGGCTTGCACCATGGGAAGGTAGGGTGACTGATAATAAATCATTCATAAGGCCTACCCATATCCAAACGAAATAAGCTAGGTAGACGAGCTGGGTGTGCAACCCATGAAGAGGGAAGAGACTGCGGGAGATGATGAATTGAAAGCAGAGAGGCACAAAGAGACACACACATACACACACACACACACACACATAGAGAGAGAGAGAGAGAGAGAGAGAGAGATGGAAGATTTCTAAGGAATAAAAATAGCAAGTGGAACTTGGACCAATCGCAAAATAAAGACATTAATAACTTCAAATCTGAATTTTTCGTTGAGAAACTTTACTATACTCTTCCCCCTAAGGTAGGTTAAGTTTCACTCCCCCCCCCCCTCCTTCTCTCTCTCTCTCTCTCTCTCTCTCTCTCTCTCTCTCTCTCTCTCTCTCTCTCTCTCTCTCTCTCTCTGGCAAAAGCAAGTTGGCCTACGAGGGCAAGGAGGGGTAGCATGCATATACAAGGAGCATATACAAGACATGATTTCTGAGAGTGCTCTCAACGGAAGCAAGAACGGAAGAAGGAGAGAGAGAGACAGAGAGCCACACAAGTTTGGTGGGTGCAGAACCACCCTAATCTTCTTTTTCATTCATTTATATATGTGTTTGAGTATTGTACATAACTGGGGTTATAAGGCACAGTGACCTTTAAACCCCACAACCTCCCACTTAAAGGACAATGTGCCTTTAAGGGAGAACAACCAGTGAGCATACTATCCAATGCCCATCAATACACGACAATACTCAAACCGCTGACTAGGTAGACTCTTCGTCAGCATATCTGCAGGGTTATCATCTGTATGAACCTTGACAAGCTCTATGCGCTTGTCCTCAAGTACCTCCCTGATGAAATGGTACCTGACCTCAATGTGTTTGGTCTTTGCATGAAAGACCGGATTCCGTGCTAGCTGAATAGCACTCATGGAATCACTATGCAATGTCGGTACACCTGTATGAATCCCCAAATCTCCCACTAGCCGATCAAGCCATATAGCCTCCTTGCAACCCTCTGTGGCTGCAACATACTCAGCCTCTGTGGTAGACAAAGCCACGCACTTCTGTGCATGAGACATCCACGACACTGCACCACCTACAAAGGTGAACACATAACCAGAAGTGGATCTCCTACTATCCACATGCCCTGCATAGTCTGAATCTGTGTACCCAAGTACACGCATGTCTCCTTTACCAAAGCAAATGCACATCTCCTTGGTACCCTTCATGTACCTCATGATGCACTTAACTGCCTCCCAATGCCTCTTTCCCGGATTAGCCATATAACGGCTAACAACTCCCACTGCAAATGCAATGTCTGGTCTAGTAGCTATCATAGCATACATAAGACTCCCAATTGCTGATGCATAAGGAACCTTGGCCATCATGGCCCTTTCCTCATCTGATTTGGGACTATCTGTATGACTCAGTTTCACATATGGAGGCAATGGAGTACTCACTGCCTTCCCCCCCTCCATATTGAAACGCTGCAATACTTTTGTAACATACTCTTTTTGTGAAAGCCAAAGGAGTTTCCTACTCCGATCACGCGTGATGCGCATACCAAGAATATGACCTGCAAATCCCAAATCCTTCATATCAAAGGCCTCATGCAACTTGGCCTTTAAAGCATCTAGCTCATAAGTATTCTTGCTAGCCAATAGCATATCATCCACATATAGTGCCAAGATTATCAGGCTATTATCCTTAGCCCTTTTAGTGTAGAGGCAGTGATCAATTTCACTCCTTCTAAAACCCTGGGACCGAATGAAAGCATCAAACTTCTGATACCATTCTCTAGGTGCTTGCTTAAGACCATAGAGACTCTTTTTCAGCTTGCAAACTAAATGCTCTTTGCCCTTTTCTTCAAAGCCTTCCGGCTGCACCATGTAGATGTCCTCATGCAAATCCCCATGCAAGAAAGCTGTCTTGACATCCATTTGCATAAGCTCCATATCCTCTACTGCCACTAGTCCAAGCATGCATCTAAGTGTGGTCATCTTCACAACCGGAGAGAATATCTCATCAAAGTCCACACCCTTCTCTTGCTTGAACCCTTTAGCAACCAAACGGGCCTTGTACCTAGGCACATCATCACCTGTGACCTTCATTTTGTAGACCCATTTACATGGCAATGCTTTCTTTCCATGTGGCAAAGAAACCAAGTCCCAAGTCTTATTCTTCATAAGTGAACTCATCTCTGATTGCATAGCATACTCCCACTTGCGTTGATCCTCACGCATCATAGCCTCTCTATAACAAGAAGGCTCCCCGCAATCAGTAAGCATCCCATAGTCTACCCCTGGAACAAACCTATCAGGCGGTCTAGACACTCTAGATGATCTTCTCAAGGGCATTTCAGCTTGCTGTCCCACTTGCATATCAGCCACATTTGGCTCATCATTTCCACCAATAGATGATCCATCATCTACCCTTGATTGTATACCTGTGGGAGTACTTGGTTGTACCATTTCTTGCACATTTGGTGCATGGACAGCTTGCTGTCTATCAACATATGCAGGTGGATTCACATCCTGGAAAGTGATTCTCCTCATTTCCACATCCCTCATGGGTGCCTTATGCATCTTCTTCTCATTGAAGACCACATCATGGCTGCGTATGATCTTCTTTGCTTCTGGATCCCAGAGACGATAGCCCATCTCTCCACTTTCACCATAACCTAGAACGATGCATTTCCTAGACTTAGGATCTAGCTTCTTTCGAAGCTCTTTTGGCACATGTGCATATGCCTCACACCCAAATATACGCAAATGAGAATAAGAGGGCTTCTTGCCACTCCATGCCTCTTCAGGAATACCACCATCCAAACTCTTACTAGGTGATCTATTGATCACATGCACTGCAGTCTTCATTGCCTCAGCCCAAAAACCACCAGAAAGACTTGCATTGGAAAGCATGCATTGCAACCTTTCTTGAATGGTACGATTCATCTTTTCTGCAACTGGATTTTGCTCTGGAGTATGAGGGGATGTGAGCTCCCTCTTAATCCCACGTGTATCACAGAAACGCTGAAAGTCATGAGAGAGATACTCTCCACCATTGTCAGTCCGTAGGCATTTAAGCATTCTATCTGACTGATTCTCAACCAAGGCCATCCATTTCTGAAATACCTGGAATACATCACTCTTTCGAGCTATAGCATAAGCCCACACTTTCCTAGTTGCATCATCAATGAATGTCACATAGTATTCGGCCCCACCTAATGACCGTGTAGGCATGGGACCACATACGTCTGAATGCACCAAATCAAGCATTTCAAACTCTTTCTTTCCCCTTCTTTTATGGGCTGATTTAGTCTGCTTCCCATAGAGACAATGCTCACAAAATTCAAAATCAGAGAAACTCAAATGCAGTACATAACCCAAACGGCATAAGAGTTTCATTCCATTCTGGCTCATGTGCCCCAACCTGCAATGCCACAAAGAAGTGCTTGGCTGCTCAGTTATTGCAACAACATGATCAAATACCCCTGATACATGTAGGGGATACAAAGTCCCACGCTTGGCACCCCTGGCCAAAAGCATAGAGCCCTTCTGAATTTTCCAACTCTGAAAGCCAAAAGTGGTGTGAAAACCAGCATCATCTAGCTGACCCACTGAAATAAGACTCTTGGTCAACTTAGGCACATGTCTCACATGTTTCAAAACAAATGCAGACCCATTTGCAAAAGAAAACTTTATGTCACCTGCTCCCACTATGTCACATGCATAGTCATTTCCAAGATGCACACAACCTGTCTTTCCACTATCATAAGTGGAGAACCATTCCCTATGGGGAGTAACATGGAATGAAGCACCAGAATCCAAAATCCAATCCTGGGAATATGCATCATCTGAAGTGGTAAGCAACTCTGCAGATAAAGTAGACATGAAGAGAACATCATTGTCACTATCATGTGTGACTGCATTGATCTCCTCGATCTTCACTTTTCCTTTGTCCTCCCTTGGACTCTCTTCCTTTTGATTTGCACCCCAATTTGCATTCTTTTTCTTATCCTTTTGCTCTCTTTTCAGCTTGTAGCAATCCTTTTTCATATGGCCCTTCTTGCCACAATGGTAACACTCAATGTTTCGTGCCCTGGATTTGCTACGTGACTTCACTCTTTCTTGGGACTTCCCCCTGAACTGTGATCTGCCCCTTTGCACATTTAAGGCTGCATCCTGCTTGTTGCCATCCATAGACTTCCGTCTAATCTCCTCGGCCAACAAGCTACCCACAACATCATCAAATTTCAGTACTCCACCAGGTGCAGAGTTACTGACAGCTGTACGGAAGGTATCCCATGAGGATGGCAATGAACATAAGAGAAATATTGCCTTAGTCTCCGCATCAAAATTCATCTTTTGAGCCTGAAGCTGGCTGAAAATAATATTGAATTCATTCAGGTGAGAAGCAATGGAGACCCCTTCCTTCATTTGCAGCTCAAACAACCTCTTCATGAGGTAAACTTTATTAGAGGCAGTTTCCTTCTCATAAGTGGCACACAGTTTCTTCCACAAATCTTCAGTAGTCTGCTCATTTACTACTGTTAAATAAACTGACTCTGCAAGATGGAGTCTAATAGTAGACTTTGCTAATGCATCCAACTCATTCCAATCATCCTCAGACATATTTGCAGGCTTAGCTTCAATCCCTGCCAAGGGTTTAATCTGCTTCTTTTGAATAAGCACATCCCTTATCTGTTCTTTCCACAAAGAAAAGTTTGTCCCATCAAACTTTTTAATGCTGAAAAACTCCTTTTCAGGCATGGAAGAGGATGCCATGATGCAAATAAAGCAAAATCCCAAATGCTAGTGCCTGCAAGAGAGAATCACACCAAATACCAGGTGCACCCAAATGTGTATGCCACAATAGACTGAAATATCACAAAAAACTCAAAGCTCAAAGCATCAAAAGATGCATCTGACTCATGTGCATATACTATGCATCCATATGAGCAAATCTGACCCAAAAGAAAATGCCAATAAGTGCCAAATGACTCAAGCATAAACACCGTCCACTGGCATATGCATCAATAATGTCTCATCCAAGAGAGCATAGCACTATCAGTGCATCACCTGCAATGTGTCAAAGCTGTCCCTCAGCTTAAAATAGCATCCATGTGCAAAGCGTCCATAAAAAAATAGCATCCCACAAGGCAATTTGGGCCTATTAGCGCATCCAACAAGGACCGCAATGCATCCAAATGGCCTATAAATCATCCACTGCAACCCAATGCATACCACGAATGAGCGCACACTGCAACCAGAGTGATCTGCATAAGGTATGCTCAAGAAATCATAGTCCCACGGTAATGAGCGCTACTGAAAATAGAACCTGAGATGCTTCAAAACATGGGCGCCATTGCATAATCGGACTCAGCAAGAAAATCTGCAAATATCTCTCTTCTGCCAGAACTCCAAAATCCCAACTGATGAGTGAGAAATGGGAGTCAACACTTATCCACTGCCATGTGGCATAAATCTAAGGTTTCAAAACCTTAGTATGAAAAATGCATAACAGAGAGACGAAATCGAATACAGAGAGATTTATAACTCTGAAAATCCTCCACCAAATCACGCAAGAACTGATAGGTAGGGGTTTTTGGGCATCCGGAACGCAATGGGACAGACAGTTTTGGAAACCGTGGTCTCAATCACTAGGTCCAACACACGGACTGAAAAACGTTTTTGGAAACAGAGCTATCTGTAAACTCCACCGGAGTGCGAATGATGAGCAACATAGAAGTTTTAGGACCTCCTGAGTCCACCGGAACTGACAGATCTGCAAATGGTTGCTCCAAACTTGAGTTCCAACACCCGGGCAAAAAACGCAGGAACTGACACAGTGACTCAGAAATCCAATGAAATGATCCCAGATTCAGGAATGAAGGTGTTTCCAGGCTCCTGAAGTAATGTGGACACCAAAAGCAAGCAATAGTTGCCTCTACAAGTCAATATGGAGTCTCTGTCATCGAACGGAACAGGGAAAAGCTCAAAAAACGACTTTTTCTTTGAAAGCTCTTAACAGGCTCTCAAAACCACTTCGCAAAGCCAAAGTGACTTTTCCAAAGGTTTCTCCAAGGTCTCTGCACACTCGGATGCAAGTAAAGTCACTCACAAAGCTTCCCACAAAGCTTCTCCTTCCTCCCACAGAGTTGCTGAGCTTCAAGCATTCACACACGCTCAGCTAGATCACCCGGGCTCTGATACCAGTTGAGAGTGCTCTCAACGGAAGCAAGAACGGAAGAAGGAGAGAGAGAGACAGAGAGCCACACAAGTTTGGTGGGTGCAAAACCACCCTAATCTTCTTTTTCATTCATTTATATATGTGTTTGAGTATTGTACATAACTGGGGTTAAGGCACAGTGACCTTTAACCCCCACAATTTCCATAGCCAAAGATGACATCCACAAACGCTTCATATGGATCATGGTAAAAGGAATGCACTCACCACTTTACATTGCAGGGTGCTACATCCCTCATAGAGAATCTCCCTTCTACCAAAGACATGAGGTTGACCCAACCCAGCCACTTGGAGACCTGTGCTTGGATATAGCTATGTTCAACAAAAAAGGAAATGTTTTGCTCATTGGTGATTTCAATGCACGGATAGGAGATCTACAGTTTCACTATCCCACTCAGCAAGAATACATCAAGGAACATGAGATAGACATTGACCCCATTTGGTGTAGATGCTCGAAGGATAAGGAAGTGAATGCACATGGTAGGGCATTGGAGCAATTGATGAATGGAATGCACATGTTGGTGGTGAATGGCACAGCCCTTTTCCCAAAATCAAATACTCCTACTTGTTTCCCTGCCAGTGGAGGGGCTAGTGTGATTGACTATGCATTGATTGGTTTAGAAGCTTGCCATCTCATTCACAATTTCTCACTTGGCTCAAAGTCCCCTGATTCAGATCACACACCACTATATGTGGAGCTTAATATATTACTTGCCAAGGCAACTTTAGAAGAGCGCAAAACAGTTGAAGGCAACTATCATATAAATGAGGCAAAGAAGGTGGAGTACGCTGAAACTCTAGAGACGTGTCTGCTGGGAAAACAGAAAATTGGGTGGACAGAATTGAAAAATGCTATTCTCACTACAGCCAAGTCAGTTTTGGGGTACAAAAAGAGCAATAAAGAATGCAAGAAAGGGCTACCATACAATGTTTGGTTTGATGCTGAGTGCAAGGCAGCTAGGAATGCACTAAAGGGGATCCCAATGGGGGATGAGAAAAGAGCAGCTGAGAAACAGCTCCATGCACTTACACGTAAAAAAAGACGTGCACATATTGTGAACAAGGAATGGACTGATGCAATTGATTTTATCAAGCATCCTAGAAGAGCATGGAAAGGAATTAAACAAAGGTCAAATGACATTATGGGAGATTTTACAGAAACACAGATGCTGGAATATGCTCAACAGCTCTACACACATCCCAAGGCTCGGCCCATTGTGAGCATACCTCTCAGCAGTAATACTCAGGGTCTTTTCTCATTGAAAGATGTACAAGATGGCCTCAAGAAAATGGTAAATGGAAAGGCAGCAGACACTCTACACCTAGTGGCTGAACTCATTAAGTGGACCAATGAGCACACGCAAAGGCACATAGCAATGGCACTAAATCAGGCTTTGATTTGAATGGTTTCCCAACAGAATGGCAAGAGAATTGGATCAAACCAATCTACAAAGGGGGTGACCGCAATCAATTAACAAATTACAGAACAATTATGGTATGTTCCACTCTAGCCAAACTATATAGCACAATAGTAGAGGCAAAATTGAGTGCTTGGGCAGAGAAAGAAAATAAAAGAGCAATGGGACAAGCTGGTTTCAAACCAAAACACTGTACAGTGGATCACCTAGTCACTCTTCGAGTTTTGATGGAGGAAAGCCACCTCAAGGGGAAGCCACTCTTCTGTTGTTTCATTGACTTTAAGAAGGCATTTGATATAGTGCCTAGGGATGTGCTATGGGCTACTACACCATACTCTTTGTTACTCCTAGAGACAGGATGTATACCCATAGAGCTACATGCTCTGAAGAGAGTACTCAGATACATCACAAAGGTCAAGTGCATGGATAATGAAAGGCTACCAAAGAGAGCATGGAATGAAAGTCAGAAGCTTCAAAAGACAAACAAGGGCAAGATTTTGACATCCAGATGGGCACAGGACCTAAAAAAATGGTTCAAGAAGTGGGAAGTAGAAGAGTATTTAAACTACTCTTCAGAGGAGATTGACGAAGAGGCTTTTCATTATGACCTGCTGAATGCACTACACAGGAAATGGCAAACAGCAGAAAACAAAGATAAATTTGACTACTATCGCACATATATCAACCCCGAATATTGGTCAATTTATACAGGAAGGGAGACGACAACGCAGAAGTACATATGTACACCTATAGCAGTGCATAAATGGAGGGCTTTAGCCTCACTTCGCACCCGATCACACCAGCTACAAATAGAAACAGGGGGATGGAAAAAGATGCCAAGGGAGAGTAGAATATGCCAACTATGTGATCAAGGTATGGTTGAAACAGAAGAACACATGGTAATGATATGCCCTCACTATGCACACATTAGGGAAGAGTTCAATCACCTCCTTGAGGGACATAACAAACTGGCTGATTTGCTGCATAAAGGGTCACCTTCAGCTTTAGGAACATTTGTGTATAAGCTCTTTAAGCATAGGAATCCACCTGAATCCTAGAAGGTGGTTTCTCTTTCCACCCTCCCATCTTTGGGAGGAGCTTTCATGTACTTGTGATATTGTATTGCTCAGGTCCCATAGGCCGGTTTTGGTCTTCAGAGGACGATAATATATTCTTCTTCTTCTTCTTCTTCTCTCTCTGTGCTCCTCTTCTTCTCTCTCTTTCTCAGCCCCCTTTTCCATGCGCCATCTCATTATGATTGGGCTAAGTTGCACTTGCTATTTCCCATCCCTTGAAATCCTCCCATCTCTCTCTCTCTCTCTCGCTCGCTCTCTCTCTCTCTCTCTCTCTCTCTCTCTCTCCCTCTCTCTCTCTCTTCCCAAATCAACTCGTCCCTCTAAGGGCAGGGTTCACGAGTACTTGTACTCGTTTGTTTTATTCCTATTGGCTGATGGAGGGGAATTAACCTATGTTTGTGCATGGATTATTTTATTTTATGCATATGTTAATCTTTTAAGTCTATGTCTAAGAGGGTTGCACATTATTTGTGAAATTCAACAGGGATTTGAGCCTGTGTTTCACATAAGTGAGCTCTACCACTAAGCTATAGAGTAGTATAGCTATTATAGTCCCTCCCCCCCCTCCCCCTTTTGCATGTCCCTTTCTCTTTAATGCCGCCTTCATAAGTGCTCCCTCTGCCCCCATCCCAATCTCAAGCAGCTTCCTCTTTGATGCCCCCTACCCTCCAACTTTCCCTCTTCCTTTTCACCCCTCTTCTTTTCTCCATAACTAATTAATAGCTGGAATTTCCCATTTTTCAATGTCATGGGGGACATAGTTTGGGGTTTCACGTGTGCTAATCTCCTTTTAGAGCTAGAGGGGGCATTTTGCAAACTAGGTAAATTTGGGATTGCAAATTGGGTTCACGCATTGTGGTTTTGCAAGGAAAACCTAATTGCTACTCGGGCCCTTGCTTTGTGCTTTGCAAACTCATTGGACTACAAATTTTAGATTGAGTTTAGATGTTGCAGTTTTACAAGGAAAACCTGGTTGCTCCTGAGGGTGCTAACAAAAAAACCCGGTTACGAAAGCAAAAATTAGTTTTGGGCTATTGTTGGTCAGCTTTGACATGGACAAGATAGTTTGCAAACCAACCCCTCCCAAGTGAACATGCTCTTACATTAGTAGGGGACCCTCTGACACAACATGATTATCCTTGGAAGAAAATGGACTTTGAAGGAGCAACAACCCATGCACCTTCTCTAGGATATCTCAAGTGGTTCTCTAGATTTCATAAAAAGAGTGAGAGTGGTAGGTGTGGGGTGGGCATGTATTGGGCAAGGATTTGAGGGGAGGCTTCCATGTGGCAAGCCCTTTGCATCACTTCCTACATTGTTTCTTCCTTTACTTCTTGCATTGTTTCTTCCTTTTTTTAACACGTGTACCATGTTTGGGAGCTTTGTGAAGGTGACAAGTGTCCAAGAGAGCATCGAGTTTTAGAACATTAGTTATATATAATATAGATATAGATATTTCCTACATGTCACATCGCCATTTTTTCATGCTCACCATTTTTCATTTTCATAAAATGCCTTGAAGTGGGTTCCATTCCTAGATAATCCCTTTAACACATTGGAATTCACCATGGATCGCATTGAAAATCTTCCAAAGTGGCTCACGATGTGTACGACATCAATAATCTCCCCTCCAAGTTCACTCAAGAGGTAACAAGCCTCTAAAGTATCTAAATGCTCATGACCTTTTGTGCACACTCTCTTCCAAGTTAGTGTCTTATAGCAATTTATGCATTTGCCTCCCAAACCATGCAAAGAACATGCTATGTGCAAAGAAGTAGCTTCATTTCTAGGAGTTCTGTAGGATTGTACTGCAATCCTTAATCATGCTTTAGAAAAGATGTTGAGTATTATCCTTAGCCTAAAGCTTATGCCATGAATGGATTCCATGACCCATGTCATGATGTGCAAGCAATGGCCTCATGAAAAGGGTTGAGTAACCATAGTGATGTCTCCAACCTCAATTCCCTACATTGATGGATCACTATGACAACACTTTTTACTCATATCAATATCTTTCTACTAATATATTAACACTTTCTACTCATATAAGCATCTCTCGCTAAGTGCTCAACCCATAATAGTGTCGTGTCACCCCCGTCTTGCCATTACTTGCCTTTTCCATCCTCCCTTTCCTACTTGGTATCCCTTAAATAAGGTACATTCATTGTAGGACCACATAATTCAAAACTAACCAAAATATCCTTAACAAAGGAATCCTTGGTGCAAATTCTAAAGTGACTTTTGGTAGGCTAGTGGATGCCTTGATGATAGCAAATGGACACATTTGTCACCTTTATCAACTTCAGTCATGTCTAAGTGTTCTCTTTGTACCTTCCATTGCAATATCAAAAGTCTGTGGATCTCCCCATCCCAAAGGCTAGTTTTGCTAGGTTGATAGGTGAGATCATGCAAGAGTTTAATTTGAACAATATTACTCGCTTGTTTTTTTAATATGGAGGAATGGAATCCCCTCAATGAGTAAAAACTAAGGCATTGCTAGCACTGCACATAGCTATGGAGACCTACACAGTAGATCTCTTTGATGACACCTAGCTTGCAGCCATCCACCACTGATAGAAAGGACATATAAATAGTGCTTAATAAATATATTTTAGATATCTAGGTTTTTTGTTTCGGCATGTACATGTGTTCAGTTGTAAACATCATCTTATGGAATCTCTATGAGTATTTTGTATCTCATTCATGAAATACAAAATACACTTTCTTTCTTTCTTAAACTTTCTTTCTTGCATGTTCTTTCTATGAGAGTCTCTACTGCCTTCCAAAATTGTTTATTAAATTATGTGTGCATTAAAGACTACAACCATTTGCATCATTTCTAATAGCTATGTTGATGGAAATAAAAACAGATTTTTAATAAAAGAGTAAAAGCATCGATACAAGTGTGCATATAAGAATCTCTAAGGAAGCATTAAAAAAATGGTCAATATAATTGTTGCTGATATAACATTGATGTATTAGTATATCGATGCCTATATTGGCATTGTTATTGTAAAAACCTAATATGTTTCTCACATTTATATCAACACTAGCAATTTGCAAGATTTGTTTTAGGGAATTAGAGGGCTAAACTAGTTTAAAAATCTGTGTGTGTGTGTGTGCGCGCGCACGTGCATGCATGCATGCGTGTGTGTATGTATGTGCGTGTGTGTGTGTATGTGTGTGTGTGTGTGTGTACTAATTAATGCTTAGTAGTATTTAGCCTTTTTAGCTATCCTTTTAGTACTAAATACACAGTACTAGTAGTGCTAGATAGTGCTAAAACACAACTGTACTAGTAGTGCTAGATAGTGACAAATAGTACTAAATGCTAAATAGTGCTAAATGCTAGGTAGTGCTAATATTACTAAATGCTGAACAGTCCTAAATGCTAAATAATACTTGATGCTAAATAGTACTAAATGACAGATACTACTAAATGCCAAATAGTGTTAAATGCTAAATAGTGCTAAAACACACAGTACTAGCAGTGCTAGATAGTGTTAAATAGTACTACTGAATGCTAAATAGTGTTGAATACTACTAAATTCTAAATAGTGCTAAATAGTACTAAAGTCTAGATAGTGCAAAATGTTAAACATTGCTAAATGCCAAATAGTTCTAAATCCTAAATATTGCTAAATCACATAAACAGTACTATTCGGTACTAAATAACTAACTTCAAATGTTTAGCATGTACAATATTATATTACTGTATTGAGTAATAAGTAATAAGAAAAAAAGAGTGAAGAAAATATACTTGCTTTGTCAAAGCCTATGGCAGCTAACCATGCATTTGACACCAATACATTGCAGGATGGATGAATACATTGCAAGTTCTTAGAAAAATGGAATGTTGCACACATGATGTGGTATGTGTGAGAGCATGGTGCAAAAACCACATCAATAGTTTCTTGAGAAAATCTAAGCCCACAAAAAATACACCTGCACATTTATTGAAAGGGTGAGTATACACTACTTGTAAGAGGACCCAACTCTAAAAACTAAAACATCGATTTGTACATGGAAGTTAAGAATCTCGCCATTCAATATTCACGTTCATAGTCGCTGCTACAGAGCCTATGGGATGGTGAGTTGGTGCTAGATTCAAAACTCTAGGACCCTGACTTGGGAGCTTCTCAATGAGATGCTGCACATTGCTAAAAAAAATTGAGCTTGCTTGGTTGTGCTCTCCAACGCTAATTCACTGCCTTTTTGTTGATTGAAATATTAACTTTGCTGCATCCAGTTCTACCTCAAGTTTTGCTACATCCTTCAAGAACTCATCCTGTAGTACACTACCATGTAATAAATTGTCTACTTTACTATGCACCTAGCTAAGTGTATGTACAATTGATTCAACTTTTGTGAGGGCTTTGCCCTCAATTGCAGTACCAGCCTCAAAATTTGCATGCAATCTTGCATTCTCCTTTGACACTATACCCTTCCACTCATGCAGTACACCTTCTTGCTCCATGCTGAACTTCCGTTGATCCTGTAAACTTACAAGCTCCCATTTTGCTATAGACATGCCTGCATCACATTCGTGCTTGATACACGTGTTGTCCAAGCTAGCCAAGTGTAGATTCATGTCTCTATGTTGGGCAAAGTCATCCCAATCCACATCTACTCCATGAGTAGATGTAGCAAATTCCCGTGCCAACACTGTACCAACTTCATTGTTCGTGACTGTTTTCGAATTGTAAATCCTATAGTAAATCTTCATAAAATCATTCAGCAATGATTTCTTCAGCTAACCTATATGAAAGCCACGCTGGCTCTCTTTGTCATTGTTTCCCCATATTTCTCAGATCCAGGTGTCCAACTCCGGATATGAGTCTAGCATTGCTCTCAGGAAAACTCTCCATCCAAGATTGCTTTAGTCAGAATTGCTATTGGTTTGCTATCCTTAGTCTTTGGCTTTTCTTTGGTTGGAGTCCAAATAGAAGCCGCTTTGCTATCCGTAGCCTTTGCCTTCTCTTTGGTTGCAGACTTCTTGGATGGAGTGTTTCTTCTTGGAGAAAGGACATCGGGCTTCTTGGAGGCAAGAGATGTGATGCCTTTGGGCTTTCTTGGAGACATGGCAGGGTCTTCAGCTACTGCAAAGAGAGTAACATTTTAGTACTAGGACTCACACTCACATGAAACAGAGTAAAATAACAATGAGAGAGAGAGAGAGAGAGAGAGAGAGAGAGCAACAACAAAAGCACAAAGTTTGCATGTCGACAGAAGGAATGGCAAAAGACAATCGCATGCAGGTCCGAATATTGAATTATGGGGGGGAAGCATTTAGAGAATGGAGGAAAAGCAAAGAACGAATAGAGAATGGGGGAAAAGAGAAGAACGAATAGAGAGAGAGAGAGAGAGTACTCATGAGAGAGCGACTCGCGTCAACATCCTGTGAGAAAATTCGAGGTAGAAATCAGAAGTTCAGAAGTTTGAAAGTGGAAGCTGGAAATCAGAAGTTCAAAAGTTCAAAAGTGGAAGTGATAGAGTGCAGGTTTGAAAGTGAAACACTTGAGAGGAGATGCAGTGCATGAAAATGTGTGTATGAGCATGAGAATGTGTACATGAGAATATCTTGTGCATGAGAATCTATAATCAATAAGTATATTGCTGCACATCGATTCGAGAAATCTCTCCATGTCGCACACTACTTCAGAAAGCAAACTCAACAATATCTATGGTATGCGTCGAATGAAAGTCAAGTTGCAGGTCTCGGCATAACCCCATACATCTGTATGTATCAAATCACGAATACCTCGTGCTTGAGAGGTACTTCTACCAAAGTTGGTTCACTTTTGTTTGCCAAAATAGCATGCTTCACAAACTTTTCGAAGAAGCTGTATCTTAGGAATCCCGGTTACCATATTCGAATTGAAATTGTAGGAGTACTTTATAGAAGTAAATGAAAAGATTATGCATTAGGATCAAATGCAATTACAAAGCCAGAGCTATTGATAGTGAAGCTTCCACTAGGTTTTGTAGCTTTGAGCTTGCAGCGTGCCATCATAACATCTTCTTCATACATTTGTAGAAGAGGAACACCTAATGACAATATGATGTCCACATAAGGGCCTCGAACATGAATTGGAACTTGCTCTCCATTGCATTGCACTATGTCTCGTGTCAAACTTGGAACTCGTTCGACATTTTGAGGGCCTTTGCAAGAATAGCAATATGGGCGAAGTGGATCTCTCCTTACACAAAATCCTCCACAAGTCTCACAAACATGCTCCACAAGATCTGCATTGACATTCATGAAGTACAAAATTCCAAATACTTGCACTTGTGAAAGAATGTGTTAGTACTCAATTGTTGGGTTTCTAGAATTAAAAGGGTAGATGTAAAATATGTACCTTTGTGCCATAGCCTAGTCGAGAAACTGACGTTGCTTACCACCACTGTTGCATCAGTTAGGTACGACAGAGAGAGGAGGGAGGAAGACAAAATGAACTTGTTTCTCTGACACAGAAGAGTTGAGTACGAAGGCAAGAGGGAGAGGAAAGGACAGGAAGATGTAGGGGAGGCCATAGAAATGTGATAGGCATGCATGCAGAAGCCGAATAGGAGTCGATGTACCTACTACAAAGACAAACAAACAAATACAAGAACAACATGCCAGAGACATCTTCATATTGATTGTCATGCCAAATGCTAATCAGATAGGAAATTGCCATCTCCTCATGTTGAATGGAAGTTAAGGTTGGTCGGAATGAATGTTATCCTTCAAATAAACGTTCTATCACCAGCATTGGTACCAATAATGATTTTAGCTTCTAACACTTTCGTGTGAAACTCTTTCGAGTAACCTGACCCGTCTACGATGGGCTAGCGACCCGCTCCGTCGGGTCTCAAGATGCTAAAATGTCTGAAACCAGCAACATATTCTAACCAAAAAAAATGTCTATGACATAGTACTTCAAAATATTACATCCGAAAGTGAAACCAGAGAACTCATTGATATGTCCAAATACACATCCACATACAAAGTCATAACTGAACATACAAAATCTACAATAGACACACAAACATCCCTAAAGGGAAAAGTCTACGGCCATGTACTATAGGGAAAAGCCTGAAGAACTGATTGATATATCCAAATACATAGCCGCAAAATAAAGTCACAACTGAACATACAAAACCTACAATAGACACACAAACATCCCTAAGGGAAAATTCTACGACCATGTACTGCACGGAAAAGCCTGTGATGGCCATTCACTCCACGTCCACCGCATCCGCCGCTGCGTCCACCGTGGCTACGAACATACAACGGAGTACCAAAAATCGTATCTGGACCAGTATCACATAGAAAGATAATTGAGGAACTATAATTATTGAGCCATAAAACTTTTATACATGTATGTTGGTAAAACCCAACTCATTCTTTAGAGTACTTACTCAGACGCAAAGGGTTGTCAACAATGCTCACATAGGTGTATGTGTAGTCCCCATTTTGCCCTCGATAGAAAATTTGTGTCCCCACACATTCATAGTATCCCAGCCAACGAACAGTGGTCTATGGTCCATCATCCCTATGAAGCCAGCAAGCCAGGACAGCGTAATATCCCAAATGGACTTGTCCATCCAAAGGATTGTGGACGTGGAGATTCATGAGAAACCTTGAATCATGAACAGTCCTAAAAGACAAACAATAGCATGTTTTCCCACTCACATATAATCGAAAAAAAACCTTTTATTTTAACAAAAAAATAAAGCAATAAACAATGTACACAATTCTTACCCAAGGTAGCTCTCCAGCTCAAGCAAATCCAACAACAGTTGCGCGCTCTCCAGAGATCCCCAGCCCATGGGATCTGCAATTTTCTAAAAGTGAGTGACTATACTATTAAACATGTCAACATAAAATGTGGTTGTCAAGCAACTATGTACCTTGCACCTGTGCTCCTGTCATCTCCTCATGTCGAATGGAAGTTTAAGGTTGGTCGGAATGAATGTTATCCTTCGAATAAACGTTCTATCACCAGCATTGGTACCAATAATGATTTCACCTTCTAACACTTTCGTGTGAAACTTTTTCAAGTAACCTGACCCGTCTACGACGGGCTAGCGACCCGCTCCGCCGGGTCTCAAGATGCTAAAATGTCTGAAACCAGCAACATATTCTAACCAAAAAAAATGTCTACGACATAGTACTTCAAAATATTGCATCTGAAAGTGAAACCAGAGAACTCATTGATATGTCCAAATACACATCTGCATACAAAGTCATAACTAAACATACAAAATGTACAATAGACACACAAACATCCCTAAAGGGAAAAGTCTGCGGCCATGTACTATAGGGAAAAGCCTGTGCCGGCCATGTACTCCACATCCGCCATGTTCAAAAAAAAAATTCTCTATGACAGAGTACTTCAAAAAATATCACATCCAAAAGTGCAGTCACATGTCTGAACATGCAATAGCTACATCAAAGAACTGATTGATATATCCAAATACACAGCCGCAAAATAAATTCATAGCTGAACATACAAAATCTACAATACACACACAAACATCCCTAAGGGAAAATTCTGCGGCCATGTACTGCAGGGAAAAGCCTACAACGGCCATTCAGTCTACGTCCACCACATCCGCCACGTCCACCACGGCTACGAACATACAACGGAGTACCAACAATCGTATCTGGACCAGCATCACATAGAAAGATAATTTAGAAACTATAATTATTGAGCCATAAAACTTTTATACATGTATGTTGGTAAAACCCAACTCATTCTTTAGAGTACTTACTCAGACGCAAAGGGCTATCAACAACGCTGACAAAGGTGTATGTGTAGTCCCCATTTTGCCCTCGATAGAAAATTCGTGTCCACACACATTCATAGTATCCCAGCCAACGAACAGTGATGGTCTGTGGTCCATCATCCCTATGAAGCCAGCAAGCCAGGACAGCGTAATATCCCAAATGGACTCGTCCATCCAAAGGATTGTGGACGTGGAGATTCATTAGAAACCTTGAATCAGGAACAGTCCTAAAAGACAAACAATAGCATGTTTTCCCACTCAAATATAATCCAAAAAAAACTTTTGTTTTAACAAAAATAAAGCATTAAACAATGCACACAGTTCTTACCCAAGGTAGCTCTCCAGCTCAAGTAAATCCAACAACAGTTGTGCGCTCTCCAGAGATCCCCAGCCCGCAGGATCTACAATTTTCTAAAAGTGAGTGACTATACTATTAAACGTGTCAACATAAAACATGGTTGTCAAGCAACTATGTACCTTGCACCTGTGCTCTTGTTTCGGTGACAAATGTGAACTGCCTAGACATCCTATCACATTGCAAAAAAAGAATGCACGTGTCAATCTACATATACTGGAAAAAAACAATAGGCTTTGAAGAGAAAATAGCCTGTAGTGTATTGCAAACCCATAACTCAAATGAAAAATGAAATCCAAACATTATCAAGGACAAAGTCATGAAATATTACATCTCACTTCATCTTTGTATAAATAGCCAACATTCCCAAAGACCTATGATAGTTGGAATATTGAAAGGACTTAAAAAAAGCTATACAAAGATTACCAAAATGAAGATTTTCCACCCAAGAAAGTCTGAGGAGGGCTTGAAAGAGCAATGTCATACTCCTAGGCTCTTGCTATTGCCAATTGCAAAACTTCCTTGTACACAACATTTGTGGTAGAAGTATTATCCATCTCCTCGCCCCTGGCATCAGATGCACTCTGCGAAATGAAAACCTTAACAGCATTTGATGCTCAGATATGTGAAAATGCCACATATAATTGGCCATGACTGAATACCGGTGTCGCCAAGTACAGCCCCAAAAGTGACAATGTTTGGCCCTGTGACTTATTGATTGTCATGCCAAATGCCAATCGGATAGGAAATTGCCGTCTCCTCATGTTGAATGGAAGTTTAAGGTTGGTCAGAATGAATGTTATCCTTGGAATAAACGTTCTATCACCAGCATTGTTACCAGTAATGATTTCATCTTCTAACACTTTTGTGTGAAACTCTTTGCATATCAACCGTGTCCCATTGCACAAAACCCTGGCGAGGATTCAAATTACGCAACAAAATTATAGGAGCATTCCTTATCAAAACCAACCGATGCGGGGGATATCCACCACCAAGATCAAGACTGTTCAAATACTCGACTGCAAACAAAAAGGAATCTCCCCCTAAGTTGTCCACTGAGTCTGCACTTAGGTACTCCCTTTCCTCATCGGGCATTGCCTTCAATGCCGTAGCATTAATTGCATCAACCTCGATGTTTCGAGATGCAAGAATAGCGAGCTCTCGAAAGTATGGTGCATAGTCCAAAACAGTTGCAAGCCCTCGATACACCCATATAATGAGGCCTTCCATGGACTTTGTCTCTAAAAGCATATGCGATGGAATCACAACAGTATCTTCTTTTGTACATCTATTTATCCCATTGCCAATGTCCAGAACCCATTGCATGAACTCTTGCTCAACACAATTATCACCATTCCGAAGGACCCGCATATTCTGCGTCAACTTCAATACTGTAGTGCGACCCCAAATCCTTGAATGGCATAAGGTAGCATTGACAATGTCCTCTCGTCCTGCCTTTGGAAGAATTGGCAAGACTTGCCTAAAATCCCCCCCCAACAATACCACCTTCCCACCAAAAAGTTACTCATTGGACATGATATCTCGCAAAGTTCTGTCTAGTGCCTCGAAAGCAAACCGGTGAGTCATGGGTGCCTCATCCCATATTATCAGCCTAGCCATCTTCAAAACATCTAAAAGTTGACTATTAACCTTAATATTGCAACTGCTAGTACCATCCAGCTCCAACGGTATCTTGAATCGTGAGTGTGTCGTGCGTCCATTGGCTAGTAGCAATGGCTAGTAGCAATGCAGCAATCCCAAAAGATGCACATGCCAAAGCGATGAACCCCTCCCCACGCAATCGAGAGAGCAAGCAATTGTAGAGAAAGGTCTTTCCAGACCCTCCTATACCATCGAGAAAAAAGACCTCACCACCATCTCCATAGACCCTTGCCAAAATCCAATCGAATGCAGCACGTTGATAGTGATTCAAGGACATTTCCATTTGTTGGGCAGTCTGTGCTTCTTTCACACAATCAAACATTCTTTCTTCTTGCAATAAGCCATTTCTAGCTTCTGACAAAGATGTTCTATCTACAACAGGCATTCTGTCAACCTCAGCCAACCTTCGTCCATGTTGTTGAAGAATGTGCTCCAAGTGCAATACAGCCTTCTTTATTGCTAGTTCACGACGACCAATTAAATTCCCCATACTTGATTCCAACATATTAAAAAAATCATCCGAAAGCTCAAGGGAAAATTTTTCCCACAAAAGTTGAGGAGACGTTGGCTCAAAAAAAACCAATATTGTGACAAATAAGTGTCTCAGTTGTGCACTATTTTGATAAAACACAGCCTCTTGCATACACACAAACCATTCATCATCGCTCTCCAACAATCCCTGTGCTATGCATGCTGCCTTGAAAGTAGGGTACACTTGGCTGTCAAAAGTACGTAGGTCATCAAAGGACTTGCATCCCGTGCACACATTAAGAAGCATATGCATGAAGTAGAGCTCACCAGCTGAGGGGGAAATATTGTACATCCGACCTATGGTATTCCCCTTTTGTCTTCTAGTCCACCGCTTACTGGTTTTGTTCCAAACCAACTTGTCTGGCAAGTCACCATACAGCAAGTTGCTTGCATCATATTGCAACTAATTATAAGTGAACCATTCTGTGAGGGTGGTCTTTTGATTTTGTTCCCTGCCTACAACATTTTGCAAATCATCATCATCTCGAAAGACGATGTTATTGCACATCGGAAGATGAACCTACAATCTTTGCACATCGGGTTTTTCATCGTGCGTGGCATACTCATAAATCTGCCAACATGCTTCTGATGCTGACACGTAACGTGCATCTAAGTAACTACTAATCTCATCAATGCCACTGTCAACTATGTTGTGCCGAGATGTTGTGCAAATGCCCTTGCTCTCTTGCATTATTTAGTTGCATCTTGATAATGGCTCTGTCATGACCTTTGTACACATATTTATACAAATACTTAACTGTAGTGATTGTGGAGCATATTTCAACATTTATGTGTGCCTTGTACTTCATGGAGAGGAAAGGATTAAATGGCACAATCCAATGATTATCAATCACACCCCCTTTCACTTGTATCTTTCTACCATCATCACGACGCATGTAAACTAGATAGCCATCGTTGCCAACAATAGTCATCTGTGAGAATCCACGTGGATAATGACGAATGCATTTTCCATCAACCATGCAAGCTATAGATGGATTTAGTGCACCACACGGACCATGGACATTACATTACCCAATAATATCATGCAACTCCGGGAACATAGCCTTATCTGGCAACTCCGCACACACTAATCGGTCATAGTGACCGATCTCCACGAGTTTGAAACCACTTTCTAATATCAACAATATGTGTGAGTGTGGCAGGCCTCTCTTTTGAAACTCTATGACACTCACATATCCAGCCACCTTCCCAAACAAATTATGTTTTGTAATTGACTGCATCATGTCCTTATGCTTTTGGAAAAACACACGGGCTGTCAAATCTGGACGGTCTTGTGCAGTTTGCCCCGACAACAATGCTATAGATATTTCAAGCCATTTGGGATCACAGGTGAATGTTATAAATAAATCCGGTTTGCCCCTTTTTCTGACAATTGCCATAGCATCTTGGTATAGCTGGCACATATACCGAGGCCCTCCCGTAAAAGAAGAAGGCAACACCACCCTACGCCCTGCAGCATTGCCAAGCACAGTACGTGTCCCATCAGCTATATTCATCATGTCCATCAACCCTTGATAGACTTCAGCGCATAGGGAAGCTTGGTTGTTTCATATCCACACCAACCTGGACTCTTCCATGCTACTGTAGGCATCAACCATGTATTGCTGCAGCAATTTACCCCCACGCAAAAGACATGCATTTGTATCATATCTCACTTGCAAAAGATATGCGTAGTATTGTCTCTGGGTGACACAACTCTGTCCACGTATCTCGTGCAATGGTGTGTGATTAGGAACATCACTATATGGGATATATGGATGCCAACCATCTTCCCCCCGAGGGAACAAAAGAACATACATGAGAGGCATGTATGATCGGTGCAAATTAGATATTCTACGCACAAACCCATTGCGGCTAAAAATCTGAATGTCCCGATTTCCAATATCGAAGTCATCCCCTTGTCCTGGCATGATTGCAGCAACCTCGCTAGCCATAGGAGCCAAGTACTGCCTTGAGGTGGAGCGGCTCTCACAAATAACCATCCTCAGGTTTGTATGTGGATTTGTTCTTAGCACTTGCCCAATAGCCATCAATGCACTGGCATATGGATTGCACTCGTGCATCATCCTCTGCAACAACTCCAAAATGCCTGGATCCAAACCAGGCATCCCATGTAAACGGTGTTCTAGTTCATGATCAGTGTCATACACGTACAACTGTGCAAAACGTGGCATCTCTTGCCTAGCCTCATCAGGCAACAAATTTCCAACCTAATGATACACACTACCATGGACTCGAAAGTTTTGTATACCCCCATTCCCAATGAAACAAATGCCATGGCACTATTATAAGCCCTAATGTTTTTCTTAAACAGTCTGCTTCTACCATCATGTCCGTGCAGTAGAACTCTCAAAATCTCTGGTGGTTCTTCTAATGGCAACAATGACACACGACCAACTTCGCAACAGTGCTTGCCCACAACTTGATGCATATGCATTCACGTCTCTTGTTTCCACAATTGAGCCTGGCAAAAGCTGCATGTATGATCCATGGATCCGAGTGCATGAACAGAAGGAGCATTGAAGACCAGTGGATACAAAGATGGATGCTCTACATTTTTCCTTAATGGAAAAGTATGCAAGATAGAGAGGCTCCCCCCTGCACCCAAAATCACAGCCCTGTTGTGAACAACACGCCTTCGGGCTCTTAAATGAGTAGCATCCCTGGTTGCATCCATTTGAGTAGTTGTACATACTACTGGAGGAGGTTCATGCTCATTACGTACTATTGGTGCAGTATGGAGGTCCATTGTATTTTTAGCAGTGCATGCTACATTACTGTGCCCATGCATTTGATTCTGTTCTCTGCATAGGCCAACTTCTACATCCATAGATTCCATTGCCACCCTCACACTTCTAGCAACTTGTGTTCTCGACCTTGTTCTTTGTATAGCATAAATGCGACGGGCCGCCCGCGTTGAATCGATTTGAGTACTTGTACCTATTACTGGAGCATGTTCATGCTCATTATCTACAGTTGGTAAAGTATTGACGTCCATTGTATTTTTAGCAATGCACGCTACATTATTGTGCCCATACATTTGGTCCTGTTGTCTGCGAAGGCCGTCTTCTACATCCATAGATTCCATAGCCACCCTCACGCTTCTAACTCCTTGTGTTTTCGACCTTGTTCTTTGTATAGCATAACTACGACGGGCCGCCCGCGTTGAATCCATTTGAGTAGGTGTACCTATCACTGAAGCACGTTGATGCACTCTACCTACTGTTACTGAAGTATTGAGGTCCATTGTATTTTCAGCCACAATGCACGCTACATTACTGCATCCATGTATCTGATTGTGTTGACTGCAAACTCCTACTTCTACACCCATAGATTCCACAGCCACCCTCACGCTTCTAGCACCTTGTGTTTTAGACCTTGTTCTTTGTATAGCATAAGCACGACGGGCCGCCCGCGTTGAATCCAACAATCTTCTCCTATGAGAACGTATTGAATGTAGCCTCTCTTCTATTTGTCTTGCCATCTTCTGTATCCACTCAACCAACTACATAAATATCTATTCCTCAAAGGGAAAAATAGATTAATCAAATAACTTATGCATCATCCCTAACCATGACAAAATTGATGGATCTCAACAAATGTGCCCTAGGAAGAAAATAATTTAGAAAAGCAAGAAGCAAGGTTAATTAGCAAAGCCATCCCTTTCCCATCTATCTAAAATTGAGAGCGGACCATCTATGCATTGAACTCATAGTGTCCCATGACCAAGTTTCAGTGTCTCACTATCTTTGGTAAGAGTAATGCTCATATTTTTTCAACATGTGAGCAAAATACAATACCATATGTGCAACCATCATTTGAAACATAAAACCCAAAGCTAACATATCTAAAAAAACTCAAAGTTGACCATCTCAAAAAAAGTATAAACATTGCATCAGCATTTATGTGAATACATGATGCAAAAAAATTACAAATATTTGAGTATATCTTAAATAAAACGAAAATGGGAAGGAACAATAGGCAATTCAAATATTGAATTAAATTAGCTTCCATTGCCATATATATGTCAAATGAAAGTAAATATAATCATTTGCAAAAAACTTGTCTTGCCAAATAACATAAGGGCAACCCAACTACATGAATCCCATAGAAGCATTTGGGATTCCAGTACAAAAAGTGACATAAAAGTCTCAAGAGTCAAACTTGTCTTGCCAAATAACATAAGGGCAACCCAAGTACATGAATCCTATAGAAGCATTTGGGATTGCAGTACAAAAAGTGACATAAAAGTCTTAGGAGTCTCTTAATTGTCATGGGTTGCGACCTGCTCTAGTTTACAGCTCATCCTGGTCATCAAAGCAGTTAGCCTATTTAAACCAACTTTGAACATTGACACCTCAGTGGACAGTAGCTAAACTTGTTCTTTCAGCTTATCAACTTGTAGTCTACACCCATTCTCACATACAACTGCCCCTTCTCCACCTCTCCCCAAAATCTGCTGCATCCATTGATTAGGTTCCTTAACGCTATTCTCAATTTGAGAAATCCTTGCAATGAGAGTTCCAGGGAATTCTGCCATGCCCTACGCTATTACTGCAGCACCATCTGAATGGATTTCTCCCCACAAAGAGCCCAAATATCGTGTGTTCATGGCACATGCATCCTTATTATTCTTGCACATGGCTTGAATGGACTTTAAAATATTGTAATGACTTGAATGCTCAGTTGCATGGGTTGAAGCTCTCCCCCTTGTAAGTCGTTTCATTATATTAGCAGTGCGACGTTCACGGCTAGACTTAAAATGCTTTGAAGGCAACTTGGGACCGTGATTTGCTCCATGGGTTGAAGTCTTGGCCCTTGCAAAAACTTGATTTATCACATGAAGGTTATCTGGCTCAGGAAAATATGACAACACAATGTCAGAAATTGCAGAGCCCTCCAACCTTGCAGCTCGCTTCATTGCCTGAAGGCTTTGTCGCCCATGGAAACCCGACTCCCCAAGATTTGGAACAACGGTAGAAGCCATTTCTGGAGCTGCATCCATAACAAAATACAAAAACCTTTTCAGGTATGTATTGGCTCAATTGTATAATTGGATCACACAGATTCCATAGAACAAACATGAGCAGAAATGAATTGGCATAAGAGGTAGATACCCAAAGATTGTAGCCCATCTCCTCTCAGCAAAGAATTTGGAATCAAGTTGGATGGATTGAGATATTTGTGAATGAGCTCTTGCCAAGCACTCGTGCAAATATTTTGTGATTCAAAGCAGTAAGTTGCTTAGAGTGACCAAGGATATGGTGGTAGGAAGTAGAAATCATAGGACATGTTAAAAGGAGAAATCGACATGGAAGGCACATGGCCCTAGCGTCTATTTCAAAAATCAAATCCCCCTAACCTCCCCTTGCCATGCATTAGCCTCCTCTACCGAACCCTAAATCTGAGACCTTAGTCCTATGATCATCACCAAGCAATCTTACTGCAATCTTACTATCTGCTCATGAAGGTGCTCCTGGGAAAGATACAATTAACTTTGGACCTTTCGTATCCAACCACATCATGGACTTATTTCACTTCTGTCCACCATTATATTTTGCTCTGTGTGTGTGTGTGTGTGTAGCCCCATCTATCATCCAATTGCCTCATCTCTCGAGCTTAGTTCTCATGGCTATAAAGAACATGATGTGAAACACACTTAATCCTTTACTCTCCTTGAGAAGCAAGGCTAACTTCTGAAAGAGGTTAGATTAGATCAATTAGGGAAGAGGATGCTGGCTTATCTCTAGACATACTGCCAGCTCGATGCTCCTAAGAAAAATACAAATACCTTTAATGATTACTGGTCCAAACACATCATGGCCTTGTCTTATTTCACTTCTGGCCTACCATTATATTTCTCGTCCCCTCTCTCTCTCTCTCTCTCTCTCTCTCTCTCTCTCTCTCTCTCTCTCTCTCTCTCTCTCTCTCTCGGTGTAGCCCCACCTATCATCCAATCACCTCACGTCTCAAGCTTAGTTCTCATGGCTATAGTCCACATGACATGAAACATATTTGATGCTTTACTCTCATTGAGAAGCAAGGCTAGCTTCTCAAAACGAAGGTTAGATTAGATCACTTAGGGTAGAGGGTGCAAGCTTATCTGTAGACATATTGCCAAGTCATCAAGATGCTCCTACGAAAGATACAATCACATTTAATGATTACTGGTCCAACCACATCATGGCCTTGTCTTATTTCACTTCTGCCCTACCATTATATCCTTTCGTCCTCTCTCTCTCTCTCTCTCTCTCTCTCTCTCTCTCTCTCTCTATGTAGCCCCACCTATCATCCAATCGCCTCACGTCTTGAGCTTAGTTCTCATGCCTATAGT